>NC_138188.1:162029961-162629961 GCF_964194105.1 Spermophilus citellus
AAAGGGCAGGGCCAATCCAGCTGGCTGGGAAGGGAGGCCTGCGGAAGTGATGGTGTCCCTTTTGTTCTTGGAACCAGGCCACCTGCTAGTGACAGGAGGCTATTCACTGGGAAACGTGCCTTCAGATGGTGGCACCGTGTGTCGAAGGCAATATGACCAAGGCTCGGCCTGGCAGAAGGAAAGAGCCACTTGTGCAGAGTCAACGTCCTTGGTTGTGGACGACAAAGAAAGAAGGGGTGGCTTCCATCCCTGTCCAATAGAGAATGGTCCCCATACACTGAGGAGGGGGCCTCAGGCCGGGACACCAGAGCTGCGCCAGCACTGACCACTGGGTGTGGGTTCCATTGGACAAAATCTGTTTTGCAGTGACCAGACCACTCTGACGGACACAGAGCAAGACACTCACCCCTGCCACGACGTGTCTAGACGCAGCAGGGACCTTGCCCAAGGCACACACATGAGCCAGCCTCGGGAGGCTGGCAGCCACAGTGTCACCAACACAGCCTGAGCCTCGTGCGTTCCAGCTCCCTTGGAGAACCGCACCAAAGGCAGCGCGTCCCCGAACCCCACACTGCCTGGCACTGCCCCAGCCTAGAGCCGCCCAGGTGCCCGCCAGGTGCCCTGGCCACGACAGCTGTGAGGCACCAGAGAGGCCACACAGAGGCAGACTCCTGCTAGAGGGAGACGCTGCCTGAGGACCCTAGGGTCCACGGGTGCCACCACAGCCAGCAGCACCTGGGAACACCGTGGTTATTCAGGGGACCTGGCAAGGAGCTACCCTGGAGACTCAAGCATCATGGGCGGCTCTGAGGGACCCCACCTGAGCCTGCCGGGCCGACGGGCGACACTCTAGACAATGACCTTCTCTTCTTTCCTCCAAGCCTGGCAGCCACCTGGCGAGTTCCCAGGGCTCTTGCCAAGGGATGGCAGCTTCTCCCCGCCCCTGCTCTGCCCGCCCCGGGGCCTGGCTTTTCCTGGCTGCCTGACTTCCATGTAAGGGAGGAACACAAAGAACCGCCGGCATGTGCAGAGCAGGCAGCTGTGTTTGGCCCCGCTCTGTGGACGGTCCACCTGGCCTGCAGGCGCAGCCCTGCCCCGGTCCCAGGACAGCGAGGCTGCGGCAGAGGTCAGCGCCCCACCCCACCTCGGACAGAGCCACCAGCAACACACACACCAGTGCCCACCTCCACACAAGGAGAAGTGGGTCACCTCGGAGCTGGAGCCTAGGTGACAGCGAACCCCTGGGGACAAGTGACAGGACCTGGGGGTGAGAAACCTCATGTGCAAAGCACACTGCACCCTCCAGGATGACAAGTGTTCTGATAAGAGCAGGGGCCTGCAGGGGACTGGCAGAGGGGTGGCCAGTCCCTCCCTGCCCTCCTGGCCAGTGCAGCCGCTGTTAGTGACTGCCCTGGAGCTCCCTGCCACCCCATGGCGCCCACCGTGACCTGCCCAGGGTCACAGCTTAGCCTTGGGGTGCAGGAAATATTTGCTAAATGGAACTAGCCACCTGTGCCTGGCCCCTGCTGTGACAGACCCGACCCTGAGATGTTATTCCCGTGGATTCCTACCTATGGACTAAATGTGATCTGTCCCCAGACTCATCTGGAGTCTTACGTTAATGGCATTAAGAGGGCAGGAACTTAATCCAACTATGGTGTTTAAAGATGGGGCCCTGGGAAAGTTTAGATTAGATGAAGTCATTGGGGTGGAACCCCATGCCTTAAACCTGGTGGCTGTATAAGGAAGTGGAAGGAGACCCACAAGACAGGTGCTCCCCTCGTGAGGTGATGTGGTGCAAGGTGCCCTTGCCAGAGCCTGTGCCACACTGTTTGGACCTTCTACTTCTAGAGCCATGAGCCAAAATAAATCTCCCGTCTTTATAAAGTAGCCTGTCTCAAGTGTCTTGTTATAGTAACGAAAAGGTAACAAATGCATATTCCCTAGCATATGTACGTACACCTCTGGTACCTGGAGAATGAAAAAAAATCAACTACCAATAACAGGGCGGACAGCAGAGGTCACAAACAAAATGGCGAATAAGTGTCAATCTCTTCCCAAGAACAAATCTGGAGTAGCCTGTCCTACTTAGCTTCCAACCTCTTCCCAGTGTGGAACTCATCCACACCCAGAACGGCAGCTTAGAGAGATCAACTTGGGACGGTGATGCCCGGGGGGTCCCCTGTCCTCATCAACACCCTCGACAAGGGAAAAACACCTGTGGTAGAGCTTTTTATAGAGATCGACGGTGCCAGCACTCGTGTTCAGCTTCATGAAGCTCGCGGCACCGCTGTCGTCCGCGATCCCTCGTGTGGAATAAAAGCTGTTCCTAAAAAACAAAAGCCTATGTAAACAGCGGTCACCTCAGAGGCCTTCGCAAGTCCTCGTCCCAGGCAGCACTTCCAAGCCCTCCGCCGGCAGAGGTGGCGCTTTCCTGCCGGATGGGACCTCGCTCTGGAAACTGGCAGGGGACATACCCTAGGACGGCCGAGGGCCACACGGGCTCCCCGGGGAGAGAAGGTGGCCACAGAGCACAGAGCCTTCCCCGCCCCGAGGGCCGCCCTGCCTCCCCAGGGATACGGTCCATCTCCTCCAAGCCCACATTGAGATGTGTCCCTGGGGTAAGTGTCCAGGGGAGGTGGGACCTGGAAGGGGCATGTGAGTCAAAATCCTCCCTTGCAAAGGGACTGATGCCTACGGGGGGGGGGGGGGGGGTACTCCTGAGGGTGGCTGTTGGGGACCAACCCCAGCCTCTGTGTCACCCTCTCTCTCACAGGAGCACACTTGCCCATCGCTTTCCCACCCGGAGGCCAACTGGCCCAGGCCCTCTCCAGGTGCCGGCACCATGGGGCACCATGGTCACACTTCCGAGCCTCCAGGACGTGAGCCAAAATAACCCTCTACTCTGTACAATTACCAGGCTCAGCTCTTCTGTTACAGCAGCTGAGAACACTAAGACACTGGCCATGCTGCTGAGCCCTGGCTGGGAGTCCCAGCCTGGGACACTCCCTCCTGACCAAAGCCGTCAGTGGCTCCCCCGGGCAGTGAGAGCTGCCTAGGATCTGCCAGGCCACCGCCAGTCCAGCCATCCTGGCCCCTGCTGCAGCCGGCTCCCACCTGGAGAGGCGAGCCAAGCAGATTCCGTGCAGGCCGAGTGGCTCCTCCAGAAAAGAGCCACCCAAGGCCCTCAGCCTGCACCCCTGCCCGGGCACTACGGCCCCGGAGATCATTCCTGAGTCGCAGGGTCTACAGCGGCCAGGGAGCTGAGGCCGTGGCCGTGGGCCGGGCTCACTAGACACAGGGGAGGGCAAGCTCTGGAGGCCCAGGTCCACCTCCCCATACATGAACCAGCTTCGGGAAGTGACCATGGTCTCCAGCACCTTCTCAGGAGGCGGAGACGGTCTGTCCTAAGTCTCTGCCGTTGGTCACTATCTCCACGTGGGGCCGCCTCCCCAGAGGCACCAGACTCACTTATAGCCCATGTCCTTGCAGGCCGCCCTGGCGAAGTTCTCATTCCAGTCATCCTGGCACACGGGGTGCCAGGCCTTCCGCTCCGGCGAGTAGACCTGGAGGATGAAGTTGGGTCCGTAGAGGCGAACTGCGTGAGAAGAGAGCTCTCCTGGGTCCCGGGCAACGGCACCGACCAAGGTGATCCCCTGCCACCCACGTCCCGCCACCTGACCCAGGCAGCTCTCCTTGGGCACTCACGAAGGGGGCCACAATTCTACGCAAGACAACTGGACGGGGTGTTCAGACACATTCTCACATAAGTGCTCACTGCCGCACCATCCATGACAGCCCAAAGGGGGCAGCCCAGTGTCCAGCAAGGGAGGACAGGGCAGGCCCAAAGTGTGCGGCGGACTGACATCTGCTGCAGATGGGAAGGAAGCTGTGACCCTGCCACGGCGTGGGCAACCCTGAAGGCAGTGCCCTGCATCAGAGGCCAGTCCCAATGGCCCAGAGATTGCCTGAGACTGCTAGGAGCAATCGCGCGGAGGAGGAGTCTAGGAAAGCCAGCCCCTCAGAGTGGGAGGAAGGAGGGCAGGGGGCGGCAGGAGCCCAGGAACCATGTTCTCACTGGTGGATCCTCTGTGGTAGGCCATGGCGCACACAGCTGCAGATGCACACAGCACCAGTGCACTGTCCACCTCACGAAGATGATTGTGAACTCCAGCTCAATAAAACTGGGCTTAAAAATAAAGAAATAAGCTGGGCGCAGTGGCCCACGCCTGTAATCCCAGTGGTTTGGGAGGCTGAGGCAGGAGGATCGCAAAATCAAAGTCAGCCTCAGCAAAAAGTGGGGTGTTAAGCAACTCAGTGAGACCCTGTCTCTAAATAAAATACAAAATAGTTTTGGGGATATGGCTCAGTGGCTCAGTGCCCCTGGGTTCAATCCCTGATGGCCCCAAAATAAATAAATAAATAAGACAGAGGGTGAAAATTAAGTGTTCTTTAAAGAACTAGCTGACCTCTTGGTGTCCAGGCCCTGGGCTCTGCAGAGCACCCAGTGTGGCGACAAGGACCTGGCATCTAGGGGACTTGAAATGCCTCCAGATTAATGACCTTGGCCTTGCAGTTTAAAGAAACTGGTCAGCTTTTGGGCACAGTGGAAGCCCTTCCCTGTCTGGCCCATCCCCCTGGAGTGGCACACCTGGAGCCCTGGGAGTCCTTGGTGGGGTGGAACCTCGTGAGAAGGACTGCTGGGTGGGCCGTGGGTCATCAGGAACAACCTGAGGACAGTGCTGTATGAGACCCAGCAAGTCACCGCTCCAGGTGCGCAGTGAAGACGTGCCCAGCGTGGTGTCCACTCTGACGTGACACTGTTCCTCACAAACAGAAAGTGGCCATTGAGCCTTGAAGGAGACTTGGACACAGCGCTCAATGCATGGAGCCCATCTGAAAAAGCCTCAAGCTCCTGGGCCCGGGACATTCTGGAAGGGCAGAGCCAGAGACCAATGGGGCCAGAGCTTCCAGGGCTCGACCCCAGGGCAGCCTATTCCGGAGGACGCCGCCGTGGCCAGCACGCTGCACTGTGCTTCCGTGGAAACCCACATGCTGTGGGGCGAGTCCTGTTTCCTGCTGGGCCTTCTGTGAGCCCCACGCTGCCGGGAGAATGAAGTCATGGTTCCTTAGAAGGAACTGGACCTAACGTAGCTCCACAGATACAGGTGGAGCTGCCCCTGCAGAGCGTGAGGGAGACGTGAGGGTTCTGCCTCCTGGGGGTCCCAGGCTGCTCCCTCCCCCAGCCATTCACATGCGGACCAGCAAGGGCGACGGGGAGCTGGACAAGCCTCCAGTTTGTCTGTTGCTCTTCCTTTTAGGAACTAGGGATTTTTCCAGCTTTACCAAGGTCTAAAGGACAAACACTGAGTGTGTTCCAGGGTGCACCGTGAGGACTGGATTCCCGTGTCTGCCATGAGAGGGTCACCAGCAGCGCTCACACCCCCATGCCCCTCGCCCCACAGCCATCTCCTTTTCCCTTTCGTGCTGAGAACACTGAGACAGCCCTCTGAGCCCGTCCCAAGGGCACCATATTCGCCACTAGCTGCAGTCGCCGCTGCCACTCTTCAGTTTCTCTTCCAACATTCCCAGGAAGACTGGCGGGACAGCAGGGGAGAGAGCCGACCACTGCTGACACACTTATACGCGCACCTTGCACAGAAAGCTCCGGGCGTGGGGATGGGACGTCCTTCCAGGTCAGAGCCCACCCGTGGTAAGAACCGCCTGCTCTAGGAGCAGGACAGTGCGGCCGTCTCCTCCCAATGAGAAGTCCACGTGGAACTGGGAGAATGGCAGGGAGGAGCCACACACGGCAGCACGCGGAGCCCGGGCCGGCGTCCCATGTCTTGCGTGTGCTGGCGGGCCTGGGGCACTGTTGCTGCAGCTGGAGCCGGAGAGAGAGCCCTCCTTCCACCAAGAGCCTTCCTTCCCTCTCCTAAAGGGGGAGGAGGCAGCCCTTCTGGGGAAATGAGGCAGCGCTGCACCCGCTGCAGAGCCCAGGAGACATGGCGTTGGAAGAGACCACGCCTGGATCTCCCTGCCCACTCATTCAACCCAGAACAGGAACCCGGGGATCGGCAGCAAACCTCAGTGCCACGGCACCTGGAGAGGCCCACAGAGATGAGCACCGTGGGCTGGAGCTCTGACCCTCACACTCAGGCAGCCACCAACTGCCCTTGAACCCACCTCCACGAATCAACGGGAGACAGAGAGAGAGTCTCAGCTTAAAACTACAATGAGATGTCACGTTGCTGCCGTGAGAACAGCGGTCACCAAAGAGGAAGAAGAGGAAGATGACGGGGCCAACAGCCAGGCAAGGACAGAAGCCCTCGCTCCCGCCCGTGTGAGCGCCCACAGGAAGGGCCACGGGGAAGCTGCTGTGCACCTCGAAAGAGCATCAGCAGAACTACTCTGTGAACCAGGGCCCAGGTCCAGGGAAGAGACGGCCACACCTCCGCCCAGCACTGCCCCATGCACCACGCCCACACGTGCAACCTGCCCACGTCCACCAGGAGATGGACGGGTAAAGAACTTGGCAGGCCCCACGCAGCCTTGAGGGGAAGGGCAGCCGGCTGTGCGAGACGCCAGTAGAAGAAGCCACACCTGTTCTCACTTGTGCATGGGTGAGGAATTCGCGCTCAGGGGAGCAGAATGCACACTGACGGTGGCCACAGGCTGGGGCAGGGGGGAGACGCTGGCCAAGGGAGACACAGCCTCTATTAGACAGGAGGAGCCCCTTTGAAAGCTCTAGGGGACAACCTGGCAACTCAGGCTGGCAGAAGGTCGTGTGTTTGAAAATCACTGAGAGCAGATCTTAAGAGATCTCCCCGCAAAAAAGGTGAGTACCCCACAAGGTGATGCCTGTTGGGTGGCCTGGGCAGCCATTCTGCAGGTGTCCTTACGCCACAGCAGCCCACTGTACACCATGAATGTGGCACGGCTTTAACTTGTTAATCGACAGACCAACAATTGAAAATAAAGCAAACCCAAGTGCTCATGTGTGACAAAAGACTTTAAAGGCAGCTTGTCTTAAAGCCACACAGTGACCCCCAACTTCATATTTTAAGCAGCTTCTGGGATTTCCACTGCGGCCCTTGGCATTCATCTGCGAGCACAGGGGTTTGAAGGCAGTCTCTCGGGCCCTGCCATGGACCTCCCACCCTGCTGTGTGACGCTGGACCACGAGTACAGCCCTTCTGAGGCCAGGCTCATCCTCAAGACGGGGACAGAGCTGGCTGGTCACCCCTTGCCCAGGCAGAGCTGCTGCTTCCCAGGGCCTAGCCGCTCACCACACTGGTTCTCATCCTCGCCGTTGGGGCAGTGCGTGATGCCATCACACCAGAAGGAGGGGCTGACGCAGGTCCCTGAGGAGCCACACTCCATCTCGGACACGGAGCACTTGTTCTCCACTAGCAGAGGAAACAGAGGCGGGAAGGAAACCGTCAGCTGAGGACCAAGGGGACCTCACGTAGCCCAGAGGAGCACCATCATCCACCCTGGAGCCCGTGAATAAAAAAAAAAAAATAGCTCCCCCAATTTTTAGTAAGTAGGGAATGTGTCCTTGTCACCAGCATGCACAAATGGAATTAGGGCTGGATATGGCGTGTCCACAAGGCCGATGGGTAGGACCCTCCCAGGGGACTTCAGGGACCCACAAAGCCCCCATGTCTCCACTGCCCCAGGGTAAAGGCAGAGACAGACACCCGGCTGCCCGCGGTGCAGGGCGGGGCTGCTCTAGAGCAGCCACTGTCACCCAGTGAACATAGTGATGGCCGTGACCCACAGGCCAAGAGGAAGTCCACAGCAAGGTGGGACCCATGAGATGGGCTGCTCCCAGGACCAAACGATGAGAAGGAAGGTCCAGGCCACAGTCTCCGAGGGGCCTTGAGGCCTCCCCAGCCCAGGCAGCAGGGTCACCCTGTGCCCAGGACTGCAGGAGCCATGGCTGAGAGGTGGCAGCCGGCCCAGGGGGCTCTCTGAACTTACGGAACTTCCAGACCAGGACAGCAGCTATAACAGTGACCACAAGGAAGGTCCCGAGGACAAGAGTGACACACAGTACTTTCCTGGCCCCTGCAGAAAAGAGAAGGCAGGACACCTGGTGAGCACTGGCCCTCCCGCCTCCCCTAGCACGTCCCAGTCCTGACGCTCCTCCACCAGCACCAGGGCCACGTGGAGCCTGCCAGGCCCTCCCTCGGGCTGGAGTGGCTCAAGGTGACAGTACATTGGACACACGGACCTGCCCACCGTCTGGCTGGGCCTCATCCGCCTTAAATGCACTCCGAACACCTTCATCAGCCTACGGCTGGCCGAAACCACGTGACCCAAAGCCCATTTCTAATGGAACATTGAACATCCCGTGCAATTTATTGAACCCTGGGCAGGGAACAGCAGACGGCTTCACAGGTTTACCTTCCCACTGTCATAAGATCAAAAACCAAAGTTGGACCGAGCTCAGTCAGGGCCGCCTGACCACCCGAGGAGGGAGCCCTGTTTCTTCTCTCTTGTTTCTAAGCTGCTCAGGAGCCCCACACGTGCTGGCAAGCTTTCTGCCACTAAGAGACACTCCCAGCCTAAGAAATAGTGGTTTTATACACTTAAAAATGTGAGTTGACGTTGGAAGAACAATGTGTCTCGGGGGCCTGGCTTCTTCCAGAGCAAGAAACGTCCTGCTTTTTGGAGAGCAGAACCTCTGGTGAATGAAGCCCACCCAGCCTTAAAAGCTCTGCTCCCTAAAAAGGGTCTTCAACTAGGTCAATGATGAATGGGAAAATCAGAGAGGAAAAGCACCTCGTTTCATTAATGAGGAGCCTGAGCCATGTGACAGTGTCCCCCACTGTCATGGTCCCAGGAGAGGCACCCAGGGCAGAGGAACAGGTCTTCCCCAAGGCTGTTTGGAGAGCTGATCGTGTGCACCACCTCTCCCACTAGACAGCTTCCAGCTGCCTGTGGCTTCTTATGTTTTAGTTCATTAAATTTAAATGGAATTAAATAAAAGTACATAACTCCAAGCACTTAGTAGTCACACGTGGCCAGTGGCTACCATACAGGGCAGGCATAGAACATCCCCATCACTACTGAAAGTGCCCATCACACAGCACCAGCCTACACCCTTGGGTCCCAGGGCAGAATACAGGCCCACTGCAGCTACGAATAAAGTAATTTGAAGAAGGTCACCAGTTTACTCTGGACAAAACAAAAAGAGGGCATTTTTTGTCGGAGGTGTGAACCAAAGTTTGTTTCAGAGTTTGGAACAGCCGGGCTCAGTGGCGCATGCCTGTAATCCCAGGGACTCCGAAGCTGAGGCAGGAGGATCATGAGTTTAAGGCCAACCTCAGCAACTTAGCGAGGCCCTAAGCAATTCAGTGAGGACCTATCTCTAAATAAAATATAAAAAGGGCTGAAAATGTGGTTCAGTGGCTAAGCACTTCTGGCACCAAAAAAAAAAAAAAAAAAATCCTAACATAGTGCCAAATACCATGAAAGCACCCTGCCTCCAGACATCTGTCCCTTATGCTGGGCTAAGGAGGGTGCCCAGCCTGTCACCTCCAGCAGTTCCCATGTGGCACGCAACCTCAGACTCTGGAGCTCCCAGAAGCTTTCCTTGAAAGAAAGGTAGAGAGGTGGGAGAGATTTGATGAGAAGGTATCTATTCATTCATTTTGGTGCCAGGGATTGAATCCAAGGGCACTTAACCACTGAGCCACACTCCCAGCCCTCTTTTATTTTTTATTTTGAGACAGGGTCTTGCTAAGTTGCTTAGAGACTCACCAAGTTGCTGAGGCTGGCTTCAAACCTTCCATCCTCCCGCCTCATCCTCCCGAGCTGCTAGGATTATAGGCGTGTGCCACCGTGCCCAGCAAGAAGGTATTTAAGCAGACCCTGCCGGGCTGGTCAGGCAGTGTCCCCTGCTGCCCTCACCTCTATGCTCCTGGGCTTCCAAAAGTCAGTCAGAGCAAGAAATTAAGGTTCTGGAGTTGGAGAGCCAGAGAGGCCCGTCTGCTGGGGTCAAAGCCACTCCTCCCTTCTCCTCACCACATCCTGCGGATTCTCCAAAGGCTCTCAGGCAGTAACAGACTTAAGAACTCCCTGAGGATCTCGTCCCCAGTCACCAGAATTTCTGATTGACATCTGGGAGGTTGCACTCCTCACAGGTACGGCCCAACGCTGGCCTGAGAACTGCGCCCAAGCAAAGATCTCATCAAAATCTGGCTAAAGGTGGCCATGCCTCAAGGTGGCAGGGTAGAGCCCAAAGGAAGTTCACAGGAGAAATTCCAAATGGCCTCTTGGACCCATGACCAAGGACACTCCTCTCCTTGGATGACTCCCCTGAATACCATTGTATCTAAGATAAAATAACTTGCTGAGGCTGGGGGTGTCGCTCAGTGGTAGTGGCTGCCCAGCAGGCACGAAAATAAGGCCCTGGCTTTCATCCCTGGTCTGGTGAGTTAGGGTCATCACACCAGGCGTCTTTCAGTGAGGGTGGCAATGCGCCAGGTCTCCCCGGGGACCCGAGCACAGTCGGAAGCCTCAGCTTTACCTCTGGATGGGAATTTGCCCCAGTGCGAGGTCAACTAGACTCGCCTCGGTCCTGGTTTGCAAAGGCTGCTGCGGAAGGGTTCGCTGGACCTACCATTCACCTGCATTAATCATTATCGACTGGCCTGTGGCTGGCCCTGCCCTGCAGCTTCCAGAGTCAACTATTTGCATCACAGGATCGTTGACCTTTGATTTTCCAAACAGTCCTTCAGATGTATATGTGCTGCTGTGCCAATGGAAACTAGTATGGCTGCTGCTAGAACAATACATTAAGTGTGTGTGTGTGTGTGTGTGTGTGTGTGTGTGTGTGTGGTGCTGGGGACTGAACCCAGGGCTTGTGCATGTGAGGCAAGTACTCTACTAGCTGAGCTCTCTATCCTCAGCCCAAAAAACCAAAACCAAAGTTCTATGTTCTCCAGATGGGGTACTTCTGGGTTACTACTTAAATCACTTGGAAAATAGTCTCAAAGCTGAAGATGACACTTACAAAATGTATATCATCTCTTGTGTTATATGTGATCACATGTTCTTTAAAATAAAAGCAAGGTGAGTTCAATAAATAATAAGTAAAAATTTTAAAGGAAGAAAATTACTGGGCTGGAGATACAGCTCTGTTGGTAGAGGGCTCGCCTTGCCTGCACAAGGCCCTGGGTTCAGTCCCCAGAACCACAAAAAAAGAAAAAGAAAATCACTAAATTATTTTTGAGTTTATGGGGCACAGTTTCTATAAATACATACACGTAAAGAGGTAACCTGCTCCTGTCCCTTTCTGTCACCCCCTGGGTTCTCCCTTGGAAAGTGAGAGTATTTGGTGAGGGGGGCCAGGGGCCCTCTGCCCTCCTGGCCGACCACTGTTGGTGTGAGACCACCTTTGGAGTGCTGTCCTCACCCGCAGCCCGATGGCTTGTGTGTGTCTGTGTGTGTTACTGGGGGTCACACCAGGGACAGGGCCTCTGTAAGTGGCCCAGGCTGGGCTTGAACTCATGATCCTCCTGCCTCAGTCCCCAAGTAGCTGGGGTCACAAGCATGGGCCACAGCACCTGGTGCCCCTCGACCCTTGACAGTCAGCAGGTTCGACCGAGGTCCCCAGTCCTCTTCACCCTGGCTTCCTTCCAAGCCCTACGACGGGCACCCAAGCCTGGGCACTGTCCACCTCGGCACAACTGACACCGTGGCCTGGTGGCCTTTCTCTTGGGGACCCTCCTACCCACCGCAGGTGTTCAGCAGCAGCGATGCCAGTAGTGTCCCCTCCCTACTTTAACGACCCAAACTCTGCAACACTGTCGACTGCCTCTGAGGGCCAAAGTCACCCCTGTTTGAGAACCACTGGTCTCGACATACCCAACCCCTTCCAGAAGACCTCGGGCAGCGACAGACATTGCTGTGGGCAGAGGGGCACAGGGTAGGCGTGGTAGGGGAGGGATGCCAGGCTGAACAGGGCAGAGCTGGAGGGAGGGAAAGACACAGGGTGAGGGGTGACTGAGGCCAGCAAGGGGCAGAGTGACAGCTCTAGACCGGAGCTGGAAGGCCTGGGAGGGCAGGCAGGGCTCCCTGAACTGAAGGGGGTGGTGTTGCCCCCCGATCCTGTGCGGGTGGCATGGAAGTCCATCCATTATCTCCCTTTCACTCTGCATGCTGTACAGACAGGGATGCCTACGCCAAGACCAGAAACAGGCTCCACCCAAAAGCTTCCCCCTAGAGCTTCCTCTGCACTTTCCAGCGGGGCAGGCTCCAGCCCGAGGTCCAGGAGGGAAAAAGGTGAGGAGAGACGCCAGACACTGAAATGGCAGGGACAGAGAAGACGGCCCGCTGCCCCATCCCCCTCCGCCCTTTGCCCCCCAGCGCTCAGACTTCAGGCCAGGAGAGGAGGTGGGGTGTGGTGGAGCTCCTGCTCACCCCCCACCCACCCCCAGGTCGCTTTCCCTGAACACCAAGTCACAGGGCGTCTTGACCTTGACCTGCTGTGCCAGCGAGTCCCACCCTGGGGAGCCACCATTTTCTCAAAAGGACACATCAATAAACCTGAGGCCAGAATCCATGAGAAGCTGGTTGGGAAAGACCCCGAGGCAGGGCCCAGGAGGGTGGCGGTCTCTCAGGTGGCAGCGAGACCTGGAGTGTGCAGCACTGAGCGGCAGGACAGGGCAAGGCGGGTGGCCGGTGGTGGAGGCGTGACAGCCTGCTAAGAAGGCAGAAAAATGCAAAAAGGGTCCTACTTGTGGTACACACTGTCCCCGGAGGGGGCTTGGGCTGCCGGTAGATGCCAGGTGTCGAAGTGTGCGTGGGGACCCTGGAGGTGTACTGGGGCACCGGGGACGGGTAGTACTGAGCTGGATACGCAGCGTAGACATTGGGAGCCACGGCCGGCTGTGATGGGTAGAGGGCTTCGGGTTGGTATCCGTGGTTTTCATAGTAAGGCCCGACGCCTGGGGACGGCTCCTGAACAAGTGAAAAGAAAAATGACATAAAGCTGTCACTGATCCTAAAGGGCTGAGTACACGCCTCAGGCCCCAGCCCCAGGGCCCTGCAAGGCCACGCAGACATGCCCGTGTCTATGATTACACCAGTTTACTTAGAAAACCAGATGCCAATTCCAAACTAACCCTTCTCAGCTGCCAACGTTGTTTTGTTTACTATTTATTTTGCAATAAAGAAAAGGTGGCTGACATTTACAGAAAAAAATGTGCAGAGTGTGGGATCAGAACCCGTGGGACCGACGTCCTCGACCTGTGGCTCCCCGGGGCCTCTCCTTGAGCGCGGAGCGGCGACATTAGGAACCAGTGATAATCATCTTCGGTTTGATCATCTTGGGTGAGAGCTCGTCTGCTGCCAGGCCTCGGTACCCATCACCTCTTTGACACCTGGGCACCAAGCCCCGGCGGGGTAGGGCACAGCACCACTCTGCACACCCCTTGCAGAACAGGGTTGGAGTGGACAGAGCTGCCCAGAGGCAGCCTGTGCTGGTGACTCTGGGGCTCCTCTCCTGCCCTCCCCTCCTGCAGAGCTGCCCCCTTCCTACCACCCCCCCCCAGGCAGCCTAGAGCTGCACCGCACCCTCCAGCCGCCCTGCAGCAGAAGCTCTGGTGCAGGTGTGCACATGCACAAATGCCAAGGAACGGCCCAGACACACCACGAGTTTCTGGCTCCTTCCTTCAGCTGGTGTCTCTCTTCTCAGAAAAGCTTCTCTTCCCCCTGGGCCCACTTCAGAGCCACCTGCTCAAGACCCACCTCATACAGGGCACACGGGACCCCACAGCCTGCTTTTCCTCTTCCTTCAACTCCCTCTAGTGCTGATGGCTGGGCCTCTCCTTAGATGCCACCTTTGTCCTCTTGTCTGTGTCCCAAGGTCCCCAACTCCTGCCCCTTGTCACTTTGGGCCACAGAATAGCAGAGGGGTTGTCCTCCAAGGACAGGTGTCCTCAGCAGAGGCCACTGAAGGCTCAGGATTTTAAATGGGGCCTTCAGGGAACGTGAGTGTAACCACGGGAGCAGATGCCACTCCCAGTTAACCTGAGCTTCGTAACCCACTAAAGCCACCTACAAAGGTCCAAAGATTGCTACTCCACCGGAGCAGTGACAGAGATGGAGAGACAGGCCATCCCTAACCTAAATGCGGGCACCAGAGGCATGGAAATCAGCCAAGAGCAGCTGGCCTCAGTCCCAACCATTGAACATGCCACTCCACCCAGGGGGGTGCATGTCACCAAGCACTTAGTCCAGGAGGATTCCAATACAGTGGGTCTGACACTAAAAAGGGATCCAATAAAAACGTAAATACCAGTAACCAGGAGCCAATAAAGGGGGATAGACCAATAAAGGTATATTTCCCTAGAGGATTCAGAATTTTTTTTTTTGGGGTACCAGGGATGGAACCCGGGGGAACTTAACCCTGAGCCACATCTCCAGCCCTTTTTTATATTTTATTTAGAGACAGGGTCTCACTGATTTGCTTGGATCTCACTAAATTGCTGAAGCTGGCTTTGAACTTGTGATCCTCCTGCATCAGCCTCACAAACTACTGGGATTACAGGAGTGTACCACCGCACCTGGCTCAGAAAAATATTTTCACTAACCATAATGTCTTTGCTAAATGCACTTATTTCAGGCATAATAGGAACCAGTGAGATGTGCTGGGAACAGAGACCAGGGAAGAGTTTCCCAGGGCCAGGAGAGGGACAGTCCACCCAGCACCTCATTCCTACACAACTGTCTCTGGGGCACCAGGAAGCTCTCTTCCCTGGACTCACCTGCTGGCCCACCCTGCTGCACCTGTCTACACACCTGCCCCCCACACCAACTGTGAAGGCAGGAAGTGGGGAGGTCAAAGCCAGGGTGCACACCTGGGCTCCTACCCAGCAGCAATGGCTTTCCAGACCCCTCTGGCAACTCTGGGCTCTGCCCCAACTCAGCCTTTCTAGACAAGGCCTTGAAAGCCCTGCACACAGCCACGGGCGGGGGCCCACAGGCAGCCCTGAAAAGCGCTGACCCACACCTGCTCTTGGGAATAACAGGAGGAGTGAGGACCAGGAAAGGGCCAGAGAGGTAATGATTAACCACTTACTGAGTTTAAAGCCATCCTGATTTTATCAACAGCATTGGGTAAGGGTAGGCATCTGGATCGTTCAAGACGACCTGGAAGAAAAAAATTACAAGACTGTAATGCCTCCATACAGGTTTGTTTTCAGAAGATAAATCTAGAAAAAACTGGAAGACTCTGGCAAAAGGAACCTCCTGCCAGAACAAACTGAAGTTCTGCCCATTGACCTTGATCCCTGACCTTCACCGGCCTCTTCCGCACCTCTCCAAACACAGCAAGTAGATGCAGAGGCTCAGGGAACCAGGGTTCTCCTCTGGGATGTGCACATGCCCTTGGGGTCAGAGGGTGCAGGGCAGGCAAGCAGCTTAACACTGCAGCCCAGAAAGGGTGACCTTGAAGAGGGAGGGACAGACTGAAGGACCCAGACTCAAGGGAAGGCCTCTCAGGCCTCCAAACCCTACTGAACTCACATGGCTCCCAGCAGGGGATCATGACCTTCCCCTCATGTCACACCCACCCAAAGAAGAACCCGTGGAATAAAAATAGGTAGGAATCACCACAAGGAAACTTCTAGAGCCATCAAGACCAGCAGAGGTTAGGGCAGACCCAGGAGGAGAAGACCCCGGCAGCTCCTGGCAGAGTCACTTCCGGAGGCGCTGGTGACTGAACCTGGCTGAATCTCAGTGCCTCCTCCCCACACCGTTAGGTCGTGGGTTCAGTGCAGACTTGTGGGCACTTCCCCGTGTCAGGCATGGCACCAAGGGACAGGGGTGCGATCAGCTCCACCCTCCTGTAGGACACCCATGGGTGCCTGCCTGGGGCCAGCTTCCATGGAGCAGATGGTCCCGACTAGTGCCACAGGCAGGCCACATCTGATGTCTCTAAGTAAGTGACAGAGGCCCTCCCAAGTTTTAATAAGTAGATCCGTCTAACACATCCACTAACACATCCACTCCGGTTACTGCCCCAGATCAAAAAAGAAAGAAACTGGAAGCTAGCTAATTTGACCAAATTCAAGATTAATGTAGGTGAGAGAAAGCTGTGGTCATTTCATGTGTAGCCTTGAGATGCCATCGGCATAAAATTCTCCATTCTCCTTCAGTCTCCATTGACACAGATTCTTTGCCTAAACCAACTTTACCAGGCTCCCAAACTCCAGTGCACTTCCCGGTAAAATGTGGTTTTAGCCGAGAACCCTGCTAAGCTAGGCTATCAGGAACCCCCACCTTGGATACCATCACTCTGGACACCAGAGCGGTTTCTTATCCTCCACACCCCAGAGGGTGTCTGGTCAGCCGGGCCTGCCTCCAGCAAGAAGCCTGTCGGCTCAGTTCAGCCAGAACCCCGCTCCCCTGAAGTCTGGTCTCCTCTTAGTGACTTTCCTGCTAGGATCCTGCCTGCTTCTGGGCTGTAAGTTCCCACTTCCCCTTGTGCTGGGAAAGAACCCAATGTCCCCCCCACACACACTGCAAGGCCCCTGCCCTTCCCCTGCTCTACTGAAGTGTCCTGAATCAAGCCCTCCTCGTCCTAATTTGACGAAGATCCTAAATCACTTTCTCTTGACACCCTGTTCAGTGAGGGCTTTTCTCTACTCTCCAGCTGGGCAAGATGGCCAGAGAATATTCTATGAAACCATCTTTGGGATCATCCTTCCGTAAGACAGTGCTCTGAATGAGGGTATAGGAGCCTGGAGCAGGTCTGGGCTTTGCTGGCCACATCAGAGGCTGAATGTTTTCACCTATAAGAGCCTGGCACTGGGTAGGTACGCAAACAGTGCAGGTGGCTCGTGTAGGTAGCCCATGACCTCTGGGACTAGACTCTCTGGATCCAAACCTAGCTCAGCCCCTCTCTAGCTATGAACTGGAGCAAGCTAGTTCATGGTCCTATACCTTGGTTCTCTCCCCTGCAAGTTAGGTGAGAGCAGTACCTACGGCACAGTAGTTGGGTCCCTGAGAAGTTCACACTAATCAGTTAGCGTGCTACATCAGTCTTTGTTAAAAATGACCACAGAGCCGGTGTAGTTGCACACGCCTATAATCCCAGCAGCTTGGGAAGCTGAGGAAGGAGGATCACAGGTTCAAAGTCAACCTCAGCAACTCAACGAGGACTTTAGTAACTTAGCAAGACCCTGTCTCAACATAAAATATAAAAAGGGGCTGGGGATGTGGCCCAGTGGTAAAGCGCCCCTGGGTTCAATCTCCAGTACAAAAAAAAAAAAAAAAAAATCCTGCTGTTTTGTGGCACTTAGAATTTGCTTTTGATAAGTGTCCCAAGCTAGTGGGTGACACAAAGCCCACCCAATCTCAATTCACTGGAGCCAAATGCAGTGGACATCACTGCCTTCCCGTCTTCTGGGCAAATCACCATCTGATCATCAAACAAGAAAAAAGAAAAACAGAGACCTCTGATGGATGAAAATATGAGAGTCACTTCGAACAGGTCACAGCAAAAATACACCAGCTCACTTATTTACTCTACATGAAGGGCCAATCTTGTCAAGAGCAGCAAAATGTTTTTCAAGATTAAAAAGATAAAGTTAAGCCCTTCCTGGGTATGAGCAGAGAAAATCGGCGAAGGTGCAGGCTGCGGCACGGAAGGCTTTTCAACAGGTGGACTGTCGCTTCAACACGCCTTCCCGAGTCCCCGAGGTGGAGGACCCTGAGGCTCTGGGCACCATGACCAATCCTGCACCCCTGCCTAGGAAGCAGAATGAACTCAGCCCTTGCTAAGGTTCCTTTCAAAACAGTCCTGCCTAAGCAAACACGCGCCCGGCTCTGGTTTCTCTGTTCCCTGGCAGCCCCGCCCACCCGCAGGGCTGTCTCGCCAGTTCTGGGATTGGTTGAAGTTTCAGGAAATGAGAATCTGATCGCGCTGGCGGCTTTCCCAGTTTAGGAGTCCTGTGAAAGGAAGGTGAGTCAATGCCCCAAATCCACACTCGCTATTCATCAGCGATCCCTAACAGTGGGAGAAGGAACACTGGGAGCCAAGTGGTCTCATTAAAGCCACAGGACACAGAACAACGGGAGAATCCTACCTCACCCAGGGTCCTGCCACCCAGGACACTGGAGCCAGCAGCGTGAAGTGCGCCCGGCTCAGTTCGGCCACGGTGGACTTTGGAATAGAAGACCAGAGCGCTACCCGCCACCTCCTGCCGAGGAGGAAGAAGGGGAGCCCAGTGCCTGCTCCAGAGAAGTGGATCTGAAAGGGAGCGAGCTTCCCAGCTTCCCGAGAGACCCAGGGGGCTGCATCCATCCGCTCACCCTGGGCTCCATTTCCACAGCGGCAGGAGATTACAAATCGCATGAACCCGTTTCTGAAAGGAGCAGGATACACCCCAGGTGACAAGAGACAACCTGTTTAGCAGTCTCTCCTTCATTTAAAAGACAAGGACCATTGTTCTCTATTCTGGAAAGCCAGCTCTCATGAGCACTTTGGGAAATTCTCCTTTAAGTGCAAGAGAGCAAATGAGGACAAAGGTCCCGACCCCCTCCTCGCTGGCAGCCAATCCACTGCCTCCCAACCAAGCAGCTGCCCTCCTGCTGCTCAGACCCACTGCAGTGTCCCTTCAGGGAGCCGAGGCACCTGCAGCACCTCTGCCCCACCTCTGCCCCACCTGGCACCTGGACAGTGCTGCAGGATCCGGCCTGCACCCCACCCCACGGCCTGCACCCCACCTGCACCCCAGCTTTGGCAGGCCAAAGCTGTTTCTAAAGGAGAACAGGCTCATTTATAGTTTCCGTCCTCTGCAGAGTTAGGAGCACATTTGCTGGAGATTTATTTTGAGAACCACTCAAAGCAAATGCAATCAGGTCCATGGGTGCTGACTTGGACCCAGGGTCAGGGGTGGTCCCTACAGATAAGATCACTACCCTCACTACACGCCACCCCGCACCTGTGCCAGCATAAGTCCCCACAGTGTGCTGGGTACTGCCCAAGTTGCTGGAGGTGTGAGGGGTGCCACATCAACGGACACTCCACAGCCAATGAACAAATATGGAAGAGAATCCCTTATATCAAAACCGAGGCACTAAAATCACACCCAAGATGCTCTCTGCTCTGGGATATCCAGCTAGCCGGAGGCTGGGCAACAGCGGTGGGATTCAGTAACAGTCAGCATGAACCAGCGTGAGCACATCAGACAGAGCGCGTCCAGCGGCTGACAAGGAATTCTACGGGTGGAGGGCAAGTGAGGTGTTGGGAAGAGGCTGCCTGCACCTCTACGACTGTCCCATTGTCCTAAGGAGGCTACAGGCTTTTTAGAGTGGGTATCAGGTCTGGTCCTCTTTTTAAAAAGCTAGTTTTATACCATACAAAGAGCATGTTCGAATATCTTTGAGATCCAAAGGCTAAATGAATATGGTGACATTGAGCACAGTGAGATGGGAGCCAGCACCTGGACATCACCAGCCTCCAAGCCAGGGACCTCAGGGGGTCCACAGTGTCTGTGTGCGCAAGAGCTGTGTGTGGGACTAACAGGACAGGTGGGTCTCCAGGCCACTCCAAGAGGAGGTGTCCAGGCCACCAGCCCAGGTAAAAGAACATGCCCAAGTCCATCTGCATGACGGATGGATGATAACTGAACAAGGTGTGGTAAGGATTAAGTGGCAAAGCAATCCCTGGATCAACGTGGGAGGAGCCACAGTGACAACACGAGGGTCATCCTCCATAACCAAGGATCTGCTAAATCAGAAGGGACTTAATGTAGTCTCTGTCCCTCCAAGGCCCTACCAGGATCAATGGTCAGGATAGTCCCCAAAGCAGCACTGACTCCATTTGGGGAAACCAAGTTTCCAACAGTGGTAAAGCTCAAGGACTGTGGCTACCTGGGAAAGAACAGAGTTCCACAAACTTAGAAACATGGACCCAAGACTAGCAGGTCATGTCTCTAGCATATTCTAGAACAGAACTGGGCTTCAGCTGCAAGGCCGGATGCGATGACCTTCTCAAGTTGCTCCTGGGCAGGCGTGGTGGTACATACTGGGCCTGTAATCCCGCTACTTGGGAGGTTAAGGCAAGAGGATCTTGAGTATGAGGCCAGCCTAGACAGCATGGTGAGACCCCATCTCAAAAAACAAGTAAACCAAATAAGCTAGAGTTGCTCCAACCTGTTATAAATGTATGACCACCAGTCGACTTGAACTTGTCAACACGCAGCTCCGTGCACAGAATTCTGCAGAACAATCTCCAAAACACCTCCTGTGTCCGATGACAGATCTGGGGCTGACCCCAAGGCTGCATCACTGTGAGCTCCGATCTGCACCCTTCCTTCCAGGGTGGCCTCTTGGGAAGCAATGGCCTGAGAGGAAGTTTGACACAGGGCCTCACATCTCAGGCAAACAAGCAATAATAAAGCCCGGCTCCTCTCATCCGCCAGACGAGTGGTCACTTGTAAACATGCCAACACAGTCTGCTCCACCACAGGGGCCTCTCTCCTCAGTCCCACCAGAGCTCCCGAATCTCCCACCTCCACTGCCCTCGCCTGAACGTCCAAGGCCACAAGCACCGAGCGCCCTTGGAGCACTTCATCCCCCTTTCTACACCTCTGTCCCCCACCCCTCCTGACCACCCCCTGGTGCCTGACGGCTCAACTGTGGACACAGTGCCCAGAGTTCCCATCCCTTCCCCAGACTCGCCTCAGGTAAGAGCAGAGGGCACACCTTTGGGTCACCTGCCCTCTTCAAAGCCCACACTGCGCACTTTGTGCCTAGACCCTGCCCAGAAAGCCATGACTCCTCCTCCCAGGAGGCCTCTGCTGACCACGGAGAAGTCTTCCACATGTCACGGTCCTGCTCCTGCCAGCGCCCACAGACCACTGGGAAAGCCAAGCCCTCCAGGTGCGGCTCTGCTTCCTCTCGCCCCTCCAGCTCCACGCCGGGTCACCCCGCAGGGCTTCCGGTGTGAACCGACCACACGTCTCCCCAGGAACCCAAGGGCTGCTTGTGAACAGTGCCCGCTGGCACAAGGGACTTCACAAGCCAGCCTCCTTCAACCCCAGGCCCACGACACCTGGGAGCCGTGAGTCAGGACTTCCCCAGGTCAACCTTGAAGCCTGGCCCAAACCAGATGTCAGCTCTCAGAACCTCCTGCACCCCAATCCTCAAAGACCACCAGACTCACCCTGGGGCCAGCCCAGTGTTGGAGGGTCCCTGGTAGGTACTGGGAAGTAAGGAGGGGCCAGGAAAGCAGGCCACAAACCTCCAAGGACACATGGACTGGGGGAGGGCAGAGGATGGGACAGCCCCCACCAGGGCTCTCTGGCTGCCTGCAGGGAGCTCTCCAGGCCTGGGTCCTCCTCCACCCTCCCCAGCAACAGGGCCAGTTTCCAACTCTCAGTCAGGGGACCTGACCAGCCACTCGGCTGACCAGCCACCTTTCCTTTCTACCTCAATGCCCAAGGCTTAGCCTCCTCAGTGCTCCCTGGACCACGGGATTTCTGAAGGGCTTAAATAAAAATAAAGATCAGTGGGTGCCACTCCCAGGGTCTGGGGCGCAGCAGTCAGGACAGAGGAGTGACACCATAGAAGTATTTTTTTTATATTTATATATGGTTATCAATTCTTTTTTTAATAACTATTTTTCTCAGGTGGTGCTGAGGGTCAAACCCTGTGCCACACACCTGCTAGGCAAGTGCCCTACAGCAGAGCCCCAGCCCCAGCCCTGACACCCTAGTATTATAAAGCTCCCCAGGACTCCTACCACGGCTTAGAGGGAACAGAGGGAGCCAGAGCCTGGTTCCCACTTCCTGGCAGCCCCCAGCCCCAAGCTGGGCCCAGAGTAGGGTGGCACTCTTACATGATGGTGGCGGCTCTGGCAAAACGCACCGCGGGTGCCCAGGCGTCACCATCAAGAGTCCTTCACCATTGGCAGGACGTGTGCACTCTGCTGTCACTCATGACCCCTATTGCCCAGGAGTCAGTCTGCACACCACCCCTCTGAGAAGTCCCAGTCCCCCCTGCCCACAGGGCACCACTGCCCGGTGGTGCAGAGCCCAGGTGGAACTGCAGGCAGGCGGCTGGGAGGTCAGGGAGACGCACACCTGACCCCAGAGCAGCCCCCTTTGGTATCTGGATTCCTTGGTCCTCATTCTCAGTTTCCTTCTCTCCTTTCCTCCACCTCTGTGACATTAAAACCTTGGTACTAAGGACAGTGGAGTGAATAGTCACTTCCCTATGTTCACATAAGACTACAGGACCAGCGTAGCTCACACCATGCACAACCACAAGAATGGGAAGTTACACTCCCTGTGTGTATACTCTGCCCAAATACACTCTACTGTCATGCATAACCAAAAAGAATAAATAAAAAATTTTTAAAAAAACACCTCAGCACTGAGAGAGAAAGAGAGAATCAACACCCTGTGCCAAAGCCGTGTCTCCAACTCAGAACCTGTTAAAAATGAGAGCCAGACAGCCCCTACTCTGCCCCACTTCTGCCCCTTCTGGGTCACAGGATCTTGGGCAACTTACCTAACCTCTCTGCCTCGGTTTCCCTATAATTGAGTCAAATATGTCATAAAGAGCTGGCGATGGATGATTCCTGACTGGAACAAAGAGTGTCACACCGACATCTACACCTGTCGTGATAATGCTGGTGGGGCCCAACTTACTCTTTTGATCTGGGCAACTGTGCACAGGGCCCAGCACCCAACAGTGCCAGGCAGCCCAGGGTGAGCGAACTCCGGGGATCTGTGTTTGGTGCCAACATTAGCACAATCTTGTTAAAAGGCTGACTTGGGTGCATGAGTTAAAGGAAAGTGGCTCAGGACCAAATGCTGGAGCTGGGAACAGAGGTCCAGCAAGCTCTTATTTAAATACAGAGCCTGCAGTGTGGACCCACAGGTGTAGGGACAGAGTGCCAGTCCGTGAGGCCATCCCCTCCACTGGAGTGCTGAATTTTCTTCCCTAGAGGTGCCCTTGAGTTTCATTCTGTTCATCAAGGCTACTGGGGGGAAGGAGGCAGGGTGAGCCTCCTGAAGAGGCACAGTGAGGGCTGAGAGTCCCTAGCCTCAGTGACCTCCTGGGGACTCCCTCTCCCAGGGCCCACCTGAGCCTCTTTGGCCTCACTACACTAAGCAGTTAGTGTCCCTGTGTCCCTGTAAACTCTGCGGGCCCCTCCTAGCCCCACCCTTCCGACAAGGGAAGCCACTCCATTCTCACTTCCTGGAGGCCCCTGCCCACCTGCTGGGATGGGTCAACAACCCCCACCTCACTTTAGGTTTTCCTAGTAGCTCCTCTGGAAGCCTGGGTAACTTTCCATTCTTTGTGTAGCTCTTGGGCAGATGGGGAGCTCAGGGCTACAGCAGGGGGTGGGGGGGATGTGCTCCTGGATTTAACCCCAGAACTAAGGCACAGCTCGAGTGGTGGGCTGAAGCAACCTCCAAGCCCAGCCCTGGATGACTCTGGTCTACCAGGCCCACCTGGGGCTGCCATGCTAGCCTTCCCTGCTAAAGGGGACACCAGGATTCCTGAGGACCAGGCCCGCTGTGTTCTGAACCGGATTCAGGCCACAGCACAGAGTCCCAGCACGGGGTGGGCAGGTGCTCCCCTCTGCCTGCAGCAGGCACCAGCCGGCACTGTAGGCCACCTGCAACCGGGACCTCTGGGGCGTGGACTCACAAACTTTTGGCCTGGGGGCAGTTCTTCAACTTGGCCAGCGCATTCTCGGGCAGGTTACCCCCTGTCAGGCTGGCGCATTTGGCCACCCTGCCACCGGCCTGAGTCCCGCCAGACGGGATGCAGTGGACGGAAACTCCCAGGTGCTGGGCAGGGAGTGCCCGCCCTGGGGCCAGCCGGCTTTTCCTGGGCCGGCACCTGCCGCTGCCGGTGCCCTGGCCCTGATCGCCACCCCAGGTTGTAGTCATGGGGCCCAGGCCTGGAGCAGTCCCTCTTCCCGGCAGGGAGCCGTTGGCTCTCGCCTCGCCCGGGTCCCTCTGGGAGCCTGGCCCGTGGCCCTGCCGCGCCGACCCTATCGTTCCCCGGCATCTCGGAGTTTCCAGTTTCCCCCTCGGTAGGGAACCAAGGAGCAGAAGGAGTTCAGGTAACAGTCCCAGGCCGCAGTGATTTTCCCGAAACAAAGAAATGCACCAACAAGTCTACCCTCCCTGGTCCCCAGAGGGGAAAAAGACTCAGCCAGGGCTCCTAGGTGGGGGCCAAAGGAGGACAGGCGATCCGGGGGCCCGCCCCGCCCGACGGATCCCACCCAAAGGACCCGGAGCACCCTCTTCTCAGATAAAACTGCCAGGGACTCTCGGGGCCATCAGCCCACCCGCGCAACGCCAGCGGAGGTGGCTGGGGTTCCAACCCGTGCGCCCACGGGGGGCCCGCTGTCGTCGTCCTGCCGCCCGCAGGAAGGGCGCTCCGCCGGCCTCAGCCCCGAGCGCTCAGCCCGCGCAGACACACCTGCCGCGCACACCTCGCTTGCCTCCAGCCACCCGCACCCAGAACTGGGGCAGGGGAATCCGGCGGTTCCCAGATGCCCAGGTTCCCCTTCCAAGCCCAAACCCGGCGCTCAGACCCCGCAGAGCGGAGCGTCTGGAGGCCACTTACCTGCCGCGCTCGGCCGCGCTCCCCGCCCCTCGGCCTTCCTCCGCGCGCGTCTTCACCTCCGCCTCCCGGGAGGTCGCGCCTTCCTCTGCCCGGCGCGCAAGTCCCGGGCCTTCCCCAGATCTCGCTTTAATCTCAGGAGGCGGCGTCCCCAGGGCTCAGGGCGACACCCCCCAAACGCGAATCCCGGTTCAACCGGGGCAGGAGGAGGGGACAAGCCGGAGCGGCCATCCCGGACTGGAGGAGGAGTTTCCCCGGGGGAAGCCCCGGACGCGCTCGGCCTTGGCGCGCGCCAGAACAGGGACTCCAGTACGTCGAGGGTCAGGCACCCGCAGGCAGTCGGAGGCTGAGAAGAAGCGCTGCCCTCTCCCCAAGTCCGCAGGTCCTCTCGGGTCGCGGGGCGACGCGGTCTGAGGGCTGCGTTTGAATTTAGGAGGGGGATTCTCCACGTGAGCAGGGTAGCTCCGATTTCCAGACTTCCTGTAGAAGTGTGTCCTCTGTGCTGACTCTGGGCTGGTGGACCGGGCCAGGTTGGCCCAGGAGGTGGCCCTAGGGGACCGCTGGCCCACGTACAAAGGTCCCGGATGCAGCGCCGCTGGGGGCCAAGGACCCTTCTCGGTTCCCCTTGGCTTTTCTTGCAGGACCGCTGGCCTCCAGTCTCCCCCCCCCCACCCCTAATGTCTCCTGGACAGCGTTCCCCAGAGGGACACGACATCTTTTAGTGGGCCACCGGTGGAACCCGGCTGAGGAATATGCCTCAGTTCAGAAGACCCGCCCTTCCCCCACTTCTGAAGCCCCTTGGCGAGTCTGCAATTGTGGAGCTCAGCTTACACTGCCCAGAGTACCCAGCAGAGCATGCCACCCCCAGGCAGTCCTCCCTGCATACTGATGGGTTGGAGCCGGTGTTTTGGAAGTGTAGACAGCCCCTCTGGAAAACTTGCCCTTGTATACAGGAAATGTCCATCTTCAAAGGACTTTTTCATTAGTAAAGGTTCAGCAGAAAAAGAGAACTGCTCCAGGCAGCTCTGGACACCAAGAATCCTTAGTCCTGACTCTGGAGTCCTTATCACCAGGACTGTCCTGCTGTCCCCTACAGCAGGGACTGCAAACCCTTGTTCTTTCTGTAGTTTGACGTGGCCTACAAGCCTCAATGGTCTAGCTGGGTGTTTCAGATTTGTGAATGCCTATCTCTGCACACATAACTTTAAATGATTTTTCTGTGAATCTGTCTTGTATCAATGTGATTCATATACCAGCCAGAGAAGCTGAGAGTGTAGCAATACATGAATTAAGATACAAATTAACATTTATGAATTTAAATGTTAATTTCCCTCCCCGAGCAATACTCAAATTAACATTTATGGATTTAAAATAAACTGGAAGCAGAATAAAACCTAAATCATTCCTAGCCACTGGCTGCCTGGGCCCAGCGGCCCTGGGAAGCACTCCCTGAATCCCCTCCTGTGGAGCTGGACCTTCCTGGCGAGTTCTTCTCTCCCACCCTTCTTTGGGGAGCATCTACAAGGAGGTCTTTCCCCTGGGTGCTGCTGCCCTCCCCATCTCAGGACTTCACTGCTTTGCAGGTAGGCCCCAGTGGAAGGCCCTCAGGAGCAGTGTCCCACAGGGAGCCCGACGGTGGCCGTCTTCAGTGGCAACTCACTTCTTTCTGTATTGACAGTGTGTTCTGCACCTTTCTAGCAGGGACTCCTAAGGTCCCCTTGCACACCAGGTGGCATCAGCCCTCTTGAGGTGTTTGTCCACCCACCATCCTTTTTCCCTGTTACAGTAGTACGCAGGTACTAGAGAGGAGCAGAGCCTGTAGGGGACATGGAAGAGATTTATATGAAGAATTGACTCACACAGTTTGGGAGCAGGAAGTCCACGATCTGCCCTCTGCGCCTGGAGTCAGAGAAGAGCCTGCAGTTCAAAGGCCAGAGAGCCAAAGAGCCACACCCAAGGGACAGAGGACCTGGAGCCGAGGCGGAGTGTGAGTTCAGCCCTCTTCCCCCTTTCTGCTTCCTTCAGGCCCTCGCACGCACACTGGCTGGCGCATGCACACTGGGCAGAGTGGGCTGCCTTCCCCCAGTGCCAACGCGATGAGAACCTCCTCAGAGGTCACATCTGGAAATGACATTTAACCAGCGGTCTGGGCCCCAGGGCCCAGTCACCCTGATCCATGAAAGTAGCCATTGCAAGTCCACCCCCACCAACTTGACACCCAGGTTGGTCTCCCTAAGCCACACTTAACCTCCCAATAAAGACAATAACAAGGCTACAATTCCGCCAGACCTGACAGAACTATCGGAACTGTCTGCACACAACCAAAAATGTCCGGAAGAGGAGATGAAGTCCCAGCCCCATGACCACTTCTCCTTGACATTCCCCAGCTTAAGTACCATGATGAGGATTCAGTGATACACAGGAGAGTGATCTGAAGTCGTGATACATGAAAAGGGAATGAGAAAGTGCATCTGAGAAATCACACATACATGCCCACAAAATGTATTCAGAACAAACTAAGAACCAATCGTCTGGGTCCTCCTTTCTGTAACTGGCCACATGGTGGGAGCTGGAATTTATGGCTACCTTGCCCTGCTCCTCCTGCTATCCCTTTGTCTTCGGCACGCCGCTTACCTGGATGGGTCACTTACACCTTAATCACTGAAGGGCCTGGGACATCAGAATCGTGCCCAGGTTGGGTGGTTACGGTTTTCCCTTGACCTGAGTCACAGCATGGGGGAACTAAGAAATGCCCCGGGACTCTGATGCGCCAGACACCTGCTCCTTACTTCCACAGTGGAGCAGCAGGGTAGCCTCTCTGTGGTAGTCAGGGTCGACCAGCCCGACCAGTACCGCAATTCTCTTTGCCAGTTGTCTCACAGGCATGGGGAGTCCACAACGGCCAGTGGCAGTCTTCAATTCTAGTTTAATGGAATCCTTATTGTGTCTCCTGGTGGAAGCACTTCTCCCTCGGAGTGAAGCCCTCTACGTCAGCAGAGAATAAACTCACGTGAGCAGGAAGCAAACATTTCACTAGTGGGTCATTGGACCTGATAGTGACTAATGCCACTCCCATTTCCACCCCTTGATTCCTGGTCCCGTGAATCCCAGCAAGGGGAGAAACAGCGCTATGTAGGGGACACTGATCCAGGGCACACACAGCCTTGTGGGGAACCTTGGCCCTGCTCTGCAAGGTTGTGCCTGCCAGAGGCCTCCACAACTGGGTCTTCAAAAGGCCATCCACCATCCTATCAAGAGCTGCCCAGGATGGTGGGGCACATTGTAAGGCCAGTGAGTTCTATGAGCCAGGCTCTATGGCTGCACTTCTTTGGCTGAGAAGTGATTTCCTTGGGCAGAAGCAATGCCATATGGAAGATCATGGCTGTAGGAAAGACATTCTGCAGATCCCCAGAGGGTGTCTCCGGCAGAAGCACTGTGTACAGGCAAGGCACATTTATATCCAGATTGCCTGTCCCAGTAAGAACAAATGCCGTCCCTTCCACGATGGAATCCATCCAATGTAACCATCCTGCCACTGGGTAACTGGCAGATCGCTCTGGAAATGGTGCCATATCAGGGACTCCATCTCTGCTGCTGGCAGGTGGATGCTTATTGGTGACTATAACCAAGTCACCCTTGGTGAGTGGAAGTCCATATTGCTGAGCCCATGTATAACCCCCATCCCTGCCACCATGACCACTTTGTTCATGAGCCCCTTGGGCAGGAACAGGGGTGTCTGGGGAAGAGGCTAACTGGTATCTACAGGATGGGTTATCCTAATCCACTTGTTATTTAAGGTCAGTCACATATCTCTTCCCCAAATCTGTTTGTCAACAATTTTTCAATTCAAGTCCCTCCCCACCCTGCCAAACCACTGCCTGTAGCCCGCCAGTGGGTATAGAACCTCATGTCTGGACATCTCTGAGGGGTGCACAGCCAGGCACACTGCTCAGCCTGCGGCCCTCAGGGAAGATTTCTTATCACCGCTGTCCTTAGGGGTGTCGCAGAGAGGGGCTGTGGTGCTGCAGCTGTCCACTTCCAAGAGGTGCCTCCATAGCATGCAGAACTTCTGTAAACCAGGCTTGAGGATTCTCCCCTGTCAACCAAGCGCAGGGCACTCCCCGAAGCCCAGGTGCTGGCTGGGTCAGAGAAGGCAGTGGATTGGGAGTGGGGACCATGGGCATTTGGGCCACTTGTTCATATAACTTGTGCCTTCAGGACCGGGTCACACATGTATCACACTTCCAAGTAATGTGCATATCCAGCCTAATGGCTTGGTGTCGACATAACACCCGGTTCATGATGGGCAGCCCAGGTCACCTGGTGGCCCGTGGCCAAGCATTCAGTTCTCACCACGCCCAGTAGCAGGCCAAGAATTATCTCTCAGAAAGAAAGTAGCTATGTAGAAAGGATGGCTGGGCTCTGTCCCCAACCCTAAGGCCCTCCGCTGTGACTCAGCTATGGGACCTGCCACAGGTTTCCCACAGCGTCCCACTGACACCTCAAGCACTGTCAGCTCTGCTGAGTCACGTGGCCTGAGTGGAGGAACAGTTGGACCTGTGGCAGGGCCTTCTTAAGAGGGTTCAGATGCCGCCACTCATCCCTCGCCTTGGAAGGGGCATCTCAGCACACCCCACACCACTGACCCTTGGATGTCTCAGTGTTTTCCCCATGCTAATTCTTGCTCACTAGGTCCCAGCAGCATACTGGACCAAGAAGAAGATGTATCTTTCACCCACAAACACAGCAGAGACAGCACAAGAAACCCAGTCTCTGTTGGCATCCTTGAGACACAGAATCAAACCACCCTGAAGTCAAGCCTGCTTTCCCACTGTCTTCACAAGGACCTCTGGAAAATCAGAACTGTTCACCAGGAAAGCAGCTGTGACACATGAACAAAAGCAATAGTATTACACGTGAACAGTCAGCAGCAGTTCTCTTCCACAAGATGGTGGGCCAGAGAGCCTGGAAAAACGCCCCCTCCTCAGAATAGCCAGAAAGGCTGAGTGAGATAATATGTCACTACTGTCCTTTAACATCGCATCAGACTTTGCAACAAAACTTGGGAAACCTCATCCTTGACCGTGAAGTGGCAGCACAGGGTGAGAGCCGTGAGGTGTTGGGCCTCTGGAATCTTCTGTGTGTACCCATCCCCCTGAAGGGTGGCAGCCAGTAACTTGAACTTGTCTCTAGTCTTTGCTCCCAATGAAAGAGGAATCTTGCTCTTCTGAGCCTGTATAACTACAAGCAAGCCTTCTTGTGAGAATTTAGGGTTTGAACCCAAATTCTGACTGTCTTTTATGGTCAGAAAAGCTTCTAGCCAAGAATTCAATCTAAAGTGGTCCTGAAATAAATATAACTGATTCTGTGATCCTAGATTGGTCATGCCGCAGGCACTTGGTAGAAACAAACTCCAACCCTTCCTAGGGGAATGAATGCCCATCCACCCAAGACACAGTGTCCCCAAGTCACCAACAAAATGAGCTCAAAAATTTAAAAAGCCAAGAACAACAACAGCTGTAGAATCAGACCTTAGATATTGGCATGATTAGACACAGATGAGAAAATAAGAATGTTTACTACGTAAAAAAAAAAAAAAAAAGCGTGCCGCAGTCTTGGCTGGGCACAGAATCACGAGCCACCACACAGCTTGGTAGATTCAAACAGCAATTCTTTATTCCCGAACTCACACCGGCCTCCACACACGTTCTGGGGCAATCCCAGTTCTGCTGCCACCCAATTCACCTACTCCACGAGGCTTTTTTTTCCCAAAATGCTCTCTGAATCTCACGAGAACTCAATGGGAGCTCAGGCAGCAGGAACGCCCTAATTCCAGCAGCAATAATCCTCAACATCGAACTTCCCTAAAATCCAAGGTCTTAAACTGGGAACGCCCTTAACCCAAGGACCGGGATACTTCCTCAAACCTGATCAGCTCTAAACCCGGATCCGCCTTGGTCTTTGAGCAAGGTCACCTTACATGCAATGTCAACAGCGAAATCATTAACATGGGGTACGCTAGCAAGGAAATTTTGATGCGTCATTTCTACTTGGTAATGGCCCTCAGCAAAAGCGGGGGAATCTAAAAATAAAAATGAAGCAATAATTGTTTCAAATCACCCGGGAGAACTGGAGAGATAAAAACTAAAGGGACCTTCTAGAAATAAAATAATATAAACTTTTAATAGGGGAAGAGGGAATCTATGAGGTAGAAAACCTACCTGAAGAAGTTATCTGAAATTCCTACAGGAAGAAAAGCTATTTAAAAAGTATGAAAAAGAATCTAAGTGGTGTGGAGACTAGAAAGGAAAGTTCTGAAGAAGTCTAACTAGACTTCCAAAGTGGTCATAGAGTAAGGAAGAATCGATGCTTTAGGCAGTATGGGTTGCAAATTTTCTACACTTGATAAAGATCACAAGTTCTTAGGTTATTGAAGCACAGTGAATTCCAATCAGAAAAAAAAAAAAAAAAAAGAGGAACCCATAGTTAAGAAAATTGCAGAATCCCTCAGATAAAGAGAGAGATCTAGGAACCGGGGATGTGGCTCGGTGTTGAGAGCTTGCTTAGGCCCTGGGTCCAATCCTCAGCACTGGAATAAAAAAAGAAAGAAAGAAGAAGACCTAAAAATTTTTTAAAGGGAAGACTCCCCCCTCCAGGGAGTACTGTGGGCTAGCCTGGTGGCAAGGAGGGGTGCAGTGGGAGCAGGGGTACCCACTGGGGCACTAGGCACAGTGACACTGGGAGCCATCCGCTTCTTCCTCTGCGTGATAAATGCATGTGTGCCCACTCTTGGTTCATACTTTTTTTTTTGTAGTATATATACCCCCTGGTACGCATGGAATATTTCGTAATCTGAAAAATGACAGATGATTAATCATTAAGATAACTGACTTTAAAACTGAGTTCTGAAACAGGAATCTCTTGGTGGCTCAAGGAGCCACTTGCAATCTGTAGTAATGAGACGGGATTTGGCTTGATGCTGGTCGAGGAGATCATGCTGCGTCCCAGCTCCGTGGTGACAGCCTGATGCTCATAGTTGGAAGGTGAGGAGGAGACTAAGGGGAGGAGGAGGCTGAGGGCCACTCCAGCTCTGGAGGTCATCTCTACTGTGCCGAGGGCCTCTAACCATGTCCCCAGGGAAGGACACGGTCCCCAATCCACACACTACCGCCAGAAAAGCAAAGACTTCTATACTACGGTGCTTCTAGCAGGTTCTTCAGGTGAACTCAGATACTGATTGTTCAAACAAGGAAAAGGGCTTCAAATATTTGTTGTTTCTGTGGTTGAAACGAGTTCTAAGGCTTGTCTCCCAGGCTCAGAGTGTCCACTGTAAAAATAACAATGACCTTTTATTGAACATTCTCCGTGGCGGTCAGAGGGAGGCTTACATCACCACACTGAGATAGGTGTGTTGACTTCCCCATGTTACCGCAAGGTCACTGGAGTCCAGAGGGGCCCAGACTTGGCCAGGTCACACAGCAGGTGTGGGGGACCTGACACCAGGGGTGGGTGTGTGCACCACTGAGTGGGAGTCAGGGGCTGGGGTTCCTGGCACCCTTGGCAGTGAGACTGCTCTATTCCTGGTCTGTTCCAGGGACCCCAAGTCCTCCAGGCCCCTTTGGCTCCAGATCCCAGAGGGAAGCAGTTGCAGGGGTCCACTCCAGGTGCCCCGTCCACTCCAGGAGCACCCTTGCCCTCTGCTGCCTACAGGTCCTCTAACTGCAGGAGGAGAGGTCCAGGCTGGCTGTGGGCCCGAGTGATCACCCCACCTGTCCCCAGCTCACCCAGTTCACAACGGTGGAGGGAACTAGGCTCCAGGCAGTAAAACCAATTTCCACTGGGCACAGGGGGGAGGGGAAATAGCACTGGGTGGTCGTCCGTGCCCTGCTGCCCTGACCCTGTGGGATTCCCTGCTGCTCCCAGCTCTGTCCTTGGAGAACTTTTGTCCAGTACTGGGGTAGGTCGGGTTGGGGGCTTGCCTTCCTGTGCATCTTCTGTTCCCCTGCCTGGCTGTGGCGTTGCAGGTGGGGGACGAGCTTCCCTGAGTCTGCTCAGATCTGTGGCAGCCTCCCTAGGGATTCAGAGTCCAGGTGAGACCAGCTCTGCTTCCCAGCTGGTGTCCTGTTGCAGAGGTCAGATCAGACCCTTCGCGAGGTTCCTAGGGTCAGAACCTCCCTGGAAGGCCGCTTCAACCCCAGCCCGACTGTTACAAGGGTGGCCTTCTTGCTCCACCAGGCTCTGCGATTTCGTTTTCTCATGCAATTACGTTTCCCTGAGCCCTGCGGCTGGGATGAAGAAGCCAGTGACAGCCTAGTGTCCTCGAAAGTGTGGGCTCTTTTTTTTTTAATTTTTATTGTTGGTTGTTCAAAACATTACAAAGCTCTTGACATATCATATTTCACACTTTGATTCAAGTGGGTTATGAACTCCCATTTTTACCCCGTATACAGATTGCAGAATCACCTCGGTTACACATCCACATTTTTACATATTGCCATACTAGTGTCTGTTGTATTCTGCTGCCTTTCCTATCCTCTACTATCCCCCCTCCCCTCCCCTCCCCTCCCCTCCCCTCTTCTCTCTCTACGCCATTACTGTAATCCATTTCTCCCCCTTGTTTTTTTTTCCCTTTCCCTTCACTTCCTCTTGTATGTAATTTTGTATAACCCTGAGGGTCTCCTTCCATTTCCATGCAGTTTTTCTTCTCTCTCCCTTTCCCACCCACCTCTCGTCCCTGTTTAATGTTAATCTTCTTCTCATGCTCTTCCTCCCTACTCTGTTCTTAGTTGCTCTCTTTATATCAAAGAAGACATTTGGCATTTGTTTTTTAGGGATTGGCTAGCTTCACTTAGCATAATCTGCTCTAATGTCATCCATTTCCCTGCAAATTCCATGATTTTGTCATTTTTTAATGCAGAGTAATGAAAGTGTGGGCTGTTTGCTCCTGATCTGGGGGCGGGGAGGTTCCTGGGCATGAGACCCAGAGCAAGTGTAGTGGCCACCGTGCTGTGTCCCCCAGCCCACGAGGCCCTGGCTCCCCTGGCTGCTGGGGGTACTGCTGCCCGATTCCTCATTCCACCCATGCACTCCCTCCCCCAGAACTTCACCATTGCCAGGGAGAGCGCCCCAGCCCACACTCTCAGCCTTTTTCTGAGGACTGCATCCAGCGACTTGTAGACGAGAACATGAATGCCTCTAATCTGGCACAACCCGACACAAGGGTGTGAGGTCTCCGTGGTACCCATGCCACAGCCCCAGGTTTTCCTCTGCCTCACTCTCCTCTCACTCCCTCAAAAGCACTGACCCCACTTTTACTAGGACTGCTACTGCTAGTAGTTCTCAGGACCTGCCTCCTCCTAAAACGTGACCTAGGAGTTCTAGAAGACACCACCCGGAGGCAGACCCACACCATCAGGGCAACATGTGGCCAAGATGGCACCCGTGCCTCCAAGATCCACGCACCAAAGGCACGAAGTCCCTGCATGGATTTCTCATGAGCCATTCCAGAGTTAGCCCCTGAAGATGGACACCAACCAGTCTCAGCCTTAAGCTTCAAACCCTGACTCCCGTCAAGTGATGTTTCCCCCTTGGAGAATTGGGGATGGCACCCCATCATGTGCCCCCACTCAGTGTTGCTAAGGGGGTGTGTTCTCCTAAGTCTTATTGAGTGGGGCACTTTCCCCCCATGCAAGACAGATATTTTCATCGCATTGTCAAATGCCTACAGTTCCAGATAAGAAATGGCAGCGTGACGGCCAGTTTCCAGGTGAAGTGTCATCCGTGGGCACTTAAAAGCTGTCCGTGGGAGCAGCGCTAGTTCAGACAACAGCTCCTTGTCCACAGACCTCGTTCAGGGCCTCCAGCGTTATATTCAAGCCCCCTCATCTTGAGCTTTCCAAAAGCAGCTGCGGGGATGGAAGGCTGTGTGAGTGGAGGATGGAGAGGCATTAGGGACGCTTGGTCCGGGCTGTAAGGTAAGGATCCTGCCCAAGGCTCCAGCTACTCCCACCTTCCAGAAGAGCAGGGCCCATGGCATCTGCTGCCTGTTGTTGTTAAAGAAAGAAAGGAGAAAAAAAAAAAAAGGATTCTCTGCCCTTTATCTAAGCACAGCAGGGGAAATGCGACAGGACCATATGCGCAGGAGTAGGGACCAGGAAATGGGGCTTTGCAGAGCAGTGCGGAGATTGGGCTGTACACTCAATGAAGCAGGTGGGCTCAGGGGGTGGAAAGTCACTCAGAGGAGACACTGCGGGGAGGGGGATGCTGGCTAAACTGACCAGACAGGTTCTTGCTGAAGGCAGCCCAGGGCGACCAGATACCCCTGAGGATGGTGGAAGATAAGAAACCCACTGGGTTCTTGGAGTCCCACTAGAGTGACTCAGCAGGGCTTTAGCTGAAACTGGACTCTACATGGAGTTCTGGATGGTCGAGGAGCAGGCTCAGGACCTGATGCAATTGGACATGCAGAGGGTCTTGTATCATCTCCCTTGGGAGCTCCTGAAGGGAAAGGCTCTAAAGGAGGGCACTGAGGGCTGCAGGGCTGGAGCCCCGCTCCTACCTCCCCAGGACAGGCGCCTGGACCCCACTGGTGCAGGTGCCTGAGAAAGGCCTGGGCAGGGTGGCTCCCACAAGGCATAGAGGAACCACTGGGTGGGGCCCAAGTGGGCGGGCACCAGAGGTCTGCCAGCATCCTCTGTCCACCTCTGCGGAGGTCTGTCTGGCAGAGGATGTGCAAGAATTGACGTGAAGGATGTGTGCTTTCACAGGGGGGACAGGGGGTGCTGGGGGACAAGGACCTTGGAGACACGGAAGGTCACCTGCAAAGTTCAGTGCAGGGCCATCCTTGAAGGGCTCAAGAGGGGACTGAAGGTGGCCAGGATGTTTGCCTTCTGGCTTCTTCGCTGTCCCTCCCCCAGGCAGGGACTGGGCAGGCAGCAGGAGGGCCAGGGTCCTGGGGCTGGAGTGGGGGAGGGCGGGACCTACTTGCATAACAAATAACCTTCCAACACTCTTGTGTTTTTGCATTAAAAAAAATTTGCAGCTAAATAAGTAGAGTGGGTTTTATTACCCGTCTCAGAATGCAGCTACCTAGGACGACTAGAACTGTTAGGCTCCTGGCCAGGCCTGGGCCTGCACCTTCCTGCCCGCCCTACAGACAGGGAGGAGAGTTGGTGATCTGGATGATTGCTTTCTCTGAAGAGGGGAAAAGTCATGAATACTCTTCTGTGCATAATAGGTTCTTACAGACCTAAAATTTAAAGGTTTATTTTCAGAGTTTTTTCTCGTCATAAAGCATGCTTAAATTTTTTTCTGCACCTCACTGGTGCAGGGGCCTGAGAAAGGCCTGGGGCAGGGCAGCTTACCCGCAGTCTACTTTTTCTGTTTAAAATACATGCAGATTACTTTTTCAGAAAGAAGGCTATGGCCGCCTGCAGCTCTCTGTGCAGGGCCGCTGGGACGCGCGGCTCCAGCTGGTCCCAGCTCTGGTCCCTGCAGGACAGGACAGCAGCTGCTGCTCAGCTGAGCACTCGCCACCCCACCCCTCCCCGGGTGGGGAAGTCTGTTTGGAAACCGCAGGGGCTTCTGTTTTCCTGGTAAAGGATGGCCCAAGCATCCTAGAACCCCAATCTCTCCCCCGGAAACAGGTGAAGTCCTGGGCCTGGAGTGGCTCCAGGGGCGACTGGGGTGGGGGCACAGCACCCCAGGACCTCCCTCCCTGGCATCGTCAGGTGGCCAGCTGAGGTCCAGGTCCTTAGTGTCCCCAGCTCAGAACTGAGCAAGACACACAGGAGTAACAGGACAAGTCCAGGATTCCTGCAGGCGGAGGGGGAGCCGCTTGGAAAGGTGGAGCAGAGAGGCCCCAGGCCAGGTCTGGAAGGCAGGGTCCCACTGCTGGGCTCTCCCCACGCGGCCCGACTGAAGGCCTCACCCCATGGGTTACCTTATGACACCTGATTAGAATATTGTCCGTTCCCCCCACTGGTGACTTTACCTAATTAGAATACTGTCCATTTACCCCCACTGGTCATTTTAAAATACCCAATCTGTGGCAGGATGTTGAGAGCCACAACCAAGTCAAGATGGCGCCTGGCACTTTGCCAGAAGGAGTGGTTGAGAAGTGGCGCCAGCGAGCCATTAAGATGATGATAATTAAGTTAAGCTGTGTATAATTATTAAGATCATGACTGATTGCTCTAACTGGATGATGCTAAATTGAAACCAGCTGGGTATTCAGTTGTGTATATAAACCTCTGCTGTCCGGCAATAAGGCGGCTCCTGCTACCTCGGGTGCCCGCTTCTTTTGAGTTCTCGCGGAATTCCCGTTGAGTTCCCATTGAGTTCCTGTTGAGTTCCCGTTGGTTCTCGTGGAGTTTCCGTGGAGTTCCGGTTGAGTTCCCATTGGGTTCGGGCAATAAAGTAGTTCCTGTTTGAACCTACAAGTGGCTCGTGACCTCCTGGTTATTTGTGCCCAGCCAGACTGCAGCAGCAGGAGATGTCATAGTGATGACTATGTGGGAGGTGCTTGTCATGGTGACTTGTCTCCCTGACTTGTCTTCCAGGGTTACCCTTCTTATACCTGCCCCATCGGCTCGGTGTCCTGAACTCCAGCTTAACAGTGCCTCTCAGGCACAAGACCATCACCTGTCCCCTGCACTGAGTTATCATGGCAGTGTCCAGGAGAGAAGCCAGTTGTCACTGTTGGGGAGGCCACAGGTACCCTGAGGGGAACACTTCACACCGAGCATGATTTGAGCAAGTACACACATATGGACATGTATGTGTGTGTGTGTGTGTGTGTGTGTGCTGTACATGCGTACCAGCAAATATGTGTGTATAAGTAAAAAGTCATTTGTTTTTCTCACTGTTTTTTTAAAACCATGGCTGCTTTAGCAAATCTGTCCTTCAAAAACTGAGACCAGAACCGCCCACAGGGGCTGGCTGCCTGCATGAGGGACGCTGGATGTCCTCGCACTGTCCTCACTACAGTGACCTGTCACACCTTCCAGGAGACTCAGCTCGGATGGTCTTGAGCATTTCTACACAGGACTCCAGAAAGACCCTCTTCTGTGGTTAAATGTGTCCCCAAAAGTTGGCTTGTTGGAGACTTAATCCCCCATTCATATGCTAATGGTGGGGGTGGGGCCCGTGGGAGGTGAATGGGATTAGATGAGGTCAGTATCAGTGGCTCTGCAGGAAGAGGAAGAGCCCAGGGGCACACCTGCTCTGTCTCCATGGGATGCCCTCCACCAGGTCCCAATGAGCCTTGCTCTGTGCTCAGAAGCCTCCTGAACAGACAGGCACAGGACCCTCTGCTGTGCGTAAAATACTCAATCTCAGGCATTGTGTTTCAGCAACAAGAAAAGGACCAAGACAGCCACCAACTCCTCAGTGTGCCTCCTGAGGTTCCTAGACTCCTCACTCTGTTCCACCCCCCAGGCTGTCCTGATGTGATCCACGCCCCTCCCACACATCCTGAGCCCTCAAAGCCTACCTCCTCCCTGACTCAGGCACCCCACAGGATCCCACCTCACCTCCAGCACCGCAGGGCTTCATTGTCCTACCGCTGGCCAGCCAGGTTGAACCTGGGGAAACTGTGTCTGACAAAAATAGACCCGTCTTATGTAAATATACAGTGATAAGTTACTCAATGAAACTAGTAAGGAAAATACAACAATGGTTCTGCCCCAGAGTGACTTCATCATAAAATAAGCCAAATTACATATGTTTAGGTTGTGGAGGATTAAATCAGCCAACAAGGGAGAAACTTGCAAACTATAAGGAGCTAAGGAAACCCAAAAAATGTTTCCTAAGGAATGGAGAATTCAACAATTATAACAACAATTCCATAATTATAGCCTAGGGCTAGGATGGGCTGGACAGAGAGGTCCACACCTAGGGTTGCCATGTGTGGTTGAGCAGGTTGTATGCTGTGCAGGTTCTTACGGTGAGGTGCCTGTCACAACTGTAGTGAAGATAGATGTGTGTATTTGACATAACAGTTTTCCAGCAGATACCAAAAGATGTCTGGTGGAAAGGATGATTTTTTCCAGTTCATAAGAAGATGCTGATCAAGCTCCTAGGGCAGTTATCTGTCCGTGCCCCAATTTAGAAGACAGGGGGGACTGAACCTCGCAGCCATACTGTCTTCACTGTGGGTTGTAATGTGGAGTCGGTTTTATATCTTAACTGCTCTTTGGCCTAAATATATGGCTGGAGGCCAGACAGAAAAGCACCAACTTTTAGAAATGCCTCATTGACTATTCATCATTTACTTACTCACTTATTTTGCAGTGCTGGGGATTGAACGCAGGGCCGCAGTTGGTGCTGTGGCAAGTGCTGCAGCCACAGCACCAACTGACTTTAGATTGATCTAGAATAAACTATCTGTTGTAGTGCGTCAGGCCAGGTACAACCTGCCTTAGAAACAGAACATTTTTAAGATGTTTGAACTAGCAGTTTAAAACTGGAGGACTTTCCCATAAAAACCAGCTCCCTACCCTCTCTCTCTCTCACTCTTCCACGTTTTTTGGTATCAGGGATTGAATCCAGTGGTACTTAACCACTGAGCCCCCAGACCTTTTTTGTATGTAGAGACAGGGTCTCGCTGAATTGCTTTAGGACTCCCTAAGTTGCTGAGGCTGGCTTTGAACTCACAATTCTCTTGCCTCAGCCTCCCAAGCCACTGGGATCCCTAGCCTCACTTTAAAACTTGCAATGTGAGGCCCACTGGGCCTGGCTTTCAGCAAATCAGGGTCAGGCTCACCTGCCCACAGGCTCCTCCTGGGCAGTCAGCCCTGTGTGGAACTGGAATGCCACTGTCCTGAGCTGTCCGAGGGTGTTGGGCCTGCTCAGTGCCTGGCAGGGAGGTCCAGGAACGCTGTGTCCCTGGAGGGGTGGTCAGAAGCTGACCACGAGCCAATACCTCCCTCCCAGCAAGTGCCCTCCTGGCCTGCCATGTCCTCAGCCTAGAAGTGCTGAGGAAGGTGGGCAGGGCCACCCGAAGTCTGGTGCTCCTGCCCACCTGCCCTGCACCTGAGGGGGCAGAGCAGCTTCTCCACGCAGCCTCTGTGCCCCCCGGAGATGGCACCAACCAGCAAGCAAACAGGACCTGTGCAGGCGGGGGGCGGGGGGCAAAGAAAATGGGGCCAGAGACGAGTGGGGATAGCAGGGGACCTGGGATGGCACTGAACACCTACACTCTTAGGAAATGGTAAAAACCTGCGAAAATAACCCAGCGTCTCCAGGCTGTGATCCCTAGAAGCAGCATGCCACTGCAGGTGGCCCTGAGAAGTCTCTTGTGAAGGACGCTCAGGAGTGGAGCTCAGGACACCTTTACCCCCAGGCGTGTTGGGGTGGGGGTCTGGAGGGAAGTGAGTGACATGGAAGAGCTGGTCCCCTCCAGGGGAAGTGGATGTCACCCAGCCACGCACAGCGGATGCGGGGAAGCCCAGGCCACCAACCAGCAACCAGGGCCTGCCTGCCCTTCTGCACAAGAGCCTCTGACTGGGCAGGCAGGGGAAGAGAGAGCTGGTCACTCTCCCCGTCTGCTACCCCAGCCCGCATCCCACCAGGGAATGAAGCCCAGGCCTGCTCCCATCTGTCTAAGGGAAGGGAGGAAAAAAGACACAAATCTAAAATATCCAGGTGCACAGGAGCCCAGGCCAACGCAGGCTCTCGCAGCAGGGAGAAGGGGTGGACCGTGGGAGGTCCGCTAAATGAGCACGTATTGCCACACGTGGAGTGCCTCCCCAGAGACTGCGGGCTTCCACACTGGCCACCCGAGAGAGCCGGGAGGACGAGGGCCATTGCCCTGGACTTTCTCCACCATCAGCACGAAGACGAGTATCTTTCATTGCAGAAGAGCCTGTCCCTGTCACTGAACCCCTGCTTGACGGCTCTCTGTTCTTGTACTGCGCCAGGAACTTGCTGAATTCTTGGATTTCTCTTATTCAATTAAAGCTCATCAGAAAACCAAAGAGACCTTCAGGCTTTGTGCCCGGCCACTTGGGCTTACACTGATGCTGTGCTGCTGAGTTTGAGTTCTAAGGCACGAAGCCCCTGCTCCCGCCAGCCTGCTGTCCACAGTGATAGCAGGCAGACTAAAGGGAGGAACCTGAGAGTCCAGAGTCCACACCCAAAGGTCCTCCTGGGCCTTGCGCTTGGAGTCACAGGGAAAGCCAGTGGACTCTTCCTTTCAGATGCTGCACACGGTCCTCTGGAAGCAGAGCAGGACACCTAGAGGCCTCGCCTGGGCGAGGTGGCAGATGGCCTGGAGGACCATCGTGGCCAGCTGAAGGGGGCTGCTGAGCATGGTGGAGGTGACAGGCAGAGGTCAGGATGCGCAGGAGGGACAGGACCAGAATCCTTTCAGGAACAAAGCCCAGGGCCAGCTGAAACCCTGACTTTCGAGCCAGATAGCAGGTGCGGCCCTGACACTGTCCTTCTAGAAGTTGTTGAATCCTCCAAGCCTCGGTTGCCTCATCCATGATATGGATGAGCGGTGTCTGTCCCTGCAAGATTATCCAAAGAGGAGGCCCCGGAGGGTAAAGGGCAGCGCTGTGCTGGCCGCAGGTGGCAGGAGCGAGACAAGCCCATGGCCACCAAAATCCTTCCCAGCTCAGCCCAAAGGTGGAGGCGGGAGAAGGGCTGTCTGCACTTGAACAGCAGCCGTGAGGCAGCTGGCTGTCACCCCCAAGGGAGGGAGCGGAAGGATCCTGGGGGATCCCCATGCGGGGGTCCTGATCTGGGGAAAGGAGCCGTGGCTGTTCTGGACCTTCTCCTGGTGTTTGTGGGTGTCAGACTCACCATCCCACCCAGAGCATGGACGATGGAGAGAGCTGGACCCTGCACTGGACCCTGCAGGAACCCGGCTCCCAGGCTTCAGGGAGAGGCACAGGAGGCCGCAGGCTCCACTTCCACAGCCCCAGGACGGTGCTCAGGGAGCAGCGGTCATCAGGGCAGGGTCTGGAGACTGAGGGTTCCACCAGGCCTCGCTGGCTCCTGTCCAACAGCAGGGCGTGAACGACGGTGAAAGCAACAGGGAAAACCCACTAGAAGGCAGAGTTTATGATCAATATTCTCAAAAAGAGTAAGTTACGACACCAGCTGGAGTGAGTAGTCTTGATGATTCTTCAGGTGAAGCGTGGTGCTCCAGCAGGCTCCGGTTCTTACATGGTTCAGAGGCTGTGCCAGGGGCTCGCTGCTCCGAGAAGCGTCTCCTGGTTAGCCTGGGACAGCACTGGAGTGAGGGGCGGCCGCGTGGCCGTGCACCTGAGGCTCAGCCCAAGCATGCTGTGCAGGGCTGTGTGGTGGCCGGGCTAGGCCAGGATTCAGGAGAGGTGTGGGTGCTGAATCCCTCTCCCTGGGCCCCCTTCAGCATAGTCAGGCTGGGCACCCAGATGGCCAGGGAGACTGTGTGGACCAGGCTGCCCTTTTGGCTGGCCCCAAAAGCTGGTGCTACCAGACCCTCCAGCCACTCACCCACACCCAGAGGACCCCACTTCCAGCTGTGTCCCCAGGAAGTAGGGCCAGGGTAGGGTGTCAGGAAGAGCGTGCTGCCTGCCCCATCCTGATAGGGCTGGGCTGGCCCTGGGAGTTGTGCTAAGAGGTGAAGCCGGAGAGCTGCCAGGAATCTGGCCTCTGGAGGGGAAGGTCAGTGAGGAGAGTGAGCCCTGCCCTCCTGCTGGAGCCCCCGCACAGTGCACCCCCAATGTCGGGTGGGCCCGCTGCCCCCCATGCATTCCACCTGGGGAACGTGGTGGGATGGTGTGCACTTGGGTGACGGTGGTTTTCTCAGTACCTGCATGGGGAAGCACTTCTCCTCTTCCCTCGTCACCCTGTGGTCACCTAGAGCCTCGGGGCACCGGTTTTTCCAGTTGGACCGGACACGCTGCCCTGGGCCTGGAGGAGAGAATGTTTCCTGAGGCACATCTTGGCGGCCACTGGAAATGTTGACTGCCACACCAGTGGCCCTGTGTGTCCAGATCTGGTTCCAAGCCCTTCGCACCCTGGTTCCAACAGAGCAGCCGTCTGCCAACAACAGGGTCCCTGGTCTCCTTCCCAGCTGGAAAGCAGGGACTTGGTGACCCGCCTCTCCTACCTCACTGCTTTGTGCCAATGGTCACATGAAATATAGATCTGACCATACTTTGAAGAGAGAAGAAAGCACTAAGCCAGATGCCCAGAGCAAAATGCAAAGCCATCGGCCCAGGATGGGCACAGGGGCCAGGGTGAGGGACGCTGCTGCCTTGGGTATTGTCCCTTCAGGCCCTTCCCATCAGCCAAGGCCAGGCAGCTGATGAACTGAGGATTGAGGGGAAGGAGATGGAAAAGGAGGGACGATAGGACGAATTCTGTTTACATATGTGAATATACACAGTGCATCTCCCCTTAGTGCACATCACGGTGCACTAAATTTTACAAAAGCAAGAAGTAAATAAATAAAGATCAGAGAGCAGAGGAAAGGGACCAGGAGGAGCAGGGCGGGAGATGCGGAGACAAGATAGCACGCAGGTGTTTATGGGTCTCGGGCCTGAGCAGTTGGAGGGACGGAGTAGCCACCAACCAAGATGAGCAAGAGCTGAGCTGCTCAGACTTGGACATGTGAAGTCTGTGACGCCTGTGAGCTACCCAAGCAGAGGGACTGGGGGCAGCTCGATACCCACATCCGAGGTTGGGGAGAGGTCGGAGGGAGAAGCGTGGGCATCGTTGGCCTGTGCAAGAAGGAACACTGATCTCAAAGTGAGCTTGGACGAGTTCACCAAAGGAATGACGCTGGGGAAAGGGACCCTGGAGGGAGCCTTGGGACAGCAGAAAGGATGGAGGAAAACTGGCTACAGGGGTGCTATGGACTGAATTGTGTCCCCAGGTCATAGCTTGGAGCCCCAACCCCAGTACCCCAGTATGTGACTGTAATTGGGGACAGGGCTTTAAAGGACAGATTGAGGCTAAATGAGAGTGATCCAATCCCTTCCAGGGTCAGAAGCCAGAGGAGGCAGGAAGTCAGAGATGGGGAGGGAGCTGGAGCCAAGGGGCAGCGGCTCCTGAAGGCTGGAAAGGGCAGGAAGCAGACCCCCCAGGAGCTGGAAAGGACACAGCCCTGTGGACACTAGTCTCTCCCGGAGGCTCATGTCTGACTGCTGCCTCCAGCAGGCAAGGGCCTCCCTTGGTGAGGCCCAACCCGTCCCATTCGTCCCATTCGTCCCATTCGTGGTAGTTTGTTAGCAGCAGCAATAAATGGGGGAAAAAAAAGAACAAGAAGCGTGCACAACAGGTTTCTTGTGTGGCTAAAACCAAGACTCTAGTGACAACAGGGAGGTGACCAGGGCTGACTTAAGAGCCTCGGGCCCTGGAGGAGCAGCGAAGTGCAGATGTCCTCCTGTTGTCAAGAAAGTGCACAGTGAAGGTCACTTGAGGGAAAGGACTGTCACTCAGCAGACAGCTGAGTGACAGAGCAGCTGCAGGCCAGCAGGCGGGCAAGGGAAGCTCAGGAAAGGTTCTCTCTGCAAGGGAAGGCAGAGAAGAGGAGGGGAAGGGAAGGCAGAAGGGCTCCACCAGAGCAGGGAGCCAGCTGGAAAAGTCTCAGGTCATCAGCAGCCAGAAAAGTGCAAGTCACATGGAGAAGATGAGAATGACCAGACCGGAGAGCAAACGGAATCCAGCTGCATGTGTTTACAGGACAGCACAAGTGGGCAGCGGTGTGTGTGTGTCTGTGTGTGTGCGCACGTGTGTGTGTGCACGTGTGTGTGCGTGTGTACATGTGTGCACATGCATCAACCACAGCAAAGCTGGTGGAAAATGTTAAGATCAGACCAACGGAGCTTAAAGAAAAAGACATGAGCTGAAATGAAGAGCAGCACATAAGCACAGGAGAGCAAGCAAAATGGACCGTCCTCTTTTGAAGTATACACACAGCGCCACTGAGACTGACCATGGTCCACTTCCAGCAGATGTAGTGTGCCATGCCAGAAGCCCTGTAGCAGCTACCAGAACACCTTGCAAAAAGCTGGAGTGCAGCAGAAACCCACAAAACAATAAAACCGCTTTTTAAAATCAAAAGCCAGTGAAATAGATGGTTTTCCATCAAGACTGACCAAGGACAGAAGAGGCCAGACAGGAACTCACCACATGGGAACAGAGTGACCAGAAGAAAGTAAACATCATGACAAAACGCGTCACCTTTGTACAAAGTCTGCTTAAATTTACGTTTGTTCACTTTACAACTTGTATGAAAAGAACACGTCTAGAAAAATACAGACCTCTAGAACTGACTCAGGAAGAAAGGAAGACCCCCAAATAAGTCAGTAACCACTAAAAAAAATTAATCTGAGATCAATAGCTTCTCGTATCCTAAAAGGATACCAAGCCCTGATTCAAAGCAGTCATCATCAAAATCTCAAAGAATCTTCACCTCATACAAAAATTACATAGACTAGAAAAGAGAGTTGAAGCGTTTGGAGTCTGAAGACCAAAGCCAGGTGAAGTCATGTGGGGAAAGAAGATTAAATACCAACCTCAGATATGAACTTGGGTGCAGAAACATTACGTAAAACATTAGCAAAGCACATCCAGGAGTATCTCTTAAAACTCAAGACCAAATAAGATCTCTCCCAGGAATTCAAAAGTGAATTTGATGTTTTATAAACCACCCTAAATTTTCTAAGGCATCTTAATAGATGTTCTCAAACAGAACTTCTTGCCAATGTTGTGCTAGGGGTTCTAGCCGATCAGATAATAAGAAGGAAGGGAGGGAGGGGATGGAGAAGGGACAGTGAAACACTGCCATCGTGTGCAGCTGATGTGACTGTCCCCTGGAAACAGCAGAGGGTGTAGGAACAGGTAGCACCACCAAGAGGGTTGGTATACTCGACCAATCAGCCGCGAACCTATAGCCAAAAAGAAGATCCCCGATGACCACAGCAAAATTACCAGGTCCATAATGTAACAAGAAATGTGCAAGAGAATTGAAAATCGTAGTGTTCAGCTGGCTGAGCAGACCTACCGAGCTCGTACACAGGAAGGCTTGCAACATAATGCCGATTCTGCTCTTCCCGGATGTCTCCAAATGCAAAGCCATTCTGTGCAAAACTCCTAGGCACTTTCTAAGAATCTTGCCAAGTTGACTGCGAATTTCTTATGAACAGAAGTTCAATAACTTTAAAGAGCAAGAACAAAGGGAAAACTTGTCCTCAGAGATACTGGGACTTAAACTAGATAAATGGAAACTGTAAGAATGTCGACCTGCACTGAGGACAAGAAGACCAACGGAGCAGCACAGAAATGCAAGGGTCAGACTCTCACATGGGGTGGGGTGGGGGTGGGGGTCCAAGCTCTGGGTGGTGCAACCAGTGCTGAGAGAGGACTTTGAGTAAAGGACACAGAGACCCAGCTTCAAGAGGCAGAGGGCTTGAGAGATGGACCATAAAACTGGCCTGGGGTAGAGAATGGCTGGTCATCTGCCCAGCTCAGCCTTGGGCTCACCTCCCCTCTCTAGGGGGTGAAAGGGAGGGAGGGTGACCAGAGAAGGCTTGGACCCGAGGGGTGGGGGTGAGAAGCTTAACCCAGGTCTGACATGGAAGTGTCTGTTGGGACTCATCTGTGGGGACAAAGAATGGGACTGTGTGGCCTCCTCCTAGGTAAGCCATGGTGCACCAGTGAGTCGCAGGGCCACTGAACAGAACACAGAAGGGTAGGAGGATTTCTTGACCTTTGGGTCAAATTAATCATCATCATATTTAATCAGATGGCCCCGACTTAGATGGTCAAATCACAGTTTTATGATATTGCAAAACCCTGCCCGTGAGTGGGAACCTGTCCTGCAGATGGGAACTGGACCTTCTCCTGGCCTGGCAGCATGCAGCACGGTTGCTCTTATGAAGCCGGGCAGCCCCGGGTGGCAGCACCCAGCAGCCGTGATGGCGAGGGGCACCTCCAGTGCTGTGGGGTGCTGAGAGGCCACAGCAGGGTGTGCAGAGGTGGGGGTCGGATGACTTTCAGCTCACTGTGTTTTCAGCGTGTGACAGTGCATCAGGACATGACCCATCACAAGTCAAGGAGCGCCAGCACATTGGGCTCAGGTGGAACTGACAGGGCACAGGAAAGCAGAGCACCTTCAGGAACTTTCTGACGGTCAGAGAAGACACGGCTGCCTATTTCCCATAGAGCCAGGGCTGGAGGGCTGCTGGGTACATTTTAAAGGTGAGGAAGTTTTTGTTTAAAATGTTAATATTCAGGCAGGGGATATGGCTCAGTTGGTAGAGTGCTTGCCTCCCATGTACAAGGCCCTGGGTTCAATCCCCAGCACCAAGAAAAAAAAAACTCTTGAAATGTTAATTTTCAAACTATGCTGGATTCCATATGTGACTAATTAGTTGTATGATAGGAGTGTTTAAATATCAGCCTCTAAGGGCTGGGGACAGCTCAGTAGCAGAGCACCAGCCTAGCGTGCTTGAGGCCCTGAATTCAGTCCCTCGTACCCAGTTCTACCAAGACCAACCAACAAAACAAATATCAGCTTTCAGGGGCAGGGGAGTGTAGCTTGGTGGAGCCCTGGCCTCGCATAGATGAGGTCCTAGGTCTGGTCTTTAGCGCTGAAGAAAGAAATTGCTTCAAAGTCCAAGGGGCCACCTGCTCTTCCAGTAACATTTTGGAGTTTCCACAAATAAAAACTTAGACACCACTGTCCCAGGAGTGGGTCGGAGGCGTGTCTAAAAGGTGGTTTTTGGTGGGGGTGCTTGGCTGTGTGGTCTCATTAAGTCAGGTGCACAGGGACAGCACCCCGTCAAGGCAGAGCAGCAGGACAAGGCCACCCCCAGCTGTGGCCAGCGAGCAGCAGGAGCCACTGGCACCTCTCTATTCCCCAGCTTAGCACCCGCCTTCCTCCCCGTCCTCGGAAATTAGGGGCTCCAATGACCCTAAAGCAGAGGTCCTCGGCCCTGGTGACAACCTGGGCCACTTACATCCTAGGTCCAAATCCTCAGGGAGGGCTCAGGCCCCAGGGGGACTCAGCTTCAGAGTCTCTGTGGGAGCCCAGAGGAGGCCCTGGGGAGCCCCATGGAGGTCCCCCTGCACCAAGGGGCAGGCTTTGCTTTGTGCCTGTCACCATGCAGACTGGTGGCCTGAGAGCAAATGAGATGGGTCCTGCTGCCGAGTAAGCTAAGTCCCCCAGGCGTCCTCCTCTCGCTTCTCCTGGGTACAGCCCTCCTCCAGCCCCTTCTGCAGAGGTGGCAAAGTCCCTCCCCAGCCATTGGCCTGTCCATTCCGAGAATGCTCCAAGGAGGGTCCCTGGGAAGCAGGGGGGTCGAAGGGACAGAAAGAATCAGCCTTTTTTTTTTTTTATTCTCAGCTGAAAAAGAGACACAGTTATGTTGATTTTGTTTCTGTACAAATCAGTGGCTACCTACGTACAGCCTGTGAGATAAATGACGAGAGACAGCTATCGTTGGCTCTTCACCGATAAAGTCAGCAAGTTGCTAGTGCACTGAGAACTCCAACCCTCCCGGAGCCCAGGGTGTCTCCCGCCTGGCCGTGAAGCCACTGCATGTCCCTGAATACAGGTGACGCTGTCCACTAAAGACATTTTCACATGAGAAAATCCACTATAAAAAAATCAGTGATGCAGCTTAAATAGTCAGATAATTGTTAAAAATGTTGTTTATAAAATGTATTAATTTTGTTGTATACATTTAAAAAATCAGGAGTTGTCTATAAATCCCAAGTTCCTGTCTTGCCTCCCACTCTCCCACTGAGGAAGTCTTTGTGGTGGGACCCCTTCCTGCTTGATGTCACAGCGTCCTGGTCACTGCAGACCCTGTTTTTGAGCAAATGGCCTCCCGAGGATGTGGGATGGGCCTCTGATTCCTCCCCCCTTCCCTCTGGGAGGACACTGTCTCTGGAAACATTTTCCTGGAGAATGAATTACATAATATCAGGATAGTGTTTCTTTTTCATTAAAAAAAAATTAAATCTGTTTTAATTAGTTATCCATGACAGTAGAATGCATTCATGCACTTTGATATATCATACATAGGTGTGATATTATTTCTCATTTTTCTGAGTGTGCAGGTTGCAGAATCACATTGGTCCTGCAGTCACATATATACATACAGTAATAATGTCTGTTTTGTTCCGCTGTCTTTCCTATCACCACATCCCCTCCCCTCCCTTCACTTCCCTCTACCTGAGTTAACTCTGTTCTTCTCTAGTGGCCCCCTACACACACACCTTATTGAGAATTAGCTTCTGCATTTTAGAAAACACGTTTGGCTTCTTTTGCTTAGCATGATATTCTCCAACTCCATCCATTCACTGGCAAATGCCATATTTCATTCTTCTTTAAAGCAAGTAATATTTCATTGAATAGCACATTTTCCTTATCCATTCATCTATTGAAGTATACGTTGGTTGGCTCCATAGTTTAGCTATTGTAAATTGAGCTGCTATAAACATTGATGTGGCTGCATCTTACAGATTGGGAGAAAATCTTCACCACATGCACTTTCAATAAAGCATTAATCTCTAGGATATATAAAAAAAAAAAAAACTCAAAAACTTACACCAAAAAAAAAAAAAAACCCAAATAACCCAGTCAATGAATGGGCTAAGGAACTGAACACACACTTCACAGAAAAAGAAATACAAGCGATCCACAAATACATGAAAAAGTGTTTGATATCTCTAACTATTAGAGAAATGCAAATCAAAACTACTCTAAGATTTCATCTCACTCCTGTCAGAATGGCAATCATCAAGAATACAGGCAACAGTAAACGTTGGTGAGGATGTGGGGAAAAGGCACACCCATACACTGCTGGTGGGACTGCAGATAGGTGCAACCCCTCTGGGAAGCAGTCTGGGGGAGTCCTCAGAAAACTGGGATGGAACCACCACTTGGCCCAGTTATCCCACTCCTCAATCTAGACCCAAAGGACTTAACGTCATTCTTTTTGAAGGGGAATGTACCATGGCTTCTCAGGTGGTCCTTAAAGGCTTGTTCCTAAACCCTCTCTTCCTCTGGACCTGAGACAGTCCCTTCTGGGCTGACTCCCTCTGTGGTGCGAATGTCGTCTTCTCCCCTGTCGGTCAGAGTTCCCGAAGGCGGCTGCTCTGAAAGGGCATTTCAGGCTGTTGTGATTCCTGGAAAAGGAAACAGTTTCTTGGTGGGAAGTAATTGGTGTCTATTTCATAATAAAACATTGGGTTAAGAAGTTCAGTGCAAGAGCCTCTTACAGCCTGAGATACTTCATGTGAACCTGAACGTAAGGCGTCTAATCCTGGGGGCAAAACAGATGACTTGTTCATCTCCACTTTCTTTCTTTTGCGGGGAGGGTGGTTACTGGGGATTGAACTCAGGGGCACTCGACCCCTGAGCCTCACCCCCCAGCCCTATCTGGTATTTTATTTAGAGACAGGGTCTCTCTGAGTTACCTAGTACCTTGCCATTGCTGAGGCTGGCTTTGAACTCTCGATCCTCCTGCCTCAGCCTCCCGAGCGCTAGGATGACAGGCGTGTGCCACCATCCCTGGCTTCATCTCCACTTTCTCTCCTACTCTGGTTCTAGGAGCTCAGGAGACAAACACACAGGGAAGGGTATGCGACTCACACACACACACGCACCTCCTCATGACCTCATATGTGCACACCTGTACACGTGGGTTAAAATGCACACGTGTGCACACACACTTCCACACAGACAGGCCTGTCACACTTTGTTACATTTCAACAATTCTCTCTGGAAGTCAGGATTCACTCAGGGAGAGAGGGAGCTTCAGGGTGCTGCAGGGAAGTGGGGGCCGCAGGGAAGGGAGCCAAGGAGAGGAGGTGAGGAACTGCTGCAGGCTGGTGGAGCTGTGCAGCCACCCTCTCATGGCCACACAGGGGGACCCGAAATGGCCCGGGTAGCTTCTCATTCCTCTTCTCCTGGAGACAAGGACAGAAATGATGTATTTGAAGTGAAGACCGACTCCAAAAAGAGATCCACAGAAGGCCAGAGAGTGGTCCTGGACACCTGTCGTGGCCCCCTCAGGAGCAGCTCCAAGCCTGACAGTGGACTTCTGATGTGGTCATTTGGGTCCTGGGCCAGCTGCCTCCCTCTCCACGTGGCTGTCCTTGTGGGCCAGGCCCCAACTTGCACTTTTCCACTTAAGGCGAGGACCCTGAGGGGAAGCTTTGTCTTGGCAGCAGCCTTGGATTGGGGGATTTCTGACAGTTTTAGGAGCCCCTGCCTCCCAATAGCAAGTGTCTTCCGAGCTGTGAAATTCTGACCTCCACGCAGCACAGCCCAGGGTGTCATCACAGAAGGGTGGCCATGGTTCCCCCTCGCCATCCTTGCTCCTCAACCTGGCAGAAGGGGCGGGGACTCCTGGGCACGTGGTGCCGCAGCAGCCCTGGGGCTGGAGGATGGATCTCAGAGAATCTAACCAACATGGAATTCCCAGCCTCCTCGGCAGGGCCTGGCCAGAATTTCCAGGGCTGAGTGAATCGACGCTCAGTATGTGCTTAGAGCACTGGCTCAGAAACAGACCTGGGACCAGGGAAGGCCAATGAAGCACCAAGGGAGGCCAGGTGGGGGCGCAGAGAGAGGGGCCCCTGCTTTATGAAAGGGTAGGACCTCTGAGAGGAGCGAGCCTTGCACAGCAGGCCCTGCAGGAGGGGGCAGGGGGAATCCACAGTCTGCACAGGCAGGGCAGACAGCGCAGAGGGGCCGGGGGAGACAAGGGGGCCGGGGGAGACCAGCCCGGCGTAGGACAACCAGACCACACATGCTGGACATGAAGGTGCTTAGCACAGAGAATGTCCTCGTTTCAAAGTCACTTCAATTGCCTTCTCTGCTCTTGCATTCAAAAGTTCCCAACATAGATAGGCAAAATATTGTATGTACAAAGCTATTCTTAAAAATGTTATGGTCTAGGGCTGGGGCCGTGGCTCAGTGGCAGAGCGCTTGCCTAACATGTGTGAGGCCCTGGGTTCAATCCTCGGCACCACATAAAAATAAATAAAATAAAGGCCCTGTGTCCATCTACAAGTAAAAATATTTTTTTTAAATGTTATGGTCTAGAAATGTAATGGGAACTCACAGAAGGGGTGGACGCTACAAGACTATGGGTGTCCAAGTCTAGAAATGGGAGTGCCACCAGGATCACACTCCCAAGGAGAAGGGGGCACTAATGTGCCATGTGCCAGGAGCCTGGAGCTGCGAGGACAGTCTTCCTCGGGAGACCTGGGAAGTCAGGAGCAGGGCCTAGGATGAAGTCTGACTGCTGTGACTAGGGCTGCTCATCTGACCCTGGGGGAACATGGCTGTCAGTCACAGGGTGAGCAAAGGCAGAAGAGCCCTAAGTGGACTCTCAAAACAGCATCTCCAAACCCAGGAGAAACAGAAACACCTTGAAATAATTCATAATAAATGAAACAATGTTGAGAGCCACAGCCGAGTTGGGATGGCGCCTAGCATTTTGCCAGTACTTTTGAGTTCTCGCGGAGTTCCCTTTGAGTTCCGTTGAGCTCTCACGGGGATTCCTGGAGAGTTCGCGTCGGTTGGTGAAGTTCCGGTGGAGGGAGTTTGGTTGGTGTGTGGTGTTCCTGGAGGAGCCGCGTGGGTGACGTTCGGGAGAGTTCCTGGGTAGTGTGTGTGGAGTGTGCTGGTGGAGTTCAGGATTAAAGTTTGTTCCTGCTTGAGTGGCTCATGATTTGTGCCCAGCCAGACTGCGGCAAAACAAATTAGAGAATGCTCCTAAGGAAACATAAACAACATAGTCAACATCAAAGGACTTGTTTGATCATATGTGATCTTCAAACAGACAGAGAAAGGGATAATAATAGGGATAAAAACACAAGAGGATGCTATGAAACAATTCAAGCAGCCAAAAATCAAGAAATGTATGATCAAAATGACTGATTTGGAGATTCTGGAAACACAAAACTATAAGATCAAGTCAAAGAACTTAGCAAACAGGATAAACCCTAAACTAGACACAGGTGAAGAAAGAATTAGTGAAATAGAATATTGTCCCAAGGAGTTAATGCTCACAGGATAAAGAAATAAAAACTATAAGAGAAACTGAAATAATATGGAGAGTAAAATAAGACACTCCAACACACATTTAATAAGAGTTTCTGAATAAGAGAGTATGGGAAATGGTGGCAGGAATTTCCAAATTATAATGTCTGGGAATTTTCCAAAACTGAAGGATGACATGATTTTTTGAAGAGAAAGATGACACTGAGGATCATGAAAGATAGATAAAAGTAGACGTGTAGTTGGACACACTGCATTAGAAATGCAGAACACCAAGGCCAAAGAGAGAATCTGAAGACTCTCGGAGAGAAAAGATAGACACCTTTCACAATGAAGAGCTGACATCTCCACAGGAGGAATGGAGGTGGCAAGGCTGAACCTCAAAGGTGGAGGAAAACGACTTTCAATCCAGATCTCTATAAACAACCAAAATAAAGGCCTCAGACCTGAGAAGACAGAGGAGTTTACCACACAGACTTTTGGTGAAGATCGGTGGTCCATTAATACTAAAAAATGTTCAAAAGTTTCCAATGCTCAGGCCTTACCTGGAGCAGACTTCACTTTTTTTTTAATCTCATTATTCCACTGTTCAGCTAGAGCCGAAATCACTCTTCCACCTAGTTTCCCCCAGAAGAAGAGAGCTGTGTACAAAGAGGTCACCAAGGTGCCAAACTCCATCAGCTGCATCAGGTCATAGCATTAACTTTATTGGGGCTGGTGGGGCAGGGGATCTGTGCCACAAGTCTATTGCTTGGAATGAGACAGTTTGGAACAATTGATTTCCCTACGATTATTCCACACCAAGTGAATTTTTCTTGTTCATTTTTGAAGTACTTTGCATTTATCTGTGGGAAAAAGGCCCATCTGGGGACCGGATTCTGCTCATACTGTGGACCTACCGCCTTGCTGCCGATTCTTTATCAGTACCTGGAGCCACTTCCAAGGGTCCCACGAACGGGCTGGGGGGCGAGGCCTTGCTCTCCAGCAGCCACCAAGTTTGGGAACCCTTGATTTGGGGTTCTGTGGACGAAGGATATCAGAAGAAATAAACAGAAGGAGGAAGCGGTGGATTGGTGAGCTCTTCTGAAGCCCTCCTAGAGAGAGCAGCCTGCTTAGTCCTACAGAAGGTGCCAATGGGCTCGTTTTCACAGTTTTCTTAGATAACGAATTCACACGTCAATCAAAGGATTTTTGAACAAATTGGAAATATCAAGAGAGTTTGTCAGTCATTTAAAGAATCACTTATTTATATTTCTTTTTCTATTGTACTTACTGATATTTCTATTTCTGCATTTCACATTGGGATCTGTCAGCTGATTGGAGGTGCCAGTGACTGGAAATCTTATCTCAACTTTGGGGGACTTTGGACGAATCAGTTCAGTGTTTGATGGGGTTACTTCCTTGAGAGTGCAGTGGGGAAACCCAGCCCATCCTGGGTGTACCTGGGGTTGTAAGGGATCTGACGGCCCATTCTTAGCTAGAAGTCAAGGACTGCACAGGGCTTCCGTGGACGCCCTGTGACCTCTGGGTCACTGGACTTCCATATTCAGTGTTAGGGTCTGTGTCGGACCCCCTACCCTAACACAGACAAGCCAGGTGAGTCTGACCCACCAACCCGAGCCTGGACTTCTGTCTGGAAGAGGAGTTGCAAAGGTCGATTCCTAGGAAAACAGGGTGAGGCGGTGCCACTTCCTAGCAGGCAGGTGTTGGCTCTGGGTGCAGCCAGGGCTCTGTCACAGGGCGGAGTCCAGCCTGCCTGAGGAGGAGCCAGGAGTCTGCACCTTCAACCCCGCCCCTGAAAGCCACTGCAGATGTGGGGTCACCCAGAAAACCGCTGCAAGTGTGGGCATCTCCTCCTGCAGGCTCCCTCGTCTAACAGCCAGGTGTGTCCCGTGCCCTTTCTGGCTGACATCATCCAGGGCCCTAAAATCCACCACATAGCCGAGCGCCTGCTGTGAGAATGGAGAAATGGGATTTATTGTTTCTGTCCTGAACACTTTATGAGATGGGTGCTATATTGCTGGGGACTTGATGGCAACAGGTGCCGTCAGCAGTTGCTCAGGGGTCGGCCAGCAGAGTGCGGTCCCAGGAGCGGGCTGTGGGTGCCTGGGATGGGTCTCTGAGAACACTGGGCTCCGCTGACCTGGGAGGTCCCCCGGTTGGCCTCGTCGTTTTAGATCTGGGGAAACTGAGGCTCTACAGGAGTGGCTTCCTCAGGCTCCAGCACCCACAGCACAGGCAGACACCCAGGCTCCTGCTGCGTCTCCCCAGGTCCCTGCTCCTCACTTCACCAGGATCTTCAGGGATTCATGGTTCAAATGTTTGGGGCACCAAAAGCCAGCTGCCCACACCGAGTGCCTGCCTTAGGTGAGTTGTCTGGGCCCACAGAGCTGGACAGTCTGCCTAAGATCCAGGTCCTGGCCCCGAGGAGTGGGAGGAGGGCCCCGACTTCCTCGTTGCTGGCAGGAGGAAATCATGGGCCCAGCCTGGGTGGGTCTTAAGAAGCATGTAGCACGGCTGCCTGTGACCTCTCAGGAGGGCACTGGACTCCAGGCTCCCTCCTTGCACACACGCCCTTCCCACATGAGGTGCCTGACAGGATCAAGACCACAGTCCTTGGGGAAGGAGAGGAACTCAACCCGAGACAGCCTTGGCTTCACCCTGTCACACCACAACTGCCCCCAAAACAGTGTGGACAAAGGAGGCCCAGGGACTGGATGGCCTTCGCCGCTGGCTTCCCTACCCTGTAGCTCTAGGCACACTGCCTGGGAGCCCATGAGCCAGCCCACAGCAGGACCACAGTGCCCGGGTGATGGCTGGGGCCGCCCAGCCAGTGACATCTCTGTGAAGAGTTGCACGTGAACCAGAATTTACTGTGGGCAGAGCTTTAAGGTTTGCCTGTGAGTAACAAAATAAACTAAAAAAAAAAAAAACTTTACTGAATTCACAAAACAAACACCCACTCAATAGAATAAGAGAAGGTTTCCAGGAGCCGCGGGCTCCTGGGTGTGGCCCAGCTCCTCCACCTCCCACAGGCCAACAGCTAGCCAGTGGATCAGGGTCCAGAAGGTTCCAGAGTTAGCTAGTGAAGGACGCCCGTGTTCTGCCGATCCCAGGCAAGGAGCTGTGTCTGTGGGTCCCCTTGGGGGTCTCCTGGGTTGGGGCAGCACCATGCAAATGGCCTTCCCTGATGGTGCCCCCCCCCCCCCCGCTGCCTCCTCCCGTTGCCTGGCCAGAGTGCGTTAGGGTTACACCTGCCAACACTCCAAACTCCTAAAGGGTCAGCTTGCTGATCCAGATGACTACTGCCCTGGGGGTCCTCACAGCAGATCGTGGTGCCTGCAGGGGGCAGGTAACCACACCTGGTCTTTACCAAGGGACGGCCCTGTTACCTTCACTAGCCCAGTCTGGGGTTTCTTCCTGAACAACCTTGAATCATTGTCCCAAGGTTGTAGGGAACACTTGCCCCTCCACAATGCCCTCCTGCGCTTCTCTACCCTGTTTAGCAAAACACTGGGTTTCTAGTGGTGACCAGCAGGGCCTGCGAGTCACTTGTTCCGGGAACTAGAGCCAAGTGTGGCTCCTCAGAGGCCTGGTTACTTCCTTGTGGACAAATTTTTTTTAATTTTTTTTTTATGATGATGTTTTCAAGCAACTTCAGGAGGATATTTGTGCTGCACACACCTCCTCCGGGTTGTCCCCTTTTCTTTCCCTAACCCTCCTTCTCTCAAATGATTTATCACCCCTGACAGCAGGATGACAAGTTTCTGGGATTCCCTGCTGCCCCCAAACTGCCCTTCATGATCCCATAATGTGTTCCCGCATGGTCTGCAGACCGTTCCCTCCTGTCATTTCTGCCATACTAGAAAACCAGCCCTATTTATTTATTTATTTATTGTGTGTGTGTGTGTGTGTGTGTGTGTGTGCGCGCGCGCACGCACTGCTGGAACCGGGGGCCTCGTGCATGCTAGGCCAGCCCTCTGCCACTCAGCTACACCCCAGACCTCTTATCCTCTTTCTCTCCCCAAAATGCTGCCCGGGAGCCAGGTGCAGTAGCTCATGCCTGTAATCCCAGCAACTTGGGAAGCTGAAGCAGGAGTTATCACAAGTTCCAGGTCAGCCTCAGCAACTCAGTGAGGCCCTAAGCAACTTAGACCCTGTCTCAAAGTAAAAAGGGGGTGGGTGGATGTGGCTCAATGGTTAAGCACCCCTGGGTTCAATCGCCAACACACACACACAAGTCTGCCCTGGATCCCCTGACAGTAATACTCAATGATCAGTTCTGAAACCTAATTAATGCTTTCTATCTGACAAGACTTTATAAGTCCTAAAATAAAATGATCCTTATTTTGTGACATCTATGAAGTCCTTCAGGAAGTTCACACATCTTCCCAGTTTTCCCCACCAGGAGCTGTGTGTAAAATCAGCTGGCAGAGCTCCCGGTCGTTGGAACCCCCTCAAAGACTGTGAAATTCAGAGCTGTTTGAATTGTACATGTTCCACACAGGAAGCCACTTACTGAATTTGAACTTTAGGGGAGAAGTAATTTATTGGTGTCATAAAAGAAATCACCATCTAATGAAGATCAATTGAGAAAATATCAATTTTAGATTGATTTTAGATTTAATGAATGAAGACATGGGAGGGATGAAGGAACTGGGACTGACAGAGACCCAGCAGCGGCTTAGAGTAGGACCAGGCCCTGCCTGGCCGCGCCTGGCCCACGGCTCTCCCAGGCTCTCCCAGGGTCTGCCAGGCTCACTCAGCCTCACATGTGGAGGTCACCAGGGACCTGGACACCCCTGCCTCCCCTCAGCCTGGCCTCACACCCGCTTCCTCCTTGGTGAAGCCTTCCCTCCCCCCTGCTGGGCCAGGTGCAGGCTTTATGGCCCCCACACCCTTACAGCCCCTCTGGGGCCGCTGACATCTGTGTGCTGCCTCCAGGAACCTGGCCGGGCGCCTGCTCCATCCGCCTGCTCCTGCCAGGTGAGCCAGGTGTGGCTGTGCCTGATGGAGGTCTCCCACCCCCAGCCTGTGGTGGGTAATAACCGTGAGGTTAGCTAACAGGCCCAGAGGGGAGGCGCCTCCCACCGCCCGCTGATAGATGTAGACACTGAGGCCCGGGGAGACTGAGTGCACAGTCCAAAGGCCAGTGCTGGCCCCTGGTCCAGTCTTAACCATTGAGCTAAGAGTGTCCTTTTCTTCAATGGGATCCGGCTTTGGCTGAGTCACCTGGATGATTGATCTGGTCCCTTGGGGCACCTTGAAGGCTGTTTATTATCCAGAGCCTTCCAGCCGTTCCCTGGAGTCGGGAGCAGCCCGGAACTGAACTGCCTTCTGTTTCTCATGCAGCCATTCAAGGGCGGGAAACCACTCCCAGGATCCCAGGAGACTTCAGAGGGGGCTGTAGGGTCACCACTGACCACACAGAGGTAAGGCAGGTCTCTGTCCTGCCAAAGGCCTGCAGTGGGACGGTGGTTGAGGTGTAGGGGTTCCATCTGCTTCTCCAGCAAAATTAAATAAAAATAAAAAAATCAAAATTAACCTTTGGCCTTGCCAATCATAATCTGAGTGCCACTTTCAGAGACGGGTCTCTGTGTTCAGTGCGGTGCTGTCATGAGGTGTAACCTTTCACAACTGAGTGAGAATCAGGTCAGCTTAGCCCTCTCCTGGCCCTGAGAGCTGGCTCTATAAAAACAAAAGAGGAGGGTGAGCAGGTGGCTTCCTGAGGCTGAGGGGTTTAAAATGCCGGGAGGGAGGGAGGCCCTGAGGACTACCTCTGGGAATTGAAGTCTTCGCTGGGTCTCTCCAGCCTTGGTTGTCAGCCCCAGAGAGGAAACCTGGTACGGAAGAGCCACAGAGCGCAGGACCTCAAAGGGAGCAAGTCTGGCTTTAGGATCGACTCACTCCTGCCGCGCTCCTCCCTGGGCAGACAGCAGTGCCAGTCTGGCAGTCACCCACAGACGTGGACATGTGTGACGGGTCCTCAGGGCACAAGCAGGGCTCATAAATGCCTGATGCCTGCCCTGCCCTGAGTCCCCCATGGAGGGAGAGTACTCCTCACTTGCTGAGCCACACATGATGAGTGGCAGAGGCTTGGGCCCAGTGTCCATGAGCTGCTGGTACAGTCGTTGCCCTGCCAGGCACTGCCTGGGCCCCAGGACGTCACCATGAGCCAAGAGGTAGTGACCTGCCTCTAGCTGAGCTATGTCCTCGACCTTTGGTGGCTCCAGTGGGGGAGTCCCACCCCTCCAGGAGACAGGCCTCCGGCCCTCACCCACCCAGGTCTGCACCATGGTGCCCTGGGCCTGGCCACCAGCAGGGAGGCGGTGCCCACTGTTGCCCCCGATGTCTTCCTGATTTGATGTAAATGGCTGTGAGCAGAACTTCTGCGCAGACACACCTTTCCTCGCTGGCCTGATCCTTGCACAGCCGTCTGCCTGGATTTGAATATAACTGGAAGGTTCCAAACAGTCTGAGACCATAAGCCCATTGTAAATGCTAATGACGGGTAGAAAAGCCTGGCAGAGCCGGAGCGAAAGCAGCAACTGAAGGGAGCAGACCTGTGTGCTGTCCGGGCGGGAGAGAAGGCCTCCCCAGGGCGGGCCAGGACTGGGGCCAGGGGCAGCCCAGGGCCTGCAGGGACAGCGCCCCAAGAGGAAGCCGGCAGGCCTCGGGCTCCAGCATGTTCTGGGGTCTGGAAGGCTCAGGCCGGCTGACAGGACATTCAACAGCATTTGAACTGTGACTTGGAGTTCCAGGCAGATCTGCCAGGCTTCCCGACAGGTCACTTTACAGTGTTCCTGTAAAGCGGTGGGGACACGGCGCTCTTGATGGACCCAGCAGAGCAGACTGGCACAGTAGAGGGAGCGGGATGCGAATTCCACAGCTGCTGCTTCTGGCAGGGTGGCCAAGTCCACAGGATGGATTCCTCCAGGCAGGCCCTGGGGCTGATCCCCTCCTCTCTCTGGCTCTACCCTGAGCCTGCTCTGATAAGAGAGAGAGTGAGCAGGGGACCCAGGGAGTGGGACCCCAGCCACGGAGAACAGCCTGTGGAGCTGGTCACTGCCCTGCGGGTGCACCCTGGGCAAGGTGGGCTTCTTAGACACTCCATTCAGCCCTCGGGAGGGAGCCCCTGTGACGTCACTGACCACCTTTCCTAATCAAGCCTAATGGCTACCAGCACAACAGAGAGGTGGCCAGGTCAGTCTGGCCCTGATACCTGTTCACAACAGCCTGCTGGGTCACCCAGGCCACCCAGCCTCTCCAACCTAGTGGCGGGAGGTGCTTGTCTGGATGGGGTGGGAAGTCTCTGCTCACGTGTGAACATGGAGCTGCACAGAACTCAGAGCTGGGTACAGGTACAGCACCGGGTCCCCGAGGCATGTGGGGGGACCACCGGAGGCAGGGGCAGGAAGCCAGTGTCTCGAAGCCTTCACCCCACGGTGCCTTGCAGGGTACACCTCTGTGCAGGGGCTCCCATACGGAGCCTGGTGCCTGGTGGGGAAACCCTTTGGGGAGCATTCTTAACCTCCACAGCCCACGTTCACTGCCTGTGGGGTCCCAACCCTCCAGCAAGAAAGCTGAATTTCAAGTGACCGAGGGTGGGAAGAAAACAGTAAGCCCTTTCTAGACATTACATCTTCATCCAACTCAGGCTTCAAAATATTTCAGTTCCTAGAAAATTGAGCAGTTTGTAGTTAAAAAATAGTCCCAACGGACCCCGAAGCCAGTGGAAGGGCAGGCAGCAGGCTCGGGCCCACATAGGCTTTAGGCCCTGAAGATGCGCAGAAGTCGAACATTCGCTTCCTTTGCAACGAGAAAAGACAGGCTGAAGATTCTGCACCTACCAGAAAAAATCATGAAGACTCCACCAAGAATTGAATGGATCACCCAGAAATCAAAGTGATAATAATTGAACTTAGAACTCAATTGTGGCAGAAAAGCAAAAGCTCTTCCCTAGATTCCCAGGTGATCAATGAGGAAAATGGGGGAAAACTCCCCGTTGACCACTCCCACAGTAACCATTCTTTCAAGCAAGAATCATCCCTGGATGTTGAAATTAAAGTACGGAAAGAAACAGGATGTTTGCGTCATCAAGTCTCCACAGACGTGATTCAGCACAGGGCGGGGCACGGGGTGGGAATTGGGTCTTTATTGCAAGGAAACCAGTCAGAAGTCCCGCTCCCAGCTGCTGGGCGCCTCCTAGAGCAGGCACCAGGGTGGCCCACGGCTGCTGGCGTCTCTGTGCACTTCTGCCAAGACTGCACGGACTGACCACGAGGAACATCAGAAAACTGGAAGGAAGGACCTTTACCAAATAATAGACCAGCTCCCCCGCAGAGAGACCAGGGACTGTTCCAAACCAGGGACGGAGACAAGGAACCCGGGGACTCTGGCCAATTTGGAGCAAGGTCTGAGGGTGCGACAGTGACCTCCTGGCTTTGATGGTGCCCGGGGCTACGGGACAGGCTACCCCGGGCATCTGAGCAAGCCCAGGTGAGGGTTATAGGTAGGGCTGCTGTGGTGTGGTGTTCTCCTGCATCTGAAATTATGACAGAATGAAAAGTTAAAATATAAAAGCACTGAATAGTAAACATAGAGGATTAATCACATCAACAAAAACTTACCTGGAATGCAGCCCAGAAAGACCCAAGAGGCAGACGGCAGGAGACAACGGAGTGAGGAGATCTGACAACAGCTACCCTGAAGCCCAGAGGGGAGAGCAGAGAGAACGCAACCGTCTGATGTTAAAGAGGAGAATGGCCGAGAATTCTCTGGAAAGTTGAAAGACATTAAATCCTAGACCCAGGAAGCGAGTAACCCTAAAACAAGATAAGTGAAAAAGAACCTGTGTCTGGGCACATCACAGGGACGCTTCAAAGCATCAAAACAAAAGGAAGATCCCCAACCCAGGCCTCCACTTCAGGTCAGGAGCCCACCTCCCGACCAGCCTTTCACCACAGACAGGCCAGGGACGGCTTGCACAGGAAGGAGGCGTGAGCTGTGTCACAGGCCATGCCATCTGTTGGTGGAGGATCCTAGAAATCCAAGCCCCTGGAACCTTGGATGCGTGCAATATGCAAACTCAATATTGAAAAAATCAGCTTTCTCCCATCTATTAGCAGAGATGAATGCCAAAAGAACTTTTAAGAATGTTGGGTACAGCAGCGACATCAAAGCCAGGGACACCGAGGTGGATTTGATGAACATTTATAAAAGCGTCACTAAAACTACAAATCAACACCGAGAGGGAAGTTGCAGGTCTAAACAGGAGCAGTCACAGCTCATAAGATTCATTTGGGCAACAATAGTACACAGTGTCCCCAGATTCATCCTCAGGTTAAATACCAACTGAAACAAAACCCAAGCAAGACTTTTATTACAAATTTTTTCAAATTAATTCTGAACTTCACTTGGAAATGCAATTGATCCAGAAAAACAACACAAAAATGAGAAGACAAAAAATTGGGGAACCCACACTCCTTGATTTCCAGGTTCCCCTTAAAGCTACAGTGATCAACACCGAGTGATGTTGGCTGAAGGATAGATACATAGACTGAAAGAGCAGAGGAGGGGCCCAGGATAGACCCACATTTATCTCGTCAGTTGGTTTCTGATGAAGTCACCAAAGTACTTCAAAAGAGAGAGAAAAGTTGGTCCTAGATGAAGCTGGAACAAAAAGATACCCACAGAGACAAAAAAAAAAAAAAAAAAAAAAAAAAAGTTGCCCCTTCCCTGGACCAGATGCCAAAATCAACTTACAGTGGATTACTGACGTCAGTGTAATAGCACCAGACTTCATCAAATTAAAAATCATGAAGAAAATTAACCAACAACACAGAGACAGGGGGAAAATATTTGTAATACGTTTGTTTTGTAACATCTGACAAAGAACTTACATACTGAATGTTTAAAAATGGCCACAAGTTGATAATAACACGAAACAATAAAAAATTTAAAAAGACAAATGACCCGATAAAGATATGGACCAATCACCTGGGAAGATGTATAAACAGTCAATAAACACATGAAAATTGTTCAGTGTCTTCAGCCATTGTGGAAATTCAAATTAACACCACAATGAACCACTATACCAGTATTAATAGCCCTGTGAGGTCAATTTTAATGTTATCATATCAGTTAACTTAATAGTAAGAACATTCTTTTAGCTGACACTGATTCAACCACCAGGTATCCCCATTAAAGAGACCTTTACCATGATTAAGCTTATTGTCAGCAAGATTTCACCAAGAGCGCCAACAGGATTTCACAGGAGATCTGCAGAGAGCTCACTGTGGTTTGAAGCTTCCTCTTTCTTGTAAATGCCAGGTTTGCAGACACAAGGTGTGAAGCCTCTGTCTCCAGAGAGCCTGCTGTGCTAAAGTTACTCTCTCTGTCTAACCTAAGAATTTGGGACAAAAGGTAACTGTTCTGCACCCACCCACTGTGGTGTAACCACCCTTCTGAGTACACACCTAGAAAAATTTCCAGAACTGGGGTCCAGAGATTTATAGGCATAAGCCCCTCTGGACCACTGCAGCTTAAATAAACCTGCTTCCTGAAGATTCCTCAGGTGTCCAGCCTCATCCGTCCTACATCCATAGCTTAGCCAACTTAATCAGACTGGCAGCTCCAAATGTTGGCAAAGGCATAGAACAATTGGAACTCCCTTGCTCTGCTCGTGGGAATGTCAAACTGTAGAGCACTGTGGAAAACTCCTTGGCGGATTCTTAAACAAAGTTAAATATTTACCTGTTCAAGACCTGGTAATTCTACTCTTGGGTAGTTTTCCAAAATAAACAGAAACTGGAAAAAAATGAAAAACCATGTGAATATTTCATTCTAGTTGAGGTCTACTGGACAAAAATTGGAACCAACCCCAATTTTTAGCAATAGAAAAATGAATAAGCCATTGGGAAACATCCATACAATGGAAATATCAGTCAGAAATAAAAAGAAGGGGACAACTGGCTATGGACTGGGTATTCTGTGTCCTTCCTCTGTTGATGCCTGTTGAAGCTCTCACCCCATGGGGTGGTATCAGGAGGAGCAGCCCATGGAGGTTAGATGTCATGGGGTCTGTGGGGCCCCAGGGGTGCCCTTGATTCTCCCTCCTGAAGACGCACTGAGAAGATGGCGTGTGCAGATGAGCCCTCACCAAGGGCCCAGCTATGTTGGCCCCTTGATCTTGGACTACTAGTTTCAGAACCAAGAGAAATAAATCCCTTTATTTAAGCCGCTGGCCTGTGGCCTTCTGCTCCGGAAGCCTGAAGTGACCAGGACACCACACAGACCTGCAACACGGTGAGTATCCAAGATGGTGCCCTGAGTGAAAAAGCCAGGAGCCAAAGAGAGCGTGCTGTGAATGCCCACTGTGTGTGGCACTGAAGTCGGCAGAATGGGGCGGTGCTGTCTTGGTCCCCCTTGTGCTGACCTAACAGTACACTTGGTTCTGGAGGCTGGAGAGTCCAAGAGCCTGAGGCCAGCATCTGGTGGGAGCTTCCACGCGGTGTCATCCCATGGCAGAAGGCAGACAAGCAAGAGAACATGAGGGCGCAAGCAAGAGGGGGCCGAGCTCACGCTCATAACACACCCACTCCCGCTGCATGGCATTAGTCCATTCATGCCAGCAGAGCCCTCGGGAGCTACCCACACTCGTTAGGCCCCGCCTCCCACCATAGGGGTGGAGTGAACTTTGGAGGGCACATTTAAACCATTGCAGTGGCTACCTCTTGGAGGGGACACAGAGACTCCCTGGGGAGTCTGATAAAATGTCTGTATTGAGACAGGAGTGAGGGTCTGTGTCTGGGGGCACGCCCAGTAAAAAAATCTATCAGACTCCTTTGAAGCCAGGGGTGGCCTCATAACGCTTCTGACAAATAAAACGTGGCCAGAGATCTGCTGTAGCCTCTGGGGAAGCTTCCCTGAAACACGCCCCCCTTCTTTATCTCATTCTTTCTTCCTCCTTGAACCACAGAAGGAATGTCTGGGGCTGCAACAGCCATTTTGTGATCACAAAGCAATAATCCAGGGGAAGGAGGTGAGCATGAGGGATGGTGAAGATTGAAGCTAAAAAGATCCAGGGTCCCTGGCGGCATTATTGGGTACTTCCCCAACCCTTGGAGGTCTACCAGGTCTTATTGTGTGAGACAGACGTTATTCAGCCTGGGTCCACAGGGTTTGTCAAATTTGCAGGTGAATGGTCACAGATCTCAGGGAAGCTCTAAGATCTGGGGGGTTTTGGGAGGTGATCAGAATAGACCCAGGTGCTCTAGGAGCCTTCTGGTCTGTCCCTGGTGGTATTGCTGATCAGTACAGATGTTGTGACCAGTGACAAGCCTCCAGACAAGTGCAGTGCAGGGTGACATGCACCCCAGGGCCTGATCTCCTGCAGTCTGAGTGGGGCCATCTCAGAGTTGTGGGTGACACAGAGGCACTGTCTCTGCTTCTCTGGGCCTGTTTGGTTTGCTTCTTTGTTTTCACTAAATTCTCTTGATGATCTAGCCTTCTCTCCTCCCAGCTCAGGGGACAGGACTGCGGCAGATGGAGCAGGTAGAGAGAGGGTAGCTCATGGGGACCTTCCGACTCTGGCCAGGGCTGTGAGGTGGCTCATGAAATAGCACCCTCTACAGAGGAGGACTCTGTTTATCTCGCTGCTTCACAAGAATGTACTCAGGTATATCTGGCATTCGTAGGAACTCGTCACCCTGAACCCGAATGTTTACATGCAGGCAAGTGGGGCCTGCCAGGGTCTGCAGGCTGGGTCAGGTGCCACCTGCTCGGGAAGAATGCCGTCCTTCTGGGGCACTGAGGAGGAGAGGGCTACCGAGGACACCCCCCCACGAGGCCCTTGACCCTGCTCCGGCGCCTCTGTCTCTGGACCTGGCTCTGCAAACACTCGGTCTGCACGGCTGCATGCCAGGCGTGTCTGAGCAGCTCGCACTGTGCACCGAGAGCTCCATCCAACGGGAGTGCGCAGCGCCCCCTGCAGGCTGCCCGGGACACAGCCTCCCAGTGGCTGAGCCAAGGCATGTGGGCACCCCGCCTTTACCCCTTTGCCTGTAGCTCATCCCCACGCCCAAGCCCAGCAGAGGGGAGTCCTGGCCTCCCTCCTCTCCAACTTCACCCCATTGCTGGTACCAGTGCAGCAGACCCCAGGGCGAGCCAAGCCTCAGGGCTAAACCTGCCAGCAAGCCTGGCTGGGGTCACCGAGGTGCTCCAACCACCCCCAAGGGGACACGCTTTTAGCTTTGACGGAGAAGCTAAGCTTTGCTCTCGGAACCAAGGTCTGGTGGAGCTGAAGCCTGTAAGCATCTTGATTAGCATGGGGCTGTCCCACCACTCAGGCCACCGGCTCTGCTCACCAAGGCACATGGCAACACACACTGTGCAAGCACACCTCACACACACACAACACACACATACACACATTCACAAAGAAAAAACCCTGATCATTAATATTTGATGAACTAAAAGAAGATCTAAGGAATGAATAAAGAGAGAAAATACAGAAGATGAAAGATCATTTTAATAAGTAAATTGGCATATTAAAAAGAAAACAGAACTCCTGGAAATGAAAGAAACAATTAATCCAATTAGAAATTCACTTGAAAGCATCACCAACAATTTAGATTGCATAGAAAATAGAACTTTAGGCCTTAAAGACAGATATATGAACTTGAATACTCAGTAAGTGATAAAATAAATAAATAAAATAAAAAACCATGACCTCTGGGACAGCATTCAGAGAACAAACTTGAGAGTCACTGGGACAGAAGAGAACAGGAGATACAGGCTAAAGACATTAAGAAACTCTTCAGTGAGATAAAAGCAGAAAAATTTCTTCACCTTAGAAATGAGATGGACCATCACACACAGGATGCATATAGAATAACAAATAGACAAGATCAAAAAGAATCACTCCGAGATACCTCATAATAAAAAATGCCTAATATAGAAAATAAATAAGTGTTAAAAGCTGCAAAAGAAAAATGTCAGGTCACTTTTAGAGTCAAACCAATAAGACTCCATTCTGACTTAACTCAGACCCTGAAATCAAGGAGATAGTCCAAGCTCCAAAAGAAAACATTTATCAGCCAAGATTGCTCTATCCAGCAAAGCTATCTTTCAAAATCAGTGGAGAAACAAGAATGTTCCATATCAGGATAAACTAAAAAATTCATGAGCACGAAATCAGCACAGCATACAATATTTGAAGATATACTGCATACAGAACCCCTCCCCCCAAATCCCAAAGCTCCCAGAAAGATGAAGATCACTAGGACAGCAACCAAATAAATGAAAACCAAAACAGAAGTAAGTACAACCAATGAACTAAAATGGCAGGAAACAACAAACATCTCTACATAATAACACTGACTGTAAATGGTCTCAATTCCTCAATTAAAAGACATAGATTAGCAGAATGGATTAAAAGCAAGATATCCAACTATATGCTTTTGCAAGAGACTCATAGGCAAAGATACTCCCAAAGGCTGAAAGTAAAAGGATGGGGGAAAAAATTGTGAAACTGGAGTCCAAAAACAAGCAGGAGTAGCTACTATTATTTCTGACAAAGCAGATTTCAAGCAAAAGCTCATCAGAAGAGACAAGAAGGCCACTACATAGTGGTAAAGGGAACAATCCTACAAGAAGATATGATAGTAAACATCTACACCCCAAATGTCAGGGTACTAACTACATAAAATAATACTTCTTGACATTAAAATCCAGTTAACTCCAATACAACAATGCAGAGTGGTTTCAACACACTCTTATCACCAATATACATGCCACTCAAACATAAAATCAATAAAGATATTCCGACTTAAATAATACTATAAGTCAAATGGATCTAAGAGATACTTACAGAATATATACCCCAAAGCTGCTGAATTTACTTTCTTCTCAGCAGCTCATAGAACATTTTCCAAAATAAGGTTGGTTCAACATATGGAAATCAACTAACATAATTCACCACATAAATAGAGTTAAGGACAAGAATCATATGATCATCTCAACAGATGCAGAAAAGACCTTTGATAAAATCCAACACCCATCCATGTTAAAAACATTGGAGAAACTAGGGATAAAAGAAATTGATCTCAAAAATTATAAATATATAACAAACCTAAAGCCAACATTATACTTAATGAAGACAACATTTTCTCTAAAATCAGGAATAAGACAAGGATATATACTCTCATCAGTTCTGTGCAATATAGTTCTTGAACCCATATCCACAGCAAGAGAAGGAAATGAAAGGGAACACATAGGAAAAGAAGTTAAATTATCTGTTTGCTTATGACATAATTATATGTCTAGAAGACCCCAAAAATTCTACCAGAAGTATTCTAGAGCTGATAAACAAGTTCAGGAAAATAGCAGGATACAACATCAACATACATAAGTCAATAGATTTCCTATACTCCAATAGTGGTTCTGCTGAGAAAGAAATCGGGAAAACCATCCTGTTTAAAATAACCTCAAAAAACAAAATATAGCAAAACACTTGAGAATTGATTTAACCAAGGAGGTGAAAGATCTCTACGATTAAAATTATAGAACACTGAAGAAGAAAATTGAAGAAGACCTTGGAAGGTGGAAAGACCCCTCATGTTCTTAAAGAGGCAGAATCAATATTGTCAGAACGGTCATACTATCAGAAGTGTCATACAGATTCAATACAATCCCCATCAAAATCCTAATACATTCTTCCCAAAACTGGGGGGAAAAAAACCCAGTTCTAAAATTAATTCAGAAGATAAATGACCTAGAAAAGCCAAAACCATCCTGAGCAAGAAGAGCAATCCAGGAGGCATCACAGTACCTGATGTAAAATGATACTACCGTGCCATAGTGACAAAAACTGCGTGATGTGGCATCAAAATCCATGCGAAGACCAATGAAATAGAATAGAAGACACAGAGACAAACCCACAAACGTATGGCCATCTGATACTTGACAAAGGTGCCAAAAATATCTGGCAGAGAAAAGCTAGCCTTTTCAACAAATGGTGCTGGGAAAACTGGATATCCATATGCAAAAGAATGAACCAGACCCTAACTCTCACCTGCAAAAAAGTCAAGTCAAAGTGTATTAAAGACCTAGGAACTAGACCAGAAACTCCCCAACTACCAGAAAGAAAAAAACACATAGTCAACCTCAGACAGATGCAGGCACTGACTTCCTCAGGAGGGCCACGGAAGTTCAAGAAATAAAACCAAGAAGAATCAATAAGTGGGATGTCCTCAAGTTGAAAAGCTTCTGCACAGCTGATTCTCCAGCTGGGGACTGATACCCACAATATGTGAGGAACGCAGAAAGCTTAACACCAGAAGACTAAGACCAAAACAGATAACCCCATCAATAAATGGACAAAAGAACTTAACAGAAAGAAAAAAAGACAACAGATACATATAAAAAAAAAAAAGCTCAACATCTTTAGCAAACAGGAAAATGTAAATTGAACTATACTAAGATTTCATGTAACTCTAGTCAGAATGGCATTTATAAAAACTACAAATAATAATAAGTGCTGATGAGGATGTGGGGGGAAAGGAACACTCATACCTTGTTTTGGGAACTGTAAATTAACACAAACCTGCTGGAAAACATTACAGAGATTCCTCAAAAACTAGGAATGGGAAACACCATATGACCCAGATATCCCATTCCTTGGTATTTATCCAAAATAACTAACATCACCATACCATAGAGGTAGAGCCACTTCCATGTTTATAGCAGCACAATTTACAATAGCAGAGTTATAGAACCAGCCCAGGTGTCCCTCTATAGATGAATGGATAAAGAAAATATTATACACACACACACACACACACACACACACACACACACACACACACACAATGGAGTTTTACTCATTCATAAAAAGAATGAAATTATTGCATTTGCTGGTGAATGAACAGACCTGGAGAACATCATGCTAAGTGAAATAAGCCAGACTCAGAATAATCAAGGGTGAGTTGTTTTCTCTCACATGCAGAAGCTACAGCAAAGTAAGGGGGTCAGGTGGGGGGGGGGAGTCAGACATCTCAAAGATACAGTGAAGGAGAAGAAGGAAATCAGGAGGGAGAGGAGGGGAGGAAGCGGAGGAAATGTGAAGAATTTAACCCAATCACATTAGGAACATATGTAAACCTAGCACAGTGAATTCCAGCTGTATGTACAGGTGTGAAACAGCAAGCAAAATTAAATAAGTGAATGGGTGAAAGGCAGATGGGTAAAGTAGAGGAGGGAGGAGGGAAGCAAAAGGTGGGGGGCACCCGGGACTGCAGTGGGGTAAACCACATTCCATGCATGGATGACTTTGTCAAAATGAACCCAACTATTATGTAGAAAATGCTTTAATTTTTTAAAAAAGATACTGAAATACTGTTTCCACCTGTTTCGCTGGGTTGACACAAAGCAAGAAGCCTGGTGACTTGCTAGCTGGAAAACCTGTACAGGGCAGGCATTCCCCCACCACTTGTGGGAGGGATCACATGCTCACCCAGCACCCAGAGAGACAGCAAGTAACAGAACCAGCTCTGGCTGCACCCCAAAACCGTCCTGGCAAAATCACCAGGTGATACCTACCCGTGACGTCCACTCAGCACAGCTTCATTCGTCTCGTTCACGGGCAGAGCTGCCCATCAACCAATGAATTGGCTGATAAGGCCACGAGGGAGGCGAAGAAGGTCCCCATGTCCCACCAGAGCTGTCTTCAGGATACACCGTCAAGTGGAGAATGAGAGCACAAACCAGTGGGTGGAATGTAAGAAAGAGGAACAACAAACACACACACACACACACACACACACACACACTCTTTGGGTTATGTGTGTCTTTTCAAAGCATGGAAGGATAAAGCAGAACTTACTAGGTCTATGGCCCACGAGGAGCAGGGACACAGGTGAGGGGCCTGGGCTGGGCACACTCTGTGAATGAGTGGTGAAGGGAGTTACTGCACATAGACCCCCTGGGGCTAGACAACTGCGCTGCAGGCCAGGCCCTAGTGTGCTGGGCCGGCTCCAGCTGCCTTGTGCCAGGGGCAAGTTGATTGTTCAGTATCCAGGTGCTTGTCAAGCAGTTGGTGGTTGAAGCTGGAGTTCAGGGGCTTCCCTCCAGGACTCCCCCAGACTCCGTGCCACACAAGGGACCAGACTTTTCCCTGGGTGACTGACCACCCCCTGCCTCATCCAGAGGTCTTTCTCCCTCCCTCCCTCTCTCCCTCCCTTCCTTCCTTCTTTTTTCTTGACAGATTTCTGATAGTGTACAAGTGATATGCTAGTAAATTAGATTTTTTTAAAACAAAGTACAAATTTTTTTGTTCATCTTTTTTTTAATTGTTTTAGTTGTCATTGGATCTTTATTTGTCATATGTGGTGCTAAGAATTGAACCCTGTGCCTCTCACATGCTAGGCAAGTGCTCTACCACTGAGCCGTGACCTCAGCCCCTTTTGTTCATCTTATAAAAGATCTTGACTTTCTTTTCATGGCCACACACAGCTCCACCTTGCTCCTGGCATTTCTAAGCAATCTCAGAGAAAGACAAGGCTGTGCACAAACTTCCAGAAACTATTAAGGTTTCAGGAGTACCAATGGAAACTATTAAGCAACAAAATCCACATACCTCTACATTCAACAGCGTGAGTGATGCTGACAAATGAAATGGGGGGGACCAGAGGTTTGATAAAATAGTCCCATTGGCTGACCATTTACATAAGATTTTCAATCAATAAAATTGGCCTAGAATACTATTATAGAGATGCACAAAAGTAATCCCATTCCTCTGTTAATGGTATTCTCCACGATCTGCAGTGTTCCTGGCTCCTTGCTGTAAATGTAGGAAGGACACTAAACCAGAACAGGGCAGGAGCCTCGTCTGTCAGGCCACCTGCGGCACTCCCCGCACAGCCACACACCTGGGGACGTTTCATAGACGGACAGCACAGGGCTCAGTTGAGACTGACACCTCGAGTCCTGAAACACCCTCAGGAGGCCCTGTCAAAATGAGAGTCGGGGGCAGGGGCTAAGTGCTTGGCTACATCCAGAGTGGGTCCAGGCTCCACTGACCAGTGGTCATGACCTGGGTCTCTGAATGTACAATTGGCATGGACATCCCTGGAGCAAGGCACTGGGACCCCTTGGCCTCGTGGGAACACACTGGAAGCACAGGGCCCAGCATCTCCTGCAAAGTGTTCTTGCCCCAGGATTGACCCTGCTCATGAACCTGCATTTCAGCCGATCTGCAGATCTCCTGTCACAGAAACTAGAGACAGTGAGGGGATATTTTACACAACACGAAAGACAGATACAGAGGGCAGGCAGCTCCCCAGGACAAATAACTCCACATCTTCAATAGATAAATAGTAATGGAGGAGAGATTTGCCACATGTTGAAAGGGACTTAAGACACATCAGCCACATGCTTCGTGAAGCTCACTTGGACCCTGATTTAAATAAATCAGTAATTTAACCGTCACTTTTATAGAAGCAGAATCAGTTGAGTGGGTATTGTCCACACATGAACTCCACCTTATTCTTTTAGATGCCTGTGTAGTATTTCATTTTACAGATACTTTGAAGTAATACCATTCTTCTCTGAATGATTCTCCTATGTCTCCTTTTGTTGCTGTTATGAACAGTGTGATCATGAACACTCTTGTTTGTGTATCTTAGAGCAAACAGTTCTGTTGGCCGGTTCCTAGGAGAAGGAGAGAGGGGCACTGGAGAGTGACTGACCCAGGGCTGCATGACCAGTAAATAGCAGAGCTGGCTGTCCGGCCCTTTCCTGTGTCCTGGAAGGCTGGTGGCAGTTTCTGTCTCCTGCCCCACATCCTGCCCTGGGGGTCTTAGGGGGTGCAACACACTGACCTCAGATGCCTCAGGAGAGCTGGGCAGCACCCGCCTCACTACCCTCACTGCCAACAGTTGACAACTGCAGTCCCGGTCACCGAGTCCAGGCATCGCAGCCCTTCCGAGGGTGGAGTGCTATTTTTCAAGCTGAGATCCTGTAGTCGACGGAGCCCACTCTCCCTTGGCATATGAATTGTCCCCTATAGTAATGAGTTGACAGCTGAATGACAAGCCAGAGGCCGTGGCAGAATTCCTCTCTGGGGACTGTACTTGGTAATACATACCCGGCCACACCCCGGACGTCACTGTTGGGTCCACTGAATTAGAAGACTCTGGAGAAGAGAGGACAATGATGCCACTTGAGTGGGTGGCCCCGAGAGAGGCTCCCTTGTCCCGACTCCTTCCCAGGGGTAATGGGACAGACCTGAAACAGAAGGCTGCTTTTTGGTATCTCCCCTAACCTGTTCTGTCCATCTCAGGTGAAGGAGCTGTCGCCTAGCAACTGGAGTTGGGTCATGACGTCCTTGGAATATTCTGTTCCCACCTGGTGACACCAAATGCTGGTTGATTATTAGCACAAAGACAGGGAGGTGGCAACCACTTTAGAGGAAAACAAGCCACATGGGACAGAGGGGCTTCGAGGGTGGCTTTGGGAAGGGGGGGTTTTCTGTCCTCAGAAAGAAACTCCTTCCTAAAACCACAGGATTCCTTGGTATTAAGAAAACGCTTTGAAATACGAGCCCTGCCACTTAATTTCCAGTCTGAAACTGCAGTGCAAACTGTGTACAGGCCCGCCTCCCTGGATGTTTGGAGTCTGTAAACTTTGCAAGTGTTTTCAGCAACTGCCAAAAAGTGTCACATAAGTAACTATGATGTAGCACTAATGGCCTCTCTGTGTCCTTCTCTTTAGAATGTGTTAATAATTCACACTTAACTAAGAGCCACTGTTGACACAGCAGCAGAAGGACTTTTCAAAGAGCCATTTCTGCACCAGGTAAATAATCCTAGATAAGCTTCTGCTCCCCCTGAGACTCGGTGTCTTGGAGCCGGGAGGGGGTGCTCTCGGGAAACCGAGCTGGATCCTCCTCTCCCACAGCCAACTCGGGAAATACAAGGAAAACACTTGTCACACAAAACAGATCTGGTGCTGTTTGAGAGCTTGTGGTTCTGGAAAAGAGAGCGCTGTCTTGCCCAGCCCTCCAGGACAAAGGGCCAGGGTCCATCCGCCCTGCAGGTTTAGACCCCGTAGACAGCGAGGGAAAGACGAGGGAAAAACGTCACCACGTCCCCACTCCTAGAGGGTGTGGTGGGGTGCACGGCAGGCCTGGGTGCCTTTGGTGAAATCATGGCCATGTTCTAGGTAGAACTTCACCGGATGCTTCTTTCACATATAAGCCTTGTAGTGACAGACCTGTCAGCAAAATAAATGGCGACAGTGGCCGTGACAGGGGAGAGAAAGCAGTGTCTTTGCTCACCCATCACAGGGCCACGGCTGCTCTTCCCTAACAGATGACAGCTAACAAGAGAAGAGAAGGGCATATTTATTTAACCAGAGTTCTACATGACCAGGAGCCTCGGAAATGAAGACCCAAAGACCCGGGGGAAACTGCATTTTATGCTTAGGGTTTTTGTGGCTCTTGTTTTTCCTTGGTGCTGGGGATTGAAGCCGGGGGTGCTCAACCACTGAGCCACATCCCAGCCCTTTTTATGTTGTATTTTGAGACAGGGTCTCACGAAGTTGCTGAGGTTGGCCTTGAACTTGCCATCCTCCTGCTTCAGCCTCCAGAGTTGCTGGGATTACAGGCACGTGCTTCTGCTCCTGGTTTGTGTTGGGGTTGATGACAAATACCATTCAGAGGCACCCCTGGACAAGGAGGGGATGACCTGTAGGGCTAGGCGGGGAGCTGGACAAGGCTGTGTGTTGAGACTCCCTGCTTCTGTGTTCCTTCTGGGTACAGAGCAGGAATCGGCCACCTGCAGGTCTGTGGGAGAAGGTCAGAGAGTGGTCTTCTGTCACAGTTTTGATCCCAAAGCCTGGGTTCCTTTTCTCTCTTGGAATTAGGAAACAAGACCCAGCATGGACTGAGCAGCAGGCTTCCATCCTTGGCCAAGGGTAGAAATGGGAAAGAAACTCTAAAATGGCTTCCCACCCCTGGGGGGCGGGAGGTTGTGGACACAGGACAAAGGAAGTGGGGGAGGAACTGTCGTCAGAGGTGTCTGAAGTCAGAGGTGTCTGGTCTCTCTGGCAGGGGCTCAGACCCAGTGGTTCCAGCCAGCCACCCTGCAGAGGGACTCCTGACCCTCGGGCAGTGTCCTCAAGGCAAGGCAGATTAGGGTCCATAGAGCTGAGCCAGGCCACCAGGCAGGGCAAGAGCAGTCCGGGAGACCCCTCCTGCTTCTGCCGTTCTCTCACCTGACTTCAGTTCAAAACAGGAGGCACCGAGGTGCTGCATGTGGGGTATCATGTTCTGACCCCCAGCACAATTCTCCGATGTCCTTGGCATCATTTGAATGAGGCTTTGCCATTTAAGATGATCTCCTGTACTGCGGGGACAAGCAACTCTGAAGAAGAAGGAATTCAAGGAATTTGGAGTTGAGGTTCTGACCATGATGGCATGAAATCTCCCCAACACCACGAAGCCCCAGGCAGAAAAGGTCTGGCCCTTGGCATCGCACCACAGCCCACGTCTGTTCCCCCACAGGTGGTTCTGGTCCTCTCCCAGACAGTCTGAGACATTTGGAAGGTGTGCACTTTGACCTTCCAGGTCCGAGGTAGAAGGAGGGGGGGTCTGTGAGAGAACTGCACAGACCAGGTGGCTGGAGACCACAGAGTGCATTTAGCATCCCAGCCAGGGCATGAGTGGCCTGCTGTGCCGCACACGCCCCGGTGATGTGCTGCTCGCCACAGGCCCAAAGCAGGAGCCACCAGCCATGGACGGACACCGCCAAAACCGTGAGCCAGAATGAAGCTTTCCTGTGCATTGTAGCTGACCTGCTCCCAGATAACCCACCCAGATCCAGAGCCGGCATCTGGCGAAGGCTTCATGCTATAATAACGTGGACCAGAGCAGGTGGCCAGACAGAAAATCTGCAGAGTTCCTGCTATGAGGGAGTACTCCATTGATAACTAACCCACTCCCAGGATGACCAACCTACTTTCTCAATAACTAAGCCAATTCCAAGATAACTAATCCATGCCCAGGATAACTAACCCTTCCCATGATAACTAACTTACTCCCTCAATAACTAGCTCACTCCCATGATAGCTAATCTACTCCCACATAACTAACGCATCCTCAAGTAAGTCTTCCACTCCTATAACTTACTCCCCAAATAACTAACCTTCTACAAGATAACTAAACCACTTCCAGGATAATTAACCTACTCCCATGATAACTAACCTACTCCCTCAATAACTAACCCACTCTCACAACCAGTAATGTACTCCCACAATAACTAACCCACTCCCATAACTAACCTACTCCCTCAATAACTAACTCATGCCCATGATAACTAACCTACTCCCATGATAACTAACCTACTCCCAGGATAACTAATCCACTCCTATGATCACGAACATTCTTCCATCATTATTAACCCACTTCCAAACAACCAACCGCTTCTGTGACAACACTCCTGTGGTAATGGCATTAATCGCCTCTTGAAAGGACCCCTCTCCACGCTGTCCGATGCCAGCCAAGGCTCAACGGGCGGTGGGGGAAGTCACAGCACAGCTGGAGGGTCTCTGCGGGTCCCAGAGGAGCACAGACTTGCTGGCACTTTGTCACACTGCTGGCCTCCAGAGGTGGGAGAGGACACATCTCCGTGGTTGCAGCCACTGTGTGGCATGGGTCTGCAGTGCCCCAGAGCCCTTGTGCTGAGGGCTCCGTCCCCAGCTTGATGCTGTTGGGAGGTGGCGGGACCTTTAAGGGGTCCTCAGGGCCCTGGGGACACGCCCTTGATGTTGGGACCCGGGCCCTCTCTCTTTTCACATCCCAGCCAAGATCTGAGTGGCATGGCTGTGCCACACCCATGCTCCATGATGTGCTGCTCGCCACAGGCCCAAGGCAGGGCCACCAGCCATGGACGCACACCTCCAACTGTGAGCCAGAATGAAGCTGTCCTCTCATCAGCTGGTCCTCTCGCCACCTGTTCCGGTGAGGAAGGCTGAAGAGCCAGGCCACCATCTGTGGTGGTCGGTCACAGCAGCCACAGGGACCCACGACTCCCAGGGGCTGCTCTGAGCCAGCGTATCCCAGCATCCCACCCCACAGGGTCCACACAGCGCAGCCAGGGCAGGTCCCCTGGGCCGAGCGCCATGCCACGTGCCTGGCTTTCTGAACTCAAACCTGCCCCTCTGTCTGCCTCGTCCACCAGGGCAAGGGCAGCAGAGCGCTGGCCACCCTGGACCTGCCTGCGCTCGGAGCAGCAGCCCCAGCACCCGGAACCAGCCGAAGACGCCCCATGGGAAGCACCGCAGCTCTCCTACCACAGCTGCTGGTAGGTGTCACTGCGCCTTCTCCTTGTCCCTGTGCACCATCTGTCCCGTGTCACTGCGCCTTCTCCTTGTCCCCTTGCACTCTGTCCCGTGTCACTGCGCCTTCTCCTTGTCCCCATGCACTCTGTCCCGTGTCACTGCACCTTCTCCTTGTCCCTGTGCACTCTGTCCCGTGTCACTGCGCCTTCTCCTTGTCCCCATGCACTCTGTCCCGTGTCACTGCGCCTTCTCCTTGTCCCTGTGCACTCTGTCCCGTGTCACTGCGCCTTCTCCTTGTCCCCATGCACCATCTGTCCTGTGTCACTGCGCCTTCTCCTTGTCCCCATGCACTCTGTCCCGTGTCACTGCGCCTTCTCCTTGTCCCTGTGCACTATCTGTCCTGTTCCTGTGGTTCACGGGGCCTGTGTGCAGAGGCGCCCCAGGAGGGGCAGAAGCTCACGGGGAAGCCTCTGAGTGGCCTGGCCGGGCCCCGGGGGTGTCACTGCAGCAGCTTCATCACTGACATGTCGTCACTTGTCAACTCAGGTTGGGGGTCATTTTGCCAAGACTGAGCCCTGGCTGTGTGGCCACAGGGTGGCTGCTCCCCAAGGTGTACACGTGGGGTGAGCAGCTGGAGACGTGTGTCTGCCTGCACACCACACCAGGGACTCTTACCTTATCCCCTGCCATTCCCCCAAGAGAAAAGTCCTCGTCCAGGTGGCAGGTCACAGTCCCTCCCTTCCATCATGACTCTGCCCCAGGCCACCGCCCCCGGGATGCCTGTGAGAGCAAAGCCCTCCGGATCCGGGCGGGGGCGAGGAGGGGCAGCTCAGGCTTCCCCCGCGCTGACCGAGGCAGGAGGGTCCCTCCATCTCCACGTCTGCATCATCAGCAGTACCAGCAGGACAGGCGTTCTGGGGCTGGGGTGACCCACCTGCAGAGCCGACCCGGCCTGTGACATGGCCAGCACTTGGTGAGTCAAGCTGCTGCTGCTCGTGGCCAGCTGCTTCCTGGGTGCAGAGGGCCGAGTGGACACAACCCACCCGAGAGCCTCCCACAGCCACCGTCTGGCCTTCACATCCTGTGTGGGTCCCTCTGCAACGGAGGCTGGACCCCCTGACTTGTTCCCAAGGACAGCAACACAGCAGAGCCAAGGGAGGCCTCTGCCCACGGGGACAGGCCTGCAGGCCCGACTGCCACCTCGCAGACTCTCCTGGGTCTTCTCAGCCTGCACACGCTGATGAAGGACGAAGCAGCTGCCATGTCAGGCAGGGGGTGTGGCCAGGAGCAGAGGGACCCTGAGGAAGAAGGTACAGCCGAGCTGGACAGCCCCGACCACGGGAGCCGTGGGACCTAAGCCAGGGGAGCCGCTCCGAGGGGGTTGATTTGTCATGCTCCACAGCTCAGGACACAGCCTGCGCCCCTGGTGCCAGCCCAGCAGGCGCCAGCCCACAGCACGCTTCTCGACGCAGCCTCCTTGGCTTGACACCCTCCCGCCACATGCAGGCTCTTAGGTGAACCCGGAGCTGGCCCTTCTCTCCAGGAGCACATCCCTGCTGGGTCCCAGGACCCTGAGTCACACCCAGTGTCCGACCTGTGACCTGGCAGACACAGACTGGGGTGGGGGTGGGGCTCAGCTGGGTGCAATGGCAGGCTGGACCCTTGGTCCTGAGCCATATCAGGCCAGGCAGCTCACAAGCAGCTCCAAGCCCCAGCTCCCCAGGGCCCACTCCAGCTGCAGCCAGGGTCCCTCTGAATGACCAGTGACAGCTCTGCCGTGGTCAGTTACTCTGAACCTCACCCTACTGAGTGAGATGCACAGCCACAGCAAGGTCACTGTCCTCCCACCCCCGCCCAGTGGGAGAATATCTAGAATGAGCACAGGCCCCTCCTGGCTTCTCCCTGCCCCGTCCACCGGAAGACAGCTGCCGTGATACATGTTCAAACCAGCTCCAGGGACAGAGGACGGGACCTCAGGCCAGGAGGGCACAGGACTGGTGTTAGGCCAGGCAAGCCCTCCAGGGACCCCGTGGAGTCACCGCGTACTCGAAAACAAATGTCCTGGTCGATGCCAGTGCCGCCCCTGGCTACTCACGTAGGCATCTTGGCAAAGTCCCTGCAGCTCCCGGCAGAGCTCTTGCAGATACACAGAGAGCACAGCTACCCAGGGGCCCTCCACGCAGCTTCCCGCAGTAGCAAGCCCTACCTGAAGCAGAGAACGTCCAGACCTCATCCTGGGCACCTTGGCCTGCGTTGCCTCCCGGACCATCAAAGTATCTTCCACGGCTTCTCTTCATCCCTAAAGGCTTGGAACATTGTCAGTATGTCACCTAAACTCTCCAAGTCTCCATGTCTGCCTCAAAAGAGAAAAACACTTCAGCCCGCAGGATAGGTGCTCTTAAGAGGTCCAGTTTGAAAACTGTGTTGGCTTTCCGAAGGCAGCCCCAGATGCTGCCCCAGGCTCTCCAATAGGATAGTCCTAGCTCTGTCACCACTGGCTGTGTGATCTCAGGAAGCTCACTCAACCTCTCTGTCTCCTCTCCTCCCACAGGTACTGGAGATAACACTGACATCTGTACAGGGCACTGCACTGGCCAGGTGCAGTGCTAGACAGGTGTGCTGGGTGCTCTGTTTCTCGCCCCTCCACCACCCCTCTTCTATGCCTACTGTATCCTTCGTCTCCCTCACCTGGTCCCAGACTCACTCGTTTCTCTGCTGCCTTTATTTTACCTTTCCTGACTTTCTTCTCTCTGTATTCTCTCTCCCTCTTTTTCATTCTATTTCTGACCCCAATGACCCCAGGGTTGGTGACGGACAGGGGAAGGTTTCATGTGGCTGTGACGGCTGGGCCAGGAGTGCACCTGCACAGAGGGGGCAGCGAGGCGGGGCTCCTGGGGGCCTCAGAGGTGCACAGGGCGGGGACAGACCCTCCACCAAGCTGGGATGCATCAGGGCTATTAGGTGCTGCCCACGCTCCTGCTGCAGAACGCAAGTGGGGCACTGCTGAAGGGGCACTTCAGCCACCTGGAACCATGACGTCCTGCACCAGGCCCGCCAGCCAAGGGCACAAGCTGCGGCACTCACTGTGTGCAGGGGACCTGAGCGCCAGCTCTCCCCTAGAGCTGCTCACCCGGACAGAGGCTGCAAACACGGCCACCAAGACCATGGGGTGGCAGGAGGGGGCCGTCACCACTGTGCTATCCTGTGAAAACATAGGACCCCTGTCTTGGGCTTCACATGACACATGCCACCCTCCAGAAGACACATAAGGGCCAGGTGTGGTGGCACACTCCTGTAATCCCAGTGACTCGGGAGGGTGAGCCCAGAGGATCACAGGTTGGAGGCCAGCCTCAGTGACTCCGTGAGTCCTTAGCACCTTAACAAAATTAAACAGAATAAAGGGGCTGGGACGTGGCTCAGTGGTAAAGCACCCCGGGGTCCAATCTCTAGTACCAATAAAGAAGAAAAGCAGACCCGCAGGCTGGTCTTTCCCCAGCCCAGGGCACAGGTATCGATTTTATCCCAGGGACCTGGGGGCAGTTGGTAGAGGGACTGGTCAGCCCCGAGGGGATACTGTGTGGAGGGGAGTGGCGGTGACACTTGAGAGCCAGGTGAGAACAGAGAGAGAGGACGCATGGTCCCTGGATGCTGGTCCTCCAAGCCCTCCCCGTTGCTCCCCCAAATGCAATCCATGCCCCCCCCCCCCCCGGAATGGCAGCCCAGGCTGGGGTTTGCCTGAGTGGACTCCCTGCCCAGGGGCTCCAGTGTCCTCCGGAGTCCTCCCTCCGTCTCTCCCTCCTTGGTCCTGACTTCTGAAGGGGAACTTCTAGACCCCTTAGACCAGAGCAGGAGTGGCCACACGACTTGGCAGGCCCAACATGATGGGGACGCGTGGGTCCCAGGTCCAAAAAGTAATGACTTTCTGGATGGTGACAGCCATGTGTCAGCATGGCAGGGACACTGTGCCACTGCCCAAGTCCTGGCCTGTGGGGCCCACCCTGCGCTGATGAGGCAGGGGCTTGGGACCTGGGGTGTCCCTGAAAGCATAGGACAAGCTGTGCCTGTTAATTCCAGACACGCTGCCCCACCCTGGGGCGGAGGCCAGGAGCAGGCGGACTGGAAGGGATCCCAGAGGTAACCCTACTCACCTCGGAACCGGAGGCCAAGGAGAGGAACAGGCGTAGCCGTCCTTCCTGAGCCCGCCTTGTGTCGCCACCTAGCCACAAGCCCAGGCCGAGTGCCTGGGAGCCCATCTTACAAGGGGACACCAGCGGAGACCCTGCCTAAGGCTGACTCCAGGGTGTGTCCTCCCTTGTCCCCCAGGCCTGGGGATAGCCAGGAACTCCAGCCCTTTCTCCTGACACCCAGCTCAGCCCCTCCCCAGCATGGTTGCCTCCTAGTCCCCGGCAGCTGCCCTCCCCAGTTTGAGATCAAGTGCTTCAGTACCCCAGCGGGCAGTGGGCTGGGACAGAGCTGGGGGCTGGGACTGTGGGGGGACTCTGAGCCAAAGTCACCACGTAGTGGGTTGGGCCAACCCCAAACAGAGACCCTGACCCACCCACCCACCCGCCAAGCAGGACCTGGGAGGGCTGCTCTTGCCAGAGAGCCGGACTGAGCCTGCTGACGTCACGGAGCCTCTGGGCTTGGAAGACTGGCAGGGGTTAAAAGATCCTCAGGAGACAGGCACAGGAGACAGGCACAGCTGCCGTGTTGTTCCCAGGATGCTTTGAGGAGGGATTTCCTGCTGTCTCAGGTTGAGGAAGTGGGAGGCTTCACATTCCTGAGGTGTCTCAGTGCTCCTGGAGCAGCCGACTGGCTCCCACCACCAAACTGACCCTGGGAAACTCTTGTTTTTGCAAATGGCTCCAGACATGGGGTGGGGAAAAGGCGGGGCCTGAACTGTGCTCATCTCACCTCATGCAGGGGAAGGCTGTACCCCCCAAAGATATGTGCGAGTCCGTCCAGCCATGCCTGTGGAGGTGACCTGGTTGGGAAGCAGGGTCTTTCTAGGTGGAGCAAGGCCAGACTGGAGTGAGTGGTCCCCTAGCCCAGTGGCTAAGGGAGAAGAGATACAAGGAGGAGACGGAGTGACAGCAACCAGGGCCTGAGGACACTGAGGACCAAGATGGCAGCTGGAGGAGGGGCAGGGAGGTACTGGTCCCAGACCCTTGGAAAGTGTGGTGCCCTGGGACTTCCAGCCTCCCCAGCCATGAGAAACCACCGTAGCTGCAGCCTGGTGTCCACCAGGGCCCTCTTGGTTACAGCAGCCTGGGAACCTGCACCTGTCCCAGCATTGTTTTCCAGGACAATTTGCAGATGCTGCTCCCACCCTGGTGCTACCCTGAGCCCCAGTGACAGGGGTATGGGGATGACTGCCCCCTGCAGAGAGTGTCCAATCATAGACCATGGCCTTCTGCAGCCTGCAGGTGGCACAGACAATCCTGTCTTTAGAGTGGCATAAGTGTCATGAATTCCTGCATGGGGACAGCATAACAGTGAGCATGGCAATCCGACCAAGGACCTTGAACTTGAGCAAAGGTGAAGAGCAAATGAGACCTGGACATAGAAAGACCTACTGAGAATGGACGATCCACCCATCCATCCACCCATCCTTCCATCCATCCACCCATCCACCCATCCATCCAACCATCCATCCATCCATCCACCCATCCACCCATCCATCTACTCATCCATCCATCCATCCACACATCCATCCACCCATCTACCCATCCACCCATCCATTCACCCATCCACCCATCCATTCATCCATCCACCCACCCATCCACCCATCCATCCACTCATCCATCCATCCATCCACACATCCATCCACCATCCACCCATCCACCCATCCACCCATCCATCCACCCATCCACCCATCTATCCACCCATCCACCCATCCATCCACCTATCCACCCATCCATTCACCCATCCATTCATCCATCCACCCACCCATCCATCCATCTACCAATCCATCCATCCAACCATCCATCCACCCATCCACCCATCCATCCACCCATCACCCACCCATCCATTCACCCATCCATCCATCCATCCACCCATCCATCCACCCATCCATCCACCCATCCACCCATCCATCCACCCATCCATCCATCCACCTACTCATCCATCCATCCACCCATCCATCCACCCATTCATCCATCCATCCACCCACCCACCCATCCATCCACCCATCCACCCATCCATCCACCCATCCACCCATCCATCTACCCACCCATCCATCCACCCATCTACCTATCCATCCATCCATCTATCCACCCATCCATCCATCCACCCATCCATCCACCCATCCACCCATCCATCCATCCACCCACCCATCCACCCATCTACCTATCCATCCATCCATCTATCCACCCATCCATCCATCCACACATCCATCCATCCATCCACACATCCATCCATCCATCCATCCATCCATCCACCCATCCACCCATCCATCCACCATCCATCTATCCACCCATCCACCCATCCATCCATCCACCCATCCATCCATCCATCCATTCACCCACCCATCCATCTATGCACCCATCCATCCATCCACCCATCCACTCATCCATCCATTCACCCACCCATCCATCCATCCATCCACCCATCCATCCATCCATCCACCCATCCATCCACCCATCCATCCACCCATCCACCCATCCATCCACCCATCCATCCATCCACCTACTCATCCATCCATCCACCCATCCATCCACCCATTCATCCATCCATCCACCCACCCACCCATCCATCCACCCATCCACCCATCCATCCACCCATCCACCCATCCATCTACCCACCCATCCATCCACCCATCTACCTATCCATCCATCCATCTATCCACCCATCCATCCATCCACCCATCCATCCACCCATCCACCCATCCATCCATCCACCCACCCATCCACCCATCTACCTATCCATCCATCCATCTATCCACCCATCCATCCATCCACACATCCATCCATCCATCCACACATCCATCCATCCATCCATCCATCCATCCACCCATCCACCCATCCACCCATTCACCCATCCATCCACCATCCATCTATCCACCCATCCACCCATCCATCCATCCACCCATCCATCCATCCATCCATTCACCCACCCATCCATCTATGCACCCATCCATCCATCCACCCATCCACTCATCCATCCATTCACCCACCCATCCATCCATCCATCCACCCATCCATCCATCCATCCATTCACCCACCCATCCATCTATGCACCCATCCATCCATCCACCCATCCACTCATCCATCCATTCACCCACCCATCCATCCACCCATCCATCCATCCACCCATTCACCCATCCATCCATCCACCCACCCATCCATCCATCTACCCATCCATCCATCCATCCATCCATCCACCCACCCATTCATCCATCTACCCATCCACCCACCCATTCATCCATCCACCCATCCATCTATCCACCCATCTATCCATCCATCCACCCATCCATCCATCCCCTGTCGGACTTACTGGAGAAAGACCCTGGGGCAGGGAGGAGAAGCAGATCTTGGACTATGTGGTCACTTAGGCCAGCTGACAAGAGGCCCTCGAGTAACACAACCCACAGGGCACAGGAGATCCTGCCACAATAGCCCCCACCGAACCACAGATGGGTCATGGCTGTGCTTCCTCAAACACGGCAGAGGCCAGGGTGCAAGCCCTATTCACCCAAGTCACCTCCCACGAAGGCACAGCTGCAGGGAAGACAGTCCCCACATGTCCCAGGCCCTTCTGCACTCAGAGGTGACCCTCTTTGGAGCAGGTCTTCTGACGAGTCATCATCTGAAAGAATCTCATCTGCAGAGGCTTCCCTGGGGACCACACAGCTGCCCTGCTGCCTCACCCCGAGGACACGCTGCCTCCTCGCCTGGCTCTTGCCCTCCTCTACCACCAGCCACACTCTGGCAGGCACCAGCACAGAGCCTGTCGCCAGCTCACTGCCAACTCAGCAGCAGGCAGCGCATACGTGAGCCTGGACACGCCATGGGTCCTCACAGAACTGGAGACAAGTCACAAAACGCAAGCCCTCATGAAGCCCTGCCAGCAGCACTGTCCCTCCAAACCCTCAGAAGGAACCAGCCCTGCCCCACCTTGACCCAGGCTTCACCTCCAGAGCCAGGCTGATTGCTGTCCTTTGAGCGGCTCAGTCTGAGGCTCTTTGTGACGGCGGTCCTGAGATAGTGACACAAACGTGCACACACAAGTATTTCCTGCCTGTGGAATAAACATGGCAAATGCAAAACCACAAAAAGGGAAATGGCGCGCCTGCCTGTCAGAGAGGGTAGACTTTGGGTGTATTTCCTTCCATTTTTTGTCCCTGGGTGTAGATTCCAAACCCAGTTCACATCACGTACTTGTCCTTAAAAACACGGTTAGTATTTTCCCATGTGATAAAATGCCCCTTTTACATGGGTCTGTGATATGCCATCAAGGGAGCTGCAGAGGGGCCCAGGCAGCCAGCGCAGGATGGCGACTGAGGAGGTCGGGGCAGGGCGGCACGAGGAGCGTGGAGAGGGTCTTCTGATGAGGCCCCCTTCCTGGGTGATGGAAGAGCTCGTGGACTCGTGGGGCCCGACGAGCAGACACTTCTGCACTCCTGCTCCCCAGCAGGGGACCCAACAGAAAAGCTAAAACAGACACGGGGACCCGGGGGCACCACCTGTAACAGTGAGGAGCCCGTGGACAGGGAGGAGAGAAGCACGGGAGGAAACTCCAGAGACCATAGAAGGAACAGGCCCAACTCCCCAGCAGACTCCCAGCTCTGGGCCCTTCTCTCCTGAGAAGTCTCCCCCGGCCTCTCTGTCGCTTTTCAATAAACCTGCGTCTCGCTGCTGCCTCTGTGTCCTTCAGTTCGTTGCTGAGCTGAGACAAGGAACTCAGCACCCCTAGAACCCAGCACCCCTAGATGGTAACACCATTAAATAGGTGGTTACAGTCTTATTCAGATTGTTTCCAATTGTTGGCGGTTGTGAAGAACTCCAAGTGAGCATGCTTGTGCCTAAGTCACTTCTGAGCATTTCCTTGGAACATTTCTGGGGTAAAGCCAGGCTTGACCTAGCCACCAGACCAAACCTGCTCCCAACATCCTTTCCCTCCCCATTTTGTAAAGACCACAGTTTGGTGGAGGGTGGGGGGGGGGGGCTACCCATGCCGCAGGGATGGCCACGATTGTTGTAAGCCAGCCAGGTGCGTCCCTCCTCTACCCCAGGGACCCTTCAGAGTCACTCTGCCCTAAAGTTGTCTGTGTGCAGAACTCCCCTGACCACAGAGATGGGTTCAAAAACAGGTGTGCAACCTACTTCCTGCCGGAGAGACAAGGGAGGGAGAGACTCCCTTGCTTCTCTGAGAGGCACTCTGAGAGCTGGCACTTTCTTCTCCTGGATGGTGCAATGTGTAGATGTAGGACTTGGAGTCCCTGCAGCTGTTTTATCCCTGGAGGGCAGGCTTCTTTGGGCAGAGCAGAGACAGAAGGTAACCTGGTCCTCAATAGCCCTGTTTATTACATGGGTCAAACCAACCCATTTCCAGATTTCTAGGAACAAGAACAGAGCAATCCTCATATTAAAGCCCAGTTGAGTGAATATCTGTATCCTACAGAACTGGTGAGTTCCAACAGGTCTGACCTCTGGGATCTGCCATGGACAAGAAGCAGAGCTGGAGAGAGCACGCTGGCCCTTCCTGTCCACAAGGCGCGGCCTTCTGCTTTGTCAGTACTCGGGCCTCGGTAACTAGCCAAGAGAAGAGCCTGGGACAGACCCGACACGGGCCTGGGCTCACCAGACATGGCAGCACATCTGGCCACCACACGCGTCCACGGGGCTCCTTCCAACCAGCCGTGGTGGGCTGTGGAGGGACAGGGAGACAGGTGAGGCTGAAGAGCAGCTGTGGCAAGGACCTTCGCCCTTCCAGAGCACCAGAAAACCGCCGGAGTGAGACCACATAAGACCCTTTGTGCCCACAGCAAAGTCTAGAATCCGGGAGCCTTCCCTCTCCTGTCTTGCCTCTTCCCAAACACGGGGACTCACCATGGTGTGGGTTGAAGTGTGCCCCAGCACATCCACCCAGGGCCTCGGAACTGACCTTCCTGGGGACTAGGTCTGTGCAGAGGTCTTGCTGAAGGACCTCCAGAGGAGGTCGACCTGAATTAGCCAATGGGCCCTCGTTCCAAAGCCTGGTGCTGTTTCAAGAAGAGACACAGAAAGGCAGCAGGTGCGGTGGAGATGAGACTGGGTGACGCGTCCGCAAGCCAAGGAGCACCAAGCATTGCCACTGCCTCCAGAAGCCCAAGGTCATGGCTGGTTTCCCCAGAGCCTGGGAAGGCTGGACCCTGCGGAAATCCTGACCTTAGATTCTGACTTGCAGGACGAGAAGAGTCCATTTCTGTTGTTTGAAGCCACCAACTGAGTGTCGATTTGCTCTGGTATCCCTGAGAACCCCGGCACCCTGGGTCATTAGCATCAGGCCGCACAGCCTCAGAGGGATGGCGTCTCAGAGAGCTCTAGTCCAAATCCCTGTCTCGTGTCCACATCGCTAAGGTCCCTGGTCCTAACAGGGCAGGCCACCTCCCAGCGCTGCACAGCAGCCTGTGCAGGGAGACCTGTGTGAGCAGGTCACCAGGTCCCAGGTGCCCTGGAGTGAAAAAGCCGCAAAGCCAAGTTTCCGGGCGGAGCTCCTGTCCACAGGCTCTTCTTCAGTAAAACACGGGGTGTCAAAGAAGAGCGTGAAACACCCTGGGCAGTGCAAGCAGCCCCCCTGCTCAAGCTGTAGAAGCCATCTGGTGTCAATCATCTCCAGAAAGGCACATGGGCATTTCTAGGACCCTGGTCCCTGGAATGCTGGTCCTCACCAGCCTATTGGGAATGAAGGGAGCACCGGTGTCTGCAGGTCTGAGCTGAAGTCACTTGTTTCTTCCTTTGACACAAAGGCAGCCTGATGCACTGGTGTAGGGTTGGCTCAGGAACCGGAGGCAACGGGTTTCGTGGCCTTTTCTAGAACTCTTTTCTCTACCCATTTAGTTATTCCTTGGCCAGTGGCCATCGTCCTGGGGGAGGAGGGAGCCTGTGGCCCAGCCAGGCAGAGATTGGCTGTGCCATCAGCTGCAGGGCCACGAGCCCTACCTGGCTGTGGCCAGGTAGCACGGGGGCTGTGGCCCACGGGATCAAGATGCACAGGGGTGCAAAATGCACACTGGCCTTAAAGCCTTAGTGCAAAACCAGGAAGTAAAATGTCTCGCTAGTAGGCTTTTTTTTTTAAAGTTACAGTTGAAATGGCATTTTGAATAGGTCCAGTTAAACAAATTACGTTATTGAATTTAATTTTGCCTGTCTCTTCTTTCTTCAAAGGTGTCTACCACAGAGTGTCACATTACACTGCGTCTCCCACTGTGGCCCTTGTTTTGTTTTGTCAGAGCAACAGCTGGGCTCGGGTCTCCTAACATGTTGGTGTCCAGGTAGGAGGAACCCACACTGGCTCCCTCCCCAGGCCTGGACGGCTGCAGGGCTAGGCACCCAGAGACTTCTCTCAGGGGCTTGTGTTTGGGCACACGGTCTAGAACGGGGCTTTGCAAGGAGAGGTGAACAGGTCTCAGGGTATGATGGTGGAGGACAGACAAGGTCCCCGGCTTTCTTCGCTCTCCTCCCAAACGTAGCAGGTAACATAGACATGGCACGCCCCAGAGGCAACATGCAAGCCAGAGACCTAATGTGACGAGAGTTGCATGGCGGTGACAACAATGGCCCACCAAATCTTGGGATTCACTGCCTTGGAGGAAGCAGTGCCTGAGCTGCCCTTGGTGGACAGAGGCCAGGGGGTCATCTGTGAGCCCTTGACGGGCAAGGGCTGGGTCCTGGCTTCTTGGGCCCCCTCTGGCCTCCCCAGCAAGGAGGTGCTGATGGCCGTGGTTACCATGCGGGTGTCTTTGGTGGTGAAGGTTAGGTTCACAGCCCTCTCTGGGGCTTAGAAGGCAGAGTGACAGCAGAGCAGAAACGGGGAGATGAGACTCTCCGGCCAGCAGGGGGCACTGTGGCCCGTGTCGCCTCCCAGTGAGAAAAGACGGGCCGCATGTCCTCTGTAAGCATAGGGCCTGACCAGTGGCCTAACCCTGTACTGAGAAGATTCCAGAAGTGCATGGAGAGGGGTCATGAGGACTGAAGAGGACCAGCCGGTGTGGGTTCCTCCTACCTGGACCCCCAGCCTTCTCTCTAGAGGGTGATCCCCTGCATCAGGATGAGGGGAGCCGTGGTGATGTGACAGGTGGAGAAGAGCTGCTGGACAGCAGGCTGCCCATTCCCTGTGCCGGGCTCATAGGGAAGACGAGGGAAGGAGCAGGGCCAGGTGGGGTGAGCCAGGAGACTGAAGCCTACACTGGGTGGGGGGTGGGGGGTTCTGCCCAAAGGGGGTGAGTCGTGAACCACACAAAGGTGAATCCCCTGTGTGCACCAGGAGGAGGAGGAGCTGTTCTGCATGGCCCCAGCTGGCCCACGGGGAGAGAAACGTCTCCTATTCCCTGTGCCAGGAAGGGTTTTGGCAGGGACATCCCACCTCCCTCCCAGGAAGTGTTTCTGAACAAGAACACAGGATCCAGGCCCAGGAACTGAAAGAAGTGATGAAATTCCTAATTTCCCCAGCTTTGTATCATGTCCTCTCTCATACAGCATCTCCATCCCCTTCATTTCCCCACCCTGGGGCCGGGGCACAGCCTCTCCATGCACTTCTCGCTAGGGTGCCTAGCGAGCTTCCTCCTGCCTAGGGAGCTCTTCTTTGTCCCCAGGGGCTTTCGTTTGGAAGGCAGTGTGTTTTATTGCGTTACTCTACCTCACCTTAACTTTTCAGTTGCCTTCATCTTTTGTAAGAAATGGAGGAAAGGCCGCCAGGGGCTTGCCGGTCATACAGCTGCTGTTTGCACACAGGACAGTCCAAGATGGCCAGGCTCTTGCAGTAAGCCTCCAGCCACAGGTAGCTGTGTGTTTAAAAATTGAGGCATAACTGGACCGTGTGCAAAGGGGCTTCAGGGATCTTGGTGCAGGGCAGGAGGCACAGTGTCCCCTGGGCCAGAGACAAAGCCCTCCAATGTGGCCCTTATTTCTCCAGCTTTGGTTACAAGTACCAGTGCCAAAGGACTGTTGGTGCAGCCCTGCAGCTGCTGGCACATAACACATGTGTTACGCCTGTCCAGTCAGGTTCTCTGCTGGGAAGATGCACCAATGGCCACTTGTCTCAAGCAGGAAGACAGGGTCCCCATGATTCCCATTTGCTGGAAGCTGGTGGAAGGGATCCTGGGAGAGCCGACTGCACTGGAAGCCACAGCTCCCAGCGGAAGGAGCTCCGGCCTTTGCCTTGACTGGTGCATGGATTCATCACCTGCCTAAGATGGCAGCACCCTGTCCCTCCGGAACCTTCCACTGGCCCAGAACACAAGGACTAGACAGCAGCACCGTGGGGAGCAGGACAGGGAGGGCAGGGTGGTGGGTGGGACGAGGCAGTGGATTTCCCAAGGCCACCTCTTGTTCCTTTGCAAACACAAGCTGGGTATCCTGGGGCATCCAGGAAGGTGACAAGGATGATCTGTCTTGGGCTTCGCAGTGACAAGAGAGGCATTTTCTTTCATTCTTAGCAAGACCTGCTAACTGCCCTGAGTCCAGCTGCTGGAATCCTGCTTTGGGCGCTGGCGAAGCATGGTCCAGCGTGAGCAAAGGGACTGTCCACGGATGGGACACGCTGGGGACAGGGACCTGATCCCCACAGGGGCAGGTGGGAAGGATACAGAGCCACACTCAGAACTGACAGCAGGGGACACCGGCACAGCCCCCGGTGATGCCCACAGCCCCAGCCCTGGGACCATCCACCCGGGCAGGCCTCAGCCTCAGGGATGGCGCCTGGGCAGATGTGCTCAGGTGTGTCCTCAGGAGAAAGGGAGCGCCTCCCGGATCCCTCCAGATCCCTCCCTCCCTCCTGGGAGTTCTGTGCTCCCCTCCAGCAGCAGAGCCAGCCCAGGTGGCAGGCAGCGCCCGGGCTTTGATGGTGCCGCCACAGGTGGCATCCTGAGCCTGTGGGAAGCTCCCGCTAGCTCACAAACAAGCCCGGGCAGCCCAGCCAGCCAGGGCCTCGCTCTGCCGCTCCTCCCCAGGGGCATCCACAGACAGGGGCACACCAGCGTTGTCTGTGGTCACACCTGGGACGGGACGGCCTGGAAGACTTGAAAGGAGGGGGGATTCTGCCGGAACGTGAGGAGGCTGCGGTGGGTCTCCTTGGGGGCAGCAGGCTGGTTGCAGCCAGGCACGCAGCGGCCATCAGAGCTGAGCCGGCTCCGCTCACCTGCGCTGTAGCCCAGGGCCGTGCCTCAGTTTCCCCCTCCACCAGCTGGAGGTAAAAATCCCAGATGAGGTTCTCTGAGGCAGCCAGTGGCACCTGCCCCTACACAGCCTGGCTTCCTCCAGAGCTCCAGGAATGGGGCTGTTGTTATTTACCCAAAAGAGAACTGCACGCCCGCCCGAGGATGGGAGTCAGAGGCCTCAGCCAGGACCGCTGAATTAAGGACAACAGGAGAAGAGGAGGCAGCTCCCAGGTGGCTCCAGGGCCTCCCTGAGCAAGGAGCTGCTGGGCAGGGGAGCTGCCAGCCGGCCTCCCAGGGACCAGGGACCGGGAAGTCTGCCTGGTGCCCCAGGGTTCCTCCTGGCCCAGGAGGTGGCCGCAGGCTCTTCTGGGGCTCCTGCTGAGAGACTCCAAAGACATTAAAGTCGTGTGTGTGTGTGTGTGTGTGTGTGTGTGTGTGTGTGTGTGTAATAGGAAACACACCTGCACGGCTTCAATGTACAATACGTACACACATATTATAAAAGGCATACCCAGGTACTCATTAAATGCACACATACTGTAGAGCCCCTGGCTCCTCCCAGCCCCTCACCCCCACCCTTAGATAACATTCAGCAAATGTAACAGAGCCAACAATGGATTCCTGCCCCCTCCCTGCAAGTACCTGCACACAGCACTGTGGTGCTGGCTGGCACTCACAGTCCTATCTGGGAGGTGTGGTTCCAAGTACCTCCCTGTATTAACTAATTTCACCTTCATAAGTCCTCTGAGAATAAACTGTTGATTCTGGTTTACAGATGCACAGAGAGGTTAAGTTACCTGCCCAAGGTCACATAGTCAGTAAATGATCCAGCCAGCACCCCATCCCTCCACCTGCCCTCCTCAAGCTGCCATGGTAGACCTTCGTCAGGAAAGCCGTGTAGACCTGCCCATGCTGGCTCCTGTTACTCATGTGTGGAGTCACAGTGGCGCCCCCAGAAATACTCTGCACAGCTACACACCAAAGAGACTGGTCAATGAAGTCAAAGCCACAAACCAGCACACATTGGTTCTTTTGGTTTTGAGAAAAATGGTTCCTCTTTTGAGTTATGGTTGTTATTACTTCTCTTTTTAACAACAAAACCCTTCAGTTTAACCATCAATTCTTTACTCTGATGATTTAAAAATGCTGATTCCACCCAAAAGTATAAAAATTAACTAATACTAGGAGGGTCTGCACCATGTATTTTACTGTCCCCACTGTTAACAGTGGCCATGCCTTGCTAGGAAGAGACAGGATGTCCCCATGGGAGCACATTCTCCTCCTGCAGGCTGCAGGGCCGCAGTGGTCAGTCCACCTCCCAGGTCTGAGTCAAGGTGACCATGGCTTGTCCTATATGGGGTGCAGAGCTTTTGCTCATGTTTGGACCAGATGCCAATGTGACTGTGGAGTGTCATGGTGGTGGGCAGCGTCCAGGGATCAAGCCCATGATCCGCTCTCACAGGCAAACACCAGCATAAGCGTGCTCCACCATGACAGCACCTTGAGACCCCTCGGTTCCTAAAACAGTGCTAAAATCTTTGTGAATGAAGGTTTGACAGCCAAGTAGCATGTGCTAGTGGGTGTGAGTGGAGGGTTTGCACAGAGGGAACATGCCAGGCGCTGAGTGTGCATCTCCATCTAAAGGTGGATATGGAAGCCCTAACCTGGGTGGCCCAGGAAGTGGAAGTGTTGGGAGATGGTAAAGGCTTAGATAGCCAAGGTCATGAGGGTGGGCTCTCACGGTGCGATTAATGCCTCCTAACAAGTGCACTCACCGCCCATCCAGACACATCTAGGACAGGCCAAGTGAGCACAGGAGGGTGGCCGGCTGACAGCCAGGAGGATGGTGGCACCAGAACCCAGCCCACTCATGCCCTGACCTCAGACATCCGCTGCTTAAATTGCCCAGTATCTTGGTATTTATATAGCAACGTGGGCAAACAAAGATGTGCACACACAGCCTGAGGGAGAGGAATCGGGCAAGGTCTAACAAAAGTACATGAGTCCAGCCTCCTCGATGGCTTCTGAGTGTGTCCTCACGTCCACAAGGCTTAGGAGCACCATGTGCACATGGGGGTTTATTGTAGCCCTGTGTAAAGAGCCAGATCTGAAGACGACCCAAATTTCTATCAGCAAAGTCTTGATACATAAATTGCAGCAGGTGCACAATGGGATAGCAAGCGGTTGTTGAGGAATTGAGATTGATTTGCCTGGCACCCTGGAGCAGTGGAGGTGTGGCTTCTGAGCGACCTCCTGTGACGGGCCTGCGGGCGAGGGCGGCTGTTGGGATCCTTAGCTCTCCTTCTCTCTTAGCTCAGCTACGGCCTGGCCAGGCCTGCCGTAATCGGGTGAGAGGGACCGGAAACAGCCCCTTGCTCTGGTTAATTGGTCCCTGACATCTGTGGCCTTGGGCCCTGGGGGAGCTGGGCCCTGTCCTGCATTCCTGTCCTGTGGCTGTGCAGCAAATCACCACAGACTGGGTGACTTAAACATCAGGTCTACTCGCCTGTGTTCTGGAGCCACATCACCAACCTCCAGGCACCGCAGGCTTCGTGCCCTCGGAAGGCTGCATGGGGGTCCTTCCAGCCTTCGTGGGGTGGCAGCTGCTGGTGTCCCTGGACTGCCGCAAGGCAGAGCCAGCTCTGACCGTCTAATCTGGTATCCCCCTGCATGCCTGTCTGTGCCCCCTCTCTTTGTAAGGACGCTGTACTTGCTAGATCTAGGGCTGCCAAGTGCACCGCGGTCTCATTTTTATTTAACTAATTACATTTGCAAAGACCTCTCTTCAGTCAGGTCCACACCCCAAGGTTCCAGGTAGATGACTTGGCGGACACTCTTCAGCCAGGGTCTATGCCCTGGAGAAGAGCTAGAGACATACAGGGCCTAGGATGGGCTCTCCCTGAGCTGAGCACCCCCCATCTCAGGGCACAGCAGAGCAGCCAGGGCCAGGGCTCAGGGTGGACTGTGGCAGGAGGTGGGCAGCTCCCCCAGATGCCCAGCTGTGGGACGTTGGCTGCACACTTGCCCTGGCACCTGAGCTGACTTCCTCTGCTGGCCTGTGGCTTAGGGTATGGGCATCTCAGACAAGGTGTCACTCTGTGGATCTGGGTGGGCAGAGCAGGCTCCCCTGAGGGGGTGACTCTCACACATGTGTTGCTGCTGGTGGACATGCACCCAGACACAGGCCGAACAGGTGAGGACAGCTTGGAAAGTAAAAAAATGGGCTCTGACACTTTCTTAGCGACATGACAATAACTAACCAAGCCTCCGCGCCAGGCTGTCACCTGAAAATGTGACTGATCTGCGTCCTTAGCCTGACTGAGGCAAAATCACAAGCCCACACCACCCAGATGGTCACATGAAGCAAGGCACAGCCCCACGGACCCCGCACTGTCAGGTGGCTTAGCATCGTGGCTCTGTCTGGCTGTGGATTCAGACAGGCTCCAGAATTTAGCAATCTTCCAGCTGTGGTTTCTTGGAAAGGTTTCAGAGTTTCTGCAAGCCTCCCGCTCCTCAGTGGGTGGCTGTGAGGGTCTCACAACGCTGAACGGAGCCAGCATCACGGGATAGCTTCTGTCTTTCACCTTTCTCATGAAATGAAGGCAGTAGCATTTCCTGGTGACTTTGCCAAGGTTTCTTTCCGTCTCCCAGAGAAGGCACATGTGCCAAGCTAGGGTCACACTAGGCCTTGGGCACCTCAGATCTGTTCACAGAGAGAGAAATCATCCCGGGGCACAGCACCCTCTGCTCGAGGGCCAGTGCAGTTGACAGGACAGACAGGGCACGCATTTCTCAAAAAAGTTCCTCTAGAGGAACTGATAGCCCTTCTCCCTTTTTGTCTTCAGCTGTGGGTGACCCTCTTGTCTGCTGGGGCCAGAAAGTGTGAAAGTGAAATTTAAACCAACTTTTAAAACCCATTAGGCCATTGCTTGTGCTGAAATCCAGGGACAACATCAAGGGACAGAACCCTGCTGTCCCTTGCCTTCCCAGGTGACTGCTCCGTGCTCTCACCTGGTGTGAAGTCCAGCCAGACACCCCCAGGTCCGCAGCAGGACCGCACACTCCAGCCTGGGCCTGCCGACTGCCATTGTAAATAAAGTTTTATTGGGACACAGCCACACATACTCACTCACATGTAGACGGCTCATGGCTGCCACAGCCCTAGGCACCATCCTGACGGAGACCCAGGGAGGGAGGGAAGGAGGGGAGTCGCTTGGCCTCCAACACTCCCAGAGGCACATGGGCAGGATGTTGGCCATTTATTACCAGCTTCCCAACAACCCCCGAGCATGGAGCATGGGGACAATGGAACAGCTGCACCGTGGTGTGCTTACTGTGGAACACAGCTCAGCCACGGGGAGGACCCAGGCCTGCTGCACACTGCCCTGGGCAGGGGTGGTGGGCAGGGAAGCTCTGGTGCTGCAAGATCCCAGCTGCCCTGTGCTGTTCCCGTCCCACCCGGGGCCCCTTCCTCCCGTCCACATATCACTCTCACTGTATGACGTCCTCTACCACCTGAGCGTGCCACCCTTCACAGAGGTGGCATTGCTCTTTCTTAAGGCACTATGGGAGGATTTTGGCAGAAGGAGCTGGGCCGGGGCCACAGTTCCCCTTGAGGCCACCTGCGCTAGCTGTCTTGTGTGCACTCTCCTCCTGTCTGTTAAATGTCACAGTGTAGAAGGGTCTCTGTCTTTAGAGATCCCCGAGTCCTTGTGTCAGTCCTCGGCCACAACCTGTGAACCTCGAATGTGGTCTGCAGCTGTTTGCACCAGTGCTGTGGTCTCAGTACCTCCCTGGCGGGCGCACCTGCTGAAACCCCAGGGCGGCAGTGCTGGGGGCGCCTGGAGGCGCTGGGGAGGGCCTGCAGACTCCGCCGTGGAGCCACTAGTGTCCTCAGCATGGGAGTGGGCGGTCACCTCAAAATGGATTGGTTGTAAAAGTGAGTTCATCTCCCTCTTGCTCTCCAGCTCCTGCCCTCTTGCCCTTCCACCTTCTCCTCCAGGGCGAGACGACCAAGACCCTCACTAGGGACTGTACCCTGTTCTCGGACCTCCGGTCTCTCTCTGGCCTCCAGAGATTGGGCCACACAAACCTCTGCTCACTGCAAGTGCAATACCTAGTCCTGGTATTCTGTTGAAGAAGAGTAAAAAGGATGCACGCAGTGCTACAAAGTATCTTTATATAAATGTGGATTATGAATATTTTGATATTTATTATATAGTGGGTGAGAGAGGCAGGAAGCACACAGGCTATCCAGTGTGTGTCTGACAGGGAAAGAAAGAACAGCCCGGGAAACGCCCCACATGTGTGCTGGGCTCCTGTAGAGGCGGAATTGTCCTGTGCAAAGCTCTGTGTGGGCCGCTAGCTTGTCACCGTGCCCTCACCCCTGTGAGTCAGCCCAGGGGTGGCCTGGCCCAGCAGCGAGGCTGTGACTTATCGCTAATCTTCCTGAGAAGCCAGCTCCCCCTTCATTTGTTTTTTGAGACCTAGAAGAGGCCTGAGTCACGAGAAGGCAGATGTATGAAGCAGCCTCCCCCCTCGGCCAGCAATGACAGCAGCTCAGGTCACGATGATTAAAGGACAATAGATGTTTTCCACCATGCAGTTCCCAGAGCAGCCTGCAGGACTGAGGGCTCCAGGCTGTGTGGACAGGATCCCAGCCAACTCCCTCCCAGGGATTTAAGTCCTTGCATAACTCACTAACATCATGGTGGGGGCCAGGAAGCCAGAGAGAGCTGGCATCAGCCTGACACGTGGATCCTGGGCAGCCTCAACCTCTTCCCTGAAGCTGGGTTCACGGCTTTGACAGACCCCGCCCTCCCCAAAAGCAAAACCCCACGTGAAAGCATCAAGGTGTGGCTTGAGCTGGGGCTGGAACTCCTTTGGGTGCCAAGGGCACTTGGCCCTCCTCTCTCCCTGGCCACTCCACACCCCAGAAGAGCCTTCCTCCCTGTCCCTTGCTGCATTTGTGGCCCTCTCCCAGGGACAGAGGCAGAGACCAGGAGGCTGGGCACAGCTGGTGGCTCTGCACTGGCTGGCGAGGGCTACAGGACAAAGGACCACCAACCAGGAGACTGAACGCAACAAGTTGGGATCCTCCAAGTGGAGGTCGGGACCCTCAAGTCAGCCTCTCTTGGCTGCAGGGGACATCTCTGGCATCTCTCGGCTTGTGGCCACAGCACTGCATGCTCAGCCTCCACCTTCCCAGGGCCTGTCCTCTCTGAGTCTGTGACCTCTTCTGTCTTTTATAAAGACACTGACACTGGGGAAGGGCCCACCCTGTCACTGGGGAAGGGCCCATCCTAGTCCTGTATGACCTCATCTTATCCTAATTATATCAGCAAAAATGCAATCTCCAAAGGCGCATCCACAGTACCTGGGATTGACTTGAATATGTCTTTGGGGATACAAAACACAGGCCCTGCACCATCCCTCAGGGAGCGTGGGGCTGACATGGGGACAGGGCCAGGGTAGGAGGAGGGTGTCCAGCCCAGCTGGGACACTTGGAGAGCACCCAACCCCAACAGCCACCTGCTGCCTTGGGGACATGAACTCTCACTTCAGCCCCAGATGAATGTCAGCCCCTAAAGCCGATGCCCCCGGGAGGGTTCATATTTACCATCTGTGACCTCTTGGAGGGAGGGGTGGGTGCCCTCTCCTGAGAGCAGGAGGGTGTGGAGGGGGCATCTCCTTAGGGGCAGGAGACAGAGGCAGGTAGGAAGATAAGTTGTAAGTCTGTTACCAGGTCTGCCTCTGGGGGTCCCAGGAAGAGGGTGAGGTGCAGGGTGTCCTGAGCGGGCCTTACTGGAGAGCAGACGGGGCCTGCCACATGCAGATGTCCCTTTGGAAGTGGACACGGGGTGGCCAACCCTGGGGGAACATGATTCCACTCATCACTACAATAAACAAGAGGAATGTCATCATCATCCCCCTGGTCTGCAGGAGCTGCTCATCAGTGGTGGCTAAATGGTGGCCCGGAAGAGGTGTGTCATTAACAACATTTCTGAGCTGCCAGGAACTTCAGTGTCTTCTCCCCAGGGCAGGGCTCTGAGGACTGTAGCCACCCTGGCAGAGGCCAAAGAGCCCTGGTGCAGTCCTCGGGCAAAGCAGACCCTGTGAGGGTCAGTGACCTGCGACCCATGCCGCTGGGGGACTGGGGTCCTGTCTGCTTGGCTGACGTTCCTCATTTATGACGGTCGCCATGGAAGTAGGACTAACCAGCAATCAGGAGCCCTTTCTGGTTTTCAAGGGTTAAAGTTTATACAATCTGGGGGCTTCTTTAAGACGAAGAATATAGAATCCCCAGCAAGACCGAGTGTGAGTGTCCACTTAGAGTGAGAATCACTCACTGGAAGTCATTAGAGACGAGAAGCGGGTTCCTCCTTGGCTCCTCGGCAGGTTGCACCTGGCTTCTCCCCAGCAACTGTACCCTGCAGCTCCCGGAAGCTCTGGGCCCTCCCGTGTACCAAGCCAAGTGGGCCCTGGAGCTCCGGCCTGTGGCTTTCGGGTAAAGGCCACCTGCCTGTGCTGAGGAACGGGGTTCAGGGTGTGGGTATCAGGCTCAGCAGGAGGAGCTGAGGGGGCATGGCCTGGGAGCCGGGCCTGGTGTGCAGCAGAGGAGGAGTTCCTTTGCCACTCTTCACCCCCATGCTGCCCCTCACCCAGCAACCAGCACGACCCTCCTGCAGCAGCATGAAACACGTACCCTCCTCCCACCCAGCTCCAGGAAGTCACTGGCAGCTCATAAGCCAGGCGACCACTTGAGGCCCCGCTCTGAATGCCCTGGCTGTGTTCCTTGAAGGTAGGAAGTAATCACAGCCCTCCCACTAGATGAAAGGAGCCCAGTGGAAGGACAGGTGTGTCCTGTCAACAGGGCAGAGCCTAGGTTAGACTCCTACCGGACAGCCAGCCTGGCTGGGCTCCACTGGCCTGAGCTGCAGGAAGGGCAGAGCAGAGCTGGGGCCAAGGCAGCAGGGAGGCCATGTCCTCATCCTCAGCTGCCCCACCAAGCCCCATACCTTTCTGCTGGGATCTCTTCCCTTTTGCTCTGCTGCTCAGCCTCCCAAGCCTGGGTCCTGGTTGGGCTGCTCAGGTAGAAAAGAGAGTGGGCTACTCCCTGCACACCCCACACTGAAGCTCAGCTCTTTGGAGAACCAATCCACGCACCCTGAGTATTCAGCCTTCACCCATAACCCACCTGACCCAAAGAAGAGTATTGAGCACACTGCAAAGTGCCAGGAGCTGCTTGTCCTTGGATCTCAGTCTACCAAGACCTTAAATTTGCCCCAGTGGACCCTGGTCTACTGGGGAAGCAGACAGAGCTGGTTTGATGGGCACAAACTTGGGGAGGGGTCCAGCATTGCCAAGAGCCTGGGGCCTGGGCAGAGCTGCTCTAGGCCTGATTCCCAGAGCCTGACACCCCAAGAAGCTGCCCCCTCCCTGCTCTGCAGCCTGGGAATGTTTCCTGGGAACCTGCAGGTGGAGGGCTCCTGGCCCCAGGCAGGGGTGATTAGCAGCCCTGTGCCAGTCTGCACAGGACTTCCCGAGGCCGCCCAGATCAGGAATGCTCTGCATTTTTTATTTCAATAAAGGTACAAAGGGTCCTTTTGGAGCCAAGGAAACCACGAAACCACGCCCTCTGGGGTTGTGCTGGCTGCAGGCTGCTGATTGCTGCTCCGGTGCTGTTTTATTTGACAGTTCACCTCTGACTCAGACCTGAAGAATGCCAGCCAGCCCACCCCATCCTGTCCTCCGGAACCCACTATGACCCCAGTGACAGCAAGCCCCTCCATTCAGCGACAGTAGGTAGCATGGGGGCTCAGGGAAAGAAGGGATGGAGCCTGGGAAGAGGAAGCCTGCCAGGCCCAGGGAGGAATGAGATGAGAAACTGGGCCCAGGGGAGCCGTGCAGCCCAAAGACGAGTGGAGCCCGAATAGAGGACAGAACAGCTGCCATGTGACAGGTTCCTTCTGCTGCACTGGCTTGGTGGACACCTGCCCCCTCCCCAGCCTGCATCCACCCTCTCCCAGGTCCAGCCTTGACATATCTGTGACTTAGGCAGAGTCACTTGATTGCCCTGGCCAGGATGTCCTCAGTTTGGTGGCAGCAGTGACCTCATGGTGAGAGGTGGAGAGTTACTAACTCTGAGCAGCTCACAGGCTTCTGCAGGCATGAGGACAGGGCAGTGCTTGGGGAGGGACATGAACCCCAGCTGCCCCAGGGACCAGTGACTTGGATAAGTCTCTGGGCCTCAGGGGTCCACCCCCCACCTGATACATGGGACATAATATCATCTCTCCTCTTCCTTGCCTGGACATCAGGGGAAGCTTTGAGCTCCCGGAGAGGCGCCAAGGAGCGCAAGGTGTTATTAGAGCAATTGTGCTGCGACGGGGAGACCTTCAAAGCTGCTGGACTCAGTTGACTCCCCAGCTTCTCCCTCCCACCTTCCTTTCCCCCTCCACCTCACCATTATTCCCTTCTCACACCCCCACACTCCCTTTCTCTTCCTCATCTCACTAGCAAGTCACTCGAACAATGGGCCTCCCAGGCTAAGACTCTCCAGACAGCTTCTGCCTCCCCACTAATGGACCCTCAGACAACCAGGACTGGCGGGGCCCTGGGGGAACATTGTCCAAACCTCAGAAGTAAGTGCTGTTCATCCATTCATCCACCCACTCCAGCCACCCATTCATCCATCCAACCCTCCCTCCTCCATATTCACTCATCCATCCATCCCTCCCCTTTCCATCCATCCACCCACTCATCCATCCAATCCTCCCCCCTCCAGATCCACTCATCCATCCAATCCTCCCCCCTCCAGATCCACTCATCCAGCCAATCCTCCCCCCTCCGGATCCACTCATCCATCCATCCCTCCCCCCTCCAGATCCACTCATCCATCTATCCCTTCCCCCTCCAGATCCACTCATCCATCCATCCCTCCCCTCTCCATCCACCCACCCACTCATCCATCCAACCCTCCCTCCTCCATATCCACTCATCCATCCATACCTCCCCTTTTCCATCCATCCATCCACTCATCCATCCATCCCTCCCCCCTCCATATCCACTCATCTATCCATCTACCCATCCATCCACCCTCCCTCCCCCCTCCATATCCACTCATCCATCCATCCCTCTCCCTCTCCATCCAGCCCTCCCCCTCTCCATCCACCCAACCACCCATCCATCCATCCCTCCCCCTATCCATTCATCCATCCATCTACCCACTCATCCATCCCTCCCTCCCCCTCTCCATCCATCCATCCACTCATCCATCCATCTACTCATCCATCCACCCACTCACACCCCCAGAACCTGCTCTTTCATCCCAGGGCTGAGGGTGGCTCTGCCCAGCTCTTGTCCTGAGGGAGGAAGAAGCAGAATCAGGCCTGGCAGTCTCCTTGGTCCTGAGAAGAACCAGACGAAGAACTACATTCCAGCCAGGATGCAAAGACAGGACTAGCCCAGTAGGAAACATGGCGGACAGTGCCCAGGCTTCTCACAGGGAGCCCCTCGTCCTAACCTACACAGACCTCTAGGGCCCTCTTCAGCCTCCTCACCCTGGCCCACACTCCTTGTTTTCCTCTGTGAGGTTGGAGGAGCAGAGAGACAGGGGCAGGAGGATGACCCCAAAGCCTCTGTCCTGCCCTCAGACCCCATGGTTCCTGGGTGCTCTCTTCCAGGGAGACCATGGTGCAGACAGCCTTATGGACCCTGGAGAAGGATCCAAAGGTGGGCAGTTCCCTGAGAGGAGGGATGAGCCCAGAGGTGCTGCTGGCTGCCCTCTGTGGGTTCTGAAGGACACCCATTGTCTTCAGAAGGCCCAGGGAGCGGGTTTCTTGGGGTGGTCCAGACCACACCTGCTTCAGAAGAGAGGGGTAGCTGAAAACACACATGTTCCTGAGCTGGGCCCCTCTGAGTTCTAGTCCAGGTCCAGGAATCTGAACAGGAACAAGTCCCCATTGTCCTGGGGCACTATGCCTGAGAACCCTGGCTCCAGAAGTTGGGGTGAGGTGCACGTCTCCCTGGGAGGGTCCCAGCACCCTAATCTAGTAACACAGTGGCCTGGTCCTATGGCCAGGACCTGTACATACAGGCACATCTTGCCAGCCTGGGAGGGACGAGGGTGTTCTCTTGCTCACGCCCTGAACCCAGGCCCGGCAGACCAGAGGAGATGATAGAGAAGCTTTGGAACTGCAGAGGGCAAGAAGACTGCCAGGCCTGCTCTGCTTCTTCCTCCCTCAGGACAAGAGCTGGGCAGAGCCACCCTCATCCCTGGACCTCTGCTGGGCCCGTGCTGGGCCTCTGCTCCTGTTCACAGGCCTCCTCCCTTCTCAGGCTGCCTTCCTGCTCATCACGCAGGATCCATAGAATGAGGACTTTATTTTATGGGTCTCCTGTGGTTTGTTAGTTAGTTTTTGCAGAGCTGGGGGTGGAACCCAGGGCCTCACACATGCTGGTCAAGTGTCCACCACTGAGCCACATGCACCCTGGCCAGGTGTTCATCAGCAGCCTGCTTAGGAGGCCTGGTGACCTTCCTCCCCTCCCTTCCCTCCTCCTCCTCCTCTCTCCCTCCTCCCTAAGACACTGTCTCCAGTGTCTTCAGCAAGAGGCTGGCCAGAGGCCCTGGGAAAGGCCAGCCTCCAGCGCTGCACTCTGCGGGAGTCAAGCTCTCCCAACAAGGGCCCAAGTCTCACAGGGCTGGTGGGATCAGGCCTTTGGGGAAAATAAAGTTGGGTGGGCAAAGCTTGAGAGGAGCACAATTTTAAACTGGGTGTCGGGTGAGGTCTGAGCAGAGACCTCATGAGCAGCCCTGCAGCGGGGGAAAAACTGGAGGCTGAGGCCGCCATGCCCAGCACGAGGCGGCTCTGCCCTCCCTGCCGCCAGCCTCACTTACAGGAGTGTGTGGAAAGCTGTGTGGGGACAGCAGGGTAAAGTGAGGGGCTGCCCGGACAGCAGCAGGGGCTGAGACTGAGAGGAAGCAGGGCGGCAAACCACCCGAAACTCCCCCTGGGAGCAGCTGGCCACGAGGGCTCAGCTGGATCACTCCTGCTGGCCTCCCATGTCCTTCTCCACATTTGGCTGCTGTGTGTGCAGGGGGATGGCCAGAATGGGGGACCCCATCTCTGATTCAGGGTACTCCCAGGACCTCTCTCCCGCCCATGGCCTTCCTAGGAATTTGTGACACTCTCACATGGCATCTGTCCTTACATGGTGGCTTGGAGCTCCCAAGACAGCAAAGGCTGAGCCAGCTGGTCCTCTTAATGCCTGGGCCCATAAGCAGCAGAGAACCCCCTTCACCACCTCCTATTAGGTAAAACAAGCCCAGGACCCCAGAGCTAAGAGGAAGAGACCATGCAAGGGCCTGGGTGCTGGGGGGTGCTGTCACAGGGGGCCTCAGATGCAACCCAGGACCTCGGGAGGCAGATCTCAGAGCAGCTGGGGACTCGGCAGGAATGCAGGCCATCAGGCCCCCGGGACTTCCCCATCACACCCTGGGGGGAGAGCAGGGGGCCCAGGAATGCCTTCTGGCTCTCCCGAGGGTTTCTGCAGCTGACCACCTCTTGGGGAGGGGCTGCCTGGCTCTGTGGGCTGTTGGGAGGACTTGCTCCTGGTCTGCACCATCTGGAAGCCGCTGCAGTGGTGGCCCATGTCAGAGGGAAGCCCTGTGGGAGGGCAAGGGCACACGGGGAGGGGACGGTGACATAGGTGAGCATGACAGCGGGTGGCCCTGGGGGAGTGCCAGGGCCCAGGTCCAGCTGGGACCGGGACCAGCAGGATTGCCCCAGGGATGTGGGTATGGGTAGGTGGAGGGTCCCAGGCGGGTTCGTGCTGGGGAAGGTCAAGAAACCACAGAGTCAGAAGGCCAGGGCCAGCACAGAGGGGGACTGAGCCAGTGAAGTGGGTGCACTGTGGTGGGCTCCCACCCGGTTCCCTCTCAAGCCTCAGCTGGAACCAGGTGAGGGCGGCATTCCCACGTGATCACCAGGGAGGTGGGATCTGGAGGTGCTGGCTCATCGAGAGTGCGGTGTGGGTCAGTGAAGTGGGGGCTCCTGGAGACCGGCAGCTGCACAGGGCGAGTTCTTCCTGGAGTCCACGTGTGACGTTCTGAGATTGGATGAGTTTGCTCAGGAGCACACGTGGCCACAGAGCTCCAGGGAGCTGTGGGAGGTGTGTTGGGAGAGGAGCACGCCCTGGCCAGGGCAGAAGGTTCTGGAAGGGGAGTTGTGACTCCGGTGTAAAGTGACCTTCTGCCGATGGTTTCCCAAGCTCAGTGGGAGGCCAGCAGGATGGGGAAGCTGGTTCAAAACGTGGAGAAGGATTGCGAGACAGAGAGGACAGGCTGGACCCTGCTGCAGAACACCCCATCAGAGGTCGCGGCGAAACCGTCACCTGGAGACAAACACGCTCACGTGGCCACCAGAGCACATTGCTGTCACTGTCTCCGACACGCCCACACGACCTCGGCAGAGCTGTCAAACACCAGTCAATACAAAGCCAAAGCAAAAGGGTGCTTCCCTGGGGGAAGCCCCTTGCTTTGTGGGGTGCGAAGATTTGGGGCAAAGAGAGAAAAGCACACGTTTTCATTAAATCTGTTTTCAGCCAAGGTCATGAGGTCAGGGCAGGGCGCCATGCAAGGGGTGGTGCTGGGGATGTCCTCAAAGGGAAGAGGACCCTACTGGGTTCCCCAGGGAGCCAGGGTCTCATCTCAGCTCACCCACAGGGTGTGAGAAAGCCCCTGCACTACAGGAAGCCCACGAGGAGCAGTGACCCCACTGAGACACATGGTCCCACACCGTTGGAATTCTGGGGTGGGGACCGGCAGGGCTGGCCTTGCGGCCCCCTCTGAAGCCTGGCCAGCACCCTCTCGTGTCCCAGGACCCTGAGGAGGGCAGCATGCATGCTCACCAAAACTGTGTTTGTCCTGCTCTTGTGCTATAAATGCATGCAGTTTCCAGGTGCTAAGGACTCAACACGGCAAGAGGGAGTCAACTCGGTAAGAACACGAAGCTGTCACTCGGCCATCAGCTTTCCCCAGTTTTGATAAACTCAGCTGGTTGACCACCACACAGACTTTCCAACTAGTTCCTCGGGGACTTGCAGGGTCTGCTGAGGGGTTGTCACAGGTGTGGCCCCTGCTCTGAGCTCTGGGAGAGTCAGGTCCCTCAAACTTCACTGACCCCTTGTAGCGTGGGATTCACCCAGGTGCAAAGTCAAGAGGCCAGGAAGTTCCTCGAAGGGGCCATGAGGTTCCTCATATGGGCCAGACTCTCGGGAAGGGACAGAGGGGTCAGAGCGGTCCCATCAAAGGCCAAGGGTCTGGGGGTCCTAGAACAGTCCCACGGGAGCTAAGCCTGCAAGCCGGGTGTCCCCCAAACCCAGGCAGCTCTCACATCCCGTGGAACCCTGGGAGTGGCAGGACCTCGGAGGCAGGGGAGGTTGGGGCGGGGGAGGTGGCTTCCGTGGGCCAGTGTGAGGTCCCTGGTGCTGCGAGAGCAGTTTCGGAGGCAGAAAAGGCTACTTGCTTTCTCAGAGTTATACCAGGCGTGTTAGGTGTCCCATTTTAACCTCTAATTCTCCTTGGGGTTTGAAGGTCACTCTAAAACTCCAGTCATTATATTTGTAAAGCCAGGCAACGTTAACATCACTCTTTGGGGGCTTAATTAGATTTACTGTTTGAACAAATGGCTTAAGTGCTGAGCTCCCCAGCGGAATCAGTCGCATCTGCAAACCTACCAGATCTGATCCCCTCCCAGGCAGTAAGCCGCATTTGCAAGTTGATGATCATCCTTCAAAATGACTTCAAATGGCCTCAAGAAGCAATAGCACCTTGTGTGTTAAGTCACATCACTAAATCTAACAAATGAGTCTTGACCCAGATGAGTGTCAAGCGACCTGGGCTGTCTCAATCCCGTGCACAGGTAGGAAAACACCCTGCACTTTTAAACCTGAAATCAAAGGTCTAAAAAATTGACTCAATCCACGGGACCGGGCTCAAGGTGGATCTGACAGGTACTGCCACGTGCAAATTCTCTCCCTACTCCAAACACTGCCAACACCCAACATGCAACCGTCTGGCAACTCAGGGGAAAGCTCGGCCTGCCCAGGTAGACGGGGCTCACCTCTGGGGGGCTGGCGCTGCCTATTAGCCTGACACTCCTGACGTGGACCCCAGGTCTGACTCCCTGACAAGCAGGCGCTGTGTTGAGTCCTTTTCTGAGGTCCCCATGGCAACAGGTGACAGGTGGCTGTGGAAATCAGATTCCCATATGCACCTCTCACCCCAGTTGGATCCTCCCCATCCCAGAACTAAGGTCTGGATCTGTCTGCAACAATCCCTGGGCAGGTGCCGGTCCTCCTTCCCTTCCTCAGGTCTTCCAGGGCCAGAGGAAGCCAGAACCACAGTCACCACTGCTGACAGTAAGTGACACAGGCTTGCTGCCTTCCTTCCTGTTCAGCAGGGTCATGTGCAGGTGCTATGGGGCCCCTTCTTGGGTCCTGATGCATTCTTGTAGCTCTGTCTGGCTCCACGCCTACAACACTGGCATCAGAGGAGCCGCAGGCCAGAGGGGAGGAAGGCTTGTGCCCCAGCAGGGAGCCCAGCTGTCAGGGCCAGCAAGGGTGGGAGCAGTGGAGGAAGAATCCTAGTGGGGTCATGGGAAGGCAGAGGGAGTCAGAAGGAGGCCCCAGTGCCACCAGGAGTCCCCAAGGTGGGAGCAGGGACTCTGCGTAACTGGAGACAGGCCTGTCTTGCTGCAGCAGGAGGGGAGTCTTCCCTGGGGCTCACGGCTCCACAGGCTTAGGCCAAAGTGCAACTTCTTTTCAAAAATATCTTTGTCTTTCAGAAATCCCATGTTAAAGACCTCATTCAGGAATTGTGAAAATAAGATGATTTTGCAATTTTAAAAACTGCAAATAACTGAAAACCACCAATGATTGGACACTGATTCAATAAATGGTGGTAAGCCCACTTATTGGAACGTTTTGGAGCCACTGAAAACTCTGCAGAAGACAATTTAATAAGGGGAGATGTTCATAGAATATAAACATTACTTTAAATATATTACGACCCCAACCTTGTGTAAGATTTATTTGTAGTTGCTAAAAGCTAAAAGTTAAGCAGCAGAATTAGATCCAGCCTTGAAAGATTAACCATAAAGTCAAAACAAAAGGGATTTGAACCGAGGTGGCCTGATCCCCCTTGGTCCTCAGTGGGGACAGCCCTGGATGGGGTCTGGGGCTGCAGCTGTCAGACCCCCATGGCGGGGGAGCAGGAGCTCTGCTCAGCCACGGTCCTGCAGCCACACATGGGGTGAACCCTAAGTGACTACCAATGGTGGGAACTTGCTGCAGCCACCTCCAAGTGCTGCAGGAGTGTTTGGGATGAGAGTGAATCTGGGCCCCTCCTCCCACTCAATCCCTAGCTGGGCACTTGACCTTGAGCAAGTGGCGCTGCCTGTCTGGGGTTGGGTTTCACTTCACAGCCACCTTGGACTCAGTTCACCTCCTCTCCTCAAACTTCAGTGTTGACTCTTTGAGAAGAACTTTCTGGTTTTGCTGTACTTTCTAAAACCCATTCATCCCACGGGGCCAGGCAGGAAGGACCCGAGGCTCCACATACCACCCCTCACTGGCATCTATTCACGAGCTGGCCCGGCTCCATCTAACCACACCAGGTGGTGTCTGTGAGCACCCCAGCACCCCACGCCTCCTCCAAGGCCAGTAGGCACCCAGAGCCTACACCAGCAGGGCGCTGGATCAGGGGGCAGCGGGCTCTGGTGGTGCCTATCTGCACACGCTCATACACACACACATACATACACACTCATACACACTCACACACTCATACACACTCACACACTCTCTCACATACTCTCTCACATACTCTTTCACACACACCCCACACCCATATATACTCACACACCCACACACATATACACACACACATTTACGCACCCACACACCCATTTATGCACCCCCACACACTCACACACACTCTCATACCCCCACACACTCACACATGCCCATACACACACATACTCACACACTCACACACACCCATGCACACACACATACTCACACATATACTCACACCCACACACATACACACACCCATGCACACTCACACACATACACTCACACACTCACACACACCATACACACATACATACTCACACTCACACTCTCACACACACCATACACACTCACATACATACTCACACTCACATACACACACACTCACATACACACACCCATGCACACTCACACTCACACACACATACTCACACACACCATACATACTCACACTCACACACACTCACACCCATGCACACTCACACTCACACACACCCACAACACTCACATACACACACCCATGCACACTCACACTCACACACACTCACGGCCGCGTGCATCAAGGTGTGCATGTGCCTCCCTCTGCTCCCTTCTATTGCTCTTGAGGCTGCCCTCCCGTGAGCCTGGGCTGCACGCTCCAGGCCCTGCTCCCAAGGGCCCTGTGCGTCCTCGAAGGCTCCAGAGTCCTGTTTTGAAACCTCCAACACTTCTTGAACAAGGAGCACTGCGTTCTCAGTTTGCACTGGGCTCTGCCAACCCTGATGCCTGTCCTGCATGGCGCCCCTTCCCCCGCTCCCTGCACACGGCAGACTTGATCGTAGGTCCTGTGAGGCCGAGGCTGGCTTAAGGAAAGAACTGGGCAGCAGGAGGAGGCAGCAGGAGGAGGCAGCAGAGGGACAACCAAGCAGGGAGAGGAACAGACATGGGCACGGAGACGTGTCCTCATCCTACTTCCTCCCCTGCAAATCCCAGGCGGGGCAGGCGCACATCCTGCCTGGCTAAGAGCACAGGACAGCGGGGAGAAGCTGCCCCTGGTCTTCTGGGCAGCCCTAGTGGATGGTCACATTTCTGAAGGACAACCAGCCAAGTCAGGACCACTCCATGTTGGTCCCCTGCTTTGCCACAAAGTCAAGCTTGTCTTCTTTCCCTCTCTGAACTCCACCTGATTCAGCCAAGGAATGGAGGAGAGGGAGGGTGAGCGTCCAGGGCCCCTGAGGTGTGGCTGTGGGCAAGAGGACCAGCTTGGGGCCCAGGCGGGGCTTGGCCGCGCTCTCCCTCGGATGCTGCACGCCCTCCCTGCTCCGCCAGGGGGAGTTTCCTCCTGACGTTGCCTGGGAGCCTCTCATTCCTCCCCGCAGCCATTGAGCATCACCTCAGCAGCTCAAATTTGAACAACAGGAGCTGGAAATATCGATTAATTTCTAAAAGAGTAATTCTAAAAGCAAAGCAAAGTGAAGAGGGATTTTTGTGACACCCTCTGATTACTTCCTAACAGCACTACGTTTAAAAATGGCTAAAGCCTTTACATTAAATTTGATCTGAGACATGGGGCACTACCCCTTGTTTACAGATGAAGAGAGAGGGCAGACCAGGGAGGTGCGGTACCTTGCCCAGAATCACACAGCCAGCAGCACATCCAGGTCTAGAATCCAGTTCTGCAAGGTGTTGGGCCAGGGTGGGAGACCTGCTGACTCAAGCCAGTCAGCGGGTTGGAGAGTGAAGGGCTGGACCAGACACCGCAGGTCCACCTAGGGCCCCAGGGCCATGAGGGCGGCTCCAGGCGACTCCCAGTCAGTTGGGGAGCAGGTCACGGACAGAGGCTGTGAGTTGATTGGGGTCTGCCAGCTGTAGCTGCTTTGTGTTGTTGGCAGTGAGGGGGCTGCACCCAGGGCCGGGCATGGGGGCAGAGCTCCGAATCTGAGCCACACCCACGTCCCTTTATGGTTTAGTTGTGGTTGTCGTTGTTATGGGTGTTGGCGTTTTTTAGTTTAAAAACATTTTAAGTAGTTTTAGTGAGACCCAGCGGGCACACCCACGAGGCACCCCCTTGAAGTGGATGACCGGATGCCGTCAGCATCGCCAATTATGCAGCCACCCAATCAGTTCTAGCACGTGGCCGTCCCTGGCTGGCCCAGGACCTCCCACCCCCTCTCCCAGCCCCTGGCGACTGCTGGTCTACCTCTGCCTGCGTAGCCTGTTGTGACGTCTGGGTGCATGTTCAGGGTCGCGTCTGGTCCTCTGGGACAGGCCTAATGTTTTCAGGGTCCATCCCTGTGGACCAACAGCACAGGTCCAGGCTTTGCTCCTTTTATGACTGAGGGACACTGCATTGCATGGCTACTCTGTCACACTGCTATGTCCCATGGGCAGCTGCTCAGTTTCTCCTGAGCCCCAGAAGAAGGCCCAGGAGGCGTCCCGTGCTGCCTCTGGATGGTGTCCAGCTCGGAATGACCTTGCTCTGGGGCCCAGGGGGCCTGCCCTGGGACTCCCCTGCTGGGTCTTCCTGACATCCTTCACTAGTCACCAGGAATCTGCCATGTCAGGTGGCCCAAGTGAAGAACTGCTCCCGCCCCAGCCTGGACCTCTGCTGCACACCCCTGACCTGCACTGCTCACGAGTAGCAGCCTGTCTCTTCTGGCTGGTGTCAGAATGGTACCCAAGAGGCACAGCAGGCCACCTCCCAGGCCCACAGAGGGCAGCCCCAGGCCTTTACCTTCGAGGGAGGGCTCTAAACCCTCCTGCAGCATTGGCAAGGTGGTCAGTGGGATGCCCTGCGGGGTGTGGGAGGGCCTCTGTCCCCTCCAGCTCTGTGTAGCCAGGCGGCCTGCAGCGAGCCTGTGCTTGGTGCGGCCGTCCATCCAGGTGGAGCACACCGCTCTGGACCTCCTCTGTGGTGGGCAGTGACGCCTGAGAGCTGCAAACTCCTTGAGAGGCCAGGGTGGCTCCAGAAAGACAGCACCCTCACCACAGTGGGGCCACTGTCCTGGTCATGACCCACCCCCCCTGCGAGGGCCAGAGGGTGAATCTGATGGGACTGTAACAGCGACCTGTGAAGCCCTGGCTGGGCTCACCTCTGCCGTGGTCCTGTGCCGGGGTGTTACTGTGGCATCTCACACAAGTGCGGTGGCCTCGGGGTCACACTTGGCCTTCCCCTTCCATCACAGCTCCTACCCCATACATCAAGTGTCCATTCACGCTCTATAGCCCAGGGGCCGATTAGTGGCCACTGGGTGGGTCTGAGAACCCACTGTGTGGGACAAACCTAGGACGGGAAATGCCACCTCTTCCTTGGCCTGTCACCTTTGCCCTAACACGGGGCCCTAGGGTACTTCAGGTCTCTGGGTTTCCCGATGTCAGGGTTTGGGGCTCAGGGGTGGAGCCTTGCCTAGCACATGTGAGGCGCTGGGTTCGATCCTCAGCACCACATAAAGATGAATCAATAAAATAAAGGTACTGTGTCCATCTACAACCAAAACCAAATTAAAAACAGTCAATTCAGACTGTAAATCCAACAGCCCTGAAAGGCCTGAGCCTTCTGCTTTCTTAACGATGTGAATAAATTGTTGTAGGGACCGCCTCCCCCGGCCCAGGGAAGGCGTGGGGGATCCCTGCTGGGTCCCACTGCTGCAGAATTGCAGGGTCTCCTTGTGCGATGTGGTCTTTCAGTCCAGGCGTTCTCGGCCTGAGAAATGGCTCTGGTCTGATCGTGGGTGTAGGACTCTGGCCTCCCTGGGGTTGACTGACCTCGGTCTTCGGCTCATTCATTCTCGATGCCTTTGAACTCTGAATATTAAGTAACACCCTTGGGATTCACTGCTGCGTGGGTCATGGTCCAGCTCTGTGAGAAGCCGGTGTTAGGAGTTTTGTTGTAAGGAACTGGCGTGTGAGATGGTGGGGCGGGAGGGTCATTCCAGGATCCACAGGGCAGGAGGCCGTCAGGAGGGCCAGAGAGCCAGGCCCAGGCTAAGCTGGCCTCCCCAGGGGGGTTTCTCCTTCAGGGAGGACTTAGCTCTGCTCTTCAGGCTGCCAACTACTCGGATGAGGCCACCCTGACCACCTAGGACGGTCCCCTCAGTGAGGGAAACTAGGTGTGGACTTTCATTCCTCCAGGACCTCCCCAGCAGCCTCTATTTAGCGTTGAGCAGGTAAAGTGGAGGCCTCTGGCCCGACCAACTCATCAACCTGGCCAGCACGCCTGCCCGTCTCTGCCCCCGGAGCGCCATGTCCCTGGCTGTCTCTGGACCCTGCAGGGCAGGCCTCTCTAGCAGCCACTTGGAACTGGGCGTGCAGCTCAGAAGGTGCCCCTTGCTCCAGATGTTAAGGGCTGCAGAGCCCCCGCCAGCCCAGGATCCCAGTCGTCCCCTGGCCCCGAGGAGCCAGCTCCACCCCCTCTCCCAGGGTCAGCTCCACCTGGAAAGAACGGCCTCCAGATGCATTCTTGACGGTGCCGTGTCCCACCCTGGGCACATCCCCTGGCCTTCCCACGGTGGTCAACCAGCTGGTAACTTTTTCTTTGTTCTCCAGGGGCCCCTTCTCTGAGCCACTGTCTGCCACGGCAGTTTACAACCCTCCTTTGCTAAAGTTAGACCATGGACTTTACCAAGCTCCCCGGGTGCACGGAACTGTCTCCCAGGACCCACCTAAGGTGTCAAATCCTGTGTCACACTGACACCCTCCATAGCAGCAAACTCCCTTATTCTGCTGTATTTCTATTGTTGAGGAGAAAAAAAAATTCTCTACCCTTTTATGTTCAGTATATGGGGACCTGCAAATTAAACTGACAAAAGGAAGACTAGCAAGAGGAAATACAGGGTTCGTCTGTGTGCCCAGTGCACAGACAGTAAGACTGCTCAGTGGTGAGGAGCTGAAGAGCCTGGTTGGATTTGGGGACTTACGCAGTCTTGGTCCTTTCAGCTGCTGAAAGAAAATAGACTGGGTGATTTATAAATGGAAAGTTCCTGCTTCTGATTCTGGAGGCTGGGAGGACTAAGTGCAAGTTGTCAGCACTTCTGTGTCCGGTGAGGACTTACTTTCTGCTCAAAGACCGTGCCTTGTAGCTGCATTGTCAGAGGAGGGGGGGACAAGCAGCCCCCAACCTCCTTTTCGAGGCACTATTCCATGCACAGGGTGGGGCCGCAGGACTTAACCTCCTCCAAAGGCCCCCATCGTTACCACGTGGGGGATGGGATTTCGGTACATGGACTTGGAAGGGGATCAGAGTGTGCACCCAGCCAGGAGGAGCCGGGGCCTTCTCTGGGACATCAAACAGGGACCGCACGCAGGTTTCTTCAGGAAAGATGCTGGGTTGTTAGAACAAGCAGAGCTCAGAAAGTCCGTGATCGTGTTTGTTTACATGGGTGTGAGTGGGTGTGAGTGGGTGTGAGTGGTCTTTCACCTTCTTCACGGCCGTGAAGCTCCCTGAGAGGGGACTTGCAGTAGGATCACCCTGGGTCTCTCTCCGGAGTACAGGCCACTGAGAGGAAACTTATGCTTGTTTCCCAGGAGTTTCCAGAGAAGGGAAGAGAAGGGAACCTTCTAGAAGGCTTCTTTCTAAGTCTGTTGCATTTAAATGCCTTCAGCTTAATCCTGGTGCTAACTTGAGACTCCCCAAGGGTCCCACAGCTTCCCTGGGCCCAGAACCCACGGCACCTCTCTTAGGCCAGTCTTCTGTGCGGGCTCCACCTGGGAGCCCAGCCATCGGTCAATGCTGCGATTTGCCCTGACTGACAGTGGGCAGGGAGGAGGCAGGACAGGGGGCGGTGGGCAGGTCTGAGCTGGGCAAGCTTTGTCCTGCCTGCTGTGGGAGGCCTCTGCCCGTCTAAGCAGGGGTGCCACATGGAGGGTCCAATTTCTGTAAGCTCAGAGGGGTCGGGGAAATGAGGGGCTGAAGGTTTCCACGTGCATCCTCCCAGATGTCTCCCCCACCCAAGCCCCAGGGTCGCCCTCACTGGGGTACAGGAGGCAGGCCTGGGTTGAGGTCCCACCCCACCCACAGTAGAGTGCCCGGTCCTCGGTTCCGCCTGCCAGGTGGGGCTTTCTGAGTGCTGCTGGCAGGGGAGCTCGGCTCTCACCGTCGGCTCTGAGTGGTTGGTGAGCAGATGGAGAGGATCCACTCTCTTCTTCAAAGCTTCTTCCCATTCCAGTCTCTGCCATCCCGCAACACGGCAGCCATGGGGCCTCCCTTTCCCCGAAGAACACTTCCTTGGAGAAGAGGACCCACCCCAGTGCTGCTCTCTGTTCCAGCACATGGACCCCAGTCCACAAAATGACTGGTAGCAGAGGCTGAGAGAAGCCACCAAGCCTGGCCTCGTGCACCGTGGCCACAAAGTGGGGCTGTCATGCCAAACATGCAGAGGTCAGAGGTGCATGGCTCCTGAAAAAGCCTCCTGTCCCCAGAGAGCCACCTGCCTTTGTGGAGGGTCCCAGGCGTCATCCACAAGGTCTCAGTCAGAAGCTGGGGAGTCCTAGGCTCCCTCATGGCCATGTGGTGGCCTGAAGGTGATGCAGGATGCCCTCTGCAGAGTGACTGGGGAACAGGTGAGCCTTGCCAACTGCTGACCTCACCTGGCAGCCGTAAGGTCTGCCCCCACTGGCTCTGGGGACCTACTCCCCGACCAGGTCCTGTCAAGTGAGTCCCTGGGTCCAGGGACCTCACCCACAGGGAGAGGCACAACAACAGAGTGGGCTACCAGCAGCAGGTGCTGAGGAGCCAGAGGGAGGGACCACAGTCCCAGCAGGACGCAGCGGATGGCTGTGGCGACCCACCCGACTCTTTCTTCTCTCATCCATTCCACAGATGTGCCTGGCACCGCGCAGAGCACCAGGGCTCTGGAAATCGCTTACAGGTGATGTCTGCTCCCAGGATGTGGACGTGGCCCCGGGACGGCCAGTGCCTGAGTGCACACGGTGAGGATAGGCCCTAGGAGTCGAAGAAGGAAGGAGGCAGGAACAGAGGGCACCACTCCTGGGGAGGACACTGGGGACCATCCAGCCCAGTGACCAGGAGGGCCACAGAGTGACACTGGATGACAGAGGCCAAGTGAGAAGGAGCTGGGGGCGGGGCCTCCAGGCCTGGAGACTGCCAGCTCCCTGCCGCTGGTTCACTTTGCGGGACTGGCCTGAACTGGCCGCTAGGAGCTGGCATCGGAGGACTCATGGCACGTTCGGACAAGCTCATGCTTCCCAGGTGCCCGCAGGTGTCTCCCTGGGGTGGGAGAAGGTGCTGCCCCATCAGGAGACTCGCTGGAAAAGGAGCATGTCCTGGTGGGGTCCCCCTGCTCCTCCCAGTCAGGGCTGGGAGGAAAGGGTCCTCCAGAGAGGGGCCCGGTGGGAACAGAGGGTGGACACCAGGACAAGCAAGGGTGTCCACACCAAGCTCCAGCGGCCTCCTGCAGCCACCAGCTCGGCTCCCACCAGCGAGCTGGGGCCTGCTTCTTCCCACCTTCAGTTCCCTGCCATCTTGCCAGCTCCAGCCCTGGGAGGGCCACGCAGAAGGTAGCCATGGGGACACTCTCTCAGAGGCAGCGTGGAAGGGGGCGCGCTTCCCTGAGATACCGGTGAACAGCAGAGAGGCGTCCCTGTGGCTGACCACAGTCCCCCAGTTGCCAAGGACCCGGGTGTCCCTTCTGAAATCCAAAGAGACCACAGCACGCAGCTGTGCACAGGGAAATCGGGGGGCCGTAGGAGGTTCCCACACTCCAGACTGGCTCCCTAGAGCTGGCCACTTCTCTAGGAGCTTGGCCGGCACCCACCAGCTCATGAATTTCCTGGCACCAGATCAATCGGTAAAATGCGACAGCTTCTCTCTAGAGCTCCTTGGCCTCCCGGTGGGACGTCCCACGCAGACCTGCTGCTGGAGAGCGGCCACAGAGACTACAGCTCAGACAGCCATGGGTCCCCTGTCCCAAAGACCTGGGGGGCATCGCCAGGGAGGAGCCCACCCTCCAGGCCTGGAGGTAGGAGTCAAAGGCAGATGCCCTTCTAGCTGCCCCCTGCCTGGGCCCTGCGTGGGCAGGGGCCTGTGGACTCCTGCCAGCCCCCAACAGAAAGGATCTGATAAGGGCGTAATAGCACCCCTCCAGCTGCTCCTGGGGAGCTCCAAGGGTGACCTCACCCCCCAACTCCTGTGAGCCGAGAAAACAGGGGCGTCCCTGGAGGAGGGTAAGAGCTGGGCCTGGAGGCTCCCAGGAGCCAGCCCGACAGGATTGAGGACTGGCTGACGAGCCCTCGCTGAGCGCCTTCCACTGAACCAGGCTTTGCTTGGGAACAGACACCAGATCAGTGAGCTGGGGGGGGGGGGGGCCTGACCCCCAGGAAGGGGAATGTGGGCCTTCTTCTGTAAAGCACAATGCTCAGTGAGCTTGCCTGGCCGGCACTGCATTGAGGTCAGCAGAGGGTCACAGTCCTGGAGGAGGGAAGCAGGTGCAGAGGGAGGCCAACCTGGCCCCCCTCGGATCAGCCACAGGGTGTGCGCAGGTGGCATCTTCACAAAAGAGGGTCTCCTGACCTTATTCGGTACCGTGGGTGCTGCTCAGATTAATGTATTAAAATAACATCTTGGAGGGAGGGAATATGGGGTCAGGAAGGAGAGTAGAATGACAGACATTATTACCTATGTGCACATATGACTGCATGTCCCACGTGATTCTGCAACATGTACACCCAGAAAAATGAGAAATTATGCCCATCTATATATCAGAGTGCATGAGTGCATTCTATTGTCCAGTATAACTAATTAAAACAAATGAAAATCTTTAAAAGATAACTTCTTTAAGATTCCAAAGGGAAGCTACAGTGTTAAAATGAAATTATCAGAATGTTAAGAAGCAAAGTTGGGTGAGGTGGTACCTGGCCTCTTGGTGAGACAGGCTCATGATCTATGGTGACTTCACCTCTGCGCTGAGACTACCCCCCGATTCCAGAGGGCAGCAGCACAGGCTAGGCCCTGGGGGGGCATCTGTGACTTCAGCTCCAACAGGGCCACTTGCTCCTTGTTAACAAGGTGTCCACATTCCAAAAGGAAGGAAATTCTAAACCACGTTACAGGTTATAAGAATAAGGTGTGCAGCACAGTGGTTCACGCCTGTGATCCAGCAACGCAGGAGGTTGAGGCAGGAGGATCTCAACTTCAAGGCCAGCCTGGGCAGCTCAGCAAGGCCCTGTCTCAAAAGAAAACATGGAAAGGACTGGGGATGTAGCTCTGTGGTAGAGCATCCCTGGGTTCAACCCCCAGTACTGCAAAAGAAAAAGAAAAAAAATACAAATATATATGTATATAAATGTGTGTGTATCTATGTACACACACACACACACAATGTTTTTTCCTCCTGAATTTTTTCTCACATAAAGACCATTTACAGGGAACAGCTCTGTGAAGACCGGGGACGCCCTGAGGTTGCCCAGAACCCGGATCCCAAGTGTGGGGCTATGGGGTGGGGAGGCCCTAACAGTGCAGAAAGGCCGGGCTCTGGTGTCCCAATGGAAAGGGTCTCCTGAGACGATTTAGGACTCCCCATGGCCCCTGTGTCCCAGTGAAGAGCCTAAGATCCAGAGTCACAGAGTGACCAGTTGGGGAGGAATTGCAACTTGGCCCTGGGGTACAATCCCACCCCACTCCTGCCCCAGCTGATCCTTCTGGGGGGTCCCTGTAGGAACATGCCCAGGATACCCAGGGGCAGAGACACCTCCTCAGCAGACCCCAGCCCTGAGGTGTCCAGCAGGATCAGGGCAGACAGAGGAGCTGGGGCCCTGAAGGCTGGGTGACAGGCTCTGCCCACGGGCCCTTGTGCTCCACTCTGAGAAGCACACTCTCCGTGGGGCACTCATGTCTGTGGTTAGACCCACACAGAGCTCGCCAATGGGGCTCCTCTTCAAGGGAAAGTGCCCCACCAGCTGAGGCCGGAGGCTGCCCCTCCTCTGGCCGCCAGCTGGGCAGCCCCACCCAGTCCAGTCCCAAGACCCAAGCCCCCAGCCTGGAGTCTCTGTCCTGTCTTACTACATCCTCAACTCCCACCCTGCTGATAGATAGCACCCACAGCCCCCCGACTGGCACGTTGGGGTCTTCAGGACATGGGCAAAGGAGGAAGCATATGGGCAGGGGGTCTCTGAGTCCCCACAGCAATCACTCCGGCCCCACTCCTCCTTTCACCTCTGTGGGCCTCCAGCCCCCAGCCTCCAGCTGCAGGATCCCCACCCCAGCCCTTAGCTGGGTTCCAAGTGTCTGAACATCAAGCCTGTCCTGTTTGGCTGGAAACAGAGATAACAACACTTCCCTCCACGGAAGGGGTGGGCACGGTGACCTCATGCTGCCAAGTGCCCCTGTGGTCTCTGAGCCCCAGGAGGGCTGACCACCCTGGGATTGGGGCTAGCCTGCAGGGCAGCCTAGGGCCTGCCAGGAGCTGGTGTCAGCCAGCACCCCCAGCCTCACCTCTGGCCTGATCCTCCGTGACCAGTGAGTTCCCAGCCCCGTGGGTCTCCTCAGCCTTGGCTCTGACTCCTGGGGCCTTCAGGGAATGCTTCGCCCGTGTGCCCTGTGTCTGTGTCCTGGTCTCCTCTCCTAAGGACAGTTCTGCTGGACCAGGCCCACTGATGGCCTCATGACACCTTCATCACCTTGTAAAGGTCCTGTCCCCACTGGAGTCACGAGCTGAGGCCCTTGGTGAGCACTGCCAGGGACATAGGGACCTGGGGGCTCAAGTTGCCACTAACATGTCCTGCAGGACTCCGCACGGCCTCCTGGCCCGCAGTCGGCAGGGAGAGGCCTCACGCCAGGGTCAACCATCATTGGCCAAGGCCTGGGGGTGGCGTGGAGAGCCAGACAGGACACACACCTCACTTGCCTGTTCCGGATTTGGCCCTCTCTCCTTAGCCTCTGACAATTTCCTAAGCACATACTAGGGCCTGGCCCAAGTGGTGGAGGAACCAGGGCACAGGGAGACCCGGTGTCCACTCTGAGCTCTCCTTACCCGTGTGCTCTCTTGCCCCCACCTTTGGACCGTGAATTCTGGGACAGGTGTTACTTACACCTCTCAGAACCCCATCCCTGGACAGTGTGTGGTGTGTGTTCGGCTGACTTTCGTTGGCTGGTGTCAGAGCAGAAGGTGAGAGATTCCCAGCCCCAAGAAGAGGCTAGGCCTCTCCCAGGTGGGAGGAAAACAGAGGTGAGGGGCGGGAGGGATTGTGGGAGTGGCCAGTCCTCCCTTCATGCTGGCTGCCAGACCCATGGCATCAGAGCCAGACACTGCCAGGGTCTGTTGCCCCTTGGGCGTGGGGCTCTGGCACGGCTGGTCCTCAAAGCTCTGCTGAGCAGAGCCCGGAGTGTCTCCCCTGCACAGGCCGCAGGAATGTCCCTGTGCCTGTGAGAATCATGTTCCAACTGTCCTCTCCCTTCTCATGAAAAGGGGAACGCAAGCCCCAAGGGCAGAGGATGTCCACCACAGCTGTGCTCAAGAGGGGACAGTTGTAGGCACCTCTTGGGGACATCTTTGGTGGTCACATATGAGAGGGGACAGTGGTACTGGTATCTAGCAGGCCAAGGCTGGGAAGCTGCTCCACACCCTGCAGTTCTCAGGACGCCATGACAAAGCACCCGCCCACCGGCCAGCAGCAAAGATGCCTGGCTGGGAGTAAGGGGTGGGCGGAGGAGCCACGCTTCTGTGTCCCTCATTGTGTCCTTTCCACTGAGGCTGACGGTGACCAAGTTATGATTCACTGAGCACTGCGGCTCCGTGCCCTTGCACACGACCTCGTGGACATGGGGGGCAGGCCAGGGACAGGGCTGTCCATCTGCAGAGCTGAGCACAGCTCGTGCCCACGTCCTCAGCCACCATACCACCTGCTCTGCTCAGACGGGGTCCCTGTCAGTGGTTGCTGGAAGCCACAGAGCCTCAGCACCTCCTGCCCGGGCTGGTCAAGAAGTTGGAGGATGTGAGGCCATACCCTGTAGCAGGGTGGCCTTCAAATGCACTAGGCAGGTCCCGCAGGTACAGGTGTTTTGCATCAATCTCAGGGTGCAGACCTGACAGCTGCAGCAGAGTTCCAAGGTGCAGAGCCACCTGCTGTGGTGGGGGCCTGGGGGGACACAGGGGGCTTCGGCCTGGCCACAAGCAGTGCAGCTGACCCAGGAGAAGCCCAGATGGAGCTTTTGGTGAAGCTCTGCCCTGAATCAGAGGGCGGCCATGTTCCCCACCTGCTTCTCAAGACCACCTTTCCAGTGGGACCACCCCCCAAGCAGGGTGCCAAGCAGGCTGGCCAAGTGCAGCAGCATCCTGCCGGAGTACACTGTGTGCCCACGGAGCAGCAGCAAGGTCCAGCCTCAGACACAGGCCAGGTCAGCCAGAGCAGGCCCACAGGGGCAGCCACAGTGTCCCCAGGCCCAGACCCTGCTCCTCTGTTGGGAGGGCCCCTCCTTGGACTGTGGCGGGCCTGTAATTAGGTTTATTGTAATGACAGCTTGGGTTTATAGAGTGCCCCTCTCCGAGACACCCTCAGTTCTCATGCCAATCCTTCTGAGGTTCAGAGCGGAGGCTAGGGAGGGTTAATTGGCTATTAGCATTGAGGAAACTGAGGCACGGGCAGGGTAATGGATTTGCCCAGGGCATGAAGGAGTTAAAGCTGCAAAATGGACTCAGATTTGGGTGCTGTCCTGATGCTGGTCCCTGGCACAGCCGCAGCGTGGACCAACGTTCCCAAAGTGGACCAGGAACCAGAGGCAAGGAGCAGGCTGGGGCAGTCACAGAGCAGAGGCCGAGCGCAAGCCCAGGGGTGGCTGTGAAGGAGACCCACATTCTGAACGCCCTGGGTCCTGGGGCCTGCCTGCCCGGGAGTGAGGCCGTGCAGCTGCGTGCTTGTCTGCCCCTGGCCCCTTCCTGTGTCTTCCCTCTGATCCTGGGCCTGGTGGTGCCCACTTACACGGTTTGAAAGGCCATAAGAACACACAACAATCCCCACAGCCCAGCGAGGGCACGCCGCCTCCTGCCGCACAGAGACAGAGGATGATGGACAGCACTGTCAGCAGTCCTGGGCCAGGGCTTCCTCCAGCGCAGAGGGGACACTCGGATGACGGCGTCTCAGAGTCCTGCTGGAGAGGAAGAGGCCTGTCCAGAGCCACACGGCCCTCGGGGCAGGCAGAGCGTGGGGCAAGGTCCCCACAGGGTCCCCACCCTCCTGAAGGAGGAGATGGACGGCTTTGGAGCAGACAGAGCAGGTGCAGATGACCCGGAAAATGGGGGCCCTGGTCCCAGGGTCAGGCACAGCCCCGGTTCCCAGGGTCACCCTCAAGCTGACAAGGACTTCCTGACACCCGGAGGAATGGGACAGCACAGAGCTGGCCTCAACACCCTGCCCAGTCCCCACCCACTGTCCTGCCCACTCCCCTGCTCACACCACACATGCACACACACACTCAGTCACACACACACTCCACACACTCACACTCTCAAACTCACACACTCACTCACACTCACACACTCTCTCACACTCACACACTCTCACACTCAAACACACTCTCATACTCACACCCACACACACTCACACTCTCAAACTCACACACTCACACTCACTCTCATACTCACACACTCACACACTCACACACACTCACAGATGCAGGTACTCCAGCTACCCAGGACCACACTTGCACACACTCACACATGCACACACTCACACACTCACACTCTCACATTCAACACCCTCACACACACTGTCACACACACTCACACTTGCACACACACATACACACTCACACATGCACACACATTCACACACTCACACGCTCACACATTCTCACACTCACACTCATTCTCACACCTACCCACTCACACTCTCACACTCATTCTCACACACACTCTCACACTCACACACACTCTCATACTCACACACTCTTATACTCTTACACACTCTTACAAAGAGACACTCTCTCACACACACACACACACACACACACACACACGGCCCCAGGGCGTGGCTGTGTGTGCTATTTTCTTCCAAGTCTTCAGGACCAATCTGTAGGCATCGCCCCTCACCCGCTGCCCACTTCCCTCCTCAGTACACTGCACCCAAGTCACAAGGGCCAAGGACACACTGAGGACCCAACTTATTATTCTGTAGAAGAGCAATTTAAAGAACTAACGACCCAGTCATCCCACTTTCCGTGCAAACTGGCAGGTTGACGTGCCCCGTACCTGGTCAGGCCCTCTGTGTGTCAGCCAAGCTGGTCAGTTTGAAGGGGTGGCAGACGTAGGAACCCACTCCAGCCCCCAGTGACTCCCCCAGGCAAGACCAGCCTCAGCGGGTGACATCGCTGGGCAACAGGAGAGAAGGTGGCCTCGCCCCATGGTCCCATTGCTGACTGGCGTCTCTGCGAGGGTCACCTCGGCTTTGCAGTCCACTTCTGCTACTGCCTGCTGGTGAGTGGACTCAGCATGGACACAGGAGGTGCCTGAACACTGCTTGGAACCAGGGCCCGACCCATGACCAGCTGTTCCCCCTTTTCCTATAACTAAAGAAAAGCCTTTTCCAAGGGCAACATGGGAAGTACCCTGAAAAACCAAATGCACCGAGGCCTAGTCAGCCAGGGGCAGGGAACCCCTTCAGTCTTGGGGCTGGTGGGAGAAGGGCTTGATGCAGCTGCTCCAGCTACGCAGGGCCAGCTCTGCTACAGTAGATGTGTTGTGTACTTTACGGTACGACGATTCACTTCATCTTTTGGCAACGCATTTTAATATTTGTAATAAGCCCTTTTGGGGCCATGCTGAGGAAAAAAAAAAAGATTAAGAAAATGAAAATTCAAAAATGCATGCTGAATCAAAAAAAAAATAAGTTTCTAGATTTCTGTTTCTCAATAATTCTGATTATGAATGTCTAACTTACACCAAATGTTTGTGAAAATTTATCATCCAGTATGCATGAGTCAGTTTTCTGTTGCTATAACAAAATATCCCAGGCTCAGTATAAAAAAAAGAAAAGTGTTTTGTTTAGCTCATTGTTTTGAAGGCTGAAAGCCCAAGCAACATGCTGTCAGCCCTGATGAGGGCCCACTGACTGGGTCACCTCGTGGTGGTTGGCATCATGGTAGAAGTGGGTATGGGGAGGGATCACACAGAGACACAGAAGCCACAGAGGAGAGAGGCCAGTCCTGCCCTTTTATAACAACTCAGAGTCCACAGAGAGCACTAACTCAGGGTTCATAAAAAATTACCTTAATCCTTCCAAGGATGGCGCCTTCTCCAGCCTCCACCCCTGGAAGGCACCTCTTAAAAACTCCACCATCTCCATCCCCAGGGGGGCCAAGCTTCCAACATGAAACTCTGGGGCAAGCCCCACTGCCAACCACAGCACCGTAAATACAGTGACCTCACGGAGCCCGCGAGGCTGCAGATGCAGATCTGCTGGAGAAACACCTGTGCCAGCTTCCAAGTCAGCAATTACCCAAAGACCGTCAGAGCAGCGCCGAGCAGGCAGGCAGCGGGGTGGGCGGCACGCAGGGGAGCAGGACTCCTCGTTAGACTAGGGTCACTCCAGTTCATTCCATTCCTTTTCAGTTTCAGGTTTTCTCGGGATTTTACAGGGTGAGGGGTGAGGTGATACACGTCACTATGCTGCTTCTGTGAGCCAAAGAATGTCACTGTTAAGTGATGCCAGTTTAATGTGTGTGTTATCAGATGCTTCAAAAAGAAAAGCCAATTAAGTGAATTGAATAATGACTTAATTTTTATTCAAGTCACTAAATAAAAGCAAGGCTTTGAACGTGCGTTCTACAAAGAAGGTGTCATTTGTTGTTTTTGAGAATGCAAGATGTAAGAATTCAGTGAGACGTCCAACATTGCTGGTAGGATTATTTGTCTTTCTAGTTATGAAACAAAGATGAGTGTCACAGAGTATAATGGTAGCAGATATGCTACTATTAAATTAAGAAAGCATGGGACAGAAATATAGTTGGAACAGTTGGTGGTGAACAAATAATTTGTAAGTGCGTCTTAAGCTGCAACATTCCTCTAATTGAATAAAAAGTTGCAAATATTAAAACTTACAGGTATTTTTTGCTTGGTGTGATGGTGCATGCCTATAATCCCAACAAATTAGGAGACTGAGGCAAGAGGATCACAAGTTCAGGGCCAGTCTGGGCCACCTAAGAAGACCCTGTCTCAAAATAGAAGATAAGAAGGGCTGGGGATGTGGCTCACAGGTAGAGGGCCCCTGGGTTCAATCCTCAGTACTGGAGGGGAAAGAAAAACAGACCTGTTCCTTTGTTTAATATTCTGAACTCTTAAGACTTCTGTGTCAGTGCTCATGGGGATTCTAGGACTGTACAGCCTTGGAGACAGCAGTTTGTAAATCCACTAAATGACTCACAATGGCACTGTGTGTGAGTGTGTGTGTGTGTGTGTGTGTGTGTGTGTGTGTGCCCGCATGCATACGTGACCAGGTCTTCTAGATTAGGATGGCATTGTATTCCAAAACAGTTGGAAATCTTTAATCAAACTACTCAATAAACAGTTGACCAAAACCTCTCCTTTTGAAATTTTTGGCAAATTACGGCAATAATTGAAAACGATAATATACACAGAAAGACTACTTAAATCCATCACCACGGAACAAAATTGGAAGCTGAATAACTCATATGGCGTCTGCCCCGTCGAGTATGACAATAAATGGAGTTCTGAAATTGTTCCCTGGAATATATCGGTATATAATTTAAGGGATAAACTTGATGAGGCTCATTCTTTAATTGCACATGTGTATATTATGTTTTAGGATGGAATAAAATGGAAGACACCTATGATTTCCAGAATATGAATTTGAGAAAACATTCAAAAACTCACACGTGAAAAAAGATCTGTTTAACATTCTGCTCTATGAAATTATTTATGGAAGAAGTAGTCTCTGAATAGAAGCCTGAACACAAACTGTGAAAATCCCTGGTGAAATACTAGCACTTTCACCCCCTGGGCCTTGGGCAGAGGTGGCTCCCTGGGAGGTACCTGCAGAAGAGTTTGCTCCTCCGAGAAGCCTGGGTCTAGAAGATTCCATGAACTCCCCAGCAAACTCAAATCTGTTAGCCACTAAATGACTTCTAGAAGATGATTCCAGGCAATTTTTGAAGCTATTAAAGTGCAAGGGGAGGGGCTGGGGATGTGGCTCAAGCGGTGGCACGCTCGCCTGGCATGCGTGCGGCCCGGGTTCGATCCTCAGCACCACATACCAACAGAGATGTTGTGTCCGCCGAGAACTAAAAAATAAATATTAAAAAAAAATTCTCTCTCTCTCTCTCCTCTCTCACTCTCTCTTTAAAAAAATAAAAATAAAAAAAAATAAAGTGCAAGGGGAATCAGAAGACAAGGTGTCATTCTGAAAAATGCCACCCATGTGGCATTAGGCTCTAATAAGCTTGAAAACTAATCAAACAATGTGAATGTGTATCGAGAATATTCAGCTTATGATTGCTTCTTAATATCCAGATAATCAATTCAAAGAGGGTATTTGCATTTTGCTTTAATGCAAACAAATGTCATTTACTTCTTTAGAGTGTCTCATTCATTTTCTGTCAATATGCTTTTCACTTAGTCAGAAATGACAACCCTATGCCACCAGGATGTTTCTCCTGGTCCTTGTTTGCCAAGGTATTTTTAGGGAAAGTCAGTTTCTCCCAGCTTCCCCGAGTTATCACCTGTATCCGGTGATATCCACCCACTGTGACTCACAGCCATTGAACCTGGGTCTTGGTCATGGCCATGTGACCACAACCATCCAGAAACAGGACATCTCCCTCACCACAAAGCCAGTGGGTGCCCAAGCCCTGTCCCAGCTGACCACTGATCCCTTCAAACAACTCTCGTGGTACAATTGCCACACGGCAGGGCCTGTCTTCTCCTCCACTTCTCAGTGTCTTCCACAGAGAAGGTCTTCGTTTGGATGGAGTCCTGCTTATCAGTATTTTTCTTAACAGGCCACACATTTACCACTAAAAAGTCATCGCCTAACTCAAAAGCAACAGTCCTTCTCAGCCTCTCCCATCTTTTCCATTTTCATTTTGTATGTTGGGTGCTGGGGATGGAACCGGGTCTTCTGCATACAAGCCTACACCCCGCCCTGAGCTCCACCCCAGCCCTGAACTTTTTAGTTTGGGGTTTACGTTTAGGCACATGATCCGTCTGTCATTCGAGGAGAGCCATAAAGGTGTGGCCTTATCTCTGGATTCTCCATCCTGTGCCCTGAGTCTGAGGTGACCATGGAGGGACCCACCGTCGTTCCTAAGCCCGCTGATCCACTCCACATTGGGAAAACAGGACGACGAGGCGTTCCAAGCCTTCAGGGGGGCGCCGATACCATCTCCTGTGAAGGGTCGCCAAGTACGCACACCTGAGCCCAGCCCTGCTCACAGGACAGAGGAAGTGACCCACGAGGAAGAGGACCGGCGGCTCTGGAACGCGGAGCTTCCTTGGGACAGGCAGCCTGGCTTCTCCAAGTCAATGCCCTGTTTTTCAGAGATAGGGGAGATGGTGTGCAGGAGGAGAACTCCCAGCCAGATGGGAGCAGCTTGGCCAACAAGCTGGGGAATGTTTTTCAGACAACTGGGGAAATTTGAATAGTATGAGCTCGTTTTTAGAGGACACCAAACAGTGTAGAAGTGGGGCACAGCTGTGAGAGAAACTGGATGGCTGTCAGCCTCTCTGTGTACCCAGATCACATGGGGGAGGGACGCCACGTCTGAGATGTGCCTTAAATACTGCAGTAACTGAAGGGACTGAAAGGTGGCAAAGCAGATGACATGGAATCTTGGTGACTGTTGAATCTGGAGGACACGGTGCACGTTAATCGTACTCTTCCCTCTACTTTTAAGTAGGTCTGAAATATTTTTTTAAAAAAATCAAAATAAACCTACAGAGGCGTAGACAGGTAATCTATTCTGAGCAAGAAGACACAAGGAGCCATCTGCTGAGGACTTCTAGAAGAATATGGCCTCGCTCAAAAAGGAACACAGAGAAGATGTGCTCCTCTACTCTGAACAGTGTTGCTGCATCTGATGCCAGGAGCAGTTGCAGCCTTCTTGGCACTGGGAGAGAATCCTGAAAGGACAAGCCAGGGATGGTGGAGCCCAGATGGGGAGAGCCAGGTCCTCGTGGACCTTGCTGAACCACTGAAGTAAGACTGAGCCATGTAAGAGGGCAAGGTGGCTCTCCCTTGTGGTTAAGACCTTCTGGCAGGGTTTTCCTTGTGGACAGATGCGTTACCTTCTTTGGGATCTAATACGTCTACTGTACCTGTGGGTCTCTGGGAGTCTTTCCATCCCTCTGCTTTGTTAATAACACAGAGCCTCTGTCTGTCCTCTTCCAACTCCTCTGAGATGCTAAAGGTCTGTTTGTCTATCCAGCATCTATTTAAGCTTATTTTTTCAAATCCACATCCAGCACGCTAAGGAAGTCTACAAGACACACAAGGACTGTCCAGCACCACTGGCCCTCTGCAAGCACACCCTCCCGGAGGGGGAGGAGGGGGAGCGTGAACACAGGTGGACAAGGACTCGGCGGCTACCTGTCTCCCAGGGAAGCCGAGTGCCGAGGATTCCACAGAGGTAAGGCGTGGGCCTGCCACCATGGGAGGGGTGGTGCTTCAGTGGGTAGAGAGGAGGGAGGAGGCAGGCCTCCAAACCCCCAGGGAACCAGACAGAGCAAAGGCTCAAGTCAGGAGAGCTTCAGGCACTTTAGCCCCGGGGAAGTCTCGGCTTGGGGAAATAACCAGGGTCAGGGTCAAGCCCTTCATTTTAGGAGTAATGCAGGTGCCCAGGCAACCAGTGTGCCAGGGTGACACTCCCAGCCCCCAACTCCCTGCACAGTGCTGGGACTCATCAGCCAGGGGCCACACGCCACCTCCGGGGAAGGAGGTGACCCTTCAGGACCTAGCGCCTGCAAGTCTGGGGAGCTGGCTCTCTCCAGGGGTTGGATCCCCGTCACTATCACTTGGATGGTGATGATCTGGACTTCCGGTGGCAGAACAGCCCAGCGAATGCGAGGCCAGAGCTGCAACCCTGCGGAGCCACCGAGGCCCTGTGCTCAGACACCCAGGCCGCATCTCGGCAGGTCTCAGCTCTGCTCTCAAGGTCTGCTTCAGAGATGTGACTGGGCCACCTCCGGCAGCAAGGGAGGCTGGGACTGAGAGTGTGCCCCTTCCCATCCTCAGGCGGAGGCAGGTGAGAGAGCAGTGTCGGGTGGGCACTGGAGTGGCCGCCCAGTGGCTGAGCGCCCTGGGAGCCAGCTGGGCTCTCTGTCTGCATGCCCTGGGGCCACCTGGAAGGCTGGGACATGGCTCCCTCCGCGGGACCTGCTGCCCGCCACCTGTCTGCTCTTGTTGGCCAGCCTGGCTGTAAGCCCTGGATCTTTGCTTCCTCCGGGCACCTTTGCCAGTCTGCGTTATTTATGTGCCTAGTATACATCCTCCTGTCAAGGTCACCCATGGGAACAGACCCCACCCTGCCCCGGTATCTGGGCAGTCCTGTGCCTCGTGACAGCCTCTAGAATGCCACGCAGGTGACATGGTGCCCCTCGGAGCCCAGCAGTTCCTGCTGGTGGGAATGGAGGGGCAGGGCCCAGAGGACTATGTGACAGCCGGGGTGGCCAGTGGGCTTGGCCTGCAGGACCATCTTTGGCCCAAGGCCACCCTTAATCTTCCCACACAGGATCGTCCCCTGAAGGTCAGGGAGAGATAATCCCAATTGCACAGGGGATATCTGGGTCAGGGGATGCCCTGTCCCACAGGTGTCCTGGAGGTGCACAGGGGACACTGCCCAGGGGATGCCCTGTCCCACAGGTGTCCTGGAGGTACACAGGGGACACTGCCCAGGGGATGCCCTGTCCCACAGGTGTCCTGGAGGTGCACAGGGGACACTGCCCAGGGGATGCCCTGTCCCACAGGTGTCCTAGAGGTGCACAGGGGACAGCTGCCCAGGGGATGCCCTGTCCTACAGGTGTCCTAGAGGTGCACAGGGGACACTGCCCAGGGGATGCCCTGTCCCACAGGTGTCCTGGAGGTGCACAGGGGACAGCTGCCCAGGGGATGCCCTGTCCCACAGGTGTCCTGGAGGTGCACAGGGGACACTGCCCAGGGGATGCCCTGTCCCACAGGTGTCCTGGAGGTGCACAGGGGACACTGCCCAGGGGATGCCCTGTCCCACAGGTGTCCTGGAGGTGCACAGGGGACACTGCCCAGGGGATGCCCTGTCCCACAGGTGTCCTGGAGGTGCACAGGGGACACCGCCCAGGGGAGGCCCTGTCCCACAGGTGTCCTAGAGGTGCACAGGGGACAGCTGCCCAGGGGATGCCCTGTCCTACAGGTGTCCTGGAGGTGTACAGGGGACAGCTGCCCAGGGGATGCCCTGTCCCACAGGTGTCCTGGAGGTGCACAGGGGACACTGCCCAGGGGATGCCCTGTCCCACAGGTGTCCTGGAGGTGTACAGGGGACAGCTGCCCAGGGGATGCCCTGTCCTACAGGTGTCCTGGAGGTGCACAGGGGACACTGCCCAGGGGATGCCCTGTCCCACAGGTGTCCTGGAGGTGCACAGGGGACAGCTGCCCAGGGGATGCCCTGTCCCACAGGTGTCCTGGAGGTGCACAGGGGACACCGCCCAGGGGATGCCCTGTCCCACAGGTGTCCTGGAGGTGCACAGGGGACACCGCCCAGGGGATGCCCTGTCCCACAGGTGTCCTGGAGGTGCACAGGGGACAGCTGCCCAGGGGATGCCCTGTCCCACAGGTGTCCTGGAGGTGCACAGGGGACACTGCCCAGGGGATGCCCTGTCCCACAGGTGTCCTGGAGGTGCACAGGGGACAGCTGCCCAGGGGATGCCCTGTCCCACAGGTGTCCTGGAGGTGCACAGGGGACACTGCCCAGGGGATGCCCTGTCCCACAGGTGTCCTGGAGGTGCACAGGGGACACTGCCCAGGGGATGCCCTGTCCCACAGGTGTCCTGGAGGTGCACAGGGGACACTGCCCAGGGGATGCCCTGTCCCACAGGTGTCCTAGAGGTGCACAGGGGACACTGCCCAGGGGATGCCCTGTCCCACAGGTGTCCTGGAGGTGCACAGGGGACACTGCCCAGGGGATGCCCTGTCCCACAGGTGTCCTGGAGGTGCACAGGGGACACTGCCCCGGGGATGCCCTGTCCCACAGGTGTCCTGGAGCTGCACAGGGGACACTGCCCAGGGGATGCCCTGTCCCACAGGTGTCCTGGAGGTGCACAGGGGACACCGCCCAGGGGATGCCCTGTCCCACAGGTGTCCTGGAGGTGCACAGGGGACACTGCCCAGGGGATGCCCTGTCCTACAGGTGTCCTGGAGGTGCACAGGGGACACTGCCCAGGGGATGCCCTGTCCTACAGGTGTCCTGGAGGTGCTAGGAGGAACCAGAGAGGCTCCTTCAGGTGTGGCCCATCCCAGTTTGCCAGAAGAGCCAGAACTTAAGAGCCCCCAGGAGGAAAGGGAGAGGGGACCATAAGGAGGGGGAAGGTGTAGGGGACAGACTTGGCCCTAGCTCCCCACTGGGTGGCCCCGTGTGGCTGGGGCTGGGCTTGTTTCCTGGAAATATTCTTGCTCCATGCCTTTCCCAAAAGGCATGGGGTATTTGGGGCCCCCACAACTGGTGGTCCACACTTTGTCTTAGGTCCCCTGTCACCTTGACTAAGTGTAAAGGAGAAGGTGCTAATTCCCCACCCCAGCGCAGAGAGAAGTCCCATTCTCTGTCAGGAGGCCAGGCCCTGTTTCCAGCCCGGTCCTTGAGCACCAGGGTTGCAGCTACCACAGAGTTCAGGTCGGTTCCCAGAGTCATCCAGCGGCCAAGGCTAAGCACAGACACAGGTCTGAACGCCACGGCTGCCAGTCTTCTCTTAGTTGGTTCTCCCTGTGTGGCCCCGGCTGACCCTGAACTCCTGGGCTAAGCCACCCTCCTGCCTCAGCCTCCCAAGAAACTGGGTCAACAGACATGGTTCCCTACTAGCCTTTAAATTTGAAAAAAAAAAATACAAAACAGTACTGGGCTAAACATAATTGGGTGTTTCCGCAGGCTTCTCAGGTAACTTGAGATCCAAACTTGAATCCCAGCAACTGGCCCCGTGGATTTTGCCTCCTTTGACCATAGGCTGCTCAAGATGCACCTTGCATACTTCTTGGAGCTCTCCTGGCCTGGACTCAGCACCTGCCTGAGTTTCTGAGCTGTGGGGTTCCTGCTGTGCCTCTGGTGCCCAAGGAAGCACAACCCAGAGACAAGAGACGCTGTTGCTCCATGTCCAGGGCTACTCATCGTAGGCTCGAGGGAGGCACCTGACATGTCTTGGTTTTTATCTGGTGGCCAGTGACTTTATCAGTATCCTGCAGGATGGCTAATTCAGAACGTAGGTGCCCAGCAAAGGTGGATATCAACTGAAGAAGCCCCTGGGCCTATGTCAGAATCCCCAGGAGGGCTCCTTAAAACACGGAGGGCAGAGCACATCTGATCTGGCAGGTCAAGTGGGGCCCTGGGATTGGCACTCCCCTCAAGTTCCCGGTGAGCCTGGTGCTGCTGGTCTGGAACCCCACTTGGAGAAACACGAGCTTAGCCGACAGAAGCCTGTCTCCAGAGCCAGTTGGCCTGACCTCACTGGGCATGGGACAGTGGACTAGCTACTCAGCCTCTCTCTGTCTCTGCTTCCTGTCAGTAAAAGAGAAAATTGGAGCCCCCCCCACCCCCGTAAAGACCACGTGATATCTAACCTTAAGGACATGCGCAGGAAAGAGCTGATGGCAATGGCTCCCAAAGCCCCTCTGTCCCTTCCTTTCCCTAGCCACCTCCTGCTGAGTTGAGTGAGGGATGGTGACTCTCTACTGCAAGCCTGGACCCTGCTCTAGGACCTCCCTGTAGGTCCCAGCCCTGGCTCCCCAGCGGGCTCCAGTGCCTGATTTACATAACCAGAAAAGCCAGTTCCCAGAGCACAGAGAGGAAGGGGAGGAATCAGCCCCTGCAGGAAGAACGCCCAAGACAGGGGCTGTTTCCAGGACCCCCACCTGTACTTCCCTGGTCCCAGGCTCCTGTGGGTCCTTCCCAGAACCTGTGTTCTGAGGCTGAGGATTCAGGACAGCTTGGGCACTCAGTCGAGCCCAGGGACCAGGGACGGAGAACATTCATTCTCTCTTCACTGGACCTGGGTCAGACCCCAAGGCCACCCGAGCATTGCTGGACCAGGCTCCCTCTTCATCCCACACCACTGTGCCCCACCTGCTGATGCTAGGGCCATCAGACATAGGGTGGGGGCCACGCCTTCAAGCCTGTGCCTTGCTGTCCCCCTGCCAGGCAAAGCCCTCGGCACCTGCTCCCCCATGAGCCCCAGCCCCAGCCTCCTGCGAAGCTCTGCTGTGGCTCAAGGTCCTAGTCCAGTCAGGGCGAGCTGGGCAGCTACAAACCACGCCCTCACCAGAGGTTCCCTCACCAGGCCCCAAGCTCCTGAGGCAGGGCTGGGGGCTCCACAGCTGGCCTTGAACTCGAGTTTGGAGACTCCAGCCAGCAGTGACTTGGGCAGCCAGTTCTCCTACCCGACTCGAGCACCTGACCTGGGCCCATGCTCCAGTGTCAGCCAGGAGCTGAGCCAGCCAGTCCCCCTCCCTGCCTCTGACTCCAACCTGCAGAATGGGTACAACCTCTGACTCAGGGTGAGAAGAGCCAAGGGCAGGCCTTGTGCTGTGCCAGGCACAGGCACACCCGCAGACACTGAGGCACAAACCAGAAAATCCGCTTCTCCAGGGGAGAAACAAAGGCCAGGGATCCGGGAAGGTGACGCACACTGTTTTGCCTGTAGACGGGCGGCTGTCAGGAAGAAGTGGACTCCATGAGCAGGGAGGGGGCAGCGAGGGGCAGGGCCTGACAGGAGCAGAGGCCCCGCCCCCTGCTGGAGAAGCCTGCAGCCCACCTTAGGCCTCTCATGGGAGGCAGGCGGACGCTGCCCTGTGGACAGGCCAACACCTGGATCTGCGCCCCCGGCCTCCCAGCAGGCCCAAGGCCAGCCCTCCATCTGTGCAGGGGCCTGCCTCTGCCCAGTCATAGCGGGTTTTGTAGTTTGACTTAAGGTAATTTTATCATCCTTTTTCACTCTTAGTGGCCAGGGATGGGGTGGGGAGGTCCCCTCATTGCCACCTGCTTGCCTGTGCACTGCCTCCAGAAGGCACCCGACACTTGTGGTGCATTAAACAAACACCAGGCTCACTAGAGACTCCACCTACAGTGCACCTCTGGTTAAGACCAGAGACTGTCCCCACTGGCCGTACACCTGAGCTACTGACAACAGCCCGCGTCCCTCTGCCTGGGAATTACACTGGGGGCTGAGAACAACCCTGAAAACGCACATCCAACACACAGAGATGAACACACACACATACCCATGTACACAAATGCACACCCACACGTGCAAACAAACATACACATATGCACATACACACAGTGTGTCTACCTGCACATGCTTGCATGTGTGCTTGAGCACAAGTGCACATGCACACTCATGCTCACCACAAACATGCATACACACGTGCACATGCACACTCATGCTCACCACAAACATGCATACACACGTGCACATGCACACATACCCACATGCTGCAGGCCCAAATACCAGCACGCCAGGCTCTGATGGTTTTTGCCTCAGGACTGCACCCTTGGTGACTGCCTCAGGCTGATAAGAGCAGGAGTAAGGCGACAGGGCTTCACAGGTGTGCAGAGGAGCACAGGTGCCGTGCACACAGCCATGCCCAGAACCCACAGGAGATCATGGCAGAGGACATATACAGCCCACCTCTGCAGTGTGACAAGAGACAACATGGCCTGCTGATAAAGTGGGCACTGGGGCCTGGCATGCATGGCCCTGGCCTTCCATCTCCAGGACATGAGACGGCACAGGGCCCTAGACACACTGTCAGGCTCACGAGGTCACAAGAGCCAACAGCAGGAACTTGCTGGGCTTTGCACTCCTCCCACAGGGCCTGAGGACACAGGTGCAGGAAGCCCTCTCCCGGGGGCTGGGAACGGCCCCATCACCGCCATGTGCCAGGCTGGCTGCAAGTCTGTGGTAACGTTGTCCACCTGGCTGAGTGGACCCTGAGGTCAGACCCGCCCTGGAGACCCTGGAGGGCTGCTGCTGGCCTGTCGATGTGGGCCGGGCTCCAATCGCTCCCACGCCTCTTTTCTCTTCCTGGGACCTGGGGCAATGCCAGGCACTTGCTGTCATGGATGTGAAGACAGAAATTATTCACAGAGTCCCCCACGGCATGCCGTGAAGTCAGTGGGCATGAGGGGTTGCTTACCCAGAGAGCAGGGGGTGAAAACCCCGCAGGACTGGGGCAGAACAGTGTGCAGAGACCAGGGCCACCCACAGTGCACCTCTGGGAAGAGCCACCTGGGTCTGTCACTAGGTTATTTTTCTCCTGCCAGGGGAGAGGGGATGGGAGAAAAGGGTGTGGAGGGGGAGGGGCCAGGGGCGGTGGGCGGAGCCAGAACGGGTGGCAGATTCCTCCAGGGTGAGTGAGGCCCTCGGGCAGATACACCTGCACCAGGTGGTGGGCAAGAGAGTTTGGCTTTAGAGGAGCACAGTCCAGGAAAACAGTCTTCCCTGTGGATAACTCCTGGTGGTGTTCTATAAAATACAGACGTTTATTAAAAGCAAATCCAAGGAGTACAGGAAGGCACAGAGTGAAGAGAAAGCCCCCTGTCCCTGCAGTGTTGGGAGAGGATGGTGGCCGGGCAGCCTGCCTTCCTGCCCTCTCCCCTGACTACCCATGGGCCCTACCAGGGTCCTGCCCCGCTGTAACAGTCCTCTTTGCTTCTAGAGGCCGGAAGTTTCAAAATGAGTCTCAAAGTGAGAGTCAAGGGATCAGGGCTGGCTTCCCCCAGGCGCAGGGGTCCTTCCTGGCCTTGTCCAGTTTCCAGTGGCTCCCATGGTCACATAGCTGCCTCTTCTTCTATGGTCAAGTGTCCCCAGCCTCCTGTAGAAGGATACTTGATGGAGTTTAGGGCCATGGGGAGAATTGAGGGTGGTCTCCCTTCTCCAGGCCCTTGAAGATCTCCCACCCTCACAGGCACAGGGACTCACATGAGGCTCACGTTGGGGCCATTCTTGAGGTGACTGCAGGGACCAAGCCTGAGTCGGCAGGGAGGAGCTGGCTGGGGCCTTGCAGGGATGGCCCCAGGGCTCCGCGTCCACCTGGCCTACTTTATTTTCCAACATGGTCCCGCCCCCTATTGTCCCCATTGTCCCCAGCAACTGACACCCTGACGGGAACCCTGCTCCCAGAGCTGCAGCCCTGCTCCCCAAGACCATGGGACACCTGAGGCCTTCCTAGGGGCTGGAGCCTGCCCCCAGCCCCTGGCCTGGCGGTGCACACAGCAGTGCCCCCGTGCACCCCCAGCTCCTCCTGCCCTCTCTGGGCCAGGTCTCTGCTCTGCTCAGCTGCCAGAATGACAGCACTCCCGGCCCTCCTGCCAATCACGCTTCTCCTGCCCAGGAACACAGCCCTGACTGTCACATCCACGGAGAGTCTAGGGCACACGATGCACTGGCATTGAGACCAGGAGGGGAGGCAGTGACGGAGTCAGAGGGCACTCAAGGGAGGCTCAGGCCAGGAGGACGGAAGGGGCGCTGAACAGTGTCCCTGCCCACCCGCCACACTGCCCTCTTATCAATGGGGCACCCGTCTCTCCCCAACGGACTGCCATCTCTGTGACTATGGCCATGAGCAGGTACGCTGCCCTCCGAGCCTGGAGCTCAGCCGCTGGGGCTGCCTGCCAGCTCTGTCTTCCCTGGTCTGTAATTAGCAGCTGTCAGGTGGGCGGCTGGGCATGGACTGGAAATGCTTTCACCAGTGCCGAGCTACTTTCCCTGGAACCAAATGCCTCGCTTGGCTGGCACCCACGACTGTTTCCTGAAGGGGAGGAAAAGGTGGATTTGACGCCATCAATAGCCCCGTGGACTGTGGGCCCGTGGGCCCTTCTGTGGCAGCTGATCTCAAGGGCCTCCTCTTGGACCATTCTTAGGACAACAGAGGGGCGGTCCACTTGTGACACTGTCAGTAGCCTGCCAAATGCCTCCCACAGGTGAGGAGTCCGTGCCCTGGGAGGGCAGGGACTCCTGGGTCAGGGAGCTGGCTTTTCCTCCAGTTCCCTAGAGCCTCCCACGCCTGGTACATGGTCAAAGAAGGGAAGGAGGGAGGGAGGCGGTGTGCGGGTGGAAGGTTGGTGCCCCCAACTCTTACACTGGAACCTGACCCCCAGAGTCTGGTGTTAGGGGGTGGAGCCTTGGGCGACTAGTTCTTGAGGGTGCTGCCCTTGGGATGGGACTAGAGACCCAAGCCGTCCCTCCACCATTTGTCCATAAGTAAGCCCTTCCAGACACCGGCCTCCAGCACCTGACCCAGGCTCCCAGCCTCCAGACCCCAGAGCTCTCTTGTTTTAATGCCTCCCTGTTAGCGGAGAACACGCTAAGACACTGTCAGCCCATGACACGGTTTTTAAATGGAAGCACTCGGAAGGGCGTAAGATTGGGCACGTCCCTAACTCGTCCTCCTGGTTCCTGGACCCTCTCCTCAGTTGGTGCTGCCCTGAGTGGGGGTCCGCCCTCCGGGCTCATCTCCCAGCAGCTCCTCCGTGCTGACCTGGGGCAGGACTGCCTGAGAAGTGGGTCTGACCTTTAGACACAGAGTCGCCAGAGACAGAACCGTTCCCGGGGCAGATGGTGATGGAGCCGGGGCAGCAGAAGTGACTGAGGACTGTGCTTCCTGCGTGGGATGGCTCAGAAGCCACGCAGCAAGGAGGACTCCCAAGAGGACCGTGAGGGGAGCCCAAGGGGAGCCCAAGCTCAAGCCCCTCCCCCACCATCCTCCAGCCCCCTAACGCCTCACCCCAAGTTCCCCCAACAGGAGCCGGCAAGGCGGGATTCCAGGAGAGGCCTGGAGGAGGAGGTGGCAGGAAGACGTGGGAGGCACAGGAGCCTGAGATCCCCTCTTCCTGATAAGGCAGGGCGCTGGGGCAGAGGGAGGCCATGAGGCTCAGCGCAGGGAGAGTTTGTTCCAGGTCCACAAAGCAGACACCTGCAGGGCGGGACGGTGGGCCTCGGAGCTTCTCCTGGGAGGAGACCAAGTCCACCTGCTTAGGAGTTTTCTGTCCTCACGGACACGGAGTGGTGTCAGGCCTCTGTCCACACATCATGATCTGTGACAGACGAGGAAACTGAGGCTGGAGCTCCCTGCTCCATGGGTCCCTGAGGAGGGGCTCTCTGTGGCACCTCTCTCTGCCCTGGACACCAGCATTGCCCTGGCCACCAGAGACAGTTCTGCTCTGCAGCCTGGATCCTCTCAGTCTGGAGTGGAAAGTACCTTTCACCTGCTGCGCTGACCTGAACCAGCAAATCGTACCTGTCAGGACACCAGGCCGGGAAGCCCTGAATGCAGGCTATTTTCAGAAGCATGAAGGCAAAGGAATGTGGAGAAGCAGGTTGGACCAGAGAGCTGACCTGGAGTAGGGAGGGAGGACCGCCACCCCTCCAGCCAGGGGAAAGGTGGAAAGGAGCCTGTTTGGGGCTCCTTGTTGTGGTTCAAGGGATAGAACCCAGGACCTCCTGCCTGCTAGGCAAGCAGTGTCCTACCACTGAGCTGCAGCCCAGCCCACCAAGACCCTGTTTTTAACATTCAGAGGCAGATCTGCCAAGGAGATCCAAGGGAGTCTTCAGACCACCTCGGCTAATTCACTTGTAATAGCAACCAGGAAGGAGGATTCGGTAATAGCGAGAATATGTAGCAGGGGCCACTTTATGTTTTGAATACAGCCCTTGCTGCTCTGCCACGGAGGCTTATCTTTAAAATGAACTGTTTCCTTCTCTCCCTCTCTCCCTGCTCCTCCCTAATCTCCCCCTCCTAATCTCAGGGGAAACAGGGTCACCCTTCCTCCCCATCCCAGGCAGCGTTATCTGTCCCCGGCCCACACCCTCCATAGGAACAAAGTAATCCAGACTTGGGGGATGGCACAGAAGATCTCAGAAATGATCTCCCTCCAACGGAGAGCGCAGAGAGAGCACGGAGAGCGCGTGGAATGTAGCCTTTGAATCACCTCTTTAACAGCCCCCTCGTAACCAAAAGCTTGGTCCCTGTCCCCAGTGCCAATCAAATTTAATAATGAGGACCCAGTTTTGAGAAAAAGGAAAATGAAGTTTCATTAGCAAAGCAATAACACAGGGCACTCCTGTCCCAAAGGCTGTACAGCTCTGTTGTGGGGGTGTAAAGGAATTTTTTAAGAGTTACTTTCCAGTATGGGGGTCCAGGGTGCCCTGATAGTGTTAGGACTCACTGGTTAATTTGGGAGACATTCACTTCCCGGATCCTCAGCAGGCATCTCCTTCCTGTCCTGGGTGTGTTCAAGGGCAGTTAACTGGGAAGAAAAGATAACACCGTCTCCCTAATCTTGTTAGGGAGGGGGAGAGGGGAGAGAGAAAAACATTTATAAACCTTAGATCAATGAGGGCTACATCCAGAAGGTGAAGGGACCACTGTTACACCCTGAGGATAGGCAGAATCCCAGCCTCTGGGACAGGAGTCCCCTGTGTTTCTCCTTCTTAGCAAAACAATCAACCTTCTTTCCTTTTTCTCAAAACTCTTTCCTCATTATGGGGTTGGCATCAGGGATGGCAACAAGGGACCATCTGTACACAGAAGGCCCAAAGTGTGTGTCCCTGGAGAGCCAGGAAAGGCAAGGAGGCCCCTGTCCCCTCCCGGCTGGTGTCATTCAGTGCTCAGGGAGGTGCAGGGGGACATCACGAGGCCACTGCACCCTAAACTTGCTGTTGTGAAGCTGCCAGTTCACGAGGCTGGGATGGCCAGTTCTCCTGCTGGACTCTGGCTGAGCCCACCGTCCTGAGCCTCCCGTTTCCACACTGCACTGCTCAGGATGTTCTGCCTGATCCATAGAAGTCCCTTCCCTGCTGCATCTCCATGTCAGCTTGCTGGATCTAGGATCCTCTCCCAGTGTGTGCACCACATTTGAGACTCGTCTCAGGTGACGTAGCTGAGCCTCTGGGATTCAGGATTCCATCAGGATTCGTTGGTGAGACCATGAAGCACCTTTCCCAGGAGGCCGGAGCTCCTGGGGAACCTTTAGGTTAGGTAGTGGCTGCCCTGGCAGGAACTTGGGAGGTGACCGGTGGCCAGTCCTGCTCCCCACAGGTTGAAGTACTCCATTGGAGAAGCACCGAGGCAGGCAGATAAAGCAGGGTTTATTTAAAAAGGGGTCACATATTCTCCCGGGAGCGAGAAGGGGGCCACAGCTGGTGTCCTGGTACCCCAAAGTGAGAGCAGTCTGCCTTTTGTTCTAGGTCCTGGGCTTCCTTTGTTCTCCTCTCCCCCCACCCCCCTCTCCCTCCTTCCTGCACAGGTGACCAGGCCCAGGGGATGGCCAAAAGGTGAGGAGCAGATGGCTGGAGGGGCCAAGGCAGAGTGATCAGGGCAGGAAGGGGGTTAACAACTCCCTGTAGGGAGGGACAGAGCCTGGGACAGGTTACCTTAGCAACAGGTTGGAGCAGGGCAGGTGACCTCCAGAAGGGTGGAGGGAGGGCTGTGAGACAGGAGCATTTCAGTCCTCCTTCTCGGGATTCCTCCCTAGCCTATCTGCCTGCCTGATTCTGGCTTCAGTGGCTGCCCCAGCAGGAACTAGGAAGTGTCTAGAGTGTCCGAGACCAACATCCAAAGCCACCCTGGCTGTTGGTTACGAGCATGGCCCTGGATCGTGGCTCCCACTCTGGCTGTGCCCCAGGTTCTCAACGCTGCCTCCCTCCTTTCCCCAGGGTGGGGTGGTGGGAGTCGCTCCCTGGGCCCAGTGAGGGCCAGCTGGCTCACATTGGCACTGAGGCCAGCAGGCCGCCTTGGCTGTGCTGTATGCCATGAGCCCTCCCTCGGCCCCCCTCGTGCCCCTCTCCTGGCACTTAGGGGCAGCCATGTTCAGAAGTTTTGGGTCTCGGGAGGGTTCAAGGCACACATACCGAGTAGCACCCCGACCTAGGTCCGGCTCGGTACCCGGGGTTTCTGCGAGAGGCCAGAGTGTGACGACATGGGGTCAAAGCACCTTTCCAGTTAGTTCAGGTCAGAAACAGCCCCAGAGGGGTCGTGCAGAAGGCCAGATCTGGCCACCAGATGAGTTACAGAAAAAGCTCTTCTATTGATTTTGGATTTCCAACTTGAGGACAAAGGCCCTCATCGTGTCTTGAAAGTTTAAGTGGAATCAGGGCCCAGGTGATGGAGCCCATGAACGCGGTGGCCCCAGGGGCCGGTGGGGCTGGGAGGCCACCTGGAAAGGGCACAGCAGTGTCTAGTTCCCGCAGTCAGACACTTGTGCAAGAGCACCCAGGACGTCAGGCTTCTGAGAAATTCCTGATTTGAAAATGTTGTTGATGAATAGGATTTATTAGGGGATCTGGCAAGCCAAGGGAAGGCGACAGGCTGTTCGTCAGGCTCACAGGAGCTCCAACCAGGGAAAGCCAACGTGGCACCCAAGTGCCCTCCTGGCCCTTGGGGACCATCCCTGACCTTTCCTGGCTCTTCCCCCAACCAGCTCCTGTCTCAAGGTTCTGATGGAGACTCTGAAGTGGGTGTCTCCTCCCCACTCTCCACTTCTATCCCCCCTTTTCCTCTTCTTCTTCCCCTTCTCCCCCTCCCTCTCCCTCTCCCCCTCCTCCCCCTTCCCCCTCCCTTCCCCCCTCCTCCCTTCCCCCTCCTCCCCTCCTTCTCCCCCTCCTCCCTTCCCCCTCCTCCCCTCCTCCCTTCCCCCTCCTCCCCCTCCTCCCTTCCCCCTCCTCCCCCTCCCCTCCCCCTCCGCCTTCTCCTATTTGAAGTGAGCTCTATCTGCTGTTAGGAAAACACACCAACCTCCTAACTGTCAGCCTGGCATGGGCTGCCACGCCCACGTAGCAGGAGAGCTATGGGGACTATCAGGTCATTCAGCCCAAGTCCCACTTACTGGCTTCCTTTCCTCTGTGGTCTCTGGTGCTACTTCACGCTGCGCCTGATGGTAGAATGCACGGGGTGGGGTGGGGGTCAGAGCTCTGCTGTTTCCTGACCGGGTGTGCACCTGCCCCTTCCTCCCCAGACAGTGAGCGGTAACAGCAAGGGTGTCCTCGTACTGCAAAACGCACCCAGTGTTGAGATCCCACGACAGCACCCTCTCTGTCCACAGAACGTCACACATCAAGTCTGAGGCAGCTGCCCTGCGTCTCAGGACTATCCCCGAGACAGAACCTACCAGGGACAATGCCAGGCAGCCCAGCCAAGGCGCTCCTGAGGCCGCGGGTATCTGGAAAGACCCCGAACGAATGGGCTAAGCAGGAGACCCCAAATCCTGCACCCAAATCCCACGGGACACCGAGAGGCCAAGGCCTGAAGGCCAGCACCTCAAGCCCTGCAGGTGCCCCCACTGTGTGTCCTGGTCCCCGCTTGGCCCTCCACCTCTGCCGCTGGGAAACACAGGGAGAGGAGGCCCCATCGCTGCCCGGAGGCTCATTTGTGTCAGGGCTTGGTCCTGGGAAGAGCTGCTCTCCGCATCCGGGCCTGGTGCCATCTTCACCTTGTGGAGGGCTAAAGGAAGCTGACGGGTTACTTGACAGAATGTTTGTGGTGAGAACCCTTAAAACACTCTCTTCTAGCCATTTGCCAGAGTGCATCTTGCCAGGCATGGGCCTGTGCTTGTGTGAACAGGGTGGACTCAGTGACTTAGCCAGGCCCTCCCTCAGCAACAGAGCAACAACTGGTCTCAGAGGGAAAAAATGGGATGTAGCTCAGGGGTAAAGGCCCCCTGTGTTCAATCTCTAGTACAAAAATCAAAGGTGAAATTCTTGCTATTGCCAATGGTGCCCATGCTCCGAAACGAAGCCCTGACCTTCTCCTGTCTTCCTGAGCTGTCACACCGCCCCTGGCACGGTGGTGCCACCCTCTGCTCCCATGAGTTCAACTTTTTAAGATTGCAACACAAGCGAGGCACGCAGTGATGGCCTCTCTGTGCCTGGCTATTTCGCTTAGCGCAATGTCCTCCAGGTTCACCTGCGTTGCTGCAAATGACAGTTCTACACCCCTGTTATGGCTGCATAGTATTCCACCTTGTTTATATACCACATTTTCTTTATTCACTCTTCTGTTGATGGAAACTTGGTTAATTCCATACCTTGACCATTGTGAATGGCGGTGCAGTCAACATGAAGTGGAGATGTCTCTTCTATATACTGATTTCAGATTTTTTGGATAAATACTCAGGAGTGGGATTACTGGATCACATAGTAATTCTTCCTCCTCCTCCTCCTCCTCCTCCTCCTCCTCCTCCTCCTTCTTGTACCGGGAATTGAACCCACGGTGCTTTATCACGGAGCCACATCCTCAACCCTTTTTTGTTTTGTTTTGCTTTTATTTTTTTGAGACAGGGTCTCACTGAGTTGCCTAGCGCCTCGTCATTGCTGAGGCTGGCTTTGAACTTGTGATCCTCCTGCCTCAGCCTCCAGAGTTGCTGGGATTTCAGGCATGTGCCACTGTGCCCAGCTTCACATGGTAATTCTATTTTTAATATTTTGAGGAACCTCTGTACTGTTTTCCATAATGGCTGAATGCATTTACACTCCCAGCTTCTGCACAGCAGGAAAACAACCAGCAGAGTGAAGAGAACTCCCTGTGGAATAGGAAACACATTTGCAAAGCATACATCTGCTAAGGGGTTAACATTCAAAATACGTAAGGAACTCAAACTGATAAAAAGATAAGCAAGCAGCCTTATGTAAGCCAGGGATAGTGGCACACACCTATAATCAGGAGGCTGCAGCAGGGGAATCACAAATTCAAGGTCAGCTTGGACAACTGAGTGAGACCCAGTCTCAGAAATAAATAAACAAACAAACAGACAGACAAATAGAAGGTCTGGGTGCAGCTACGTCCCCAGTACCGTAAATATATACATACATACCTTGATTTTAAAATGAGCAAAAGACCTGAATAGGCATTTCCCAAAAGAAGACATACAGAGAACCAATGAGTAGGTGCAAAAAGGCTCGAATCACAAGTTGCAGGGAAATGCAACCCAGAGCCACAGTGGCATATCACCAGGCTCCAGTTAGGGTGGCCATCATCAAAGGGGCAGGTGACACATGCCGGTGAGAGCGTGCAGCACAGGAAATTCAACATTTTCTGGGTTTGCTGTTTGCCATGCTGGGATGGAGCCAGGGCTTCGTGCACACTAGGCGGGAGGTCAACCCCTGAGCCCCCAGCCCCAGTGCACATTTTTGAAATGATGATGCTCCATTCTGGTGTGAGGGGGTAAGCGGGTCCAGCCACACAGGACTGCGGCGCAGATCCTCCAACCTGCTTAGAAGACTGTTCACACTCTCTCTCAGGAGCCTTAAAGACGTGCTCTCTCCTGACACAGATTCCATTTCTAGATGCAGAGGCTACTGCAGGGTGATTATCTTAGCAAATGTTGGAAGCCACCTAAATGCTGTCCAGCAGGGGTGGGCATCCATGGGAGGGACACCACAGATGGGAAAGCACCTGTCCCAACGGGAGCGCTGGCCACACCTCAGGCAGGCGGGCTGCTGGGGGGGGGGGGGGAGGAAGCGGCACTTAAACTGGACTTTAAGGAGAAGGGGGAGGTGTCCAGGCAGCAGTGGAGGGAAGAAGCCCCAGAGCAGATGGACAGGGAGCTCGGGGACTCCGTGGGTCTGGGAAGGGGTGGGCAGCTGCCGTCGGTGTTGACCATGAGGACGCACTGCAGGATCTGAAGCATCCCCTGCCCGGGAGGAAGTGCCGAGGCTGAGGGTAGACGGTTTGGAAAACACAGAACGTCGTAAATGGGAAGCTCAGATGGCCACCACCTCTCCAGTGCGGTGAAGGCCCGTATCGCCATGGCACGAAGGGACCGGCCACATTCTGTGCCCCATACACACGGGTGGGTGGGTGTTGTACAAGAGAAGCCCCTCAATATAGGATGACATCATAACTTCAGAATCAACCAGTGTGGACGCCTCAAAATGAGGGACCATGTCCTGGTGGACTTCCTTCTCAAGTGTCCAGCATGATTCCTGGATAAATCCATGCTGGGGTGGGGGGATTTTCTCCTGTGAAGTCACCTTTACACAATCTGGTGTCCCTGTGTGCAGGAGGTGACTCGGGGAAGGACCCAAGAGCAGGTCGGCTCTGACCTCCCCCCTGGGCAGCTGCCTAAGGCTTTCCCCCTCCCCAGCCTAAGGGTATTGTCCTGCCCATGGGGAGAGGCTGGCACACAGGCAGGCGAGGGGCCCCCTGGAACCCCAGAGCCAGCAAGCAGACTGAGGTGCACTAAAACAGGCCCACGGGAGAGAGCCTGAGTCAGGACAGACCCCGGAAACATGGCTAGGTCTGTGGGGCTTGCTCCTTCAGGTCGACAGTTCCCAGAGGGACGCTTGTAAGAGAGCAGACACGTCGTTAGGTAAAATGCCACTCACCTGAGGGACTCACGCAGCGCCCACCAGGGCCAGTGGTGTATTGTTTAGCAAAGAACGACAACGTGAGCTCCGAAGACAGCCGAGGCCCTGGGACTTGAGCTCCAGGAGCGTTGTGAACATTTTCCTGCAAAATCTAACGCCGGCTGCCTGCTTAGGATTCCACCCACCCCTGACACCACAGAGCTCAGACCTGGACACGTCCCTGTCCTCTCCTCTGAGGGGCAGGGGCACCTCTCCCTCCAAGGTCCCTTGCTGTCCTTATGTGAACCTCTGCCTGGGTCTTCCTTCAACTCGTCCTGCACTCCTTCCTGCGACAAATGTCAAGGACCTAGTCAGTTCCCAGTTGAGGTCCCTCTCTCGGGGCCTCTGTAGACCACATCCAGTGACAAGAAGACTTTTAGCAGAAGAATCCAAGATCCAGCAGATGCCAAAGCAGCCTGCTCAGACCTTACTTTATTCAAGTAAAAATGACAACTTTCAGGAAATGTGGCTTCTGCAAATCCCCTCCCTGGGGAAAATGTATGGCCCTAAAGAGGAAGGAAAGCCCACTCCCATCTCGTAGACCAACATCCCTTCTCCTGAGAGCTCGTCTTTCCTGTAGAGACCTGTTGCAAACTCCCATGAAAATTGCTGTTCCCTCTTCTCTTGCCCTCTTCCCGCTCAGCTCAGTGGGTCCCTAAGCCTTTGACCATTTAGTGAGGCGGCTGCTTCTTTGGCTGGCTCCTTCGTGCCAGGAATCAAGTCCTTTTCTCTTGTCAATCTGACTCTTGGCAACTTAATTTGCAGGTCCACATCACCAAGCCAAAAGGGTAGAAGGAAAGTTTCTTCTTCCGAGATGAGGCGCAGACCCCAGGTGTCAGAAATCTGACTCAGAAGCTCTGCAGCAATGGGCCCAGAATGATTGAGACTTTGACAACTGACAGCTTCCCTAAATTTTGTCCCTGCATTTAATGTGGAGTCAACCGGTAAAGGTCACATGTGCTCTCTGATCCATTGCATGAGATGCCCACCTCAGGTGAGTCTGCCCAGCTTCCCCAAGACGACGGCTTCATTAGGACCCACCCGGAGCCTTTGTCCACTACAAATCTTTCACCACCCGACCCCTGTCGGCCTCCGAGTCTCTGCCAAGTGCGAGCAGGGGTGGCTGACCCCTGCCACAGCAAGGGTCCCTCTTGTTCTCACTGGGTGGTCTTCGCACGTTTCCACAGGAGGACAACAGGGGCTCGTGCATGTCAGGCTCGTGATGCTAAGTACTGTCCTGCTAAGTACTGCCAGAGCAAGGGGGCTTGGCGAGGCGTCCCCTCCAGCCTCACGTCTGAAACTGCCCCCGGCAGCTGCTCAGCAGAGAGACGGGGAGAGAGGATGTGAAAATGGTGCATTGGGAGCTGATGGAAGCCAGCGGCTCCGCAGTCCAGCAGGGGACGGCTTCGGTCAGCCTGAGTGATGGACTCGGAGCTGCATTCGCACCCCAGCGAGCTGACCCATAACCGCTCCCAGCTGTGTCTCTGTCATTGGAACGGCCTCGTGGGACTCAAAGGACAGCACAGGCAGCCTTGGCCCAGCAGAGAGGAGGCTTGGATGAGGGCAGGGTGGCTTGGGGACAGTCCCTCCTCCATCCTCCTCCTCAGGTAAGGCCAGGGTTCCAGTGAGGGCCAGGCTGGGAACGGCATTTGGAAAGCTGTGTCCCAAAGCTCAGGGGCAGCAGATAGCCCCCCTGAGGCCACATCAGCAGGAGGAGGGGAAGGCTGCCGACACCTCTGCTCTAAGGGAGGACATGGAGCCAGTCCTCAGGACATTCAGGACAGGGATGTGTCCAGCCTCTGCCTGGACCTGCTGGCAGGGCCTGGGCTACTCCCTGAGGAGTAGGCTATTCCCTGGGGTTTTGCAGCTTGGCCCAGAAAGTTGCGGTTCAGACACACTTGTGCCCATGGCCTGGCAGGATGCAGGACTCGGCATCTGGCCTTCCGTGGGATGGGGGACAGGCCGTGCCCTGACTCCCTCCAAAGAGCCCGTGAGAGTGGAGCAACAGAAAGCTGTGGCCTGGACACTCTCATTAAAGGCCAGGCGGCCTCTTTGCTCCTCAGGAGAAAGAGCCCAGGGCTTTCTGCTGTGGGCCTGGGGGGCTCTCCCAGGCTCCGTCCCTCCTGCATTCCCCTTGCAAAGAGCAGAACTCTGGGGAGAGGTAGCTGCTTGGCACCAGCCTGGGGCCTTCGCCCACCCCTGGATGGCAGGCCTGCCCCACAGCCTCCGAACAGCAGCGCCCAACGCCACCTCACAGGGAGGGTCCCCAGGCCTGGGGTCAGCTACCTGTCCACAGCCTTCCCAAACTGAGGGGGAAGTCGGCTCCCAACCCGGATGGAGAGGATCCAGTGTTGTGCCGTGAAGCCACACTTGCCAGGGAGTGACAGCTTCCCTAGGACCCTTGTTAGGACACAGGTTCTCAGAGTTAGTTCCCGTGGATGCTCTAGTAAATCACCACAAAGTCGTGGCTGGAAACAACGTAAATATACATAATGTTGGGAAAACTGGGTGTCCACATGAAGAACAAGGAAGTCAGACTCATCTCACACCATATGCAAAATTGAACCCCAAGTAAATTAAGACTTAAACACAGACCTGAAACTGTCTGACTACCAGAAGAAAACACCTGGGGAAGGGTCCATGACACCAACTTTATTTTTTTATTTTTTTATTTTTTTTTAAAGAGAGAGTGAGAGAGGGAGAGAGAGAAAGAGAGAGAGAGAATTTTAATATTTATTTTTTAGTTATCGGCGGACACAACATCTTTGTATGTGGTGCTGAGAATCGAACCCGGGCCGCACGCATGCCAGGCGAGCGCGCTACCGCTTGAGCCACATCCCCAGCCCCGATGACACCAACTTTAGCAATGATTTTTTTTTTAACATATGATCCCAAAAGCACAGGCAAAGGAAGCAAAAGTAGGCAGATGGGATTACATCAAAATTAAAAACCTGCGCAGCCAAGGAAATAACAGCAGGGAACAGTCGAGGTACAGATGGGAGGAGATGTTTGCAAACCAGACATCTGATAGGGCTAACACCAAACTGCATGAAGAGCTCGAACAACTCATTGTAGACAACAAATGACCTGATCTATTTAAAAATGGGTGATGGACCCAAATAGGCTCTTCTTAAAAGAAGACATAGAAACGGCCAACAGGTAAATGCACAACATCCCTAATAATCCAGAAAGTGCAAAATAAAACAGGACGAGATATCACTCACAGCCACCACAACAGCTATTATCACAAAGGGGAACTGTGATCTATGCCAGCCAGGATGTGAAGAGCAGGACCCTGCACACGGACCGTGGGAATGCAGATTGGCACAGCAGGGTGTTAACCTGATTTCATCATAACACAACACCATGTATCAGAACATTACATTGTACCCCATAGATATGCACAATCATGTGTCAATCAAAAATAAAATCTAGGCCAGGCCTGGTGACACACACACTTGTAATCCCAGCAGCTCAGGAGGCTGAGGCAGGAGGATCACGAGTTCAATGCCAGCCTCAGCAACTTTGCGAGGTCCTTAGCAACTCAGCGAGACCCTGTCTCTAAATAAAATATTTTAAAAAGGGCTGGGGATGTGGCTCAATGGTTAAGTGCCCCTGGGTTCAATCCTCAGTACCAAAAATAATAATAATAATACAAATAAAATAAAATCTAAACTAACACCCATCAGCTGAAAAGCAGAGGCTTCCCCCTCATTGTTTTTTTGTTTTGTTTTCTGTTTTTTTTTTTTTCCTTTGGCACGTCTTTCCTCATCCTGGTACCTGGTGCCTACTAAGGCTGAGCTTTCAGCACCCTGCTGAGGTCATGGGCCTTAAAGGGAGGGGCAGAGCCTCGGCTCTCTAGCAAGTTAGGGGCACTTCCTGGGCCCGGGCCTCTTCAGCAGGCGGCCACTCCTGGCAAAGCGAGGACCCTGGTGTGCACCTCGGATGCTGAGTCTCCCGAGTGCCCAGTGAGCACTGACTGGCTGGCCGTCCAGAGACTGCTGGCCGTGTGCTCTGAGACCTGTGGTGTTCACCTGGTCTGGAGTTTCTTCTGGGGCTGCAGGTCAGCCCCTGGCTTGCCATGTGTGTGTGCCAAGGGGTCCCCCAGGGTCCTCTCATCTTCACGTGCCATAGACTCCCGTACTCATGTCCTCGTTGGGATCCCTTCCACCCCTCCTATGCCAACAATTCCTCCCAGAACCCAGATCCATTACATGTCTTCCTCCTGGATGCTTCTCACACCCACCTCTGAAATTCCCAGGCTTACGGCTCCATGTAAGTTGGCAGAGGCATCTGCCCTGACCCTTCTCCAGCAGGGACTGAGAAGCGGAACGTGACAGGATTGGTGTTTTTAGATAGCTTGCTGGCCCAGCACAGCGTGGAAAGCAGCAGCAATGGCAGGTACCAAGAGCCAGCATGTGCGCCACATGGCGGGGCCCTGCTTGATGCACTGCACAGGTACTAGGGCACTCGGCTTTGCGCCCACCCAGGATGCAACGCAGGCATCACTGGGACTGGAGTGAAGGTAGGGGCCTGGAGAGACGATGGAGCAATTGGAGACCAAGAGATGAAGCTACTCAGGGCGTCGGTCCACAGGAAAGGTGGTGGCACCCACGAGGCAGAGCGGGAAAGGATGCGGGGACAGGTGGTGCCATGCTCCAGGGAGGCATGGGGGTCTGCCATCAACCGTGTGTTGGGCTCCTGTAGGGACAGCAGAAGAGCCACCTCACATGCAGCAGGTCGGTCCTCGAAGGAGACTCGGGCTCCTGTGAGACGCCACCTTCCTCTGCTTCCTGGTCCCGGTGCCTGGGGCTGTGCAGAGGAGAGCCCAGCAGCTCCGCCTCCCCAGGCGCACAGCACAGGGCACTGCGGTGACCGAGAAAGCAGGCCCCTCCTCTTCTCTCCCAGTGCTGCCTTCTTCTGAGGAGCCCACCTCTGGCTGAGCCACACCTGGGGGTCCCGGTCACTTCCCAGCTAGCGTGTTCTCTAAGCCACCGAGGGCACGGGTCAGGCTTCCTCCCAGGTGCCATCAGGGGGACCCAGCCCTGTGAAAGATGGGTGCAGCCAGGTCAGTCAGCAACAGGTGAGACGTGCAGCACCAATGACCGCTCTGCACCTCCTCAGAGCCACAGGTCCCCTGTCTGAGACTCAGGCCTGGATAGCGAGGGCTGGGCAGGTCTCCCCAACCCCGCAGCAGTGACCCCGCTCACAGTGTGACCTCCTGGAGCCACAGAAGCCAGGGCTCAGGATCCAAAGCCATCTAGAAGCTGCCCACATCTGGACTCTCCCTTTAGCACGCACAGCAGGCCTGGGGCCAATGGGAGGTGCTGCCTTACCGCAGCCATCTGTAGGACTGGACCAGTTTCTTCTCTCTCCTCTGCTTCCTCTTGCCTAAATTGGGGCCATTGAAATTCCCAGTGGAAGATTCTGGAAGATGAGTGGAGATAAGGCCCCCACAGGAGTGAGTCGCCCCCAGGACCATCATTCCTGCAGGACAGACACTCTGTTTTGTGTGTGTGGTGGGGGGTTTGGACCCTCCCACCGCCTCCCGCATGCCGGGCGAGCCCTGTACCACGGAGCCGCGCCACGAATCCCAACACTGGCTTTTCAAAAATGAAAACTCTCTCTTTTCTCCCCAGATCCCCTGTCGGCAAGGGCTTGTTGCATCGGCCATGGGTCAGCCCCAGGAGGTGGCTTTGAGGGAGGGCACTGCACCCTGGCAGGAGGGCCACCCCTGCCTCTCCTCCCTCTCCCCCCTACTGTGTGAGCGGCCCAGTTGGTGCCACTGTGAGAGCAGCCCCGGGCGTGAGCAGGCACAAACCAGAGTGGCCTGGTGGTGGGGCGACTGCTCTGAGCAGAGGCATTCCCACACCCCTTCCCTGTGCACCTTTCTCTGGGGCCGCAGGGACTGGAGGAATGACAGGAGGCACACACGGGGTCTGGACAGGACAGAACCGAGGATCAGGGAGGACACCATGGGGACAGAGCGCCCCGGGCCACTCGCCATCCACACACCGGCGCTTGGTTCCACCAGGGGCAAGATGAGAAGCCCAGGGACAACAGCTCGGGGACGCACACCCACACAGATGGCTGGACCCCTCTCTCTGAAGGCTGAGCAGCCCGAATCCGGCACCTTGGCCCCTCTTGACGGGTGGCTGATTGCGTCTCTAGAATTCATGTGTACCAAGGGTCAAAGCTGCCAGGGGCAGGGTTGCAGAGGTCAGCCGGCTCAGCAGCCACCACACCAGCCCCCGCACACAGCAAGGGGAGACTCGGGCCACCCCGGTGCCACTCGAGGTCCACATCAGCGGGTTTGGATTTCTAAGTCGAGGCAGGCGGAGTGCCGCTGGGCCTTGCCGACGGCCTCCTGAGAAGACAGGTGTGACTTGGCCAGGTGATTGTTCCTTCCTTTTTAAATGTGATTCTATAACATTATTTAGAAAGTCCAAGTGTTGCAAGGCTTGTCATAATAAACACCAGCGGTGAGCACACCCCTCCCACCTCCAATTCCCCTCCTGTGAGTCACCTGCTTTCAAGTCTCTTCCCCGGCCTGCCATTTCTTTTGATCTTGACCTCCACACTGCTCAGGAACATGATTACACTCTTGCTTGTTGGTTTTCCAGTTTTAACTCACTCACACAAGCACCCTCCACCCATGCCCACTGCATTCCACCCTACACCACCTTCACGATTCACTTACACAGGTCACAAGTTTTGGCCAGGTCAGTACATCCATCTGACTATTCCTATGACCCCCTACATGTCGCAACTAAAACACGGAGGACACTAGGGAGGACACTAGGAAGGTCGTCTCCTTTTCTGTGCAGCTTTTTGTTTCTCCTGGAGTTAACGATTGCCTCATTTTTTCCCCATATACATAATTCCTTACAATACTTCTCCCCAATTATTCCCTCAAGTTTCCTGATGGAGCTGTGAAACTCCTCTCAAGAAAGTCAGATACGTGGGACCATCCCTCACTTTTCTTTGGTTTTGCTTCGTGTTGTTTTTACCTGGGAGACTTCCCTGTGCCCTTTGCCCCACATCCTTTTCACATCCTTGCTCAAGTGGAGCGCATATTCCAGAAACTTCCTGAGAAAGGGTGTGCAGGAGGGACAGTCTCTATATCTTGCCTATCTTCAAACATCTTTGTTTGATTGTCACATTTGACTGATGGTTGTATGGATGAAGAATCTCAGGGGAAGAACCTTTTTAAACAACTCCAAAGCCACCGCTCTGTCACCATCACTTTCTGGGTCACCGTTGAGAAACGCTGATCTTCGCGGTTTTTCTTTTGCATCGCATGACTTCTCTCCTATGAACATTCACAATCTTTCCCCAAGCCCCAGCGTTTTGAAGTTCAGGGGATGTGCCTGGGGTTTGGGAAGGTGGCTCGCCCTTGCAGAGCCCTGGGGAGTGCTCCAGTGAGTTCTGCTCAGGAACATGATCACACTCTTGCTTCTTGGTTTTCCAGATTTAACTGGAAACTGGTCTTGCCGACTCTCTTCCCACTCTGCGGGGTTTTCGGAGTCCGTGTCCGCCTGGTCCATTTCTCTGCAGCGGTGCGGCCTGAGTTCCCTTTGGTGGGGCGGGGCTGCAGCTGCCTGCTCAGGGGACAGGAGGGGGTCAGGACTCCGTGTGTCTTTTCACCTTTGTCAGCCGTTTCTGCCGTGTCCAGCCTGCCCCTCCTGTGCCCACAGCCCCTCAGCCTTTCTGTGGCTGCAGAAGTTCACGACCATTTAGGAACGAGTTTGCTTCCACTGTCACTGGAGAGCGGCATCAGGACATCACCTGTGGAGTGTCATTGGCTGCAGAGACCAGAGCCATTCAAGCGGCTACCAACCAGTGCTGCCCTTCTGCTGGCTGAGCGAGCAGCCCAGGTGGATGATGCCAGTGCTAGCCAGCCCAGTTGCTCCGTGGTTCTGCGTAGCCATGGGGCTTCTTCTTCACGGTAACCTCATATCACAAGATAGCCACTGAACCTCCAGCCTCACGCCCATATGCCAGGTGGATGGAAGAAGAGACGGCGGGAGGAAGGAGCCGTCCCAGGTCAGGGGAAGCACCTTCCCAGGCTCTCCAGCAGGATGTCATCGCATGAGCAGGGACAGGGGGCTGGGAAACAAGTGAGTCAGGAACTTGGCCCTGCCACAGCTGGGGTTCTGCCAGCCGGGACAGAGTGAGGTTGGATTCGGGGCCGCTGACTGCCGGTCAGCCAGCAGGCGGCCCGTGGAGGTCCCCGTGGACGCCCTTGCCTGCCGACCCTTCTCCCTGCTCTGGTTCTTGCTTGCTTCTTACGTTCCCAGGCTGGTGTTGACAGGGTGTTTTGTTTGTTTGTTTGTTGTTTTTCTCCCCAGGAGCACTCAACCACTGAGCCAATCCCGGGCCCTTTCCTGTATTTTATTGAGAGACAGGCCTCACTGAGCTGCTTAGGGCCTTCCTAATTTGCTGAGGCTGGCTTTGAACTTGTGATCCTCCTGCCTCAGCCTCCAGAGCCTCTGGGATTGCAGGAGTGCACCCCGCACCCAGCTGAGAGGGTTTCTCAAAGGAGAAGTGACTCCATATATGTCCAATGTACCATGTTCAACTTGAGGTCCCTCCAGGAGCCCCCACAAAAGATCAAGGACCATTGAGCCAGCTTCTTTCCTTTTGAACGGGACACTCCATAGTTGGAGCAGAGAAGAAAGATGGCTCTTGCCCAGTCACCTTGGATTTTATTTTTCCTCCCTGTACATTTCTATACAAAGAGACAGTCACCCAGCAGAGCAAAGCGGAAGCCCTTCTTCCCACTGTGCTGTTGGCTGTGTAGCCTCGGGTAAGTCACACAACCTCTCTGTTTCTGACATTCCTATTCACCTTTCCAATGGAGAAACTGGATCCATAAAGACCTTCCCATGGAGTACTCTGTCAAAAGCCAAAAAGGAAGGCGGTCAGCAGTACGGGGGGCTCTTTCCTTCGCACATCACGGAGACGGATCTCAAGGCTCCACCCTGCCCGGCCCCACACCCAGGCTCCCCCAGGTCTCCTGCACAGGGCCACCTGGGCATGCACCACGCCTCTGCCCAGGAGATCCCCAGGGGACAAGAGCAAGACAGATGGAGGTCGGTATGGATAAAAACAAGTCCGTGACTGTGACCACGGAGGTGTCCCTGCTTTAGTGAGACAAGTCCCGAAGGCACGTCCTTCGAGTCCTGAAAACCCTGGGCGGCTGGGCGGGAGGGGGGGACCGCGTCACTCACGGGCCCCCTTACCCCGACATGGGCGACCAGCCAGCGTGTCTCTCATGGCCGCAGAAACAGTGTCAGAATCCTGGCAGGAGCACATCTGAAGCTCTGTCCACTCGGGCAGCCTGGGGACGGCGAGGTCCCGCCCATGGCCTACTGGACACTCGGCCGCGTTGGAAGCCATGGCATCTGAGCCTCAGGGCTGTGCCGTGGTGACGCCTGCTCGTCCTCCCCAGAGGGTGCTCCGCCACGCCATGACCTCCCTCCTGCTGCATTTGTCTCTGAGGGTCTGTCCCCATTCCAGTCACCCAGCCCCGTCACCTCCCCTGGCCCCTGGGAGGACCGGGGCCTTCTCACCTCCTCAGGGCCCCTGCTTCCTCCTGGAACCAGCCCCTTGGGCTGGCCACACGCGGCTGCCCCAGGCTCAGGGCCTAGCAGAGCCTGGAAGGAGGGCCTGCGGAAGGGGTGGTAGAAGGTGACCCAGGGAGCCGAGTTGGGGTACAGAGGGGGACAGGGAGGGGACGCTGACTGGAGGCTGTGGTGGAGGGGTCGCCTGGCCCGGGAACGGTCAGGTGGGGTGGATGAGGCACAGTCTTGCAGGTTGAGGGCTGGTCCCCACCTTCCCAGTGGTGCCTGAGCACCCACTCGTGGGTTCCTGCAGAGAAGCCCTGGTAGAGGTGCCCGGCGGCTGCGGCACGGTGAGCGGGAGCTCCAGCCAGAGGGTGGGAGGCACTCGACCGACCAGGATGGGATGGTCCTTCCCAGGCAAGTGGCTCTCAGACACAGCCCCTAACAGGCCCCCGGGGACAGAGGGGCCACGGTGGGAATGAGCAGTGAGGGCCGCCCACTGCCATGATGGGCCCGGAGGTGGCACCCTGGGGAGAGTGGCTGAGCAGGCCCCGAGGCCGAGAGGGGAAAGGAAGCTGAGGTTGGCAGGGAGCGTCGTGGAGGCCCTGCGAGCTCCTCTGGTCCCTGATGGATGTGCCAGGGCCGAATCCCAGCAGCTGCCCAACGTGCGTGCTTGGGGGCCCGCCATCGCCTAGCCTGCAGGCCCACGCGTCCTCTGCCCTCCCCTGCCTGTCCTCCCTGCCTGCCCTGCCCACCCTCCCTGGGCCTCGGCGTGTCCTGAGCCCTGGGCCCCACAGCACTGTCCCCATTCTCAACACCAGCACAGGACCTGGCCCGTCACCTGGGGAGGAAGCCTCCTGTCCCCCTGTCCAGAGCCCTCCAGGTGTCCCCCTACTCCCCTGCACCCCAAAATGCCCTTCTCTCACCCAGAAGGACCCCGGCCAGCGGCGCAGCCCCTGGACTGTCCTGTGGAACACTGCGCTCTCCGCCCTGCTGCCCAAAGCCTGGGTCCCAGCCACGTGCCCAGGACCCCTGGGGCTCCCCCAGCCAAGCCTGTTGGCCACCTCCAGAAGAAGACTCCAGGGCTCAGAGGGGTGAGGTGACGCCCCCAAGCCCACGCTGCACCAGTCCTGCCCTGGCCCTCCCAGGGTGTCCCTGCCTCAGTGGGGAAGCGCAGAGGGAGAGGCCCGGGAAGCCCCTGACAGGCGGGGCTTATCCCTGGGCCTGTTCACGCTCTTCTGGGTTGAAGGGTACAAAGGGCAGCTCCGCCTGCAGCCGGTCCTGGGTGCTGCATTCTGGATCCAAGTGCCAGGGGCCACCTGTGCACGCACCACGCCTCTGCCCAGGAGGTCCCCAGGTGACAAGCTCCCCGCTCTGTCCCTGAACTCTGCTCAGTGTGACACCCCTGCTGAAGGCTGCCCACTTCCGTCTACACATCCTGCTGCCGTGGAGGCACACACATGGTCTAGGTGAACGGCACCGCTCACCCGACACATTTTCTAACTTTTTTCAACCAATATGAGTTTCACAGAAAACAGTTTAATGATTGAAGCAGACAGTGGTTCCTCCCCCGGCCGCCCCCACGTCCACGAGGCCACTCTGGAGGTCTGGGAGCACCAGGAGAGTACTTCTTGCCTGTGGGTTCCAGGCTCATGAGAATGATTAGCCCTCATCTAGGGAGCCGGGGCGTGGGTCTGCCCAGACGCCCAGGAGGAGGGCAGCAGGGCCTGCAGGGGTCAGGGTGCTGGGGCTTGTGCCTGGTCTGGGAAATGGTCCCCTGGTGGGAGGGCCCTGACCCGGCCCCTGCACTGTGTGAGTAAAGAGGCACCCGGGCGTCTGCACACGAGCAGGGCCCCCTCATTTCCATGGTAAGAACTGAGCCCTGGCTGCTCCAGGGTCCCCTCCAGGGCATCCCCAGGAGAGTGGGGCCACCCAGCCTCAGCAGGAGGCTCCACCCCCAGCCCCACATGGTCAGGGACGAAAGCCTAGCTAGGCACCCTGGCTTCCCAGAGGGCATCTTGACCACCTTGCCACCAGGTAGTGTGTCAACATGCCTACCAGCAGCTCACCACCTCCAGAGTGGGACACAGACCCAGGCCTGCCCAAGGGGTCAGCAAGAGGGACTGAAGGCTGTGTCCATCCTCCCCACTGTGCCACTGGTGATGAACAGCCCAGGTCTGCACTGGGGCCAGCCTTGGACCTGGGCTCCCTTCTGGAGCTGCCCTCAGGCGTCTTGGCTCCTAATGGCCCCAAGTGGGAAGCCAAACAAATGCACTTTCCCAAGAGCCCTGCAGAGGGGAAGTTGCTAAAAGCATTTGGACCAGGCAGGATTCTGCTGATTAAACAGAAGCTGCTTGGCCACCTTTTCCTCCTTCCTTCCTGGGAGGACATGATGCCTGGAGCCTCTGCAGCCATCTTGCCATGGTAGGGAAAGCCAAGAAGATCTTATCAAGTCCAGGACTCCCTCTAAACTTGGGTGAGGCGTTGCTTCTGCCTCTGAGTCTTAGAAATTCTGAGTTATGCTCAATGCCGCCCCACACTGCTTTCTATAACCAGAGCCATCTGCTCACAGGCGAAGGGCCAGGAGGCCTGCTCTCTGCCCTCAGGTAGATTTGGCTCCAAGATCTGGCCCGACACCTTCCCACCAAGGTGCCATAAAGGAGAACCTTGCTCCCTGATCTTTCCTCATCCCCCTCCCCCTGGAGCCTTAATCTTCTGTTTGTGAAGTGATTTCCAGTTGTCATGGAGACCGACTCCTGCAATGGAGGGGGGAACAAAGGTGGGGTCCAAGGCTCAGTCCCCAGGGTCAGGGAGTGGGAGTGACTGACACCAGAGTCCAGTGACAGTTCTTTCCCAGGACTCTGGAGGCAAAGCCCATAGGAACCCGCCCACTCCCTGTGGAGGGGGCAGGCAGGGTGCCGACCAGCAGTGTCTCCCACCTTCCACCACATCCCCACTGCCCACCCAGCCCGCTGCCCACCCAGCCCGCTGCCCTGCAGGAAGGCAGACAGCAGAGCGGCTGGACATGACGCCTCTGGGTGGCCTCTGACACCTTTCCCAGGTCGACGTCCTCCTCGTCCTGTGATGGGTGGACCCAGAAGCAAAGGCTGCCGTGACTTGGGCAGCCCCGTGATCTCCTTGTCTGCAGGTCAAGGGATTTGGGACTGGAGCACACTACAGAAACCCTCAGGACAGTGCTCCGGCTGGCCTTTGTTTGAATAGCTGGCTGAAGGTGTGTGCAGTAAGTGCCACAAGTCCTGGGCCACCTCGTCACCCTGCCTATCACAGCTTTGTCACCCTGCTATCACAGCTTCATCCACCATGGTCCAACAGATCACTACAGAGCTTGTGCAAGAGGGAGGACCGGGCACTGTCACACCCATTCCTCCTGCCCCAACCTCCAGTCCACCATAGGGGTGAAAAAGACTCCAAACCGGGCCATTTGCTCTTGGCATTGGGGAGGGTTAGGATTTCAGGAAGTGACCGCATGCACGTGCGCCCTCCCTTCTCAGTTTGTAAGCAAACACAAAGGATCCGCTTCTTGCTAAGTGCCAAGTCAGTGAGCGTGTCCAGAAGATAGGGAGGGACAAAGATCTGTCACCCACAGGCAGTGGGTGATGAACCAGAGTTAACACGTGCTCTCCCTGGACAGAGGGAAAGCGCAGTGACATGCCTGTCCAAACCATCTGGGTGGATCCCTGGCTCTAGGCACCTGTCCTAACACCTGCCCCAGGTCCGCCTCGGCCCCACCCTGCTCCCTTCCCCTCTCCCCTGACACCCCCAGTGCCACCACCACCTATTATACCCACCTGCCTGAACCGGCCAGAGAGAAGGGGCAGCAGGCACAACCCGGTGGTGCAGCAGCCTGGGAGTCCCAGGGGAGGGTCACAGCTGGGACCTGGCCCACGGGCTTCCGGGAGAAGGTGGAAGTGACTGGTGGGGCCCCAGGAGGAGGGGGTGAGCGTGCAGGCCAGCCATGGGGGCAGGGCTGTCCCCAAGGGAAAACAGACCAAGCAAGGGCCTGCAGAGTGGGAGAGCCACTGAGTCCACAGGGCGGTGCAGGGAGGGCTGAGAGGGGCCCAGGGAGGGAGCCCCTCCCCAGAGAGGGGTGCAGGGTGAGGGGTGCTGGGTGAGAGGTACAGGGTGAGGGGTGCAGGGTGAGGGTGCTGGGTGAGGGGTGCAAGGTGAGGGTGCTGGGTGAGTAGTGCAGGGTGAGGGGTGCAGGGTGAGGGGTGCAGGGTGAGGGTGCTGGGTGAGGGTGCAGGGTGAGGGGTGCTGAGTGAGGGGTGCAGGGTGAGGGTGCAGGGTGGGGGTGCAGGGTGAGGGTGCAGAGTGAGGGGTGCAGGGTGAGGGTGCAGGGTGAGGGTGCTGGGTGAGGGGTGCAGGGTGAGGGTGCAGGGTGAGGGGTGCTGGGTGAGGGTGCAGGGTGAGGGGTGCTGAGTGAGGGGTGCAGGGTGAGGGTGCAGGGTGGGGGTGCAGGGTGAGGGTGCAGAGTGAGGGGTGCAGGGTGAGGGTGCAGGGTGAGGGTGCTGGGTGAGGGGTGCAGGGTGAGGGTGCAGGGTGAGGGGTGCAGGGTGAGGGTGCTGGGTGAGGGTGCAGGGTGAGGGGTGCAGGGTGAGGGGTGCTGGGTGAGGGTGCAGGGTGGGGGTGCAGGGTGGGGGTGCAGGGTGAGGGTGCAGGGTGAGGGGTGCTGAATGTGGGTGCAGAGTGAGGGTGCAGGGTGGGGGTGCAGGGTGAGGGTGCAGAGTGAGGGTGCAGGGTGAGGGTGCAGGGTGAGGGTGCAGGGTGGGGGTGCAGGGTGAGGGTGCAGGGTGAGGGTGCAGGGTGGGGGTGCAGGGTGAGGGTGCAGGGTGGGGGTGCATGGTGAGGGTGCAGAGTGAGGGTGCAGGGTGAGGGTGCAGGGTGGGAGTGCAGGGTGGGGGTGCAGGGTGGGGGTGCAGGGTGAGGGTGCAGGGTGGGGGTGCAGGGTGGGGGTGCAGGGTGAGGGGTGCTGAATGTGGGTGCAGAGTGAGGGTGCAGGGTGAGGGTGCAGAGTGAGGGTGCAGGGTGAGGGTGCAGGGTGAGGGTGCAGAGTGAGGGTGCAGGGTGAGGGTGCAGGGTGAGGGTGCAGGGTGGGGGTGCAGGGTGAGGGTGCAGGGTGAGGGTGCAGAGTGAGGGTGCAGAGTGAGGGTGCAGGGTGAGGGGTGCTGGGTAAGGGTGCAGGGTGAGGGTGCAGGGTGGGGGTGCAGGGTGGGGGTGCAGGGTGAGGGTGCAGAGTGAGGGTGCAGGGTGAGGGGTGCAGGGTGAGAGTGCAGGGTGAGGGTGCAGGGTGAGGGTGCAGAGTGAGGGTGCAGAGTGAGGGTGCAGGGTGAGGGGTGCTGGGTAAGGGTGCAGGGTGAGGGTGCAGGGTGGGGGTGCAGGGTGGGGGTGCAGGGTGAGGGTGCAGAGTGAGGGTGCAGGGTGAGGGGTGCAGGGTGAGAGTGCAGGGTGAGGGTGCAGAGTGAGGGTGCAGGGTGGGGGTGCAGGGTGGGGGTGCAGGGTGAGGGGTGCTGAATGTGGGTGCAGAGTGAGGGTGCAGGGTGGGGGTGCAGGGTGAGGGTGCAGAGTGAGGGTGCAGGGTGAGAGTGCAGGGTGAGGGTGCAGGGTGAGGGTGCAGAGTGAGGGTGCAGGGTGGGGGTGCAGGGTGGGGGTGCAGGGTGAGGGGTGCTGAATGTGGGTGCAGAGTGAGGGTGCAGGGTGGGGGTGCAGGGTGAGGGTGCAGAGTGAGGGTGCAGGGTGAGGGTGCAGGGTGAGGGTGCAGAGTGAGGGTGCAGGGTGAGGGTGCAGGGTGAGGGTGCAGGGTGGGGGTGCAGGGTGAGGGTGCAGGGTGAGGGTGCAGGGTGAGGGTGCAGGGTGGGGGTGCAGGGTGAGGGTGCAGAGTGAGGGTGCAGGGTGAGGGTGCAGGGTGAGGGTGCAGAGTGAGGGTGCAGAGTGAGGGTGCAGGGTGAGGGTGCAGGGTGAGGGTGCAGGGTGGGGGTGCAGGGTGAGGGTGCAGAGTGAGGGTGCAGGGTGAGGGTGCAGGGTGGGGGTGCAGGGTGAGGGTGCAGGGTGAGGGGTGCTGGGTAAGGGTGCAGGGTGAGGGTGCAGGGTGGGGGTGCAGGGTGGGGGTGCAGGGTGAGGGTGCAGGGTGGGGGTGCAGGGTGGGGGTGCAGGGTGAGGGTGCAGGGTGAGGGTGCAGGGTGGGGGTGCAGGGTGAGGGTGCAGAGTGAGGGTGCAGGGTGAGGGGTGCAGGGTGAGGGTGCAGGGTGAGGGTGCAGAGCGAGGGTGCAGGGTGAGGGTGCAGAGTGAGGGTGCAGGGTGGGGGTGCAGGGTGGGGGTGCAGGGTGAGGGTGCAGGGTGAGGGGTGCTGAATGAGGGTGCAGGGTGAGGGTGCAGGGTGGGGGTGCAGGGTGAGGGTGCAGAGTGAGGGTGCAGGGTGAGGGTGCAGGGTGAGGGTGCAGAGTGAGGGTGCAGGGTGAGGGTGCAGGGTGGAGGTGCAGGGTGAGGGTGCAGGGTGAGGGTGCAGGGTGAGGGTGCAGGGTGAGGGTGCAGAGTGAGGGTGCAGGGTGAGGGGTGCTGGGTAAGGGTGCAGGGTGAGGGTGCAGAGTGTGGGTGCAGGGTGAGGGTGCAGGGTGGGGGTGCAGGGTGGGGGTGCAGGGTGAGGGTGCAGGGTGGGGGTGCAGGGTGGGGGTGCAGGGTGGGGGTGCAGGGTGAGGGTGCAGGGTGGGGGTGCAGGGTGGGGGTGCAGGGTGAGGGGACTTGGTTGGAGGTGGAGAGGTCAAGGAAAGAAAGGCTGCCCAGGCGCAGGGGCTCGGGAACTTTCAGGGCCTGGGGACCAGAGTCCTCAATCTTCCTTCTGCCTTCGGGGCCCTCCGAGGCCTTCAGCGAGCAGATGTGGTAGACAGATGTCCACGACTGGATTCAGCCTTTTCTGAGGAGGGGGTCACTGCACGGCAGGAATGCAGTGAGTGCCTGCTGACATTGTTTCAACAACAGGACCACCCCACCTCCTTTGAGAGGGCGGCCCACCAAGTCCACAGGCAGGATCTGAGATTCGGAGCTCCTGGGCCGGGCTCTGACATCCAGGCAGGATCCTGGTCTCTGCCCGAGCCCTCTAGCTTGAGCCTCTCTGTGGGAACGCGGGAATGCAACTTCCTACGCCCTGGACTTGCCTTGAAGGGTAGGGTAACAGCACAGGTAGGATCCTGAGGACCAGGCGGCAGAAGGCAGGTGCTGCCCAACCTCCCTGAAACCCGATTGCGAATGGCAGGCTTGCAAACCCCGTCCAGCCTCAGTACCCTGCTCCCTCACCCAAGTGTGCTGGGGACGGGCTTGGGAACCCAGGGGAAGGTCAGGCTCCCTTCTGGGCACCCCCCTTCAATGTTTCCTTCACCATCAGCGGAAAATCCCTGAGCTGACCGCGCCCCATGGGCCTGGCTGCCACTGACTTCACCAGTTAATCCAGACTAATAGGAAGAGGCGGAAGTTCCCGCAAGGCAGGAGACGCCCGTGACCAGTGGCTAACAGAGGAGGACCGGGCCTGCGTGCAGATGCCTGGCTTCGCTGCCCACCCCAAGATTCACACAAGCCTGCAGACACATTTGTGTGGTCAGCACTGCCCTGGCACCCGCCCTGTGGGAGCAAGGCCAGCCTGGGAGGGGTCTGGCCGCCTGCCCCGGCTCCCGGACAACAGCCCTGGGTGGGGAGGGCTTCACCCAGCTGATTGGCTCACTCTCCATCTGGGCCAGGTCCCCCCAAGGCCTTGACCAGTGGTGGCCAAGGCGATTCACCACTTGGGGAGAGTCCCTGCGGCCCTCACTCAGGCCTTGCTTTGCAAGCGCAGGTCAGGACCTCTGTGCAAGCCTAGCTGTGACATTGTGGGTACAGTCACACCCAGGCAATAAACTTAGGTGGGGAGCGCCAAATTCTGGGCCATTGAAAAATAATTTTCAAAAAACCACACATTTCTAGGAAAACACATGAATGAGCAGCATCACCAGGTAGTACTTGAGGCACCCTGCTAACTTGGAATTTCAAGTAACACAAGAAATCTTAATATACATTTTCATAATTATAAATGTGAATGCTCATAAGTTATTCATAAACTTTTCAGTGTAAGGAGGTCTCTTTCAGTGTTTGGAACTTACATTAGCATAAGTATGTCCTTTGCCAGAATTGGGATAAACTCATGGTGAAAAATTATATTAAATTCAAAGTATAATTTTATTAAAATTTTTAAAAAGGGTTTATTTTAGCTTAAAAGTTTAATGAACTCCTTGATGTTTGGGACATGCACTAAAAAATTATTCATTGTTGACCTGAAATTCAAATATACCTTGGGTTTTTATTTGTTCTGTACTTTTTTTGAGTGAAAGATTGGATCATCCTTGATCAGAATACAACTCACCTCTCCTTCTGCAGCCTAGTCTCACCCCTGATGTGAGAATGGGACCCCTTCCCACCAGGCCCCAGGTTTCCAGACTCCCCTGCAGAGGAGATCGGCTCTCCTGGGGACCCCTGTGGTGCACATGAAGGGACACCAGGCGGCCCAAGGCTGTCCTCAGAGCTCTCAGTCAGGTGAGAAGCACTGTGGAGGCCCTCTGCCTCACTGTCTGGGCCCCTCTGACATCGGGTGTTCTCTGGGCCGCACTGCAGGTGGCTAACTCAGCCGAGGGCCACCGTCCGGCTGGAGGGTGGGGCTTCTGTACTTGGACTTGCTGAGTCTGGCCAGCAGCTTTCACAACCCCACGACACTGGTGAGTGGTTGCCCTGTGTGTGAGGGCCAGTTCTGGCCTGCCATCCCCTGCTCACAGGTGCACACAGGACAGGACAGGACAGGACAGGCCCGGACACAGCCTGAGAGTGATGGTGGCAGGGGCCCTCACCCAGAGCCCCAGGCCGAGCTCTGCACAGCCAGCTATTGCCGATGGCCTCAGTCTGCCCCCTGGGTTAGTCCTAGCTCCTCTGCCACAGGGCAGCAGGAGCAGCATGCTCCCCTCGGTGGGTGGGGACAAGATGGACGCCAGGCCAGCAGGCACTCAGGGCTCTGCTGGCCCAGATGCACATTGTCCCTTGGTGTGCACACACAGCTCTGGGGACGGGCTCACAGCCAGTCTGGTCTGTTTTCTGACCAGGCGCCTTCTGCTCTCTTTTGAGGGGTCCCCGGAGCTTAGCACCGCTTTTCTCTGTTTCTTTTTTTTTTTTTTTTTTTTTTTAGAGAGAGAGTGAGAGAGGGAGAGAGGAGAGAGAGAGAATTTTAATTTTTTTTTTTTATTTTATCGGCGGACACAACATCTTTATTGGTGTGTGGTGCTGAGGATCGAACCTGGGCCACACGCACGCCAGGCAAGCGCGCTACCGCTTGAGCCACATCCCCAGCCCCTTCTCTGTTTCTTAAGAGCTCATGGCCAAGTCACGGGCATCTTGTGGACAGTCTGCAGGCCAATGCTACCGAAGGCAACCAGGGTTTGCCCCCACCTCGCATCTCCATAACATGAGTGGGAAGCCAGTGAGCAGCAGGCCAGCCTGGTCTCCCCCGGCCTTCAGCCTGGTCTCCCCCAGCCTTCAGCCTGGTCCCCCCAGCCTTAGCCTGATCCCCCTGGCCTTAGCCTGGTCTCCCCCAGCCTTCAGCCTAGTCCCCCCAACCTTAGCCTGATCCCCCCCAGCCTTAGACTGGTCTCCCTCTAGCCTTCAGCCTGGTCTCCCCCGGCCTTCAGCCTAGTCTCCCCCAGCCTTCAGCCTGGTCCCCCCAGCCTTAGCCTGATCCCCCTGGCCTTAGCCTGGTCTCCCCCAGCCTTCAGCCTAGTCCCCCCAGCCTTAGCCTGATCCCCCCCCAGCCTTAGACTGGTCTCCCCCTAGCCTTCAGCCTGGTCTCCCCTGGCCTTCAGCCTGGTCTCCCCCAGCCTTAGCCTGGTCCCCTCTGGCCTTAGCCTGGTCCCCCCTGGCCTTAGCCTGGTCCCCCCCAGCCTTCAGCCTGGTCCCCCACCCTGGCCTTAGCCTGGTCTCCCCCGGCCTTAGCCTACTCCCCCCTGGCCTTAGCCTGGTCTCCCCCGGCCTTCAGCCTGGTCTCCCCCAGCCTTAGTCTGGTCTCCCCTGGCCTTAGCCTGGTCTCCCCCCCGGCCTTAGCCTGGTCTCCTCCCCGGCCTTAGCCTGATCTCCCCCAGCCTTGGCCTGGTCTCCCCCGGCCTTGCCAACACCTTCTCAACAGACGCAGCGGCAGCAGGCCCCCTGTCCCAGAGGCCCAGGACAAATGCCCTGTAGCAGAGATGCCCAGCCCTCTGTGGAGGCCGCAGAGACACATACAGGGAATCTGTGCAATGCTGGTGCGGTGCCCACGGGCATTCCGGGGTCTGCCCACCGCCCACCCTTCACATCCACCTCCTGCCCCGTCTTTGCTTTTCTTCTTTGTTGTCAATGTGACCACACAACAGAGTGAAGTCCCCACCATAGGGAAGCCCTCGAAAAATGCTACTAGACCAAGAGAGAGGGGACCATGTCCTCCCAAGTGGAGGGCCAGGCCGTGGCTCGCAGGGGAGAGGGCAGATGACCCAGGGAATGGGTGGCGCTTGTTTTGTTTATGGCCAAGAGGAAGCAGAGGGGCCCAAGAGGGAATCTCAAGGGCAAGGGTGGGGGGCAGGAAGGACGACAGACTCCCAGAACCAGGTGTGCAGGGACAGCCCAGCCTGCCCCTCCATGGGGCCAGGGCGGGGCCAGAAAGACCAGCTGGGCCTTGACAGCAGCTGGAGGACAGAGCCGCAGGAAGGTAACCGTGGGCCCCAGGACACGCTCTGGCAGAGGTGGACGGCAGGCCGGGACTGTGGGATGGCTGGGGGCAGCAAGGCCACCCTGGGCCCAGGGGGAGCCCAGGGGCTGTCACAGAGCCACCAGGAGCAGCAGGAAGCCCAGGCAGGTGTGGGGGTGGGGCAGACCTCAACACGCACAGTGGACACTGAAGAGGGTCCCGAGCGCCAGGCGCTGCAGACTCAAGCTCGCCCCTCACCCCACACACAGCCAGGACCCGGGCCCGCCCCCCCACCTGGGCCTCAGGTACAAGAGTGGGAAGAGGCCGAGCTGGGGCCCCTTGGCCGCTCAGGCCCGCCTGCCATGGCCGCCCTGGTCCTCTCAGCTCACGGGGGCCCTTGGCAGTGAAGGCAGGGTGCTGGACTCGGCCTTCTCAGGACTGAACTAGTCTGTCCCCTGGGGAGTTCTAACAGATGAGGCCAGGCGGACGCCCCCCCCCTTGCCCCACACTTCAGACTCCAGCCTGTGGTCCCCCCAGCCAGCCCTGGGACAGCACGGGCCCTGCCCAAGCTCTCCATCCTCAGGGAGGACAATGGAGAAGGCTGCCCGCAAGGCCCCCACCCAGGAAGGCCAAGCTCGGGCAGCCACGTGACGGCTTCCGGTGGCAGGTCACAACAGGCGGCAGCTGGCTCTGAGAAAGGAGGGGAAAATGTGCCCAGAGAAGTCGAAGCGGTTTCTGGTGACTTGGCAGCTCCAGGGCCTCACCGTGTCTGTGTTAACCCCTTCCCTCCTGGAGGGCGGCCCAGGGGCCTCCAGGCCTCCCTGCATCCCAGGAACCCCATCCCATCCGTCCCCTTGAGTCCCCTCATGCTGAGAGGTGGTGACCCCATTACAGGAGCCCGTGCCAGCACTGATGGTGAGAAGGGGCATGGCTGTCCCACCCTGCTCAGCCACAGGCAGAGGCCAAGTCTCAGAGCTTCCTGCCTCTCTGACCTCCAGCTGGTCTTTCCAGCCCTGCCCCGGCCCCATGGAGGGGCAGGCCGGGTTGTCCCTGCATACCTGGTTCTGGTACCGATTTCTCCATTCTGTGGGCTCTCTCTTCACGTTATTCTTTGCTGAGAAGAAGCTTTTTAGTTTGATTCCATCCCACTTATTGATTCTTGGTTTTACTTCTTGCATCTGAAGAGTCTTGTTAAGGAAGTAGGTCCTAAGCTGACATGGTGACGGTCTGGGCCTACTTTTTCTTCTAGTAGGCACAGGATCTCTGTTTTAGTGCCCAAGTCTTTGACCCACTTTGAGTTTCGTGCAGGGTGAGAGATAGGATTTTAGCCTACTTTGTTACATGTGGATTCTAATTTTCCCAGCACCGTTTGTTGAAGAGGCTATCTTTTCTCCAGTGAATGTTTTTGGCACCTTGGTCTAGTATGAGATACCTGTATTTACGTGGGTTTGTCTCTGTGTCCTCTACTCTGTACCATTGGTCTACAAGTCTATTTTGGTGCCAGTGCCATGCCGTTTTTGTACTATTGCTCTGTAGTGTAGTTTAAGGTCTGATAATGTGATATATCCTGCTTCACTCTTCTCACTAAGGATTGCTTTGGCTATTCTGGGTCTCTTATTTTTCCAAAGGAATTTCATGATTGCTTTTTCTAGTTCTATGAAGAATGTTGTTGGGAATTTACTGGAATTGCATTAAATCTATATAACTCTTTGTAGTGTGGTCATTTTGACAACATTAATTCTGCCTATCCAAGATCTTTCCATCTTCTAATGTTTAATTCAATCTATTTTAACAGCATCTGTTCTGTAAATTACTCCCTAAGCCACACGGCATGACAGCTGTTGGCCTGGCGTTCACCTGGTGCTCGGTGTTGTCATCTAGAGGCGCTTTCAAGTCCACGGAGGACAATGCAAAACAGCACCTGTCACCAAAGGGTCCTGAGCGTCTGCACAGGTCTTGGAACTGATACCTGACATGTCCAGGGACGGCTGATTCCATCACAACTGTAGAAATGTCCCCCAGGTGGCAGGGCATTCAGGACACAGTTCCCATGAGCCAAGACTCTGTCACATGGGGAGCTCAAGGGGGTCCTGCCAGGGGGATGAAACCTGCAGGAGGACAGTCTGGGGGACCTTTGACAAGAAATGCAGGTGATGGGGAGTGACGTCGGAACCAGGGTGCTGCTGTAAAGCCAGAAGCCATGGTTCCCACCAGAGCCTCCCCAGGGACATGTCTCCATAGCCCCAGGGTCTGTCCCTCTAGGGACACCCACACAGAGCTCCCCCCCGCCATCTTTCTCAGCGGCTGCCTGGACAGACACTGTGGCCATGGGGACATTCTGCAGAGGCCACCCCGCCATGGTGATGGAGACGAGGCATATCCCAGTGGCCTCCGCAGGTTGGGCCACGCCCACCAGGTAGGGCAGTGCTATCAAGGCAGGGCCCAGTCGCTGCCTTCCAGGGGCCACCAGTTGTGAGAGTGCCAGAGTGGGCAGCTAGAGGGAAGCTGGTCAGGGCCCCAGGGCCAGGTGAGGGTTCCGGCCCAGGGCGTCTGCTCCCTTCCCAGGCTGATTCAAGGCTGGGAGGAGGACAGCAGAAGGGCCCAGCTCCACCCAGGTCCTCAGCAGCAGGGAGGAAACCCCAGGCTCTCCCACTCAGCGGGAGGAATGGGAAGGAAAGTTCCCTGCACGCACTCCCGAGGACAGAGTGGCCCTCCGGGCTTTGCTGTTCTTGTTTTACGTGCGTGACTTGCAAAGCCAGCGATCATCCTAACCCTGCCGAGTCGGTCATTAGCAGCCCTGAGCTTCACTGTCCGCTGGACGTCGCTGTCCACTGGACATCACCTGCTGGCTTCCTTCTGCTCCTCCTCACAGGGGCCACATGGGCCTGGCCATAGGCACTTGGTGATGCTGAAGACTCTGAGGTGGCGGGAACTGGCGTTGGAACCAAGGCGGCTGCCATAAAGCCAGAGCAGGCCTCGGCCCAGGCTCCGACCCGGGAGGCCCCCAGCACGCCCTTCTCACTCCTCCGAGCCCCCCACAGCAAGCGTCAGTCTCTCCCGTGTTGCTGTTTTTCCCCAACCACAGTAGAAAGTGGGAGATCCTTGAGAAAAGAGCAGCAGCCCCCGGGCCAGCCGTCCCCCAGCAGGGCACCAGGGTGCTGCCTGGAGGCCTTTCTTGTCACATCTGTTCCTTGCCCCTGTTGTTGAGGATCCTAGAGTTAATCCTGACCTGGAAGAAGAAGGTTCAGCTCTTTCACAACAGCCCCACCCACATGGACGGGCTGTGTTGCCATCAAACCCAAATTTGCTGCTGATACATGGTGAGCAGGTCCATGTCCCTGGACCCACCCCTGGCCAGCTAGTTGGGCAGAATGATGAGTCGTAGCTTGAGGAGGCTTTCTTTTTTGGCAATTGCATAGACTAGACATGAAAGTGTTCCCACTGCATGGTTGGAATGTTAATCAAATCTGAAAATCCTTTTAATACCTAGCTCAACAGACAGGGAGGAAAGGGGATGATATCTCCAGGGACCAAAAGAGAAGCAAAGAATGGTGGGCTACAGCTAGCCTTCATCTGCTGTGGGGCTGCACAGTCTCAGAACCCAAAGGGCTAGGTGTGAACAGCCCAGAGGGGGAAGTAAGATGGGAGCCCTGTGAAGCAGGTAAATCCTTGAAGGAGAACACCTTCCCACAGCAAAGGAGATGGCCCAAAAGCATATCTGTCCCACCCTATGCTGGGGACAAAGAGAAAAATCTTAGCCTGTCTTCTTCAGGTCTGGAATTTGAATGTATGCTACCTACACAGCCCAGGACCCACAAAAAAAGCATTAAAATGATCAGGTTGGCAATATGACTGAGAGTCTTACAAGCACAAAATCTCTCAGCAAAGACATTCTCAGCCCAAGCACAAAAGATTCCCAGATAGACCACTACTACAAAAATGAACTCACAACCCAAAACTATATGACACTCAAGGAAACAATCCACCAACAGACCCAATAAACAGAGGAATTCGATCCCTAAGAACCTTGGGTAGCAGGATTACCAGGTGACTGTTTTAAGCAGGTATATTTAGGGTGATCATAAACAAAAAATCAGCACAAGACACTACAAAAAATGGGGTGGGGAGTCAGATTTGGAAAGAATGGGGAACTTTTGGAAATGAGAAATATAGTGAGTGAAATAAAGGCCTCAATGGATAGACACAACCTCATTATTGGAAGGTACAGTAATTGGAAGGGACAGTTGTTATTTGAGGTAAACTGTACAGAGCACAGGAGACAAAAGGTGAGCTACCAACAGGAAGCTGCGATTTGGAGAGAATTAAGGAGTTCTGGACTGAAGACACATTCCTTAGAGTGTTGAACCTATTGTTCTCTGTCTTCTCTTTTTGTTGTCTGGGAGTCTGGTTTGGCACCCCAGCCCTTCCTGAAAGCCCGAGGGCTAACTCTCCACCCCCAGAGCTGTGCTTTGGAAGAGCTGCCTCCCAGCCACAGCGCTGCATGCTCCTGCACTGTCCAGAGACCCCTCCTTAGGTGACACCTCTTCTTTCTCTTGCTGTAGCTCCTGGGCTGAGTCTCTAACTTTGTCTCCCCTCTCCCGTGTCCCACCTTTTGTCCACTTGTTCTGGGAACATTTCTCATTCTTAACTTCCAGGCTCTAGTTTCTTCTTTTGAGAGTTTTAATTCTCTCATCGCATTTAGCATTTTTTCAACTTTTCTCTAAATGATCACACACAGCTACCCTCCTGGGCTGGTTTTCCTTTACTTAAGATACGATTGTACAGCTTTGAAAGTTCTCTCCTGATCATACTTTGCCTGCTTTCTCTGATTTTAAGACCTGCTTGTTGGCTTGGTTGGGGTGCCGTGCATCTTGGTCTTCCACGACAGGAGCACTCTGTGTCCGGTGGCTCCTGTTCACTCTCCAGGTGTGAGTGAGGAGTAGATAATTGGAAGCTCTGTGGGCCCAGGGGGGCTTATCAGTGGGAGAGTGTCAATGCAGGGTGACGGGCTCTAAATGGCAGATCTGTGGTTCATCTTCAGTGGGGCAGTGCTGAGAGAAGGGAGGAGACCAGAGGGGTGGGGTGGGGCAGCTTACACCAACATGGATGGCCTAACTTTCTTCCACCTACTGAGTTCCTTCCCCAAACACCACTCCAGGTAAGCCTGGGAGTTCTGGGGTCCTAGGTCCAAGCACACTGCATCCAAACTTGTCCTGTGTGCTGTTGGAGGCGGGGGGCAGCAGAGCTCTGGTGTGAGCTGCTGCTGGTCTTCTTTTCTGTCCCCCTCACTGTCTCCCTGAGTCTGGGAGGCTCCATAACTAGTGTTGGATTCAACAGCCGTAAGGTGACTCTAATTGCTACACATTTCTAGATGCTTGTTCTCAGCTTGGGCATATCCCCTGTTGAGAACCAAGAATAAACAGTTTGCAGAGCCTCACGGCTGCAGGCACCACGTGGTCCCCGTCAGGCCCATGGCGGTCCACGGGGGGACTACCAAGCCAGACCCTGTCAGAAGACATCTCCTCAGAGGGGCCGTGAGCCTGCCAGCTCACACCTCTGCCCATCACCAGAAGGAAGACTGCAGCACCCCTCCTCCTGCCATCGCGTGGGAGGGCGCTTTCAGGTGCGCTGTGCCCACCTCTGTTGGCCCTCCCCCTCCCTCCCCTGACTCTCCCTACACTTCTCCATCCGCCTTCCTTCCATTCTGAAGAGACCCCTCAGCAGACCCTCCCGCAGGCCCATCTGGCTCCTCGGAGCTCTCAGAGACAGTGTGGGTGGCATGCAGCCAGCGCGTGGCCACCTGTCCTCGACAGCTCTGGATCTCCCTCTTTTCCACTTCAGCTGCTCTCTGAAGGCCAAGGGGGCGTCCTGCTGAGTCCCTCCCATGGCCACCCAGAGAGATGGAAAGAAAATGAGGAAAGGATCGGGTGGGAGTTCTCAGTGGCCGCCACTGCGTCCCTTCTCCTTAGTGAGGGCCACCTCCCCGCCATCCCCACCCTGCCTCCACCAGCTGCCACCTCACCTGGGTCTCGTTTTTCCAGTAGCACAGCTGGTGCAGGCAGCAACGGGAGGGGACAGAGGCGGCTCAGAGAGGCCTGTACTTCTTGGTTGCCGCAGAGGACGTGGCTTACTGTAACCTCCAGGCCCCGTTCCAGGTGCCCACATCTGGCCCTGATGTGGTGACGGACGAGGGGGTCCTCCCAGCACCCGAGTCCCACTCTGGAGTAGCCCACTCGCTCTGGGGGTGGCTGCTGACCAGTCACGCTCGGCTGTGGACTTCTACCACTGGGTGCGAGTCCTTTGGTAAGGGTGAGCGGAGGGTGCATCCCCATGTCCTGCCTGCCCACGCCCCCCTCCCCACCCAGCATCTAAAAGCACAGGGCCACCACTGAAGATGAGACCCGGCTCTTCCCCTCCGATGGCCCCAGGGTCTCACTCTGACCCACCACTACAGCTTCACCACCTCTGTCCAGTCTCCACGGCAGACGGATGGTCGTCCTCCTGGAAACTTCCAGAATCTCCTGGGATTCCAAGGTGGGGCCTTACAACCCGTTTTCCTAAGAACATGCACAGACACACCCCATGCACGACTTCTGGGTGTTCAAGGCTGTTTGTGGGCTCTTATAGAGGGTCCCTTAGAGGGAACCCCTTGGAGGACCCCTGTGACTATGACTGCAGTTGGTAGGCCACCTTTCCAGTAAAGATGTCCCTGACTGTCCTTGGGACACTGGGGGTGGTGTCTGCCAGCCTGATTCAATCTGACCAGTTAGCGCCTCCTCCCTGGCCTCCACGGTGACTTTGGTTGGGCCCTGCACTGCAGGCAGAGGGGCCAGGACACCTCATCAGCTCTGAGAGGCCATGGGTTCCTCCATGTGCCTTGATCATAATCCCCTCCAAAAAGGGGGAAAATGCTGCCCACCTAAAGGTGGGAGGCCGCCAGGTGTCCATACCGCCCAACTGTGGGAAGTGTGTCTGAGGACCTGTGAGCTGTGTATGGCTGGGATCTTGGGGGTGGACCATGGAGAGGAAGGAGCTGTCCTTCTACCGGGTCCTCAAGCAGAGATGCAAGCTCGGAGAGCATCGAGTGACATGATTTTCTCCCCGTCAGTGATGCCAGCTTGGAGAAAGGGCAGTGCTGGGAGCCTGGACCAGCCACCGACTCGGGCTGGCATAGGACAGTAAGGCTTTCTCCTCGATGGGGCCTAAACAGTGGCCAGCAGCACACGAGGGGGGTGGGCTGCCCACCCAGCGCTTCCGGCCTCGCTGTAGCAAACACCATCTCCCTGTCCGGAATATGAACCCTGTGGATGGACAGATGTGAAGGAAGCCTGCGGCCCTCACCAGCTGAGGACCACAAGGGGGCGGGGCCATGCGGAGTGCTAAACTCCTGACCACACATGACAGGTAATTACAAAGGATGGGAGGGAGGGAGGGAGGGAGGGAGGGAGGGAGGGAGGTTTGTCCGGTTTAACACAAACTTGCCCAATCACTAGGCTAGATTTCAAGCCCTTGGCCACCAATGTGTGAGCTCAGGTCAGGGATTCTCCTTCCTCCCCTACCTCCTCCTCCTCCCCCTCCCCCTCCTCCTCCTCCTCCTCCCCCATTCTCCTCCCCTCCTCCTCCTCCTCCTCCTCCCCTCTTCCTCCTCCCCCCTCCTCCCCCTCCCCCTCCTCCTCGCCCTCCTCCCCCTCTTCCTCCTCCTCCTCCCCCTATTCCTCCTCCTCCTCCCCCTCTTCCTCCTTCTCCTCCTCCTCCTCCTCCTCCTCCTTCCCCTCCTCCTCTTTCCCCTCCCCCCCTCCTCCTCCTTCCCCTCCTCCTCCTCCTCTTTCCCCTCCCCCCTCCCCCTCTTCCTCCTCCTCCTCCTCCCTCTCCTCCCCCTCCTCCCCCTCCTCCCCCTCCTCCCTCTCCTCCCCCTCCTCCCCCTCCTCCCTCTCCTCCTCTGCTCTGCAGCACCCACAGGAGGCCCCAGCACAATCACATTTTAGAAGTAAAGAGCCAGTGTCTGGAGCTCAGAATGCCTCTGGCACTGAGGTCAGGTGCCATGACCTGGAAGGACTGTGGGTCCTGCAGCTGGACAGTGGAGCTGGCAGTCCCTAAGGCAGCAGGTGCTGGGCGCCTGTCACTGTCACTGCCAGCTGACACACTCCTCCCAGCCTCACCCCAGAAGGACCCCACACAGGAGCTACACCCTCCTAACACCTTCAGGACAGTCCTGTCTGGCACCTGGAACCACAAGGGACAGCTGACATGGGTTAGTGTTTCTCCTCCGCCCTCGAGGGCACTGCTTCAGGCCTCTGGCTAGGGTGCTGAGGACGCAGTCTCCGTGCACCTGACCCATGGCCCCTGGCAGGCTGGCCCAGGAGAAAGAGTGTCCCCAGCCCTCCCAGGGCCCAGCAGCATGTGGTGTGACTAGAGGGCCTGAGTCGGGGGCTGGGCAGGGCCTCTGCTGGGTGGTCCCCAAGCCAATGTCCTACTGGGTACAAGGAAAGGCCTGGCCTCCAGGAGGGCTCCTGTCTTGCTCCAGCCAGGGACAGCCTGTTGAGAACCTGCTATGCCCGTGTCTTGGGGCTGCAGAGGGTGGGCTGGCACCCCTCTCTGGCTGCTTGGGGTGGGGGTCCTGGAAGGGCTGCCTGGGGTTTCTGGGACCCTCTGCCTCCCAGGAGAGGGGGCGCTGTTCCCAGGGGCCAGTGAAGGAGTCTTGAATCTTCAGCCCAGAGAGCTGGTGCTGAGCCAGAGCCTGGGCTGGGGTCAGAGGGTGAAGTGAGGAAATCTCCCTCCTTCCCTGAGGAGGGACGTGTGAATCACACCCTCACGGTTCCAAGACAGGGGGGGGACACTGACCTACCTGCCAGGGGACAGGGTTCTAAGATGGCGGGGAACACTGACCTACCTGCCAGGGCACACGGTTCTAAGACAGGGGGGGACACTGACCTACCTGCCAGGGGACAGGGTTCTAAGATGGCGGGGAACACTGACCTACCTGCCAGGGCACACGGTTCTAAGACAGGGGGGGACACTGACCTACCTGCCAGGGGACAGGGTTCTAAGATGGTGGGGAACACTGACCTACCTGCCAGGGCACACGGTTCTAAGACAGGGGGGGACACTGACCTACCTGCCAGGGGACAGGGTTCTAAGATGGCGGGGAACACTGACCTACCTGCCAGGGCACACGGTTCTAAGACAGGGGGGGACACTGACCTACCTGCCAGGGTCACAGTTCCAAGACATGGGGGGGACACTGACCTACCTGCCAGGGGACAGGGTTCTAAGATGGGGGGGGGGGACACACTGACCTACCTGCCAGGGAACAGGGTTCTAAGATGGGGGGGGGGGACACTGACCTACCTGCCAGGAAAAAGGGGCTGGAGCGCTGGCCAGAGGCGAGGCGTGAGCAAGGGGATGCAGGCTGGGGTCCTGCACAGGTGATGCTTAAGAGTTGTCCCTGCGCAGGACCAGGGAGCTGGCCAGGCAGCTGGCCCTGCAGGTGAGGGGTACCTGGCACTTGGCCACACACCAGGTTTGAGCTGAGGGGCTTGAATGGAGGGTGAGGGAGTCCGAGATATCAATATGGATAAGTATGACCAACACTCAGGGTGCTGGGTGTTGGCTCGTCCACAAGGCCTGGTGTGGCCAGGCAGAGCGTGCCCATACATGTGAGTGACCACACGCCTCCCCTCTACCTCTGCAGAGAGGCGAGAAGCCGGAATATCTCAGTTACCACGAGCTCCCCTGCAGCAACCTACTTCCCAACACCACCCTCCACCTGTCTCTGGCAGCAGGGGCTGCTGCTGAGGCTGGGGAGCTCACCGACTCCAGCAAAGCGGCTCACAGGGTCACGGGGGACAGGGTATGCGGAGGCCCTCAGCCTGAGCCACCCGCCTAGGCGGAGCAGGAACTGTCTGTGCACTGACAGTCATCACACCAGTGCTCCTGCAGCCGGCCATGCTCAGCCTGACCCTAGCCTCATGGAGAGCCAGACAACCCGGGCCGAGCCACTTCCCCAAAGAGGCACGTCACGAGGGCAAGACGGGGGACGCGAGCTGGACCAAGGTCCTGGACCAGAGGGAGAGGAAGAGCTGCCTCTTGCCGTCAGCATGATTCCTTTTTTGTCCTATAAAGGACATTTTTGAGACAGTCAGTAGAATTTGGAAAGGATTTATAGATTGGGTGGTGGTATGCGCCCAGGGTTTATTTCCTGATTTTTGATGGGTAGACTGCAGATATCAGAAAAGGGGTTTTTTTGTTGTTGTTTTTTTGCAGCTGGGGACCCCACCTAGTACCCTGTGCCTGCTAGGCAAGCCTCCACCACTGAGCTACTACTCTCCCCTCAGTCCTAAGTCCTTGCTTTTAGGACGTACACCTGAAGATTTAAGGATGGCGCACACCGTCTGCAGCCTCGTCTCAGTTGGGTGGTGCTGGGCAGAGGCAGATGGTGGGTGGCTGTGGACAGGTGAGTAGGTGGACAGGTGGGTGATGGATGGATGGATAGGCAGGTGGAACCTTTAGATGTCAGGTGGATTGGAAGGGGACTGGGTATATGGATGAGAGAGAAAAGAATGATCAGGATGAGATCAAATGTAGAAAGTAGGAAATTGGGAAAGGTACACTGGTATAAACAATTCTCTTAACTTTTCTATATTTGAAGTTATTTCAAAATACAAAACAAATTAAAATGAGTAGCATACAAACTGAGGTGCTGGGAGCTTCGTTTAACAACATGGACTTCTGTCCTGTTGCATTCCATGTGTGGGACTGGGCCAGGAGGAGGGACGCCCAAGCCCTTCTTCTGCTCCCTTCGACCCTGGTCACAGGTGAATTCAGTGTGTGATGTACCTTGTCTCCAGACTGCTTACCACCGCCCTGGGCTCTGTTTTCAGGAACCAGGTAATTAAAGCTTACTTATAAGTAAAAGTAGTCACTCGACCTCCAAGGAGTAGGAGAGTACTTCACTTTATTGATGTCAACAGACCTCACACAGGTCCACGTGTTCTACACAAAAGTAGCCCCGCAGCGCAAGCACGTCGAGGCGTCTTACAGCACAGCCCACGTCACAGGTGGGCACTCCTGCCGCAGAGTCCTCATCCTGCCCACAGGTCACATCGACATACATGGTACATTAACATCAATCTCCGTCCGTATCACCGCCCCAGCCACAGCACGTTTGTATCAAGGTCACGTTCTGCAACAAACTAATTCTAATAACAGTGTTTGGAGGGCAACCGCAGGATTCGTGTGACAACGTTGCAGTGATACTATCAGTGACCAAATCCTTTACGTGTCTGAGTACAACCAACTCCTGCAGCCACCTTGGGGCTACACCCCAACTGCCAAGGCCTAGTACCCAGGGTGCCAATGTAGAGAGGTCAGAAAACCCCACACACCCCAAGCGCCCCCTCGGTGCCAACGGCCACCAAAACAAGACCCAGAAAGCAGCCAGACAAGCAGCTTCTCCACACGGTAACACTCCTCAGTCCAAAGCGAAGCTGGAGGATTTTCCAAGGACTCTACACACGTGGCTCTGGAGTTCAGAAAACATTTTATGCAACAAGAAATGTCGGGCGGCCAGGGTCAGTGCAGGGGGCTGGGCAGGGTGCCCTCACTGCTCGCAGGATAAACAAGCAGGACACCAAGGTGGGTATGACTGACGGCTTTTAAAGCCCACCCTGTGATGTCATGGCCAGTCCTTAGACCAGACAGTCCCACCTCGGCTCACTCCTAACACCATCCACCTCGGCTCACTCCTAACACCATCTGCCAAGGTGCTTCCCACACAAAACGCGCTGCACTTGGTCAGGCAGGCACCTCTGCCACCACGGGTGTGAGGACAGAGGACACGTCCTCCTGTGACTCACCTGTGACGGACATGCTCGAGCAGTGACAGGGGCTCGCCGTGGGACAAAGCAGCCGTCCTTGCCCAGGCCTTGTCACCAAAGGACCCGTTAGGAGTACAACGAAATGATCCCGACCCTTTGTCCCTTATGACGCCAGGTGCCCAGGCTGGCGGTGGGTCAGCTGCCGAGTCTTTCCAGCCAAGCCCATTTGGAGGGCAGCACACACTAGCAGCACCCCCCATGGGGCATGGCCTCATCCCTTGGCCTCTGCCGGGTCAGTTCTGGCAGCCACAGCAGGGTGAGTGGAGTGTCCCGGCAGAGCATCCTCCTGTCCCACATGGACACAGATGGACACGAGGCCCACAGACCTCTGATTCTGAGGCAGGAGGCTAAGTCTTACTTCGCCGGAGGAGCGTGGCCGCGGGGCCCTGGCCACCCTGGAACTTGAGGCTCTGCAGGTTGATGTGGGCCCCATGCTTGAGCAGCGTCTCCACGGTCTGCGCATGCCTGCCCTGGGCGGCCAGGTGCAGCGCACTGAGCCCCTGCTCGTCAGACAGATCAATGAGATCTGCGCTGACCAGTTCCTCCACCACTTCCGAGTGCCCGTGGGCAGCGGCCAGGTGCAGTGCAGTTTGGTTCAGGGGCCCCCGGGCCAGCACATCCGCCTTCTCCTCCACAAGCAGCTTGACAGTGGCCAGGTGTCCATTCCGAGCCGCCAGGTGCAGGGCAGTGCAGCCCTCTGCGGTCACAGCCTCCCTGCCGGCACCACGATGGAGGAGCAGCCTGGCGGTGCTCGTGTGCCCCGTCTCCGCGGCCACATGCAGGGGTGTCTGGGCCAGCAGGCTGCGGACGTTGACATCGGAGCCCAGGTCAATGAGGATGCGGGCCACGCGGTAATGCCCGCGCTGAGCGGCCAGGTGCAGGGGCGTCCTGCCGTCCAGCGTCTGGGCGTTCACGCTCACCCCTGGCTGCTTGGCCAGCAGCTTGACGATGGGCAGGTGGCCCTGCCAGGCAGCATAGTGCAGGGGCAGCCAGGCGTCCTTCCCCTGCAGGCCCACGTTCACACCGCGGCGCAGCAGGATGCGCACGATATTTTCCTGCCCGTGCTGGCAGGCCACGTGCATGGGCGTCCGGCCCTCGAAGTCCACCTCGTTGATGGAGGCATTCTTCTCCAGCAGCAGCCGCGTGCTGGCCTCGTCCCCGTTCTGGGCCGCGAAGTGCAGGGCCGTCCACTGGTCCTCGTCCTTGGCGTTGACGCTGATCTTCCGGGCCAGCAGCAGCTCCACGACGCCCCGCGCCCTGCGCTCCACGGCCAGGTGCAGCGGCGTGGAGCCCTTGCTGTTGGTCAGGCTGGGGTCCGCGTTGTTGAGCAGCAGCCACTTGACGCACTCCTCCTGCCCGGCCTCCACGGCCAGGTGCAGCAGGCTGGCACTGCCGTCCAGCACCAGGTTCACATCCTGGGGCTGCAGGATCTTCATCAGCTTGCTGGTGTCCCCCGACACAATAGCGTCCACCAGCTTCCTCTTCTGGACGTCTGTGGTGCCCAGGTCTGCAGGGAGAGGAGAGGCGAGTTCAGCCAGGATGCCGGCTCCTCAAGGCCTGGCTGGGGGTCAGGGAACCTACACCTGGACTCTGGGCCAGCACCTCAGGATGTGCATAGCCTCCAGGTCACACTTCACCTGCAGGGACTGAGCGAGCATCCCACTTTGAGATCTAGCCAGAAGCCTCGTCTGAGGTCCTCCTTTGTCAATTTGCAAATTAAAATCACTAGTGATTCCAGTGCCTTGTGTTTGGATGAAGGGAGTAAAACTCGGAGGAGCCTGGTGCTTAGGAATGGCAAGACGACTCGTTTCCCTCATTCAGAAAGGGAAATAAGAGGCAGAAGGAAAACCCCCGGCAGGAGCTCGGAAACTTGGCCAGCCTCCCGGGACACCCTCCAGCTCCCAGCCTGACCTCTGAACGGCACCTCCTGCACGGGGGACATCACAGGATGTTTCTGGGCCTCATATTTCAGGACTCTTGGCCCAGTGTTAGGATAAAAGCCTGCTATTTAACACAAAAATTCAACTCCATGGTTTGAAATCCAGATTCACATGAAATTAAGACTCTTCTGATTCACATGAAATAAGATCCTCCAGGGGATGTAGGAAGAGAGGTGGGGTGTGGAGCAGTACTACAAGAAGGGGACCTGCCCAGATGGACTTGTGTCTTGACACACGTTCTGAGGAGCCAGGAGGAAACCCTCTCAGGCACCAGGGCGAGGTGTCAGCAGTGCCAGATCTGAACAAAGGCCCGGGAGCACCCTTCTCCATGGGAGGTACTGATGATTCTTTCTGGCTACCTTGAACCTGGCCCTGACCGCCCTTTTCAGCTCTACTGGCCATCACTTGCCTCTAGTCACTGGGTCCACCCCACCTGTCTGCCAGGTGTTTCCAAACCTGCAAAGCCTTTTTTCTCCCCCAACGTTCTACCTAGGAGGCTGGTAAGACCCAGAATCCCCTCCTCCAGGGAGATGTCCCCAGTCCACTACCAAACACCGTCCCACCCCCAAAAAGGATGAGAGCACCTGGGGCAGGAACAGGGAAAAACCATCTTCTGAAAACAAGGCCCATTAAAATGAACAGAGCCAGGCCTAGTGGTGTACACCTGAAATCCTAGCGACTCAGGAGGCTGGGGTAGGAGGATCCCAAGTTTGAGGCCAGCCTCAGCAACTTTTTAAGACCCCTTCTCTAAATAAACAGTACTGGGGGTGTAGCTCAGTGGCAGAGCACATGCCTTGCATGTGTGATGTGTGGGGTTTGATCCCCAGCAGCACACATAGCCCAACACACACAGCAGGTGGCTAAGGAGGACTCCTCCTAACAGGCAGTCTACAAAACACCAGAGTGTTGGCGCCCACAAGGACAACCAACCCAGTAAAATGCATGGTCAGCAGCAGGCCCAAGTATCAGAAAGGGGGACGGGTCTGCAGCACTGAGACACAGTGCAGGGCCGGCACCCATGGAAAGGGGTGCGAGTGGCCGCTAGGATCACTGGATGGAATTCAAGTTTCCGACCTGCAGGCCTGAAGTCAGCCTCTGCCCCAGGGCTGGCCAGGCAAGACGTCACTACACGGGCAGGTGGTGTGGCCTGTTCCCCTCATGCCCTAAGTGACGCCGGACGGGGCTGCTCTGCCGGTGTGTGCGACGCCGGATCTGTGCTAAATGCACCAGCTATGCCGACACCCCAAGCTGCCTAGTTAACCAAGAGAGGACACAGGACCATCATTAGGGCCAGGAAATGGACACCTGGTTTTGCAGTTGTCCACTGACTGCCATGGACACCAGCCCACAGAGCCCCGTCATCAGGCTCATCCTTTCTCAGGACAGAGCGCTGCTTACCGCCTGTGGAAGGTTCCCGCTCAAAAGACAGCGACAGGGATCCTCTGGATGAGAAGGCGGAGTCCACGGAGGACACTCCCGAGAGCCTCTTGCCGCTGCTGGACGACGGAAGCTTGCACTCAGAGGAGCTGCGGCTGAGCTCCTCGGGGCCCTCGATGGTCTGAGAAATCCCAGAGTCCAGCTGCGACAGCAGCTCAGAGAGGCTGCAGTCGTTATCGAAGGCTGGGGCAGAGGCGCGCTTGAGACGCGAGGACCCGGGCACAGCCTGCAACGAGGAGGGAGAAGGTGAGGGCCCTGGTCCTCCACCAAGGCAAGGAGGAGAACGCCATCGGGTACCAGGAAGTGATGTGGGTGACGTGACCACGGCACGGCACGAGGGAGCCCAGAGACTCGGGGCTGCACAGACCCCCTGGTGCCCAGCACGGACACTGTGAGAAAAATGTCAAATCCAGCACAGCGTGCTCCAGAGGCCCGGGCTGAGGGGAGGCACAGCGGGAATGTGGAGGGGAGAGCGGGGCTGGCCCTGCACGTCCAGCCTGCCCTTGGAGCTAAGTCAGGCTTTGGAGATGTATGTGGGTAGGCCAGGGTGGGTCCAGCTCGGGGACAACATGGTGATCCAATCCAGCGCACAGCAAGAGGCCCTTTAAAGGGTCTTTCTGCATGAGATGGGAGATTCCTGGCGGGACTCACAATTCCCCCCTGACCATGACCGTTTGTTCCAAACCCCCCTCCCGCTCCCGCTGACCCTTGGATTCACTCTGACTTGGTCTCCTGGCAAACTGAGCCACATCCACCTGCTGGCTGCCTCTCTTGCCTTATCGGGGACCCAGCCCACCTCTTTTCCAAGCCTCCCGGTGCCTCTGCCCCAGGCGCTCACGTGCCCACAGCCCCTTCTCCATTCCATGTGCCTATCTCCCTGGGGAGACTGCCCTGCACTGAGGGCGTGCCACTCTGCAAGGTGCTTCCTTCCTACTGCCCTCCAGGCACTTGGAACTCCCTTCTCCTCTGAGGTCACCTGTCACTCACAGAACAACCAGCTCTGCACAGTGAGGAAGCAGGGGGCACAGGACCCAGAGCAGGCACCTCCCGCCTGCCCTGCCTAGCAGAGGCTGGGCCTTCTGAGCCCAGTGGTTCAGGGTGTCCAGTGAGACCCAGCAGTTCAAGTGGGCGTCCACACTGTTCACACAGCCCCTGGCAGGACACAGGGAAGGGAGGGCAGCAGGAGGGCAGATGAGCCTGGGGATGCCCAGGGACCTACACTGCCACAGAGCTGGGCACAAGGCGGGCACAAGGCCGGCTCAGGGAGGAGGTGGCTGGCCAGGGTCTGCAGAGGCAGGGGTGGGCTGGAAGGCCCCTCACCTCGCTCTTGGGCCCCGGCAGGCTCTTCCCCACTGGGTCTGGAGTTGGCTCTCTCACCTCCTCGTCAGGTTTTTCACAGAGGATCTCGGTTTCAGAAGTAATTTCTTTGAGGGGAAAAAGACAAAAAGGAGCATGTCATTTGATTAACAGTTTCTACACAATTCCGAAGGGACACAGACACCCTAAAGTCTCCAAGTAGCAGGTTGAGCCAGATGCCATCAGCACTGAGATCAGTCAGCAGAACCCAGGACCCCCACAAGGCAACCCACCCACCAGGCCTGGCCTACCTCGTGCCACCATCTGGAGGGCTCACCAGACACAGGGCAAGGCCACCTCGATGCCCTGCCAACAGCAGTAGCAGTGAGCCCTGCCCTTGTTGTCCCCAGGTTGTCCCCCTGCATGCTGTGAGAGCAGGGACTGCCTTGAATCCACCAGGGCTGACTACCCAAGGCCCACTTCTCTGTGCCAGGAGGGCAGGACCCCAGGAGAACGGTGCCAAGAGGCCCAGTCGGGCAGTCTCCTGAAGACACCCTGCTGTGTCTGAACTGAAATCATGGGCTCCCCTGGGCAGCAAGCCCCGTCCTGGCCAGGAGCAGGGGTGGGGGTGGTGAAGGCAGCCACTGGGTCCAGAAGCCCCACCTTGGCCCTGACTGCTGGAGGTCTGAGGCAGGGCCAGGTGACCTGCCCCTGCAGGACTCGTCTGGGCCCCGCGTCCTTGTGCACCTTGTTCCCACCAGGAGCCTGGTCATCACCTCTGTGGCAACAGCAAAGCCATCCAGAGCCTCGCCCCAGGGAGACCCAACACTCACCCTGGAAGGTGGGCCGTTCCCGCGGGTCCTCGCGCCAGCACCTCTGCATGAGATGCAGTAGGTTCCCACAGGCGCGCGGCCGGGGCCTACAGATGGGAGGCAGCTCCGGGCGGTGGCCCTTCACCACCTTCACCATGATGTGCAGGATGTTCTTCTCATCTAGGGGACAAGTGCAGCTGTCAGGGCACCAGAAGCCACCATGCTCCACCATGCTCCACCGCCATTCTCTTCCGCCCTGAGGGGAGGGCAGCCCTAGGGCCGGCTTCTTCTCAGGCTGGCCTCCCGGCTTCTGGTTCCCCACAGTGTTCCTGCCCCGGGGTTTCCAACAAGCCCTCCACAGAGGCAGGTGCCATCAGCAGGGGCAGAGAGCTGGCCCACACTGACAGCTGCCAGGACTCCACGCGATCTGTCCCACACAATCACTGTCTTCAGTGTCTGCGGGTATTTCCATGACAACTCAGACTTCCAAACCCTCTAATGAAATGAAAGTCAAGTACACCTCGGGGAGACTTCCTACTGCCCAACAGGACAGAAAATGCCCTGGCACCTCACGCAGTGCTGCACCTTGCTCGCCCGCCTAGGAGGCTATAAAGCAGCAAGAGCGCGATCCTCCCACTGGCCCCGCACACCTGGCTTCAGGTGTCCACCTGCCAGACAATTTCATGTCCGACTGGCAGGCTGCGCGTTACAGTGCATTCCGCGTGGGCCTCGGAAAGGGCAGCCGGGAACAAAGTGCAATGGTAGCCAGAGGACAGGTAGGGCCTCTTGAGAGGGGTCTGGGACGTCCACAAGGCTCCAGGATGACTCAGTCCTGCCACACTCGGGATCGCCCCTGCCTGGCCCCTTTTCCACACACTGGCCCAGTCTGCCTCAACGGACTCCCAGGCCTGAGGGTCATCCAGAGACCCTTTCTCTTTCCCAGACCTGAGCCTGGCACAGGCTAGCCAGATGTGTATTTTTTTTGGCATCTTGGTCACACCACACAATATCATGAGTAATGCAGAGAAAAAGGCCCTCCTCTCCGATGCAGTGAAAGCCACCAGACTTCACAGTAAGTAAACCCAGGGATGGAATTCTGAGGAAAGGAGTCACCACAGGGTTGCCTAGTTGGGGTAGGTGGGGGAGCATTTTCTGGTCTAGGAGGCTGGTCCAGTGTGTGGACACCCTAACTACTACTGGACCACATGTTCACAGGCAGTGTGGAGAGCAAATCTGTCATGTGTATTCACAATTCCTTTTTTTTTTCCTTTAAGAAAGAAAGAAAGAGAATCGGCTGAAAAAAGGCAAATCCGCCGACAGAAAGCAGATCGGGGGTTGCCAGAGGCTGGGAGGGGATGGTGGCAGGGATGAGCCGGAGTGACCACAGATGGGCACAGGAGTCCTGCTGGGGTGGCAAGGGTGTCTGGAACCAGACCGTGATGCTGTCTAACTGTGAACGTCTTCAATGTCACAGAATCACACATTTTAAATGGTGAAAATGACATATTTTGTTACGTATTCCACACAAAAAAATTAAATGGCCCCTAAGAATGGACCCCTTCGAATCTCTTTCCCTGTGTGTGTCCTCTATGTAATTTCCTGCCTGCAAACAACTCTGCCAAAGCACGTTGTCAGCGTATAGAAAAGCCAATAGTGGGGTGGCCTTGCTGGGTCACAGGCACCACCCCAGGGCTGAGAAGGGACCAGGAAGATGCCCCACAGTCCCAGGAGACGTTGCTTGGCACCTCATGGGCAGCGCCACTCACCTGCGAAGGGCTTCTTCTGTGTGAGCACACCCCAGATGACGATGGCAAAGCTGGAAGAGAAGCCAGGTGCGTTAGCGTGGGCTCAGGACCCTCAGCTCAGATCTGGGGCACGGTCACCCTGCAACGAGCTGGAGAAGCCCCTCCAATGCTCCCAAGGAGGCCCCGGGACATTTCTCCTGCATTTCTAAAAGGGGAAGCCATCTTGGATAACACCCCCCACATGGGCTCAGGTGGGAACAGAAGACCTCGTGGCTGAGCTGCAGTCTTCAGGCGGCAGGCAGGACCCTGGAGGGCTCTCGGGGGGAGCAGATGTTACCACCTTCTCACCCGCCGGGCACAGAGCAGGTAACCAGGCGTTTGCTGGTGTCCTCATGGCCCCCTGCTCCTCTCTAGGGTTCTGACTCTAAGGACAGTCGTGGAGCACGGGGCAAATACTCCCATTGGCTCTCTGAGATGTCAGAGGATTGCTAAGGACGGAGAACATCCGAGGTGGCCCCTCTGTCCCGAAGCCCTTTGCTGGCCACTCGGGATGCATACTCACATGTAAATTACTCTAGATACACCAAAAAATGGGCCCAATCCAGTGCATTTAAAAAATTAAAATTAAAAAAAAAGGAGTCCAAAGACTCACCCCATGAAGCACGGAGTTTGATAACGGTTACTGACAAAGAACTCACACTAACTGAAAACTCAGCTCTAAACAGAGCACCCTACCTACTCTCCTACTCTGCAAGCCATGATGGTCCCCGAAGGGCCAGGAGCCGCAGCTCCAGGTAGGGCAAGCTCACGTACCAGGGCAACTGTCAAACCAGTCAGCCAGGACCCAGGTGGCGGTGGCACGAGGGCAGAGCCCGAGCAGTTCCTGGTGCGTGGCTGCACCCTCCCTGCCTCCGTTTTCTCCGTGAGATTAACTCTCACAACTTGAAAATGAAAGGAATCTGGTAACCTGGCAACCAGGTTCACAGGTCCTGCCCATGCTCCTCCATCGCAGCCAGGTGACCCCACAAGTGTAAGAAGCTCCCTCCTCAAAGTTCAGAGAAAAATGAACTGTGAAGAGCCCAAACCCACGGGGACCACAATAAAATGCATGTTTCATAAAAATGCCACAGGAGACCCAGCACAGCACCACTGCCTGCTCCACAGGGAGCCAGGCCGGTCCTCACCCTGCCACCAGGAGCGGCTCATCCACAGCCAGCAGCACCCACTGGGAAGAGAGGTCTCTTGTACGCTGGGGAACCAGCCCCCAGGCTAACATCCCCAGCCCAAAAGACACACACCCCTTTCACCTGGACTGAACCCACTGCTGATGCGCACCCAGAGTCGTTCTGAAAGCCCCTGTTCAGGACAGGAAGACACGGGCTCAGGGTCCCCAGAGGGGCCCACAGGGATGGGACAGGGCATCACGCACCTGTACACATCGTGCTTGGTGTCAAAGAGCCGGCTCTTCTCCCGGATGCGCTCTGGAGGGAGGTAGGCGATGGTGCCGAACAGGCCATCCATGCTCAGATCGTGAGAGTGGGACAGCCCGCTGCACTTGGCCAGCCCAAAATCAGAAATCTGAAACAGAGCAGTGGGGAGCAGGTCAGCCCTCCACGGGGCCAGGGGCAGCGAGCTGGCAGTGTCCCCAAGCTAGAGGCCGTGCCCCCAGTGCTGTGCTCACGCCTGCAGGTAGCCCAGCCCGGGCAGGCGGGAGGCAAGGCAGCTCAGACAGAGCATCTGCAGGCTGAAGAGCCACCACTTGATGGACAGGAAGAGATCAGGGTTTAAGGAGAGATTCCCTGGGCAAGGAACTCAAGAACCACAGCCCCACGTCCCAAGGAAGCAGGTCTGCCCTGTGGCTGACACTCCCCGGTGGCACCAAGGGAAGAGCAGCGCCCAGGGTTTACAGGTGAAGGAACACACGTGACAGGCTGGGCCAGCTGGTTGTGCAACCCTCCAGCTGGGCTAACAAGTGGCAGCAAGTCCTTTAAAGGGCAACACACCTCCAGAGGCCCTTTAAATTAGCAAGCACAACACGCACCTCGCCTCGACCCCACGGGGCATGCCGTTTCTGCCCAGAACGTCTGTTATCAGCAGACGCTCAGTGGTGAGCCCCCAGCCCCTGCCACTCAGGGACCCCCACCCCTGACTCCCTTGGCAGAGACACTCTTATGGCTCGCTTACACCCACTGAGGACCACACAGGCCTCTGGGAGTGGCCCCTCTCCTCCAGGCCCCATGAAATGCTGCTGGAACCAAGCCACGACTCTCACTGGACACCCAATCCTCAGGGAGAAGTTCCCTGTCTCCTCTTCTTCAAGTGGAGCGTTTTTAAGCCTTGTAAATTAACCTTGGGCTCCTCCTAAGACACACCCATCACCCAGGCTGACCATGACCACAGGGAGCCAGGCCGGTCCTCACCCTGCACAGCAGGAAGACACTGGTGGGGCCAGGTCAGTCCTCGCCCCTGCAGCCCAGCTGAGCGGCGCCCAGGCTGGAGCTCACCAGGCCCAAGCGCCCATTCTGGGTCCCCCAGGTTCCGTGGGCTCAACCAGCCTCAGGCCTCAAGAGAAATCCTGAGACGTCCGGGAAGAAACTGCCACTTCCCCAGACAAAACCATCACCCTGTCCCGCAGCTCCGTCCTGAGAAGCCCAGCGCTGGGAGGCAGGGAAAAGCACTTCAGCTCTCAGAACAGGTTTAGCCACAGAGAAAACGTCTGTTCGATGACCACTGGTGGCCTGCCACGCCTTAAATTCAGAAATGAAGACAGGCTGGGATTTGGGGAGCCCGGTGCTCCATGCTTCTCTCTGAACACAGACGTTTCTCCTCCTCTCTGTCACTGACCCAAACAGACCAGCCACTTCGAGGTACAGGTAGTGACAGGGAGCAGCACACATTCTCTGCCCAAAGCCTGGCATCAGACGCAGACTGGGAATGCGGAACTCCCAGGGGCACCTTCGCCTGGCCGGGCCCTGCACTGCCCCTCACCCCGGCTCTCGCCACAGACCATGAGCAGCAAAGGCCTCCTGGCCCATGAACACTCTCGCATCGGCATCTGACTCAGTGTCCCGAGAGCTCAGGGCTCACAGGGGCCCCCAAGAATGTGGCCCTTCAACCTCAGGCCTAGCTGGACAAGAGTAATAAAGTGGCCCCGTTGCTGTTGAACAGGAAGGGCACTTCAAACACAGCGGATCCTGCCCCCATGCCATGATGCTCCGAATAGTCTGGCCTGGGCGGAGGGGTGAGCGCGTAGCCTGCGACCCCACCATATTACCCAGCATCATCTCAACATGGAGAGCTGTTGTACCCAACACAGAGTAACATGAGGCGACAACTTAAAACGTACTATATTTCACACACTCGGCAGAACAGATGGCTGCCGTGAGGTTCTGGCTCTAATCCCCCTGGGTACAGAGAGGCAGCACACGTCTGAGCCGCAGGAAGCGGTGGACAGCAGCCTGCGGCTCATCCCGGTCCACAGTAGAGGTGTCCACCCACCAAAACCGCCTGGAAACCCGGGGCCAACACACCCGAGCCTCAGAGCCTCAGAGCCTGTCTCAGGCCCCGACCAGAGCGACACTCCCGACCCGGAGCGCGGCTGCCTCCTCACACCTGCTGGTTGTTGCTTTGTTTTTTCCTCCCGTTTCGGTGCTGGGGATCAAATCCAGGGCCTGGTGCGTGCTAGGCCAGTGCTCTGCCACGGAGCCGCACCCCAGGCCCCAGGCAGCTGTTTCTAAGACTCTGTTTGGGGCTTCTCAGAGGCGACCAAACCTTTCCTGGGGCCTTTCAGGGTGCACTCAGGCAAGGAAGACAGCTGTCCTGTGCCAGCAGAGAAGCATGGGGTCATGTCCTCTCGGAGGATCTGCCCATCATTCTAGCAGCTTCTTCAAAAAATCTGCATTAGGAATGAACACCCCATGAGGTCCAGCCCTTCAAAACCAAGGTCTGTAAGAAAGGGGAGGGGAGGCACAAACCAAAGGCCCTCGAGTCCACAGAGTCCACACCAAATGGCCTGCAGGGAAGGCAAGCCCAGTGTGTCCAGGGACACAAGGACTAGACCCCACTCTCGGCTCACTGAGCAAACGCTGGGTCTCTGCAGTGCGACTGCAGCTGGGAAAGACGCCTGAGTGAGCATCTGTGCCTGACCCCAGGCGATGACCTGCTGGTGACCGGCCACCAGCCAGCAGCTGAACCTGCTAAGCACTCTGGGTGGGCATCGAGCTGAGCACTCACCAGTCACTGACCCCTGATGACAACCCAGAGAAGGAATGATCCTGCCGCTCCACTCCCCACCCAGCTGACAGGACCGGGGGCTGCACCCCAGGCCCACACCTAGAAGAAGGACGTCACTGTGTCCTCCAAGGAATGCCTCCCCCCACCCCGTGTGCATTCCACACACCTGTTAGAGAGGCAGGAGAGTGTGGAAAGGAGCGAGGGGCACAGGTGCCCAGCCAGGCCACGGACAGCCTGGGGGCTTGCGAAAACCCACCCAGCAGTCCTTAAAGACAAGGTCACCTTCAGGCACCCTCTATGTTAACCCAAGGATGCCTGCGGCTTTCCCTGCCCACACGCCATTAAGCCCAGAACCTTCCTGAGGTTGCTTGGGCTGTTTCCTCCACACCCAGGGTCTTCTCCCCACCTCTGACAGCAGTTCAGCCTGCCCCCGACGAAGGCCTGGCCGGGCATCTGCACACCCTGCCCTCTGCCTCACTCCATCCTGAGGGATTGCCTCGTGCCACTCACTGCATCTTCCTGGTCATGCCAGACGGCAGCGGGACAGGCAGGAAATCAAGGCTCTGCAGCCCCACAGAACGGGTTCCAGCTCATGCTCCACACCTTGCGGCTGGTCATTCTGGTCACTAATCTAACCCCTGTGGGCCCCAGCTTAGCAAGTGGCCACCATCCACACTGTACCTCTACTGTGGAGCCGTCAGTCCTGCATAAGCCCTGCTGCGGAGCAGGGGCCTGTCGTCCTTCTCTTTCTGGTGCAGAATGCATGTTTGAGAACAAAGAACTTCACACTCACTGGGCCCTCAGGACCTGCACTCCCCTGCCAACCACAGAGGACAGGAGCTGGGACGGCAGCTGCTGGAGCCTACAGAGCTCAGTCCCTCACACCTGGTCCTGTGCCTGAGTCTTCACCGCCCCGACTCCCTGCTTCACGTCACAGCAGGTGCATTTTTAGTTAAAACCTACGGTGGAATGAGGCCCACCCAAGAAATAGTTTATATTCACTGTCCAGAATGAAAATCTGCTTCTCCACCTGACTGAGCCCCTGCAGGAGGGGCTCTGTGAGTGCCACATGGGCCATCGCACACCAGGCCCACCCCAGAGCCCAGGGGCAGGGCGGGCCCTGGGTTCAGGTGTCTCCTAAAGGCCAGGTCAACAGGAAGGGCCAGCAGCGCTGTGCAGACAGGAACAACAAAGAGACCGAGCCACGGCCGTGCCCCTGCTGTGCCCTGCCCCTTGGGACCGCTCCGGCCCTGGCTCTTGGCTCCTTCTCTCCCTCATGGATCTGTTTTCCTGCATGGAAGAGGACAGAGGGGCCCACGTGTGACTCAGGCCTCCTGAGAGTGACACTACCACCACAGGGCAAGAGCCCAGGACAGTGCCACCCAGGGCCAGTGGTGACACAGCCTGGACTCAAAGGCCATCCAAAGGAACAACATTCAAGACGTACAGCCTGACACAAACTGGCCATGCTAGAACCAAGTCCAGGCCGCTGCATGAGGCCAGTCAGAGGCTCTCACACCTTCCAGGTTTTATAAACTTATCAAAGGGGAAAAAAAAGTAAAAACTGGCCTCCCAGGGCACCAAGTTCTTTCCCACAGAATACCTCCTTCCCAACCTCACCATAGCCTACAGCTGCACCCCAATTCCCTGGCCACAGACCAGCCGCCCACTTCCCAGGGCACGGTGCTGCCCACCTTGACGTGGTAGTGGGCATCCAGCAGGATGTTTGCAGGCTTCAAGTCCAAGTGCAGGAGTGGCGGGGTCATGCAGTGCAGGAAGTTCATGCCCACGGCTGTCTCATGAACAATCCGAAAGCGCAGGTCCCAGGGCAGAGGCTCCGAGGCCAGCAGCTTCTCCAGAGAGCCCGTCTCCATGTACTCCATGACTAGGCCCACGGGCTCCCGGCAGATGCCGTACACAGGCAGGACATAGCGGAACTTGGCCATCTCCATCTTCTTGGCTTCCTCCAGAAGCTCCAGACGCTCCCTGCAAAAGTTCAAAGGAGTGAAGGGGGGCGGCAGGCCCTGCCCAGCCAGCCACAGTCAGGGCACTCACGGAGCCCACCAGTGCCACAGCCCTAACACTGGAGCCCCTGGGCTGCTCAAAGTACACAGGAGAGGAGCTCCAGCAATTATCTGGATACCTGCAGGCCACCTGGGCACCCCGGGTTGGAGCCTGGCAGCAGACACTGCCTTCTCTTGGGGAGGGAAGACAGTGTGGGCTGAGAGTTGAGACTAACCATCTACCAGAGGAGCCCACTTGCCCTGTGAAGGCCCGAACCCACTCGCACACTAGGGAGCAGCAGATCCAAGCAGGGCCGGGCCCTCACTCTGCTGTGGTGAGATACAGACCCCAACACGGCACGCACCCTCCTAACTGTTCCAAACCCCCGGCCAGTGGCACCACACACTTTCTAAAGCTGCATGACCATCACTGCCTCCTACACCCAGAACTCATCTCCCCAACAAAATCTGCACCTGTTAGACAGTAAAGCCTCCCCAGCCCCCACCCTATTCTCGGTCCCTGCGACTTTGCATCCAGGCACCTCATGTGAGTGGAATCACAAAGTATCTGTTCTTCAGTGTTTGGTTATTTCACTAAGTATGTTTTCAAGGCCTAATTTGTTATACCACTTATCAAAATGTCCCTCATTTTCATGGTTGAATAATACGCCGTGGTAGGAACACCCTACACTGTGTACGACCCAGACGATTCCCACCTCTTGGCTTTTGTGAATGATGCCAACCTGTGAACACAGCTGGGGTACCAATGAGCCTGAGACCCACTCTCATTCCCTGGGAGCTGCGCTGGCTGTGTGTCCCACCTGTGGAGAAGCCACTGAGCGGCTGTCCTGCCTGCCACCTGCTTCTGCGTGGACTTTCACCAGTTCCAGCCTCTGGACACACCGGCTGTGCGATGAGCACTTGCAACAGACCTGCAGCCGGCGAAGCCAGGAACCTCCGTTCTCCAGCCCCAATGGGCGCTTGCCAGCCCCTAGCCAAAGGTCACTCAGAGGAGAGTGCAAAGCAGTGGGCCATGCCAGGGTCAGGGGTCAAAAGTCTTGGCGCACACACATTGAGGGGAAAAGGCCAGATCCAGGAGGACATGACCTGGCCATGCAGGATCTGGGCCAGTGCTCTACAACATGGACCCCAGGAGGCACCCTGGAGGCTGGTGGATCCAGGCGCCCAGGCCTCGCCCCTTGAGAACAGGTGGGGGCTGGGACAGCCACTTTCCAGTCACAACAAGCTCCCCACAGGGAAAGTCCAGAACATGCCTGCAGCACCCTCAAATACCGAGCTGAGAACAGGGCCACTCGGTGTCCACACACATCCCGTGCAGACTGGAGCAGCCTTGAGGTAACTCTCGGGACTGCAGGGTCCAGCACAAGCTCCTGCCCGTAACTCAAGGCCCATTACCACAGCTCCACCCTGGGGCTCTCCTGGGGCTTGGCACAGCCTGCTCCTCCTGGTCCAACCCCAGAGTAGCTGTGGGGACACTCCTGTGCCTGCTCCCACCTGGAGCCTGATGGAGAATTCCAAACTGTGCCAACAAAAGAGAGCCATTCCTTGACCATCTGACCTTCTTGTTGAGACAGCAGCCATCTCCCGGGCTTCCTGACAGCTGTAAAGACGCCCCATGCGGGAAGGATGGCAGGTGGGCAAGAGGAACCCCTGGATTCTTACCAGCATTGAGCTCTCTCGTACGTACCCACAGGCAGCTCCCATAAAGCACCAGAGGGGCTCAGAGGGGCGAGCCCAGCAGTGTCGGGAGCTGGAGAAGAGGTTAACATACTGAACATGCACGGTCAAGTGACCACAAAGCAAGGAGCTCGGCGTAGCTGGCTTTCCTAGCACTCTGGCTAAGTGACTACAGCAGCGAGAGGTGGCAGGCCCCTTGTGCTGTGAGCCCCTGGGCGGGTGAGGCGCTGTCCACACTAGGGTCCTCACAGCCCCAGCCCCGGGGCCTGGCCAGGCTCAGGGACCCAACAGGGGCAGATCCCGGAGCACCATGGGCTGAACCTGCCAACAGTCCAGACCTGGCCAGTGGCACTTCCGACCTTAATCCCAGACTCCACAGGCTCAGCGGCTCCTGCCCTCCTTGGGTGCATTTGCAGCTCTGGAGGCCTGGCACGGCCTGCTGGAGGCCGGGAGGGCACTCCCCAGGAGAGCTGAGGTCCTGGCAGACCCACCATCATTTTTGGTCCATAGCAATTATTATTATACATTTTCCCCCTAAGCAGTGTATCCAGTGTCTGGCGACCACACAAAAGGAAGCACAGGTTTATAATTATTACTAATACTTTAAATACTGGAGGGATTTTAGACCAGTCCCCAGAGCTCAAGCCTCAGTGCTGGGGCAGGGGTGGAGCCCAGACGTCCAGGTGCCCAGTTCAGGGCACCACAGTTCACAGCAAAGTGGACAGACATCAGTTTAATTAAAACAGGGCCTCAAAGCTGTGAGGAGCAGGGAGGCGGGTCCTTGTCCTGCCTCCCGCTTCCCTGCTGGGGAAAGGGCTGCCGATTCTGGGCTTCCCAGCAGAAAATACCCCACCCCGGGCGGCCGGACACCCTATGGCTCCAGATGGAAAGATCTCAGCATTGACAGGACCAAGTTTCTTTTAAAGACTTTTAAAGACACTTTAAAAGAACCTCAGAAATGGTGTCGGGCCAGTCATTTCTCCAGCAGGCCCCTGCCAGCCCTCCAGAGCTGGCTGACACATTGGTAGAAAAGCCACAGGGTTCCTGCTCAGTCAGAAACTCCAAAGACAAAAAGACCAGCTGGAGGTGAAGGAGGCCGGGGTCCCAGTAGAGCTAGAGAAGGGGGAGGGGGTAGAGCTGGAGAAGGGGGAGGGAGAGAGGGTGCACAGCCTCTCTGCCAGGGCTGCTGCAGGGCAGTCCAATTACCTTCCCAGGAAGCCTCCGAGGGGTTCCCACACTGCTATTTTTAAAACTGACAGGAATTGGGCTTGTCCGACTGTGGGCCCTGTAGTTACAAACCCCGGGTTTGCTCAGGCTCGCCCGACCAGCCAGGCCCAGCTCACAGCCGCTGCCTGTGCTCCCTTACTGTGAGCCCCCCCAGAGCTGGGGGCGGGGCAGGGAGGAATGGGGTCCTTGGAGTCACTTGCTCTCTCTGAACAGGCCCTGCACTCCACCCTACACGTACCCAGGAACCCCCCATTTAGAGTCGGGTGAGGAGGCCAGGCACATACCCAGAGCTGACAGGTGTGATTTCCCAAAGCACCAAGCCAGGTAAAGAGAAGCTCAGGAACAGGGACCCCTTGGCAAAAATATCCTGGCCCCCAAGAAGCCTTGAAATGGGTACGGGGTGCATCTAACAAGCACTGACCCTCTCTGCATAGACATGCCTGGGCACAAGGCCTGGGGCAGCCTGCAGGTGTGACCATCAGGGCTGGCCAAGGCCAAGGGTAGATAAAGATTGGGGCCAGGGCAGCATGTGCCTTGAGGGGCCAATGGAAATCAGCCTGGCCCATGGCCCACAACTGTACCTGTGGTGGGACCCTAAGCAACAGTGGAGTTGGCCATACAGTCCAGTCACCCTGGGAAGAGGCCCAGACCACTGGCAGAGGTGAGAGGTTCCATCCTCAAGCAGGCAAGACAAGATGGGAGGTGAGGGGATGGATGGGGCCTGCACATAGACCCCAGGAAATCCCCTTCCTCCAGGTCACACCTTGCAAATGCAGTGCAGGGTGGGCACCAAAAGAGCACGGCGGGGGGGGGGGGGGGGGGGAGACATCGCCGGACAGACAGCATCGGACAGACAGCACAACAGCTATTTCAAGATTTAGAAGCAACTGGCAACCTGAGGCTGAGGCACGAGGATCACAGGTTCAAAGCCCGCCTTAGCAAGTAGTCAGGCTGTAAGCAAGCTAGGAGACTCTGTCTCAAAATAAAAAGGGCTGGGATGCAGCTTAGTGGCTAAGTACCCCTGGGTTCAATCCCTGGTACAAAAAAAATAAGAAGCAGCAACTGGCAAGACTGCACCACAATCCTCGCACCACAGCAGGAGGGCTATAAATCCCCATCACCCAAGTTGGTGACAACCCTAAGGACTAAGCTGACACCCTGCAGAGCCTGCCCACCTCCTCTCTAGCAGAGAGGCCCGGTGGCAGATGCACACTGCAGCCTGCACCACCCCAGGCCAAGGGCAGCAGGTGAAATGCCTCCCAATGGAGCCTCTGACCTCCACCTAGCAGCCAACATGCCACCACCTGCCTGCTTTGGGCAGGGCAAGAAAGGCTTCCAGTTAAAGGACAAAACACTTTTCAACTACAAGATCCTAAGTGACCCATCTCCAGGGGAGAAACCCAGCTTCATCTTCAAGCCACCCTAGGAACAAGGTGTTGCTCCCAGGACGAGGGCTGCATCCCCCGGGCCTGTGCTTGTTCACTTTGCCCTCCCAAAACAGAAACTGGTATTCAATCTTGGCTGGTGAATAAAGCCCATTTTGGCTTGAAAACTCCATCAAACTAACATGCCCAAGGGTATAAAGTGCCCCCATGAAGAGGCATATTCCAGAACTAGCTGCTGGGTGGTATTCAGAGTGGTTGAATTTCCTCAAAATAACCACAGCGCCCCTCCCAGCCTGAGAGGTTCCCAAGGTGGGAGAGTGGAGGCCTGAGCTCTGCACAGCCTCGGCAAGCCATCTCCCTTGAACTGCGGTGACTTATGAAATTTGCTCTCGGTGGATTTCCCTGGCCAAGGATGAGGGTGCACAGGGAGGGGACAGGGCCTCTCACCAGCCAGCCATAGCTACTGGAGGCTGGGACCACACACACCACCACCTACGGGAGGTGAGCCCATCACAATGTCCCAGCAGGGGAACCCAGGTCTGAGGCAGCCAGGTGGAGTCTAGAAAAAGCTGCCTGCCTGATCTGTCCCAGGAGGCTGGGTGGAAACAGGGGAAAAGGCTTCCACATGGAACGCTTGAAAAATATGCTACAGTGAAGCTTATGAACTCAACTGCAGAGGATGAATGAGGGGGTTCGTTTTCAATTATCTTCCCCCCATCCTACCCCCACAGACCACAGTCCGACCCACTGGATCCTCCGGAGTGGTGGGGTTCTCTGTCCTTTCCATTCGCCCTCATTCCTTTGAGCAGTCCTGCCAGGGAGGGGCGGGCAGGCAGGCTTTTACACAGGGACACGGGTGCCAGAGGCCCATGGCAAGGACGCAGAGCCGGTTAATGCAAGGCCCTTCGGCCAAGGCTCGCCTTCCAAGTGAAGTCCCCGAAAACTAAAGCGTGCGTGGAGGAAGTGCTGGGCAGAACAAAGCCCCGGCCCCGACGACTCTGGCCAAGCCCGGACCCTCGGGGCACGACGCCAAGTGCCCAAGTGCCGGGCGCTGAGGACGCTTCGCCCGAGCCAAATCCGTGCTTCCGACCGAAATAATTACCGTCTTACACCAATTTGTGCTCCTATGTAAATTACTGAGTAAGTGGAATGGAGCCTACCTACACTCACAAAGCCCAGATGCCCACACGGCAATTTTTCTAAGCCCGGAGCAGACCGCAGCGCCCAGATAGATCCCAGGAGGGGGGGGGGGCGCCCCGGGGGCGTTGATCTAAGGCGCAAGGCGAACTCGGGACCCCCAAATTACGGGGCCGCTCGGGCCAAGAACCGGGATGGGTCAAGCAGAGCGAATAGGCAGTGTACTTCTCCGGCAAACGCGGCCCCCGAGGTCCCCCGCGGGGCCGCAGCCGGGCACCTGGACGAGCGCAGCCAGACCTGGAGCTCCACAAAGCACCCCCGCGTCCTCCCGTCCCACGCCTCTGGGCCTCGCCCGCGTTCGGGTTCCCCCCGAGGCTGCTCCGGAGGAGTCCCCGATAGACTGGAGAGCCCCCCCGAGTTCCAGTCCCTCGGCCGTGGCCGTCGCCGTGCGCCACCGAACGGCGCGGTCCGCCGCCCGCCCCAGCGCCCCGCCCGGCCGCTGACCTGTCGTCGACGTGCAGGCTCGGGGAGCACTTGATGGCGAGCCACGTCTTCCAGTGGACGTGGCGCACCTTGTACACCTGCCCGAAACCGCCCGAGCCGACCTTCTCCCAGCCGGCGAACTCGCCCGCGTCGAAGGTGCGCAGCAGCCCCAGGGCCCACGGGCCAGCGCCGTCGCCCTCCATCGCGCGTCTCGCCGCCGCCCGGCGCCGCCGCGGCCGCCCAGGTGCCCAGGTGCGCGCCCCGCCCCGAAGACGTCATTTCCGCAGCACGCCCCGCCCCGCCGGCTTCGCGGGGCCCGCCCCTGGGCAGGCCCCTGGGCAGAGCGGACAGACAGGTGGACTCATCCAGACTCTGGGCGCTCCCCAGGTGCGCGCGGCTCGAGGACGACTGGCCTGTTTTCCTTTGTATTTTTGAGTAACTGTCGAGTCACCCGAAATTGTAAGAAATAACTCACTTTACTCCGTTTCCCTCGTGCTACTTGGCAAAACTTTGCAAAGGAAAAAAGTACGATATTACAACCATGATGTTGACTTCGATACCATCGCCGATCTTACCCAAATTCCCAGGTATTGTTGGCCCGCGTTTCCATGTGCTAACTTCTACACCGCGCTGAGGCCTGCGAAGGAGGTTCGTGTACCCCAGCACAGTCCAGAAACAAAACCTCCGTCCTGCGCCCTCCTGCAACCCACCCGTGCTTCCCTGGCATTGCCAATCCTTCCTCTATTCCTAAAATCTTATTTCACAATTGTCATATTTACATTCAGGAGCTGTACAGCACGTCACCTTTTTGTAATTGGCTCTTTCACTCCGGCTCATTCCCTGCAGATTACCATCTGGCTGTGTCACAGCACTCTTCCGTTAGGAAGAAGTAACTTTTGTTTTATTTTTTTTTTTAAAGAGAGAGTGAGAGAGGGGGGAGAGAGAGAGAGAGAGAGAGAATTTTTTTAATATTTATTTTTTAGTTCTCGGCGGACACAACATCTTTGTTGGTATGTGGTGCTGAGGATCGAACCCCGGGGCCGCACGCATGCCAGGCGAGCGCGCTACCGCTTGAGCCACATCCCCAGCCCTTTTGTTTTATTTTCTTTACCCCAACAGCAAAGCCAAAGTCCATTTCAAGTATGACCCGGGTTCCCTCATCCTTTCCTATACAACAGTGGCTTTTTATAGGTAGAGCAGATGGCTGGAAAAGAAAAGATGTGTCTTCCACCTTGGGGGTAGAGCAGGGGGATTCCCAGCCCTAGAAAGACAACTGGGTCAGAGGTGGAGTGTCATGTCAACCTCCACACCTAGGACACTCATTCAGGCCCTGTGCAGTGAGTGCAGGTTTACTCCTCACCAAAGGAGGTGAATAATGGGGCAAGATGGGGTACATGGGCAGCAAGCATCTTATTGACATTAACTGCACTGGAACCTTTTCCCCTGGGGACACCATCACCATACCCCCATGCCTGCAGAGGAGCTCCATCCCCCACTGCCTTCCCCCTGCCTCTCCAGGGCTTCACTTTGGAGTTCAGGGATTCGGGATCCTGACTTGATAGTGCTTGCTTGGGGACCTTCTAGGGGACCAGAGCTCTGTCCTTTCTCACATAATCTTTAAATGAGAATTGTTCTCCCTGAGGCTAGGGTGACAAAGGGTAATTTTAAGCCTGTTTGCAGCAAATGTAGCTAATGTTGAAACTAACACTTTAAGAATGATTGGAGCTTTGACGATATACATATAAGTTGAAAAGTAAACGTAGCCATTATTTTGGTGGAGAAAAAAAAATTGACTAGAAAATGAGTCATGTGCCCTGTTTCCGGGGTTCAGCCCAAGGTACCTTTCTCCCTCAAACTTCCAGTCTCGCCTGCGCCAGCCCAGCAGCTGTAGGTGACTAACAGCCCACAGCCGTCAAGTAATAAAACACTCCAATTTCATTTATTTAATCATCTGTGTGCTTCACTTGACAAATATTTATGGAGTGCGTGATGCAGGCTCAGCATGGGGCTCGGGGCCCTGGAACCTGAGCCTAGGAAGACCAAAACAGCCGGCACAGCAGGCAGGCAAAGATCACAGCCGACCTAGCTCCAACCCCTGCTGCTCCACACACCTCGCTCTGCCTGGCCCTCTCTGAGAGGCAGTTCGCTAATCCCTAAAAGGGATTGCGAAGGTAAATTCTGGATTCTCTAGGCACTTCCTACTTATATAAATGGGTAGTGGTCACTGGCAGATGCAGTTGATATTTCTAAGCACAAAAGTAAAATGTCACTACGTTGAAAGTCAAAAGAAAAGTGGGCCAATTGGAGAAAAATAAGGAGTAATAGCAGTGCAAGTTTGGCATCTGGGACTTCAGATTCATAGAATAACAGTAACTGCATGGTCACTTGCTCAGTGTGGTCAGGAAGAAGTCACTCAGCCCAGATGTGGTCCCGTGTGCAGGAGGTGAAGGTTTCAGGAGAGGAGAGGCTGCTCCCTGGCCAGAGGAGCGGACACTGCCAGGGAGCAGGGAGCAGGGCTGCCAACCGTCCCCTCCAGAGGCTTCTCCTTTGCCTTTTCTTTTTCTTTAAGAATTCCAAAGTCAGTTTCCTCCTACAACAGACCCCCTGAGGGCACATCTGAGAAGGTGACCCACCCAGGTCTTCTGGATGCACCCTTCTCCTTGGGCCCATTTACCTCTACACCTGGATGCAGCCAGGCAGGCAAAGGACCAGCACCTGGGAAGGGCCGAGAGCATCCAGCTGCAGGGACCTCGAAGGTCGAGAGTGCAGGAGTAGAGGATTCTACAGTCCTGCCTGCCAATGAGCATGCCCATCCCTGATTGCAGGATAGTGGCACCTGCTTCGGGAGGGCCGTGGCTCCAGTGAGATGGATAATGTGTGCAGTGGTACCAACTGCCGGACAAATAGTGATGGTCATTTCCTACTGGTGTCCAACTGCTCCATGCGGTTCTAAACTGAGTTATTTTATTCTTTGTCCTCCTCACGTTCTCTGGAGCAATCACAGGCGTTGTTGAGGACTCCGGGAGCACGCAGGTGCTGGCTACATTCTACCAGCCACAGCAGGAAGCAGCACCCGGGGTGCCTGCCTGGCCCTGCCCACAGGAGGGTGGAGCCTGGAGTGGCGCGGAGCTGGCCTGGGGACCTCCGAGCCGTGGCCTCCTGCCTGCCTCCCTCCCCTTACCTGCAATTCCTGCCACAACTTGCACGGCTGTTTTTGAGAATCCCCTGCATGTTCTGAGTGTTATTTCAAAAGAACATAACTTGTTCACTGCAGAGATTTTGCCTAATTCCAAGGAAGTGCGATTTGGGAGAGGCGTCAGAACGTGGTTCCTAGGCCCCGTGCTGGGGCAGGAGGGAGAAGGGGAGCCCCCTCCCCCACAGACTCCCAACTTCTAGCTCTTTCTCAAGCAAACGACTTCTGTTTATATAAACACTCCCCTTTCCGAGACACCTCCCCTTTGGCCCAGCAGCTCCTGGCTGTCTTTCCCACGATCTTCTGGAGGCCCATTCACTCATTCCATGCCCGGGAGTGAGTTGCACGGAGGGGCGGGCACCCAGCATGGGGGATGGTAGTGGACTGTGGAGGGCACTGAGCAGGGCTGAGAGGTTCCTGTAATTGTAGCAAGCCCACCTTCTGCGTCTCCTCTGCACCTTCCTCCTCTGTGGTGCTCTTTAAAGCCTCAATCCAGCAAACACCCCCCCACACCTCCCTCTTGTCCAGGCCCCATTCCTCAGCCAAAAGAAGTGCCCACAGGGACATTTGCATAGGCTGGTCATCAAGTTGTTACGACCAAACAATTTTTTAAAGACTTATGAGAGGGCTGGGGTCTGGCTCAGTGGTAGAGCACTTTCCTGGCATGTCTGAGGCCCTCGGTTCCATCCCCAGCACTGAAAAAAAAAAAAAGTGGTGGGGGGGAATAGTCTGTATAGTCTCGCAATTCCTCCTCAAAAAAAAAAAAAAAAATTAAACATAGAATTATGATGTGATCCAGCAATTCTGCTCTTAGGTATATAACCAAAGTAATAGAAAACAGCTATTCGAATAATAACCAAGTTCACAGGAGCCTTTTCCACCATAGCAGGCAGCGGACCACCGGGTTTCCCTGAAGGATGTGTGGGCCCACAGGCTGGGGTCTGCCATCAGTCACTCCAGCAGGGTGGAGCTCTGACACGGCCAAGGGACAGACCTGGAAAAAACTGGAAAGTCACAGAAGTCGGTGCCAGAGAGCACACATCATGTGACCCTTTACATGAACTATTCAGAACAGTGAGTCACAGAGACAGAGAGCCTGCTGGGGGCTGTCCAGGGGCCAGTGGGCAGGGAGTGGGGTGACTTCTTAATGGGTGTGGGGTTCCCTTTTAGGTTGAAGACAGTGTTTGGGGAGTAGTGAAAACACTCAACGAATTGTACATTTTAATTTTTTTTTAAAAAACAGAATCTGATATATATATATATATATATATATTTTTTTTTTTTTTAGGTGTAGATGGGCACAACACAATGCCTTTATTTTTATGTGGTGCTGAGGATCGAACCCCAGTCCCGCCTGTGCTAGGTAAGCACTCTACTGCTGAGCTACAATCCCAGCCCGAATTGTACATTTTTAAATGGTTGATTTTATGGTAAGTGAACCTCCCCTCAATTAAAAAGATTATATCTCTATAACTTAGTAGCTTTAAAAAATGGCACGCATAAGCTAAAGGAAAACTATCACACTCAAATACTTATGGGATGGTTTACATGTTTGGCACTGCACAATTTTCTCAATTGTGGGAATCACTCTGCAGCCTCTGTGCTGGCTTCCCACCCCACACTGGTGGCTCGCTGACTGGGTTTTATCACAGCAATCTCCAGAAATCCAACTTTGCAAAGATATGATATCATCAAAAGGAATGTAGTGCAATCTAATGTTGAAAGTGTGAGCTCCCTCAAGCCCGCAGTTCACATGGTTTTAGACAGACTTCAAGGTTCATGCCAAAATTTAAAATATCCTGCTGTTCTCACCTGAGTTCTGGGTGCTGCACGAGTACCAAGTACCGAGTACTGAGTACCAAGTACCAAGTACCACAGCCAGGTCTGGGAGCTGTGATCGCAGTTCATACTGAGTTAATTAACTGAGTCAATACTTCATGCACTTAAAACACCCCCATGTTCTCCCTTCCTGCTCCTCGCAAAGAAGCTTGCAAATAGCAGGCCAATTAGTCCCCAAAATACCCACTGGGGGGACCATTACACACTCTGGAGAAGGGTTCCCCCTGACACCTTCTCTCAGCAGAGGCGGGCTGCACTCAGACACATGCCACCTGCCCTTGGCACCACAAGGCACTTAGCAAACTGTGACCTGCCCGTGTCTCTCTGAAGACAAACAGACCAAGTCCAGGCCTGGTCCTTGAAGATGTCGCAGAGCTAGGCGGAAAACCCGAGATCTCTCTGGAAACCTGAGGCTTCCTGCCCGGGGCATTAGGATGCCAAGGTCTGCTGGGGGGAAGGAGAGCAGGGGAGAAGGGGAGCTGGGGCTTCGAAGCAGGAAAGGACTCTGAGTTTAGGGAGGGAGTGGAGAGGAGGGCAGGGAACAGCACCTGAGGCTTGAAAAGGGCCCAGCTTCCCTTCCAGGCCACATCATCTGTCCCATCTGTCCGGAGAAACCCTAGGACTTCCACAGGCTGGGCCTCCACCCTGTGACCAAGCCAGATGAGGCTGTCACTCTGGGTCGGAATCCGGAGCTGATCTTGTGAGGACAGATGCTCTGTGGCCAAGGGGTGAGGCCCAGAGCAGGGTCCAGGAACCCAGCCAAGCAGTGCCTATGGGCAGCTGGACACCCACTCCAGGAGGTTCCCGAGGCCCTGCTGGCCACAAAGAGCAGGTCTGCAGAGCCCAACCACGCAGGGACCAGGGAACCAGAAAGTGACCTGCAGCCCCTGGTTCATTTCCAGTAGATGTGGAAAGGCAGCCTGACCAGGTTAAGTGCCCGCTGGGGACAGTGGTCCAGGCCCTGTCAGGGCGCACAGCAGCTCTGAGGATGATCCAGGCACACTGAGGAGAGAGAGGAACAGAGCCGCAGCCCTCCAGGCCCGGAGCACAGAGTCAGCACACGGGCAGTGCTGGACGGCTCAGCCCTCGGCTCCCTCCGGGGCCCATGGAGAGGGTGCTCACACAGGGCAGAGCTTGATCCCTCTGTCTCTCACGCACAGCTGGGGGGAGCATCAACATTGGCAAGGGACTGCTTGAGGCGGCAGGGGCTGTGGGGTCTTGGCTGGGGTTTGCAGGTTCTTGACAATCCAGACATCAGACAGTCTGCAGGGATCAGAGGAAAGAGGACAATGACCATCTCAGTGGGCAGCCAAAAAGTGGGAGACACCTGTGTCCCCAAGTGGTTGGGAGAACTTAGGGCTGGGTGGCCAAGGGGAGCTGGCAAGACCCCCTTATGGGTCAGATGGTGTTCCCCAAAAGAGCTGAAATCCTAACCCCCAGTTCCTCAGGTCACCCTTATTGGAAACAGGGTACGAGAAGGTGATGGACTTCAGATGAGGCTACACTGGAGTCCGTGGCCCCGATCCTCTGCAGCTGGTGCCCTGATCAAAGGGGAGATTCGGGCACAGCCCACACAGAGGGCAGAAGATGCCCGACTCAGGGAGAGGCCACCTGAACTACCTGAGGTGTTGCTTCAAGTTCAGTCCTTGTCCCCAGTGCCAACCCAATCAAGAGGACACGGTTTTGAGGAAAAGGAAGAAGAAGGTTTATTGTTTTGCTAGCAAAGGAGAAACAGGGAGACTCCTACCCCAGAGGCTATGAATCTGCCCCTCAGCAGGAGCAGGGGCTGTTAAAGAGGTGACTCAAAGGCTACATTCCCCGCGCTCTCCGCGCTCTCCTTGGAGGGTGATTCACTGGTTAATTTGGAGATAGTCATTTCTGAGGTCTTCTGGTCCATCCCCCAAATCTGGATTACTTTGTTCCTATGGAGGGTGTGGGCTCAGGGACAGATAACCCTGCCTGGGATGGGGAGAAGGTGACCCGGTTAACCCTGAGATTAGGGAGGGGGAGATTAGGGAGGAGCAGGGAGAGAGGAAAAGAAACAGGTCCATTTTAAAACCAGTTGCAGTGGCAGAGCAGCAAAGGCCAAGTTGGAGCATAAAGTGGACCCTGTCTCAAAACCGACTCACACCCGGCAGGGGTCGGCACTGAGCCCTGGAGAACAAAAGCACAGAGGTCTGACCTCAGAGGATGCTGCTGTTTAGTGTGAAGACCAGCGTGGGACCTAGGAGAGGCCACCTGGGGAGGAGGCTGCCGTCCTTTCTGCCTTCCACTGCCCCCTCCCCGCGTGGGAACCACTTTACTCAGTCTGGTGATCTGGGTGTTACTGTCAAAGACACGCCCAGCATTGTGCTTGACTAAGCACCCTGTGGCCCAGCGGGGTGACACACGTGTTACCCACAGCCCCCGCAAGCTGATGGACCTGCTGCAGCGGGCAGCTCCACCCTGGTCTCCTTGTCCACTCACCGCCCTTGGAGGTCAGGGTTGCCCCCTTTGCTCCTGTGAATAACATTGCTGGACTTGACCAGGGTCTGGGGTGAAGGCCTTCTCTCAGTCTTGTTTGGACACAGGGAAGGTCCTGGTCCCTTGGCACAGCTCTGACCACCAACGCGCCTTCTTAGCACCCAAACCTCGGCTCAACAACGGAATGCGCTCTCCCACAGTGCTGCCCAGGAAGTCCCAAGTCCAGCTCTGCAGGGTCCTACGCCCTCAGAAACTTGCCCTCAGAGACTTGTTGGGATTCTCCTTGCCCCTCCCAGCTTCCAGGGCTTCCCAGAATCTCTGGCTACACGTCCTTCTGTAACAGGGTCCACTTTAGGCTTGGACTTGGCCCTTGCTGCTCAGCCACTGCAACTGATTTTTAAAATGGACTGTTTCTTTCTCATCCTCTCTCCCTGCTCCTCCCTAATCTCCCCCTCCTAATCTCAGGGGAAACAGGGTCACCCTTCCTCCCCATCCCAGGCAGGGTTATCTGTCCCCGGCCCACACCCTCCATGGGAACAAAGTAATCCAGACTTTGGGGATGGCACAGAAGACACCCCGGAAATGATCATCTCCATGGAAATCTTTAGTAAAAGGCAAGAGATTCACACGATCTGAAGAGAAACCAGAGTATTTCAGTTGGTAGAGTGCTCGCCCTGGGTTCCATCCCCAGCAACACACACACACACACACACACACACACACACACACACACACACAGGAGTATCTCCCAAATTAACAAGTGAATCACACTCCAACAGAGAGGCATGGAAGGCAGCCTTTGAATCACCTCTTTAGCAGCCCCCTGCTCCTGCTGAGGGGCAGAATCCCAACCCTGGGTCAGGAGTCCAGGGAGGAGCTGGACAGAGGGAAGAAAGAACCGGCCCATCTGAAAGAAGAACTTGGCAGCAAAGCAAAACACTTCTTTTCCCTGTTTCTCAAAACCGTGTCCTCATTACTGGATTGGCATCAGGAACAAGGACCCACCGAGCTTTTGGCAATGGTTTTAGGTATAAACATTAGTGACCTAGGATGGTCCCACTTAGTTTTTCTTTTTTCTGGAGGCGGGGGTACCAGGCATTGAACTCACTCGACCACTGAGCCCCATCCCCAGCCCTATTTTGTGTTTTATTTAGAGACAGGGTCTCACTGAGTTACTTAGCACCTAGCCATTGCTGAGGCTGGCTTTGAACTTGGGATCCTCCTGCCTCAGCCTCCAGTGGGAAGGTAAACTGTGCACCATCTATTGTTCCCTTCTCAGGGTTCAATAAAATCCACAGGGTATTCAATGCTTTATTAGAAACAGGCTCTGGGTCACGTGATGGTGGCCAGCTGTAGGCACAAAAGTGTTCTGAGCGCATTGAAGGCAGGCAAGGCCAAGCCAGGTGGTGGGCAGATCAGGGACCTGCCATGGGGGCACCCCACTGCCAGTCCAGGAGCATCTCTGTGTGCTTCCTGCACATGCATAGACAGGGCTAGGTGTAGGCACAGGTGCTGCGTTTCTCTGAAGTCTCCCTCTTTCACTTAGACCAATCTTGACCGGCAACACTGCCAGACTCCCAGTTTTGCAGACTGTCTTGTGTTTTTTAATTTTCTTTCATTTTTATAAAAGCCATTTCTCAGCCACAGTGATAACGCCTGCTGCTCCCGTGCAGGGTCATCGGGTGAACAGGGAGGCTGCTTGCCTGGGCAGGTCCCCTGACAAAAAGAGGCAGAGAATGGCAAGATTAACGCTGCCTCTGAGGCCCACGTGGCTGTGACACACCTGCTCCTTCCTAGGACAGGGTGCACGCCGGGGTCGAGGCTGGCTGCCCTGGACTGCTGGAGTGTGGACGGCCAGCTCCTCCTGCTTCCTGCCTCCAGGGCTGCTCCCAGGGGCGCCCAGCTCCAGAGGCCCAGGGCAGCCTCCCCCTCCTGCCGCGGTGAGTCACGCCAGGCTGACTCCAGGACGCCCGCTGCTCTGCCAGCAGGGTCTCTATCGCGCTCCAGATCAGACACCGACAGCCAAGCTTTTCTCCTTCAGCTGCCGGTTTGGAAAAGGGACTCCTAGGGTTCTGTTTCTCACACACACCCGTGCCCCTCGGCCAAGTCCTCCGGGAGCTCTTCCCCAGGTGTCACCTGCCACCTGTGGGCTACATTGGGAACTGCAGCCCAGGACTGACCCAATGCAGCACCAAGCCCAACACAGGTGCAGGGCCAGCACTGCTGAAGGCACAGGGGACAGGGGACAGGCGTGTGCCCCGCTGGGTCTTCGTCTATGCCTGCGAAAACCCAGGACCCACCCTTGCAGCTGGTGGAGCAGCAGGCAGGCTGTGCGCCGGGGCTGCCTGACACACCTGGCCTGTGCTCTCCATTTCTCCCTCTGTAGGGCAAGGAAAGAGATCTCCGTGAAAGCTGGCTTCTCCAAGTCTGCGGGGCAGCATGGCCTGCCCTGAGTGAGGCCACGGGCCTCTGGTGTGATCCTCCTTCAGCCCTCAGAGATACCTGGAAATGCTTCCTCAGCCACGAACCCCCCCAGGGAATCATCCCATCAGACAGTTTTTATCTCTAGAATTCTAGAGATACAGGAAGCTAAGTAGAGACGTGGAAGTTTGCCTCCCGCGTTGTCTCTGACTTCTGGAACATACAAGATGCAATGATGATAGCTTTTAAATCTCTCCCTTTGGTAGTTCTAGCCTCTCTGCCAGCTCTGGGTTAGTTTCTGCCCAGGGCCCAGGGCTGCATGGCTCCATGCTGACTACCACCACCGCCCACAGTGTCCTCCACAGGCGGGGACTCAGCAGACAGGAGTTGTTAGGAATCTCTGAGAAATTCCTGTTTCATCTACCCTGTGATCTGTTGTCTCTGTGTTCTTCTTTCCAATCAATTTTATTCTTTGTTTATTCCATCGAAATTTCTTTTTTCTGTACTACTGGGGGCTGAACTCAGGGCCACTCTATCACTGAGCTGAACCCTACTCCCTTTTGTTTTTGAGACAGGGTCTCACTGAGTTGCTGAGGCTGGCCTTGAACTTGCGATCCTCCTGCCTCAGCCTCCCAAGTCACTGGGATGACAGGTGTGTGCCACCACCTCTGGCAGTTTAGGGAATTGTTTTAAAGCCACAGCAGTTCTCAGTCTTCTGACTGTTTTGTGATTGTTCCATCATATAAAAGCCACATTCATACGCCCTACGACTAGCAACAGAGAATATCGTGCCGTACTGGCCTCTGTTACTTAGATTTTGCTTTTGAGAATTATCCATGAAGATACGCATGACTCAAGATGACATGGTGGGCCCTCGTGGGACACTGATTGTGCTGGAGGGCGTAGACCGTGAGGGCAAGAGCAGGCAGGTTGCTGAGAGTGGCTTTGAACTTGCAACCCTCCTGCCTCAGTGTCCAAAGTAGCTGGGATTATAGGAGTGTGCCACTGCACCTAGCCTTTGTACCAAACTTTAACGATAACTCTCTGAGCAGTTATCATTGAGATCACTGGAAATGATAATTTGTTGGAGTTCTTCTGAATTTCTTACAAGTTCTAATAAAATTATCCTATCCTCAAAAAGAATATTCATGGTTCTCAATATACCCTTCCACTGCTACCTCACAACCCTGCACACAAACACACCCACGTGGTCTACCCACCCAACACCAGGCTTCCGGGGCCCTGGGAACAGCTTGGGCACGCACTCTCCAGGGCCCTCCTGCACCAGCTGCAAACTTCAGCCCCTGTGGCCGAGAGCCCACCCCCTTCTGCCTGTGCTGCTTGGGTCCTGCAAAGACCTTGAGATGGAAGCACTCTGGGAAAGGAAGACAAAGGAAAAACAAATCCAAAGAGCATCTCCGTTGGTGATCCTGTTGCACGAAGCACCTGTGAGAATGGGAACAAGTGGGCAATACCATGGAGTCGGGTTACAGACCCCAAGAGAAGAAAGGCTCTTACATAAGGAGACCCGTTTCCGTTAATACATTATATAGTTTTTAAAAGCAAAAGATCTGAAACATCCTAAATCCCTGTCGAGGGGCATGGGTTGGATTATCAGTGCTCATTCCCAGGGTGGGGCACCATTCAGTTGTGCCAAACAGGAGGGGAACAGTGTCTACACACAGCTCTGGAGGGACTTGGAGACCTCTCTGAACAGAGCAGGAGGAATGGCACAGAACGTGTTAGCATGTACAGAGGACAGGCAGGAAACAGAATGGCACAGAACGTGTTAGCATGTACAGAGGACAGGCAGGAAACAGAAGCCCATCTGCCCGCCTGCCTGCCTGCCTGCCTGCCTGTCTGTCATCTATCGCCATCCATCCATCATCCACCTTTCATGATCTATGATCTACCTTCCATCTATCTTCTATCTTCTATGTATGCTGAGGGCCATTGCCAAGTAGGAATGACGCATCGAAATTTCCTTGCCAGCGTACCCCATGTTAAATGGACTTGCCTTGGAATTTCGCTGTTGACATTGCGTGTAAGGTGACCCTGCTCAAGGACCAGGGTGGATCCAGGATTAGGGTGTATCCTGCAGATTTTAGGAAGTATCCTGGTTTAGGATAATTTGGGTTTAAGGCGTTCCGGTTTAAGACTTGGGTTTAGGGAAGTTCCAGGTTTAAGGTGTACCCTGCGGGGGGGGGGGGGGGGGGGGATAGGGCGTATCCTGCTGCCTCAGGCACGCCCGATCCTTGAGTTCCCGTTGAGTTCTAGTGAGATTAAGAAAGTATTAGGAAGAAAGCCTCGTGGAGGAGGTGAATGGGGCTGCGGCAGAACTGGGATTTCCCCAGAACGTGTGTAGAGGCCGGTGTGAGTTCGGGAAGAAAGAATTGCTGTTTGAATCTACAAAGCTGTGTGGTGGCTCGTGATTCTTGTGCCCAGCCAAGACTGCGGCATATGTACACCATCCATCCATCATCAATCATCTGTCATCTCTCCATCTCTCTGTCTGCCTGTGTTCTAACAGTAAGCTTGGAAGACGACACCGTGGTACACTCTACAGGGTCGTATGTGGAGGCAGGGGAAGGTCTGGGATAGAAGCACAACTTCTTTGAAGGTTCCTTGATCTAGAGATCCGAATTTGGAATCATGCATTTGTTACAGACCTTATAAAACACATGTGATTTCACGAAGAAATCCCTAAAAACCAAAACTAGGTGAGGCAAAGGAACCACATGTGTACCCTGGTGGTCTGACCAGCAGAGGGGCTGTTTCGGTTGAAACCGTGGGAACGTGAAAGTCGCTCCTCTGGACAAAACACCAAGGGCAAGAAGAACAGGAGATGAGAAAGAAGGCTCAGGCCTCCCTGACGGGCGGGTGGCCGTGCTGGTGCCCCTGGTGGGACTGTGTGTGCACTGAGGGAAAGGCACGGGTGGCCCTGGACACTGTTGTTACCTGGGTCACAGAACGTGGGGACGGCATATGGGAGAAGGGCGATTCTGGAGCTCTGCTCGGATGAGCAGCACAACCAGTGGGGAGCCCTGGTCAGGGGGCTGAGGCAGCCCCTGGCCCGCCTGGCCCGACACCCACGGGGTGCTCCCTGTTCCCTCTTTTGCTTCATGGAGGTGAACTTCATACAGACACAGCAAGCTGCCCGAGGGAGGAGAGGGCCATCCTGAGAACAAAGGCAAACACCTCCTTCAGAACGCACCATTCCCTCGAGGCCTGCTCCCTTCCCCACACTGGCCAGCCAGCCACCCACCCACCCACCCACGGCAATGGACAGGTTTTCGTGATTGCTGCAGCTATCACTGCTAGTTTTAGGGGCCAGCAAGACAGTGGCTTTTCTATAACAGCATGCCATTCAAAGGGGACGAAGTTGAGGCTATGTAGTGTGAGCGAGCCCAGGGCTCTGAGGGCCAGCAGGGCTGCGGCGATGGGGCTACGCTGCATGCTGGGGACTTGCTGGGAGAGCAGGTCAGGGGCACCCTCATCTCTCACACACACACACACTACATACAGCGCGCCACACACAGTGACCACGTGAGGAGATGGTCGTGCTAATTGGATGTGTATGTGGAAACATCCTATTACACACCTTAAACACAACATGACATTTTTATCTGAAAAGTAATATAAGCCCTTTGCTGATAAAAATAGAAAGGATCACAAATAGTTAAAATAACTATATTTGGAAGAGAAAAAGGAACAAAAATTTAAAAAGAAATAGAAGTTAGGAGACAAAGAGTAGGTCAGAGTGCACACGCAGCCAGATCAAACAAGTCCTTCAAAATCAGGGTTACCACGCCCCCTCCACCCACTCGTGTTCTTTTTTAATTTTTGGTACCAGGGATTGAACCTAGGGGATCTTAACCACTGAGCCACATCCCCAGCCCTTTTTATTTTTTATTTAGAGACAGGGTCTTACTGAGTTGCTTAGGGCCTCGCTAAGTTGCCGAGGCTGGCTTTGAGCTCACGATCCTCCTGCCTCAGCCTCCTGAGCCACTGGGATTACAGGTGTGCACCACTGCACCGGCCTCACATTCTGACTCGAGATGAAGGCCAGGATGCCCCCTCAGGGGGCCACCACCCTACCACTCACAGACACCACTTGACAGCATCAGGAGCTCAGATGAAGGGGGCTCTGACTAATGTAATCTTTAGATTTTGTTCAAGTACACCTCTGCTTTGTGACTGCCCATCTGTAACTTTTAAGCAAAACACAGCATTATGTAAATGCATGTATAATTTGTTGAAAGAAAAGTTAACATTCTTCATTAGAACATGGCTCAGCGTGAGACCTGTACAGTGGGTGGCGGGGAGAAAAGGTCTGGCTGTGGAGCACGGGAGGATCGTGATGTTTTAATAAAGCTTCGTCCTCAGAGGGCTCCCCCTCCAGCCGGCGGCCTTTACGCAGTGTGCTTGTGCATGGTCCACGCGTGCATGTGGTGTGGCGCTGTGCTCCTGTGTGTGTGTGCAGGCCTGTGCATGTGTATACACATATAATTCTCGCACAAGTGAAGGAACCTAGGAAGCTCCACACTCTGCCACAGCAGGGGGCCTGAAGCTACAGAACCTTCCACCGGCACCTCCCAGCTCCACCTCATCCATCTCCCAGAACACTGTGGGTGGATGCATTCTGCCTACCCACCCACCAGGAAGGAGCAACACAATTCACAACAGCCAAACTATGGAACCAGCCTCGGTGTCCATCAGTGGACAAGTGGATAGAGAAAATGTGGTCTAGATACACAATGGAGTTTTATTCAGCCACAAAGAAAAATGAAATGATGTCATTTGCAGGAAAACTGGATGGAACTTGAGAGCAATATGTTAAGTGAAATCAGTCAGACTCAGAAGGTCAGGGGTCACATGTTTTCTCTCATCTGTGGAAGCTGGAGAGGAAAAAGAAAGGTAGACCTCATGAAAATCAGAGGGAGATCAGTAGAGAAATGGGACCAGGAGGCAGGAGACAGGAGGGAGGAGAGAAGTGCTGGGGAGGGATATTGGACAAGTATATTTTATAAAATTGTGTGTATGTGTGAACATGATAACAGACCCAGCACTATGCACACTACAACACACCAATAAAAAATGGGAGAGAGGACAAAACCCTCCAGATTATTCTACCTCATTTGCACCACTTACGTCCACGGAGACATTGTGGAGTGTGTTGACTGTTCCATGATCAGCAATCACCAGGTGCAGTGGACCAACCACATCTGTAATCCCAGTCGCTCTGGAGAGGATGAGGCAGGAGGATTACAAGTTCAAGGCCAGCCTTCACAACTTAGCAAGACTCAATTTAAAAAGAAAAAAAAAATTAAAAAGGGCTGGGGATGTGGCTCAGTGATGGAATGAGCAATTCCCAGTTTAAAAAAAAATAATGAGACCACCCTCAGCAATAAAATTTGCAGAACATCACTGAGATGTCTGAACCCCTTTCCCATGACTTGATGGCAAAGAGTTCAAAAATAGAGCCCTTACATGCTTCATTTTTTGGGGGCGGCTATCTGGGATTGAACTCAGGTGCACCTGACCAGGGAGCCACATCCTCAGCCCTATTTTGCATTTTATTTAGAGGATCTCACTGAGTTGCTTAGCGCCTCGCTTTTGCTGAGGCTGGCTTTGACCTTGCAGTCCTCCTGCCTCAGCCTCCCAAACTGCTGGAATTACAGGTGGGCACCCCCTCTCCTGCTTACGTTCCCACTCACGCTTCTTAAGAACACAATGCCAAGGCGGAGGACAGGGGTACCCGCTGCTGCTATAGGGTCTGCTTTTCTAATCTTCAGAAATAGTGTGTTCAATTTATGAACACGGACTGAACATGGACTCCGTCAGACAGCTCTCTCCTTGTGTATTCCTGTGGTTTTATGGTCTGAGAACGTCCCTCCATATCAACTTTCAACTTCATTTCTGGGATGATCGGTTTCTCAGTTTCCCAGGGGAATTTGGAATTGCAGTCGCCCATGGCTGTGGCCTCAAGTCTGAACATGTTTTAGAACTTTAAGTATGAATGGGGCTTGCCGCGTGGAGGGATGCTCAGTGGCTGCTGTGTCTCTAAGTGGAGCCCGGCTTGTCCTTCACTGCCTGGAGCAAGCTGAGGAATGCAGCCTGGGGGCTCCGGGGCTCCAGTCCTGCTGTGGCTCACGCGGGCTCTGCATTCTCATCCTGAAGTTGGCTAAGCCGAGTTCTCCCTAGATAAAGGCTGCAAAGGCTGCACGTAGGCTTAGTTCATGATCTTTCTTTCACTTCTAAAATGCCTTGTAAACAGTAATGCCTTCAGCATATGCAGGACAATGTCCCGTCTCAGGTGCTGTCCTTGGAACCGCAGGGAGGAGGGGGCAGCCAGAGCACCTGAGAGCGCTCCCTCTGGACAGCACTGTGTCTTGCCCCCACCCAGGAGCCCTATATACTAAGGGTGTTGTTTAAGGGCCAGTTCCTCTCCCCCGACTCAGACCCAGGGGCACCTGACTCTCAGGGCATGAGCCTCGGATGGGCCTCTTCCTCCCCAGGTGGCGCCTGGGCCCAGGCCTTGCTGCCCACACACACCCCTCTGCCCGCCTTCGTTCTGCAGCTTTGCCGGTGGAAACTGGCCGGCAGCAGGCAAGCTACGTCCACGGAAAGCATATTTGAAAAATGTACCTAAAGACATGGAAAAATAGGAAGGATTTTTGTTTTAATCATCTGCATGTTTAAAACGTTTAGTTAATATAACTAAATCCCAGGGGCTTAGGAAGGTAAGGCAGGAGGATCTCAAGTTCATAGCCAGCCTCAGCAACTTAGTGAGACCCTGTCTTTAAATCTCTAAATTAAATACAAAAAAGGGCTGGGGGGCTGGGGATGTGGCTCAAGCAGTAGCGCGCTCGCCTGGCGTGCGTGCAGCCCGGGTTCGATCCTCAGCACCACATACAAACAAAGGTGTTGTGTCCGCCGAAAACTAAAAAAAAAAAAATTAAAAAATAAAAAAAATAAAGTTCTCTCTTTCTCTCTCTCTCTCAAAAAAAAAAAATTAAAAAAAAAAAAAAGGGGCTGGGGATGTGACTCGGTGGTTAAGTGCCCCTTGGTTCAGTCCTCATTACCAAAAAAAAAAAAAAAAAAAAGCTGACGTTAGTTTGGTTCATTTAAACATTATCTTTTAAACCATTAATTAATAACATGTCTAGTGTTGGTTCATCAATGGTAGAAAATGTGCCACTTTCACAGAAGAAGTGAATAATGAGAGGGCAGGGAAGAGGCAAATTGATACTGTACTTCCTGCCTGATTTTTCTGTAAATCTAAAACTTCTCTCAAAGAGTAAACCTATTCATATTTTTTTTAAAAGACAATTTGATTTATGTCTGTAAATTCATCGTTGTGAAGTGGAAATGCTTCAGCCCTCCTGGAGAACTGTCCCGCGGCATCTCTCCCTTACCCTGGAACAGCTCTGCTCCTGGGTTTGCCCTTGAGAAATGAAAACAGGTCCACAAAGAGACTTATACAAAGGGGTGTGCTGCAGCTTAATTCATAATGGTAAGAAAACTGGAAACAACCCAGATTTCCATCAATGGGAGAGTGGACAAAACAAATATCCGTGTACATTGGTGAGCATGGAATATTCCCCAGCAATATAAGGAAATGGTTGAGTCATGGAGTGAAAGGCACACACTGTGGCATCCCCTCCAGATGATCCATGAGGACCAGCAGGAAGAGTCTCCACCACAGGGGTGAGAAAGTGGAAAGTGGCCAGGAGGGCCCTGGGAACATCCATAGCTTAGATTAGAGGGTGGCTACACAGGCAAATAAAGGGTCAAGACCAATCCCACCAAACGCTGAAAGTCTGGGCATCTTATTGTTCTTAAATAAGTTGAAAGCTTGGTACCCACTGCAGAGTGACGCTCTGACTCTGTGTTGGAGGCGCTGCATGCACATGGTCAGACCCACCGGACAGACCGCAGGCTGAAGTGGAAGGCTGTAGGACCCGCTGGTCCCTGCCCCTGGTGGTGGCCCAAAGCACCTCTTGTCCAGTTTCTCTTTCCTGACGGAGGCTCGGGCCTCTCCACGCTGCTCTTTCTGGTGTTGTCCATGGCAGGCCTTGTCTGTGCGTTTCCCGAGAGGGATGAAGAGCTCTGTCCGTCCCCACCTTGGTTTGGAGCACTGGTTCACTGCTGGCATTCATTTCTGAAATCAAAACACCCCCTGAAGACAATGCTGGAAGAGTTGGAGGTGCATGGGGCCAGCTGCAGGGAGGGTAGACAGGGAGTTGGGGAGCAGGGGAGGCCGGGCTGGGGACAGGGAGCCCAGACGGTGGGGGGGACAGACAGGGGTCCTGCAGGGCTTTCCCTGGAGAGCCTGAGGCTGTGGCGTTGGAGCAGGGGGAGTGGGCTGGGTGCTGCCCTGGGGTTCTGGGCCCCTGGTAGGTGCACTGAGGGGAGATGGCAGAGTGCCAGCGATGGCCTACACTGCCCCCTGCCTCGGCACCAGTGTGTTTTATCAGGGTGACACATCCACAGAGGAGCGGAGGGACCTGGGTCCCAGACATCTCCCTCTGTCCTTTCTCTGACAATTCCCCCTTTGCATTCTCTCTGCTCCCCACCTTTGGGGTTTCTGCTGACATGGGTGTGGGAAACTCCTCTGTGAATCGACTTTACTTTTTTTCTTCAATTTCCTATCATTTTGCTGTCTGAGGAAATTTCTGGAAGATTGCCTTGACTTTTAAAAATGTTTAGCTTTGGGCTGGGGATGTAGCTCCGTTGGTAGAGGTCTTGCCTCACATGCACAAGGCCCTGGGTTCAATCCCCAGAACCACGAAAAAAATATATATAATAAAATACAAATGGGCTTTAGCTGTCATGTTTTGATCCCTAGGATTCCTGCCCCTCCTTCTTCTGCACCCGGCCTGACCCCTGCCTCTCCTGTTGGAAGTTTCCTCAAGGCCTGGGAAGCCCTAAAGGCTCTTGGGTATGGGCAGGGCTCAGGCCCTCTGACTTCTCTGTCACTGCCTGAGGGACCCTGAGCACCAGCACTGTGTTGCTGTAAACATGTGTATGCATTTATCACCGTAGTGAGATGACTTTAATTCTTCAGAATAAATACCAAGGAGCGGTATAGCTGGGTCACATGGCGGTTCCAGGCCTAGACTTTTGAGGAACCTCCATGCTGACTTCCATATTGACTATACTAATTCACAGTCCCACCAACAGTGTAAAAGAGATCCTTTTCTCCACATCCTCTCTAGCATTTATTTTTACTTGTGTTCTTGATGACTGCCATTCTGGCTGGAGTGAGGTAAAATCTCAGGTAGTAGTTTTGATCTGCATTTCTCTAATTGCTAATGATGTTGGATTTTTTTTGAACACAATACCTTTATTTTATTTATTTTTATGTGGTGGTGAGGATCAAACCCTGGGTCTCGAACATGCTAGGCAAGTGCTCTACCACTGAGCCACATCCCAGCCCCGATGTTGGATATTTTTTCATATATTTGTTGGCCATTTGCATTTCTTCTTTTGAGAAATGTCTGCTTAATTCATTTTCACGTTTATTAATTGGGTTATTTGTTTTTTAGCATAAGTTTTTTTGAGCTCTTTTTATATTCTAGATATAAATCCTCTGTTAGAGAGTAGCTAGCACAGGTTTTCTCCCATCCTGTGGGTTCTCTCTTCCCTTTCCTAAATGTTTCCTTTGCTGTGCAGAAGGTTTTTATTTGTTACCATCCCACGTATTAACTTTTGGCATTATTTCCTGAGCTTTAGGGGTCCAGGATTTGGAGTTTTTAAGTCACTAGATTCCAATCACGCACACAGCCCTTGCAAGAAAGAGCCTTTAATGAAGATATGCAAAATAGCACTTTGAGGCTTAGAGCCAACATTTCAAATCCCTGGAGGTTCAGAGAGCCAGGAAGGAGAAAGTGTCTGGAGAAAGCACTGGAAGATCATAGCCACTAAGGAGTGAGCCTGAGAGGCTCTCCTCAGCTCCTCTTGAGCTTGACAAAGAACAGAGCAAGAGCAGGTACCTCAATCATCCAACATGAGGGTGCTTGGGGCAGGGCATGCCAGGTAATTGTGTGCAGTTGCAAAATCTCTTTCACTTGCTTCCTTAATAAAATAAATCCTGTCTGGGGTAGATTGGCCACGTTTCTGTTTTTGGCTTGAAATCATGGTGCTCAAATTGCAGCCGAGGGCTATAAAACTTGATGTGGTCCCAAGTGGAGGACAGGACTCCAGGCTCAGGTGAGTCACCGAAGCCGGGTGAGCTGGCCACCCAGCGGAAGTTCTCACAGTGCGGGCGCACAGCAAACCCAGGCAGTGCCAGCCTGGAGCTGGGGAGCCTGGCCTGGGCAGGTGAATCATCAGGTACATACTTAGCCTTGACTCCACCTGAAGGAGGCGGGGTGGGCGGCTGATCAGGTTCAGGGTGGTGGGCTCCCCAGTGACAGTGAGTGCTGAAGCCTGCAGGGGCATTTAGGTTTTTGTTGTTACCTTTTAAATTATAAAGGAAAAACACAGATCTCTGGCTTTGTTTTTGTTTTGTTTTGTTTTTTAAGTCTCTGTACTGTTTGGTACCACGTTCACATGCTGGTTAATTAGGGAACATTTTGAAGGGTCTTAGTGGATATCCTTCACCATGAGCCTAAGAAGTTCAGCTCCATGTGGACAATTCACACTGTTGTTGATCTTTTTATTTTTTTTTTCTTTTTGGTGCTGGGGATTGAACCCAGGGGCACTTTACCACTAAGCTCATTCCCAATCCTTTTTATTTTGAGACAAGGTTTTGCTAAGTGCTTAGGGACCCTCTAAATTGCTGGCTTTGAACTCACAATCCTCCTGCCTCAGCCTCCAGAGCCGCTGGGATTACAGGCGGAAGCCCCCGCCCGGCTAACAGTGATGTTATTCTTTTCCTGAAGGGAGCTACATGGCCTGAGTAGTGACTGGCAACCTCTCCCAGTTCACAATTTCTCCAAAAGCACTGATAGATTTCCAAACACAGGAGAGGAAATGCAGTTCCACAGTGTGAAGTCATAGATTCATTAAGTCAGCGCATCGTGGCGATGATATTTTACTGGCAATGATGCCTCCTCTTTCACAATGAGCCCTAATAATCCACGATGAGATGACAGCCATGCAGGGGGCCACCGTGGGGCTAGCTGAGCCACCATGGTGGAGTGCCTGCTGAGTGACAGTTGATGCTGGGACAATTTATCATGTCTTGTGCTAACGGGCTAGGTGTTCAAATATAAACAATTTCAATCACATGTTTTTACTGATGCTTAGGAGATGTCCCCAATAACTGAAAATCTATAACATAATTCCATCTTCAGTTTTTAAAGAATGCAAAACATGGGGCTGGGGATGTGGCTCAAGCGGTAGCACGCTTGTCTGGCTTGTGTGCGGCCCGGGTTCGATCCTCAGCACCATATACAAAGATGTTGTGCCCGCCGAAAATTAAAAAATAAATATTAAAAAATTCTCTCTCTCTCCCACTCTCTCTTAAAAAAAAAAAAAAGAATGCAAAACATTAATGTCCAACCCACCCCAAATTAACCATGTGCTGCGAAGAGGGCTTTGCTTGGGGTGTGAGGACAAAGGCAGGAGGCTGTGGTCCCGACTCACTGCGTCCCCAGAGGGTCCCTTGGGGAAGTCCAGTCCCTGGCGTGATGGTGCTGAGAGGTGCACATTTAAGAGGCGGAGCCTGGTGGGAGGTAACTAGGTCAGGCCATCCTGATGAGGGTCCGACCTGGTGAGGGTCCGACCTGGTGAGGGGGTTTGGCTCTCCAGAGGTGGAGGAATTCTTCCCTGTGAGGGAGGTTGTTATGAGCCCCACTCAACCCCACCTTGTCTCCTGCTGCATCGCTTGCTGTGTGTCTCAGGCTCCAGCCATGATGCTGCACAGAGAGGGGCCTGGCCAGCAAGGGCCATGCCATGTGGGCTTTCCAGCCACCAGAATCACATGCCAAATAAGTCTCTTTTCTCTATAAATTACCCAGCCTCAGGTATTTTGTTATAGCAAATGAGGCATGGCTGTGTGCTGCCCCCCCCCCCTCCGTCCCCAGGCACTACACATACTGTAATCTTGGCTGGAATTTCCATTGCTTCTTTTATTTCACCCATCAAGGGTCTTTGTTAGACTATTACAGGTAGGACACTAGAGAGTTACGTAGGAAGGACTGAGATGTGTGGGACAGCCTAGGGAATATGGTTTTTGAAAACCAATAGGGTAGAGTAATACTTCCCCACCTCTATGTTAGAATGCAGTGTGTATCTGAGGGCCTTCCGAGCGTGCTATGAACTTAGGTGCAAGGCATATTATGGGGACCAAATAAAGTCTCTTTAATCTGCCACTTCTATTGTCTGACCATTTAACAGAATGAGATTGGGTGGAGACGAAAGAACTACTCTCTACTGAACGTCACATGGCATTCATCATTAAGACAGTGTGGACAGTCAGAAACCTGAAAGGTCACGTGTCCCCCTTTGCTAACAAGGGACATAATTCATTACCTAATGAACGCAGTGGAAGAATTCATTAATGATCTTGTTAATACAATTGAATCCTTGGGGATCAGGATTTCCAAGTCTCGTTATAATCTAGAAACTTCCAGTGCTAATTCCTGGAGGGTATAATAAATTCAGTTACTTTGGAGCTTCAAAGCTTTGGTCTCCAAGGAAGAATGTTTTTCTCCATCACTTAGAAATACATGGTGATGGGCAGGGGTTGTGGCTCAGTGGTAAAGCGCTTGCCTAGCATGTGAGAGGCACTGGGTTGGATTCTCAGCATCACATATAAAATAATGAATAAAATTAATGCAAGTGAAGTTAGCCAATCCCCCCCAAAAAATGTCAAATATTTCTCTGATATAAGGTGACTGACTTATAGTGGGGTAGGGAGGGGGATCATGGGAGGAATAGAAGAACTCTAGATAGGGCAGAAGAGTGGGAGGGGAAGGAAGGGGGTAGGGGGTTAGCAATGATGGTGGAATGCGATGGTCATCATTATCCAAAGTACATGTATGAAGAAGACATGAATTGGTGTGAGCATACTTTATATACAACCAGTGATATGAAAAATTGTGTTCTATATGTGTAACAAGAATTGTAATGCATTCCACTGTCATGTATTTTTAAAAAAAAATCAGTAAAAATAAATACATAAATAAAATACTTGACAAAAAATAAAATAATGAATAAAATAAAGATCCATCAACATCTAAATAAATAAATAAACAAAATAAAATACATGGTGAATGTCGGTATGTGGCACAAGCCTGTGATCCCAGCAACTTGGGAGGCTGAAGCAGGAGGATCACAAGTTCAAGGCCAGCCTCAGCAACTTAGCAAGACCCTGTCTCAAAATAAAAAGGGTTGGGGATGTAGCTCCATGGTAGAGCACCCCTGGATTCAATCCCCAGGACAGGAAAAAAAATAAAAAGGTTATAAATAAAGATGCCAAGTGTCCTTCTCCATCCATCTGAGCTAGAAACTGTTTTTTCTTATCTCCTCAATCTGTGATCTTAGACTAAAAATTTTGTTTTTAAAGTCCTGGGTGGATAATTTCACCACCTGACAATACTAGTTACATGGAAAGCACGAACCACCATTCCCCACCACACCAGCACTGGGGATTGAACCCAGGGTGCCCAACCACTGAAGTACAACCCCAGCCCTTTTCATTTTCAGATAGGATCATGCTAACTTGCTTAGGGCCTTACTAAGCTGCCCAGGCAGCCCTTGAACTTGGAATCCTCCTGCGTCAGCCTCTCTAGTTGCTGGGATTACAGGTGTGCACCACCACATCACCCCCCCCCCCCAATAAAAAACCACTTTTTCTTTTTTCAGGGCTGAGGATCTAACTCAGGGCCTTGCCTGTGCTAGGTAAATGCTCCGCCACTTGCCGCAGTCTGGCTGGGCACAATTCAGGAGCCACTTGTCAAAAGAAACTAACTTTATTTTTAGAACTACAAACGCCAAACAAAACAGCTCCTCAGGAAAAAACCCTCAGAGCCCAACTGCCACCACCGGCTTCCCACAAGCCTCTCACCCCCACACAACCCTCACCACCTCCCACAATCCTCCTGTTCTTGAGGCCGATTGGCTGGGTCGCGTGGGCGGAGCCAAAGAAGTCCCCCAATGAGCAGCTCCGTGGAGGAGCCAATCAGCTAGATGTTGCTGGGGCCGCTGTGAGCCAATCATCAGCTGGCAGCTGGTTGCTGGCAGCTGGAAGTTTGCTGGGGCCCCTTTGGCTGTGGCTCTCAACAGCCACTGAGTAAATCCCCAACCCCACAAACCACTTCTTAAACAGCCTAACATTAGTTGTCAGGCAATTCCACCATTATTTCCCAGAAAAGTCTGTATGTTGACCTTAAATTCAGTAATTATACTATTGGGCTTTTATCTCAGAGTAATGAAAAATTATGTGCCCAAGCATATACAGAGGTTCACAGCAGGTTTTGTTGGTAACAGCCCCAAAATGAAACAACCCCAAACGTCTCTTGGTGGGTGAATGGCCCGAGGAACTGGTGTAGCCTGGACTCTATGGGTGCTCCCAGTACCTTGGGCGGCCCGGTGCATGGGGCTGAGCAGAGAAGCCAGTCTCAGGAGGGGAACATGGGGCATCTGGACTGTGATGGCAGCTGCCCAGATCAGCACCACCGCTGATACCGTGGAGGTGGTGCAAGCACACGACCAGTGAAAGTCGCACGGGCAATCAGACTTGGACCTGGGTGGCATCAAAGTCACCCTTTTAAAAGTTGTCAGCCCTGGGGGAACTGGGAAGGATGAGAGACCTCTCTACCTCCCACAGCTGCCTTCCAGTGGATACATCTCCATAAGTTTCCATTAAAAGACCTACAGGATACCCTGCCAGGCAAATATTTCTTAACGTTACATAATGTGTGATTCCGTCTTATCTAAGGTTCCCAAGTCCACAAAGCTAGAGGCGTGAGATTGGGTGGTGACAGCCGGGGACGGGCGGGGAGGGAGGCCAGGGAGGTGCACAGAGGTGAATTCTAATTCTCCTTTTCCGGCTTTCTTGCACTGGAACTAAGAAACGGAAAGCAGATCCTCTGTTTCAGAGCATGGGAGGCCAAGGCCAAGGCCAAGGGATTCTTTTTTTTTTTTTTTTGATTTTCAAATAATTAGAGACTCACAGCAAGTTGCAAAGTGCCAGTGTTAGACCAGGACACAAAGAAAAGACCACTGACTCCAATTAAAATCAAACTAAAGCAAGCTTATTATTTCCCCTGGCCGGGCTCCTCTCCCACCCCAAACCGCGGGAACAAGACAGCCCTGCAGCTTTCCTGCAGCCCAGCTTTACAACCCAGAAAGTTACACAAATAGGGGGAGTTACAGATGACGGAACTCTGACGAGCATAACACAAACGGTAATTTACATTTTTGCTGGCCCCGACATCAGAATTTATGAGGGTCATTAGAGCCTCAGAGAGGGTCGGTATCTGGCCAGGGAAGGCCAAGATTTGTGAGGCGTCACTAAAGTTTCAGAGAGGGCTGCTGTCTGGTCAGAGAGCCAGGCAGGGGTGAGTTCAAGGCACGGCAGGCATTCCAAGCAGGTTCAGAATCTGCAGTAATTTATAGGAAAGCCGAAATTAGCTTTTCATGGCTTTGTGGCGAGATGGCTCCCAATTTTAAGAGGGAGTCAGGCTGCGTCTACCACCAGGAGTCCTGAGGCTGCTCCCCCCATGGAAGCAATGCACGGCCAGGGAGCTGGCGGGGATCAGCGTGGTTAGCTGGACTCCAGGGCTTGTGCAGACTTCCCCAGATCATACAGACCCTGAGTGTGTGTGTCTGGGTGCATGTGTGCATGTGTGTGTGTGTGTGTGTGTGTGTGTGTGTGGTTTCATGTAGATTTTCACAGATCTTACTGGCTCTGTAGAAGAGAGCGAGATGTAACCAGTGCGTACTGACCGGGCCCAGCACCTGCCCGGGCCCTGCTGTCTGCAGGCACCTGTGAGAGCGAGTGCCTCATCTTGCCTGTCTGTGGGATGGGCACCTCGGGTCAGGCTGCCGTGACGCGTGGTGAGTGAGCGCGCCCTTCACAACAGGCACACACACCAAGCTCTGGACCCTAGATCCAAACGCCAGGGAAACCACGGTCACCACCACAGAGCTCTCAGGAAGGGCAGGCACCATGTTGGCCTATGTGGGATGACCGTGTGCGACTGTTTTTGACCTGTGGGAGCAACGGCTCTGGGTGGCTCAGCCCGTGACAACCTTCCTGTAGAATGTTCCAGGAGGTCCTGCGGGAGGTCAAGAGTCCCAGCCCAGAGTCAGGCAGCAGCAGGCACAAAGCCCGACGTCACAGCTCACCCTGTGGCCCTGAGCAGGCTGTCCGGTTTCCCTGTTCCCTGCAGGGCCAGGGAGTAGACTTAAGTGACGGTCATGAGCGCTGGTCAGCAGCCCCATCCCCCCACGCATAGGTGGGATGCGTGTCCTGCCCTGTGGCCGGGTGGGCTGTGTGGCAGGCCTGGCTAGGGAGGGGGGCAGCTGTGAGGAGTGTCAGACCTGGAGCGCGGTCGCTGAGCTGGCCCGGGCTCCCGGCAGCAGCACAGGCCCCGTCCTCCCCCCTTCCCCCTACTGCTGCTCCTGGAGTTTCATCCTGATGACCTCATTTTTAACTGGGGTGTGCTGTGGCACAGGCCTCGAGTGTTCCCCAGAGGCCCTGTGTTGAAGGCTGATCCCAGCTGGGCGATTTTAGGAGGTGGTGGGTCCCCCAGAGGAGGGGCCCCTGGGGGTCTTCGGGCCACTGAGGCAGTGCCCCCTGGGGAGAGCTGGACCTCACTTCTCTCTCCTTCTCTCTTTTGTTTCCCAGCCAAGAGTTGAGGGGTTACCACCAAGTGCTCCCACCATGGGTGACCCTGCCACAGGCTTAAAGGCAACGGGGTCCACAGACCATGGACGGGGACCTCTGAGACCATGAGCCCAAACGAACCTTCTTCATTTCTAAGTTGATTACCTCCGACATTTGTTACAGTCATGGAAAGCTGAACCCGGGGCCCTGGGATCCTTTTGTTTAATGCTCACTGATGTGGTTGGATTTAAATCCTCCACTTTGCTACTTATTTTCTCTAGGTCCCACCTGTGCACTGTTCCCCTTTTGTGGCCTTCTTTGGCATTGTGGGAGGGTTGTGTAGGATACACAGCATCACTTTTGCTGACTTATTAGCCTGTTAATAGGTTCTAGTTGTTGCTTTATGACACCCAACTGTAACTCACCACCATCTGTCTCAAGGATGTTCCACCACGTCCAGGACAAGCACCTTCCAACAGAAGACCTCATTTCCTCCTCCTAGCCCGTGGTATGGCCCCTCTCCCCTCCCCCACTCTGTCCTTCCTTCCTCTCTGGGGATTGAACCCAGGGGGGGTGTTCTACCACTGAGTTACATATTTTTGTTTTATTTTGTGACAGGGCCTCACAAAGTTGCCTGGCTGGCCTTGAACTTGCACTCCTTCTGCCTCAGCCTCTTGAGTCACTGGGATCACAGGCCTGTGCCGTTGTGCCCAACTGTCATCACCACACATGTAATCACACATGACAGTGGCGAGATGGCTGTATACATGTGTGCATCACTCGATGGCAGGAGTGTGTTCTGTCACTGGGCAAGCATCAGAGTGTATCTACATAAACTGAGAAGTCGCTGGGGATATGATCTTATGTGGTCCATTGTGCAGTGTGTGACTGTATTATACACCCTGCAGTATAAGGGTTTTATTTTTGCTTTAAGAAGTTATCTATTCAATTTATTTGATGAGTAGAAAGATATTATGCACCTAGCCACCATTTGCACTGCTCTCCAGGCTCTTGTGGGCCCACATCTCCACTTGGCAGCACCTTCAGGCCGTCTGCTGTTGAGCTTTTTGTGTCTAGGAAAGTCATTATTTGGTCTTCTTTTTTGGAAAGATATTTTTGCTGGGTATAGAATTCACACCATTACTCCATTGTCCTTTTTAAAAAAAAATCGTTTTTATTTGTAGATGGACACAATATCTTTATTTTTATTTGTTTGTTTATTTTTATGTGGTGTAGGGCCTCACGCGTGCAAGGCAAGCGCTCTACCACTGAGCTCTAACCCCAGCCCTTCCATTGTCTTCTGACTTGCATTACTCTTGACGTGAAGTCACTGTCATTGTTCTTTTGTACATGCCATGTCCTTTCTTAGGACCAGTTCAGATTTTTTTTTTTTTTAAATCATTGGCTTTAAGCAATTTACCACAAGTCGTGACATGGTTCTCTTTATCATTCTCATGCTTGGGGTTCATTGAGTTTCTTGAATATAGAGGTTTACAGTTTTCATCACTGTGGATCAAGTTTGCCCACTACTCATTTATATTTTTCTTCTCACCCTTTCCCTGTCAGAAAATTCCAGCAACACATAGATTCAGCTGGTTAACGTTGCCCTGGGATCATTGATGCTTTTCTCATTTCCTCCCAGCCCTCTCTGTGTATTTAATTTTGATATTTTATTGTTTTAAGTTCACTGATTTTTTTCTTCTGCCATATCTGCTGTTAATATTATTCCGTCTATTTTTTATATTCTCACTGAAGTTTTCATCCCTGTGAGTTCACTTAGTTGTTTGTTTTTTAAATGTCTTCCATGATTTTAACATGTAAAATCTTTCCTTTAGCTTTTTGAACCTATGAACAGTAGAATCACTCTCTTAATACCACTGTCTACCAACCAATTCTGCCATTTCCAAGTTGGTTTTGGTTAATTTTGCACTTCTTCATTGGTATGTTTTCCTGATTCGCTCCTGATTTTCTTTTTTTGGGGGAGGGGGGTATTGGGGATTGAACCCAGGGACACTCGTTCACTGAGCCATATCCCCAGCCCTTTAAAATATTTTATTTAGAGATATGGTCTCTCTTAATCAGTAAATTACTGAGGATGTCTTTGAACTTAAAATTCTCCTAACTCAGTCTCCTGAGCCACTGGGATTACAGGTGTGTGCCACCATGCCCAGCTCCTCTCCTGATGATGTTTTATTTGATGCCATTCTGAAATTTACAATGTTTATCACTATATTTTTTGTATTCTTAAATAAAAATTCTTGAATTTTGTTCTGGGACTTAGTTAAGTATTTTGGACACGATTTTATCTTTTCAATTTTTTTTCTTTAAAATTGCATTCTTGCAGACCTCAGAATATGGAAAGACCTTCCATGTTTTTGGATAGAAAGAATTAATATTGTCAAAAGGACCACACTGGGGCTGGGGATGTGGCTCAAGCGGTAGCGCGCTCGCCTGGCATGCGTGCGGCCCGGGTTCGATCCTCAGCACCACATACCAACAAAGATGTTGTGTCCGCCGAGAACTGAAAAATAAATATTAAAAAAATTCTCTCTCTCTCTCTCTCTCTCTCTCTCTCTCTCTCTCTCTCTCCTCTCTCACTCTCTCTTTAAAAAAAAAAAAAAAAAAAAAAGGACCACACTACCCAAAGCAATATACAGATTCAGCGCAATACACATTACACATCAAAATATCAATGGCATTCTTCACAGAACTAGCAAAAAGTCATTAAATTAATGAGGAAGAATCAGGGACCCAGAATAGCCAAGGCAATTGTGAATAAGAAAAGTGAGGCAGGGGGCATCACAATACCTGATCTCAAATTATACTACAGAGCTTAGTAACAAAAATACCATGGTACTGGCATCAAACTAGACAAGAAGACCAATGGAATAGAGTAAAAGACCCAGAGACAAACCTACATGCTTATAGCCACCTAATACTTAATAAAGGAACCCAAAATCTATTGGAGAAAAGATAGCCTTTGTTAACAAATGGTGCCAGGAAAACCGGTTATCTCCACGTGGAAGAATGAAATGAGATTCCTGTCTTCCTCCCAGCAAGGAAGTCAAATCAAAACAGATTGAAGACTTAGGAATGAGACCAGAAAGCTTGCAAATGCTGATGAAAACACAGGGCCATACTGCATCATGGAGATGCAGCACCAACTTCTTCAACAAGACCCCAGAATACCAAGAAATAAAACCAAGAATCAACACGTGGGATGCCATCAAATTCAAAAGCTTCTGCACAGCAAAGGAAATGATTAAGAAAGAGAGGAGAGGGCTGGGGTTGGGACTCAGAGGAAGAGCGCTTGCCTAACATGCATGAGGCACTGGGTTGGATCCTCAGCACCACAGAGAAAAAAATAAAATAAAGATATTGTGCCTACCTATAACTAAAAACTAAATACAAAAAGAAAGAAAGAAAGAAAGAAGGAGAAGGGAGCCTATGGATATATAATCTTTACCAGCTTTTCCTTGACAAGGGGTTAATATCCAGAATATATAAAAAACTCAAAAAACTCAATGCCAAAAAGCAAATAACCCAATCACTAAAGCAAAGGAACTCAACAGAAATTTCTCAGAAGAAGAAACCCAAGTGGTCTACAAATATATGAATAAACATTCAACATCTCTGGCAATCAGAGAAATGTAAATCAAAACTATACCAAGATTTCATCTCCAGTCAGAATGGCAGTTACCCAGAATATAAATAATAATAAATGTTGGTGAAGATGTGGGGTAAGGTACACTTATAACATCATTGGTGGGGCTGCAAATTAGTTCAACTACTTTGGAGAACAATTGAAGGTTCCTCAAAATAGTAAGAATGGAACCACCATATGACCCAGCCTATTCCCTCTTCTTGGTATTAATCCAAAAGAACTAAAATTGCCATACTACAGCAACACAGCCACTTCAATCTTTGTAGCAGCACAATTCACAATAACCAAATATGGAATCAACCTAGATGCCCGTCAATAGATGAATGGATCAGAAATATGTGGTATATACAAAATGGAGTTTCACTGAGCCATAAAGAAGAATGAAATTTTGGCATTTTCTGGTAAATGGATGGACATGGAGAAAATCATGCTAAGTGAAATAAACCAGGCTCAGAAAGTCAAGGGTGGAATGCTTTCTGTCTTGTGGAAGCTGGAGCAAAATGAGGGAAAGGAGGCCTGGGGAGGGGGATGGGATTTCACAGAGACACAGGGGAGATCAGTGGAGTAGAAGGAGAAGGGGGAGGGGGAGGGACGAGAAAGGGGAAGAAATAAGGAACGAGTCTCACAGAATCATGTCTCACTCACACATAAATGTACCAAAGGGATTCCACCTTTGTGTACATGCAGAAAGTGCCAGTCAGAAATAAATAAGTAGAGGAGTGAAAGGGAGATCAGTAGAGCAGAGGAGGAAGGGGGGATTGAAATCAAATTCTTTGTGTGTATAGTTGTGTCAAAAGGAACCCAGATACTAGTGTAAATATAATTGTCTAAGAAAAAAATTGCACCCTTGTGAAGTGATTCATACGATGGGATTTTCCTTTTTTTTTTTTTTTTGTACCAGGGATTGAACTCAGGGGCACTAGACCACTGAGACATACCCCAGCCCTATTTTGTATTTTATTTAGAGACAGGGTCTCACTGAGTTGCTTAGCACCTCGCTTTTGCTGAGGCTGGCTTTGAACTCGCAATCCTCCTGCCTCAGCCTCCTGAACCGCTGGGATTACAGGCACACGCCAACGCGCTGGGCCACAGGATTTTCCTTTTTATTATACTTAGTATTTTTAATTAACACCTAACATTGCACATATTTCTGGGCTTCCCCGTGATCAGTCAATGCCTGTGTACCAGGTGTAATGACCAATCAGAATAATTAGCATTTCACGTCCTTGCCTCTTTGTGTTCGGGACATTTTAGCTCCTTGTAACCCTATCATATTAGGTGGAGTCAGATGGAGTGCAGGGCTAACTTCCCCTACGTTTAGGCAAACTTCCTGAAAACTCCATCCAACCTTAGGAGGCTCAGGAGGCTGACTCTGCAAGGTGGGAATAGGTGGTCTCCTCCAAGCGCACAGTCAGTCCTCTGCTGGTCCTGTGCAGCCCCATCCTCCCCAGCACTCTGCCCTGGAGCTTGGCTGCCTGGCCCTGGACTCTGCCTTGGTCCCTCAGCTGAGGCTGCTGTGCTCTGCCTGGGCTTCTCTCTGCACCATGATTGGAGTTGCTCCAGGTCCCAGGTCCTACTGTCCGACCCTGAGCGGCTGTCATGATATGGCTCCTGGTAGTCACATAGTTTGAGCAAGAGAGAAATATTTATTGTCTTAAGCTGCTAAGATTTTAGGGTTGTTTGTTCCTGAAAAAATGAGCTACTTTACTCTGATGAAACAGAATCTTTCGAGAAAGGAGACACGGTGTGAGAAGACACTTGTGTGTGTGTGAAACAGACAGCACAGTGTGCAGGACAGTGCCGGCCTGTGAGGGCCACACAGGGGAGACTGCCTGGCCCCTGGTCGGTCCTGCCATTGCCTGATAACCCTCCCTGTGCAGGGAAATGCCCACACAATGCTCACACAGTCCTCCCTCCTAGAGCTCGCTCACAGCAGGGAGGACAGAGAGAAGACAGTGAGCTCCTGGGTAAATAGCAGAGCGTGCAGGCAGCCATCAGCGCAGGAACTGTGAGCTTCTAGAGGGTTCTGGAAGGCTGCTGAGTTTGGGCTGAGATTTGAGGGACAAGCAGCCATTCACCCAGGGGAAGGGAAGGTACAGAGCCAGGAGGTGGGCTGACCCAGCAGAGCCCGGGGCTGTGGAGGGGTCCTGGTGGGCTGCAGAGTACTCAGGACCCAGCATTCCCGAAGAGCCTCTCTGCAGCCCTAGGGCCTGCAGGACCTGGTGCTGCATGCAAGGCTCTCAGGAGTCTATCATCTGGCTCGGCGTGTAGGTGACAATACGGGACGCCTGCCTGTCCAAGGGTGGCTGAGGCAAAGCATGAAGCATCCCGGGGGGGAGGGGAAGCTGGACAGTCACTTATGGGGTTTCAGCTGACCACAGAACCAGGGGGTTCTGGAGGGTGCTAGAACTGGACACTTTCAGAAATGCTCAGGACATTAGTGTGGAAAGAAGGTGCAGGGTGACGCTGGGCTTGCACCCACAGGTGGACGACAGAGCTGGTGGCTGAGTGTGGGGATGGAGCACAGGGCCAAGACTGGGGCAGCAAGATGCAGAGTGAGATCGTCCCCTCCGAGAGCGGGCTGTATCCAACAGGGCTGTTCTCGGAGGCACCAGGGGGACACTGGTGCTCACAAAGGAGTGGCAGAGCCCAGGGCCCAATGCTCCTGAGCAGCCTGTGGCTCTCAGAGTCAGCTCCTCCTTCCCTTATGACCGTGCTAACAGTCTGTGTCTAAAACTCAGAAGCAAGCAGCTCAAGCCTGGACCAAGCTCCGGGCTGCCGTGCGAGTGGCCACCAGCTCTCAGGAGACCTGACACCACACACAGTGGGAAGGAGCCAGTTCCCAGGTCCCCTGTGGAACTCCCACTGCCCAGGATGTATCTGAGAGGCAGGGTGGGTCTGCGCAGCAGTGAGGGGCACTCTCCCTCTTGGTCCCCCTCCTTGTGGAGGGCACCAGCTGGGAGGGGGCGCAGGCTGCAGGGTTGAGGAGCCAGTTCATGCGGTGCCGGCTGCCTGTAGCTGGGGTCCCCGGGGACTGAGGGAATGGTCTCTGGTCAAGGAAGGGACACAGGCTTGGGTGGAAGGGTGGTCCCTTATCCTGGAAACCCAGGACCACCTCTGGATAATTCTGCCTAGTGCACTGCCTCACCAGTGTTTGTTAGTCCCTGTCCTGATCTAGGGCCCCTTTGTGCTGGTGCACTTGTACCAGACATGGAGACGGTCAAGAGGAGCCGTGGCCCCACCAGCTCCCCTCTGGGCTCTGGCCCTGCTGTGTGGGGACGGCACTCACGGACTGGGACTGTTGTGCTTCCTCGCCCCTTGGCTGGAGGCAGCGCAGGCTCTCCCTAGTCCATGCCCCAAGCAGAGATGCAGGCTGCCGGTGGCCAGGGATGGACACACATCACTGGTTTCCTCCCAGGAGGGTCTGAAAGTTCCTGGTGTGCAGAGCCCTGTGCACGTGGTACACACAAGGAAGCGTCTTAAGTGGCAGGCATCCAATCTGCCAATGGGACAGCTGCCAGAAGCCACCTAGAATACCCACGGTGCCCCATCCCTCCTTCCCTAGAGGAAGGCAGACGTTGAGGTGCTTCAAAGCTAACCACATGGAACACATAACTTAATATTGATCAACAGGACAGCAGGGCCACAGAAATGCCTTGGTTAGGGTCCCTTCTGCCTACGGATCTTTTTGTGCCCATTCTCCAAGCCAGGCTTCAGAAGAGGCCACACGGGCTCTTGGGCGTCTCTTTCTGGAATCGTGATGGCTCCTCAGTGAGCACCTCACGACTTATGCTCTGAGCCATCTGGACACTTGTGGCCCAGGACTGGAGGAAAATTAAGATGTCACCCCTGGTGGGGGTCAGAATGTCACTGTGGGTGGCAGGCAGAGGGCTAGCAATGGAGAACACAGGTCACAGCACCTTTATTTACCATTATACAAATGATGTGACATGAAAGACACTCAGCATCTAGGACAGTCAACGCCTTTTGAAACCCAACAAGAAGGTAACGCATGCTGCCTTCAGCCGGGAGCCACGAGCCTCCGCCTGTGGGCCCTGACAGCGGAACCAGGCAAGGCACTGGAATCTGCCCCCGCCAACCTGCCCAGCGGTTCTGAGCTGGACACAGGGTGGGGCACGCGCACAGCACTTTCCTGAGAGAACACGTCACACGCTACAGGCCGGGCCCCTCCTGCAGAGCACAGGACGCATGGCAGGCCGTGGACCCTGTGCTCTGCCTGCAAGAGGCAGGCCAGCTCCACCAGCTCACGGGTCAAACATGTCCTCATGATTTAAGTTGTCACCACTGAGATGGGCAGCAGGGCTCACTGGCCACATGGCCTCTTCCTTTAGAGACACCCCTGTGCACCCTGGTCTCGTAAAGAGTCAAGCACTCTGAATAACAAGGGTGTAGGGGCAGAGCAGCGGCCCTTGAGGACTCTTTGGGCTGAGAAGGACCTTTTGTTCACTATCCAGTTTCTTGTGAGATTCACAGCAATTGCTTTAGGACAACACGCTTGCTCAGACATGACCCTATCAAGATCATGTGTCCACAGAAGCCCGGGAGACAGTCCGGCTGTGTGAGTGCCCACCCGCCACCCAGGGAGAAGCTGCCTCTGTGTTTCAGCAACAGTGGCAGCGCCCGCGCCACATGACCTGAATCAGGTTCTTCAGAAACACCTGACACAACTCCTTAAAAAAAAAAAATCAGAACAATTGAGAAGGCCTTTCTTTCCCAGGAAGCAGGATGAGGGACAGATGCCCGTGCAGGTCAGTCACCAGCCTCGCCTGCACAGGCTTTTCGCCAGGCTGTTCTGTCCTGGAGACTCTGCAAACGCAGAGACTGGCACTAACGTTTAGGGAGAAAGCTCAGGAACCCTGGCTCTCCCGGCGAGTCCAGGGGCAGCTGGACGACTTGTGGCTGGAGAATGGAGAACAAGCCACCCTTGCCCAAGAGGGAAACCACCTCACGTGAAGCAGTTCCTTATATATATAAATAACAAAAAATAACTACCATAAATTAAGAATTCAAACACTCTCCCACTGTGGAGTCCGCTGAGGCAAGACGGCACGCATGGGCCTGGCAGGGGGGGGCCAGGGCTCGGCATGCCCACCCGCTCCGGGCTCAGAGGGCACGTATTGCACAAAACCAGCTCCGGAGCCATCCTCAGAAGCTTGCTGCTGGGAATGAACTGAAGCCCAGGAAAGCCCCCTGCTGCCCCACATACCTGCGCCCAGAGCCAGGCTCTCCTGCCTTACTCAGCCACTGCCCAGTTACCGGGGTCCCTTCAGGTGGCCTCCCTGGTAACAGTAGGCCAGCTGGCCCTCACAGGCTGTGCTGAAGACAGCTCCTCTCCCACGCCTGCACGTCCCACACGGCTGGCTGCACACAGCGGGTCGGCCAGCCAGGCCCTTCACCCCTGGGTGGCACGCGGGCGTGACGTGTATCCTACAGAGCTGGCTGTAAGAGCATTCCACGTATCTGCTGCTAGACTAACCTCGCCTGCCTCCACTCCCAGCTGCAGGCAGCCGAGTCCTCGGTGTTTCTGGAACACACACGCTTCCCTGTCCAGAGCCTGATCGCTCAACGTTTTTTATAGGGAATGGGTCTTCGGACACACCCACCTTTGGAATTGAGGTTCACACAGAAAGAAGACATGGATTTCTTCCCTGTCCTTCTGTTCAGGGCTCTGACTGAGATTCAGCCACAGTAAATACTTTTGGATGGCAGAGAATCCTGAGACGACTCCAAAGGAGCCTCCGGAAGTGACCTCTCCACTGTGGGAGAGCGCTTCTGCACAGGCAGCAGTGCAGAACCGGACGTGGACAGTCCTACAGTGCAATCGACTTCATCATCTTAAAGTTAGAAAAACAATGTTGGCCACAACAAGGTCTTGAATACACGTTTGAAATAAAAAAGAAAATGAAAAACCGTATGAAAATTGATTGACATTCCCAACATGTCTTTTGTGCCTGGGTGGGTGGCCTCACGTGAGCCCTTGCCTGCGAGGGACTCAAAGGCAGAGTCCCATGTCACTGTGGCACATCTCACATGTGGCCTCAGTCCACAGCCGTGCGGCAAACTGGACTCAAGCCCTATTCTGAAGAGAAGTTACTTCAACCTCTATCTGCTCACTTGCCAAAAAAAATCCAGGAGTGAGGAGAAAACCGTGTTCTCTGCTGTGTGCTGCCCCGGGACTACTGTGTGTTCAGTACAGTAATGAGCTCCAAAGAAAACAGAAAATGAACGGCTCGTGCTCCTCATGACAATCGCTCTGGGGACCTGCTTCTACCTCTACGCCCCTTCTCCAGCCCTGCCCTCAGCGTTCCGAGGCCAGCTGCACGACCTTGGTAAGGCATATCTGGCACGGACCAAGTTTCAAACCCTGCCTGCCGGGTCGTTCCTGGAGCTAAGCCGACACTCCCACGGCTGCTGGGGTACCTGGAGATGGTCTGCAAAGCTACGTCCACCTCAGGCACCACGCACCGTATGCACCTTTGCTCTGTTTGGTATCCAGCACACACACCTCAAGACACCCCCAGTCCCCGGCTCTGTCCGGTGGCGGCAGCAGCTCAGTAGCTGTACATCTGCTGCTGCTCTGCCTGGACCTGGGGCTGTGCCGCCTGCTGTGGGGGTGCCGGCGGCTGTGGCGGCTGCAACACGTCTGTCTGGGGCACCGCCCGCCATGTGAGTGGGTGCTGCTCACTGAGCTGGCTCCCCAGGGGTGTGATGGAGTTGACCAGGGTGGTCAGATTGATGAAGTGGGCCACAGACTGGGGGCTGGAGGCCTCTGGCGGCGGGTGGACCTGGACATCGTGCTGGCGGTTGTGCAGCATGGCGGAGCCACTGACGGTGTCAAAGGTCACGGTCAGGATGGAGTTGTCCAGCTGCAACTGGCGTTCAGGGGTGGTGAGGTGCCCCACAGCCACTGGCTGCAGATTGGTAAACTGAGTCCCAGCTGCAGTGCTGATGGGGGTCACGGTGATGTTGGTCAGGCCCACGGAACTTGATGGGGCAGTCACACTGGGGTCTCCCAGGGTCACCACCACCTGGAAGAGTAACACAGAGCAAGAGACGGTGAGGTCTGCTGCAGAGGGAGGGGGGAGTAGGCTCCCGAGAGTGCACTTGGCTGCAGGGTCACAGTCACACTGGGGTTGTCACATGCTCCTGGCTAAGGATAAGAGGCAGACAGCTACTGGTGAAGAAGACACCAAGTTAATCTTGTCCTGGAGAAATCATTTCCATTGGAAAAGAGAAACAAGATGCAAATAATAACCAGGCCACAAGGGGGCACAACACTCCAAGGAGGGGCTGCCCGGGTGGGCAGGAGAGGAAGCCAGCATGAAAACCGAGGCCTAGCCTCCTGCAGGCACTGCCTCCTGCCCTGCTGCCGGCAAGCCACAGAGAACCTGCCATGGTTGGGTCTGAAATGCTCCCCAGAGACACCCCAGGCTCGGGACCAAGGAGCGCCTGGCTGGTGGCACTATTTGGGGTGGTAGGACCTATAGGAGAGGCCTGGTCGGAGGGAGCATGTCACTGCAGGGTCTGCCCCTTAGGAGTTTTGGTGCCCACACCCCATCTCAGCTTCCCTGCAGCCATGAGGTGACAGCTTGCCCCTGAACTCCACACCATGATGTTCTTCTGGAACGTTCTTCCTCCTCACAGGCCAAAGTGATGGCCAAGTGACCATAGACTAAAACCTCAGACCACAAGCCAAAATAACGCTTCCCTCCTTTAAGCGACTTTCCTGGGCATTCTGCCACAGTGGCGGGAAGCGGGCACGGTATCCTCACCGCAGGGCAAGGAGAACGCGACACCGCAGTCCCCACAGCCGGGCAAGGGGGCGGCTCTCCTTCCTAAGCAGCACAGAGGGTAGCCGAGTGCAGGGGGTCCCCTCCAGAGTGGGAGGCATGCAGAGGCAGGGCCCTGAGAGACGCAGGGCCTCAGGAGCAAACATGATGAGCCTGAGCCAGAGATCTGTGGGAGGAGGGCTCAGCTGCCCCGTCCTGTCCTCTCCCCCCTGCAGAGGGCCCGCCTGGCCTGCAGTGCCTACGACTGCCCCTCCACAACCAGGGGACGCACTGGCAGCCTGGGGTCTCCCCACACTGGGACCCCAGCCAGGGTGACGTCCGTTTCACACACTGGGATGTCAGGTCACTGCTGACAGTGACCAGTGTGATGTGGAGGTCAGAGCCTGGCGTGCTACAGGAAACAAGGCCAGTGTGGACCGCAGAACCCAGGGCAGACCCAGGAGGAGTCCACGTGTGCGGGGCGCACGCTGCAGATGGGCTGGCGTCCTGCGCATGCAGACAATGTGCTTGGGGAAGCGGCCTCTATAAGAGTGCCTGGCACCCGATCCCACAGAGAAACCAGCAGACCTGCTGAATGCTCTGCACCGCGGAGCTGGTCTCGTCGCCCACGCTGCCCGTGAACTCGGCCTCCTTTTCCGAGTACTCGCTGAAGGCGGTGTCCTCGGGTGCCGGTGCCCCTGCCCCCTCCTCGGGCTTCTGCTTCCTCCGGTGGCTGCGCTTGGCAGTCTTCCCGGGCTTCCCCTCGGCCAGCTCTTCCTGCTCCAGGTTCAGCTCAGGCTGTGGGAAGACCAGGTTCAGCGACGACAGGCCAGGACAGCCCTGCACCACCCTGGACACACGGCAGGCCAGCGGTGAGGCTCAGCCCACGGTGCAGGCTTCCAGCAGAACTCTCCCCGGGGCAGAAAGAGACCCCTGTAGGACAGCTGTGGTCCGAAGGGCCTGCCCACGACAACTGTGTGGACGGCTCCCGGGGACCCATCCCACGTGCCCCCTGCAGGGGTGGAGGGAGAGACGGGCCGTGGCCAGATCCTCCTGCCAGGTCAATCCTCCCCGGGCAGCAAGGGGCCTGGGGAGGTTCTCCATGTGGTCCCACTGCCCCTCCCCTGCGACTCAGGCCCCCAAGGCAGACAGACCAGAGTAGTCTGCCAAGGCGTGGTCACAGTGGCTTCCCTCCCACCGGCTGCCCACGGCTACCACACACCCCCTCACTGGACCCAGCGGCCTGCGTCTGCACTGCACCCTCAGTCCCTCGTGCCCGCGGGGCCCCGTGCGGCTCACCTGGACAACGCCGATGGAGGAGGCGTCAATGGTGGTGGTCTCAGGCAGGTGGTCCAGGTCGTCGATCCTCACTGCCAGGACCTGCAGGCCATGGGGCAGTGAGCAGGGGTGCCAGCCCCCATGACAGCGGCCCTGGTGACACCCGAGGGACCCAGACACAGGGGTGGGGGCCCTGAAGCAGGGGCCCTCAGAGAAGTCCCTCTGCGGGGGGCTGGCCTGAGACTCAGCAGCCCATCCAGGAGGGTCCCCAGGCCCAGCCCCTGACCAGGTTCCTGCAGGCTCTCACACAGCGGGGCTGCTGGCACCAAGGTGCTCTCTCCTCTCGTGACTGCACAGCTGTGGCGGGCACCGCATCCTCCCTCTGCTGCCCCGTGACAGGAGCTCTCAGTGAGTGAGACCCCAGAGCCCCTGGCGCCCCGCAGAGCAGCTGAGAAAGTGAGGTGCAGTGGGCCGGGTCCAGACGGCGGCTCCTCACTCAGAGCACCCTCACCCCCACCTGTCGCTCGGTGGCGGGCGGAGTGCAGCCCCTCCCCTCCCCTCCATCAGCCCTGCTGAGCCATGTCCTCAGCATGTGACGCTGGCACTGGGACTCGCCCCCTGTGCCCATGGCTCTCCCACAGCTTGGGTGTGAGCAGCGGGTGAGCGCCTCACCACCAGCCTGCCCCTGCACACGTTCCTCAGGCTCATCCTGTGGTGACTGCACTGATTAGGTCACAAGGAGGGGACACAGCACACAGAACGGAAGGCAGAGACTGACGAGGTACCGGCCAGACAGGACGGGCTGTGGGAACCACAGTGTCTGGGGGGTTCTGCAGCCCTGCAGGCCCCTGAGGGAAGTAACCCTGGAAAGGGAACAGAGGCTCTGGGTGGCTGACCGAGGGCGGGCAGGGCGTGTCTGGCCTGTCCTCCGCACAGGACCCTGTGGCCTTGGGCCTCAAGCAGGTGCTGGGGACACCTGCGCTCACCCCTCCAGCTCAGGACTAGGGGAGGCTGTGCTGTGCTTCTGGGGCCACGTGATTCCCTCCCTCAGGGTCTCTCTCCTCTGCACGTGGCCCCCGGCTTCGTTGCGAGGCATCATCACCAGGAATGCGCACCCGTCTGCCGCTGGCCTCTGCACTCTCTGACCTACAGAGGCCCTCGGGTGGGTGCAGTCAATAGTGTATTGACTTCTTCTGCTACTTTGGGTGGGAAAGTCTCCCCCTGCAGGAGGTGATGACCATTCACCTGCATTTTCTTCTTTGAAGTGTACCTCGCTGCTGGGCTCCCCCAGACCTTCTCTAGGAGGGCTTTCGGGGGGCCAGGCTGCACCTCTCCAGTTTCTCCCTCTGGGCTGAGCCCCCACCCAGGCACTCTGACGGTTCCTGTTTTGCACACTATTCACTTCAATGGGAGGAAGCAGGGAGAGGGTGGGCAGGGCGTCCGCCTGGTGTGACCCCAGGGAGAGAACGTTCAGAACTGGTGTGAGTTACCCTGGGCCTCCTCTGTCCTGGCCGTTCGTCCGGCACCTCCTCCTGCGCAGGTGCACAACTCAAGGGTATATGGTCAGGCCCTGCCCCAGGAACTCAGGGTCTCCAGCAAGACAGACCCAGGCACCGCAGTGGGGTCCTGCAGAGGGGAGGCACACCCCAGGCCACAGAGGGCGGGGGACGGTCACCAGGCTCACCTCGGGGTGCTTGCGCCGCATGTGCCTGCTCATGGAGGCCCGGGTGGACACCTTGGTCCCGCACAGCTGACAGCTCTGCGCCTCCACCTTGTCATGGGTGAGCTGCACGTGCTTCTGCAGCATGTACTCGGTGACGTACTTCTTGTCACACACGGAGCACGTCCACTGCTTGCCCACTTCTCATATGTGTACACAGGCAGGAGGAGAGAGAGGTGCAGGTCACCCGTGGGGCCTTCCCCTGACCCCACTCTGGAGAGCCTGTGCCTGCCAGCTCACTGCTCCTCTTGCAAGAGCTGCCCACCAGGTCAGCCCTGGGGAGCACGAGGCCTCTCCCCCACAGTGCTGCCCCACAGATACCGGGCGGCTCAAGGCCCCTGTCTGCCCCACAACAGTGCTGCCCCACCAATAAATACTGGGCTCAAGTCGCAGGGGTCTCGCACTGAGCACTCTGGGGACACCGGCCTAAGAGCAGCCGTGCCAGCCTCACCAGCTGGTGTAGCCAAGGGCGTTCCTGCAGACCACCCACCTGTGTGGATGAGCTTGTGGGTCTCCATGGTGTTCCTCTCGCTGAAGGTCTTCCCACACAGCTCACACATGAAGTCTTTGATCCCTGTGGGAAGAGCACACTGAGTCTCACAGGCAGGAAGCACTGAACATAAAGGAGGTCTTGCCCGTGTCATAGCCTAGCATCTGCCTCTGGGGGGAGGGAAATTGCCAGAAGGTGGTAAACAAAAAGTCCTCATTCTCAAACTCAACTCGCTCCCAGAAAACTGTGGCTTTAAAATATATCCCTCTAGGGCGATATTTTATATTAAAAAATAAAAAGCAGAAAGGCCTGTCTGAAAACACAGAGGCAGAGCAGCACCAAGTATGAAGCAGTGGCAGTTGCTTTAGGGGTTAGTTTACTCACCCCACTGAGTCCAGGTAGCACACGAGACAGAGGAGAGAAAAGTAACAGAGGAACCCAGACCAAACGCAAGGAGGGTACAAATACGCCGAGCCCAAGAGACCACAGGACTGCTGCAGCCAACCACAGTCATCTCTACTGTCCAACAGAGCACACAGAAAGACCACTCACCACAATCAAGTGTGAAGGAGGCAGGACGATTCAACACATGCAAATCAATACGTGTCATACGTCACATCAACGGAAGGAAGGGTGAAAAGCACATAAACATCTTAATAGACCAGAAAAGACATTTGATAGAATTCAACGTCCCTTCAAAATGGAAACCTTGAGCAAAGTTAAGTGTCAAAGGACCCTACCCCAGCACAATAAAGGCCACCTGCGACCAACCCACAGCCAACATCATACCAAATGTGGAAACCGAAAGCACTTCTCTAAAACCAGGAACAAGAACAGGGTGTCCTCTCTCAGTGCTCTCATCCAACACAGCACTGGACGTTTCAGCCAGGGTGGTCAGGCAAAACGAGACACAGAAGGCACACCAACAGGAAAGGAGGAAATCAAACAATCCTATGCAGGAAAACCTAAAGACCCACTGAAAGACCTCTAGAACCGACGAGTGAGTTCAGCGAGGATGCAGCGTGTGAAATCAACACGAAAAATGTACAGCCAACAACAAACTTGGTCAGAAACCATGAAAGCAACCCCATTCACAGCAGCTATGACAAGAAGGAGAAGGAGGAGGAAGAGGTGGAGGAGGAAGAGGAGGGGAGGAGGTGGGGGGAGAAGAAGAAAAAGAAAGCCAACCAACCAACCAACCAACCAAAAACCAAGGAATACACTTAACCATGAAGTAGAAAAAACTCTACAAAGAACGTTAACAAACACTGATGTAAGAAATTAACGAATACACACAAAAAACGGAGACATTCTATGTTCATGGACTGGAGGAATGAACATTGTCAAAATATCCATCCTATCCAAAGTGTTCAATGCAACTCCATTGACACGTCAGACTTGAAGAGAGAATCTAGAACTAGAAGAGAGAATCCAAACTTCATTGGGAAGTGTGAAAGACTACCAAAGCCATCCCGAACAAAAGACCAAAGCTGGAGGCCTGGCCCTGAGCCACAGAGACAGCAGGTACCAGCCAGAAACACGAGAGAAACACACCCACAGTCTACGCCAACTGACTCTGAACAGAGATGCCAAGAACCTGATTAGAGAGAGGTGCTGGGAAAGCTGGATAGGGAAGACTCAACCCAACTCTCACCCTGCACGAAAATCAAGTCAAACTCCAACCAAAGCCGAAATGTAAGACCTGAAGCTGAAACTCCTAGAAAACACAGCAGATGTTTCAAGACACTGGTACAGGAACCTGACGAAGGGTGGGCGTCCATATACACGAGGAACTCAAACACTTGACCAAAAACTAGTTCATCCAATTAAAACACAGACGAGTGTGCTGACAGACATAGATGTATGCAAAAATGCTCAATGTCACGAGCCACAGGGACGCCAAACCAAAACTAGAGCGAGACAGAACCCCACGCCAGTGGGAAAGGCTGTCACCCCGAGAACATGAGCAAATGCGGGGAGGATGTGGAAAGGGGGCTCTCCTACACTGTGAGCGCGTCTCTGCCCTCTGCAGTCTCCAGGGTGCCCAGAGGGTGACGCGGCCTGGGACCACAGGCCAAACCTATCAGAGACCCACCAGCCCTGGGTGCTCCTGCCTGTGGGCTCGGAGCCAGGTGGGGCCTGGCGCTCACAACAGGGGAGCCTCTGGGGCCACTGGGGGCAGAGGCGGGTGGCGCGGGCCTCACCCGTGTGCCGCTTGTAGTGCTTCAGCATGTTGACCTTCTGCGCGAACTTGCGGTGGCACTCCTTGCACTCATACTCCTTGATGCCCTTGTGCAGCTTCATGTGGTGGCGCAGCGCGTGTTTCGTCTTCATGCCTGGGGACACAGGAGGCCAGGCTGTGCCAGCTGGGCCCTCCAGAGCCCGCTCCAGCTGCCCACGCCCTGATGCGGCCTGCCTGTGCGGGGACCTCGGAGGTCTGGGCTCCACCAGCCACAGGACTGGCACCACCCCAGAGCCACTGGAGACTAACCGCGATACCAGCTGCTGTAGACATCCATGACTTACCACCGTGACCCAACTGGACAAGTTGGAGAGGGAGGGAGGGGGGTGACTAGGGCTTCCTGCCCATCTTGACAGAATGTTAGTCAAGATGCCAGGACACCACATGACTGAAATAAGCACCCTCATCTACCTTTAGTGCATGTCAACACAGCCCATCTGAGGGAGCTCATGGGGAGGGGGGCACCCCTGAACAAGGCGCGGGTCGGGGAGCGAACAGTCTCAAACAGCCCAGGACCAGCTGGGTGTACAATGTTGTGCCTGAAACCCCAGCAGGAGCAGCAAGGGCCCGCGGGCAGCTCACATGCCCCGGCTGGCTCACGCACCAGGGCAGACTGTCCAGTCCCACGGGCCCTAAGCTTTAAAAGAAATCAGGTGGGGTTGGGATTGCGGCTCAGTGGCAGAGCGCTCGCCTAGCATGGGCGGGACCCGGGTTCGGTCCTCAGCACCACATAAAAATAAAAGGAACTGTGTTGTGTTCATCTACACCTAAAAACCCAATAAATATATATAAAAAAAAATCAGGCAATATTTAACTGTTTTGATTTGAAAGATCGCTAGGGTGAATTTTTAGGTAAAGAACAAGCAAGCACAACATTTGCTTGTGTTTGCATTGAATGAAAAGAGGGCAAAATGACAATACCAAATCTGTCATTTTAAACCATCATAAAAGTGGGGACCCAAATACTAACATGGCAGTCTACCCAAGCCACCTGGAATTCAGGAAGGAAATCAGGGAACACAGCATTTACCATGTTTCAAATATCAAAACTTACAACTGCGGCTTTGACCACATGCACTTCTTGCCTTGGGCTCCCCTGGCACACAGGTCCCCACCAGACCTCCAAGTAGCACGTGGACTCCACCTGGTGTGGTCCTTCTGTCCCCAGGAGGTATCCCTTGCCATGATGGTCTACTGCTGACCCTTCCCATCTCCTGGCTGCCTGAAGCAGGACCCCTTCAGCCAGGTCTGACTAATTTTCTAAAAATTTCAACTTTTGAGGGGTTAGAGAGGAAAGGGGAGGTGACAGCAGGTGAAGGGGCTGGAGAGCTTATGGCCAATCTGTACCATGCTGCTTTTTTTCTTTTTTCTTGGGGAGAGGACGGGTACTGGGACTTGAACCAATACATAGGTGCTTTACCACTGAGCTACATCCCCAGACCTTTTATTTTTTGTGGTGCTGGGGATTGATCCCAGGGCCTTGGGCATGCGATGCAAGCGCTCTACCAAATGAGCTAGATCCCAGCCACTTAGTATTTTTTTATTTTGACAGGGTCTTGCTAAGTATTGGAGTATCTTGCTAAGTTGATGAGGCTGGCCCCGAATTTGCAGTTCTCCTGTCTCAGCACCCAAAGTTGCTGGGGCTCTAGGTGCGCACCACTCTGTTGCTTTCTCAGTAAAGAAACCTGTGTGATATTCTTTTCCACAGCCACCCTGGGAGTGTTTTTCATATGTACTAGTAGGGTCCATATGGTGCACAGAATTACTAACATTTGAGTTTTCTTCTGTTCAATTTTTGTAAAAACCAAAAAAAGAAAACAGTAAAACCATTTACGGACTATGAAATGCTAGAACGTGCCAATCACAAAGCAGGTAACCTTGGTTTGTCTGGCATCTGAATGGGCTGCCCAGCAGCAGAGCCTGTGGCATCACCAGAGTGGCCCAAGAATGACCTGACCCCGACACCCCCACCACCACCCCACCCCATCTTGGGAGGACTCTGAATTTTTCTAGTAGAAACGGGTCACAACTGCAGCATGCCCCAGGTTCTCCTCCTCCCTCCCGACCTGCGTGTCTCCTTAGTGGCTTCTTATCAGCGAGCTGCCTGTATTCCCGCCGCAGCTCCTGGCTCACGAAGCAGCTGCTCCAGACCACTCACCACGCCTTCCCTTTCTTGTTAAGGGCACCACTGAAGCCCATGGGTCTCCTGGGGCACCGGTGGCACCCGTATCACTGTGACCTGCCAGTTCCTGCCCCACCTCCTTGGAGAAAGCAGTGAGACCACGAGGCCCCATCTGGAGCGAGGTGCACACCTTTCCCACACTCGGCGCACAGGTACTCGCGGATGTTGTCATGCACGCGCATGTGCTCCTTGAGCATGTCCTTTCTGGCGAAGGACTTCCCGCACTGCTCGCAGGCGTGGCTTTTCACACCTGCAAGACAAGGCAGCATTTCACAGGGTGGTGCTGGGATGGGCCACCTCTCCCAGCCTGCACAGAACCGCCCCAGGGTCCCTGGACATGGAGGGGGCTGGGCCACGAGCACAGGGTGGTGGGGATCGGAGAAGCTGGGGGACAGCAGAACGTACTCGGGGGAGGCCAGGGGCTGCCAGGCTTAGGTGCAGGGAGAGCCTTGGCAACCCCAGCACTGCCTGCTCAGGCCCCACTCCTGTGGGAACAGGCTACCTGTGTGGATGAGCTTGTGACGCTCCAAGTTCCCAATGCTGTTGAAGATCCGCCCACAGATCTCACAGGGGTGAATGTATCTGAAACCAAAGAGGAGCTTCAGGACGCGGAACAAGCTCGAGTGGCCCGTCAGGGAGAGGGCACGCTCCTAACACCTTTATAGGCACAAGTGAGGCAGAAGGTGCCACGTGTGGACAAAGTGGCACATGCTTCAGCTCTATGATGGGCGAAACCGTGTGCCCATATCCCCGGGCAGTAGCCCCAGCCCCAGCCCTCAGACAGTGACTGTTTTTGGAGATGGGGTCTTTGGAGATGTGAAGGTAAAATGAGGTCACTGGGATGGCCCTGATCCAATCTAACTGGTGTCCCCAGAGGAAACAATAGGGACACAGGCACACACAGGGGCTGACCCTGTGAGGAAATGGGGTTGGGGGACACCACTGGCCAGTCCAGGAGAGAGGCCAGGGGACAAGCCCATGACTCCTTGGCCTCCAGGGCAGAGCGGAGGCTGTCTGCTGCGTTGACCCCCAATCTGCACTGGGTCACAGGTGCCCTGGGAGACCAGGCTAGCCTGCAGGCAGCATGTCACTCACTCGCCACACAGCCCTGATCACATGCCACGTGCCAGAGCCGGGGCTGGCACCAGGGAAACCGAATCACTGGGAGGAACGGGCTTCATGTCGTCCTTCAGCTGGGCTGAGAACTGGGCTACTTCTCTCCGAAAGTCCCACTGGGGAGGCGAGGGTGAGGCCTGGGTGGATGGGCACCCAGAGCCCTGGCGCAGCCGGGGCCTGTTGGCCGAGCACCCTGCCCTGTCTCACTGCCCACACCCACTGCACTGCGGGGCTGCGAGCTGTGAGCCTCACTTCTGCACGTTGGGGTCGGGCAGGTTCTCGCGGTGGATGACCATGTGGGCGTGGTAGGTGGCCTTGAGGGCGAAGCGCCGGTGGCAGGTGCTGCAGCCGTAGCCCTTCTCCTTGTGCACCTCCATGATGTGCTTCAGGTACTCCTTCCCGCGGCCGAAGGTGAGCTGCGGGGCAGGCCAACCGCTGACACCCCAGGCTCTGGGCCTCTGCTGCGCCAGAGGTCACCAGGCCCCATAGGGACCCTACTGTGTGGGGCAAAGGACACCCAGGGGCTGGCAAGAGCTGCACATTCCTGGCAGGCGTGCCTGCCGGGTGGCTGTCACCTGCACAAGCTGACAAAAACTCAGGCGGGGTCCCCGGAAGTGAGCTGCCTCCCTTTAAGACGCCTCCTCTGAGCACAGGGGAGAACTGGAAGGGCTTCAGGATGGAGCGGGGAGAGGGACAGAGGGAGCCTTGCCTGGGCCAGCGCCTGTCCTACCCTGCTCAGCACTGCCTGTGTAGGTGCAGGGCACCCGGTGCTGGGCTCTGCAGGGCTGCGAGCCCAGTGCCCCTCCGGGGGCCCGGGAGACCTGCCATTTAGAGGCCCCTCCCACGCTCGCAAGGGTGCCCTGGGGTCCCTGCAGCGACACAGCTGGGAGTCGCCTCCTGGCGTCTCAAGGGTGGCTGGCCTGAGTACCTGGCACCTCTTGCAGCTGTACTTGTGGGGCTCCGAATCCGCGCTCTCGTCGGAGTTGTCATCGTTCTCCTCTGAGGAGATCCCGATCTTGCCGATGAACTCCTCCCGCTGGTGGTCGTCCATGAGCGCAATGTCCTGGGGAAGCCACATTCCTGCCTCACGCGTGCCCAGCTCTGCCCGGCACGTGCAAGGCTGATGAGCCAGGCCCGAGGCACTACCTTGCTGCGTCTGAGGACCCCGGGCCTGCTGGCCCCCTGGCCACCCGCTCACGGCCTGGGGTGCCATGCTCTCCTGCCCCGCCTTCTCACCCCCTCTCCAAGGCCCAGAGAATGCCACCTCGTGCCCAGGGCAGAGCTGATGGAGGCTTCCCAAGTTGGCCCGGGCGCTCCCCAGCCTGTTGGGCCTTTGGTTCCAACTGCTATTTCCTCCTTTTTCTCTGGGGTCAGTATTTCTGTGGCCTGAATCACAACAAGGCCACCCTCCAAGGAGGGAGGGACAGAGCACCACCCACATGCTACTCTCCCCAGTCAGGCCCACACTGAGGAGCCGCACTTCAAGCCACAGCTAGACCATGTCGCTAGCTAATGCAGGCATGGAAGTCAGCCTGAAGATTCACGGTGGCCATGCTGACAATCGTTTTGGAGGACAGTGATGGTCTGAATGTCTGCACCCCTCAAATTCATGTGCTGAAACCTCAGCCCCAAGGTTATGGTGCCGGGAATTGGGCCTCCGAGGTGGCAAGGCCGCCACGGTACATCCCTTGTGACTGGGACTGGTCTCCTGCAATAGGCCCTGGAAAGCTCCCCCCACCAGGTAAGGACACAGCGGACAGCAGCCTCGGCCCTCGCCACCGACTCTGTCAGCACAACCGCAGCTAAGATGCTGGCCCAGGGCCTGGCACTCTGTGCGTCACTGGGAAGCTGGCGCATGCCTGACACCTTGAAGTGGACGTGGATGTGGTCCCTGAGCACGTCCACGCGGAAGAACTTGCGCCCGCAGATCTCACAGGTGTACTTCTTGTCGCCGTGGGTCAGCAGGTGCTTGTTCATGTTGCTGCGGCAGGAGAATACCTGGGGGCAGAGGGGCCGCACGGTGGGGAGGTGAGGGCTATGCCCACGGCACACAGAGCAGACTGTCACCTCGGCCCACAAAACACAGGGCGACTTCTCCTAGACTCTAAGCCCCAACAACTCAAGTGTGAGAACCGCACGCCATCCCTGGCACTGGAGCAGGGTGACCCACTGTTTGGATCCCTGCTCACGCCCACAGTCCAGAAAGGGCCCAGCCCCGTCCTCACTATGGCTACAGCTGCTCGAGGGCTTCCACGGGCACTAAGTGTTTTGCTAGCGTGGTCCCAACCAAGAGGCTAGCGAGTCAGAAACAGTGCAGCTTTGGGAAGGTGGATGTCAGAGAAGGAGCCAACCCTCAGTGAGTGTGCGCGGCTCCTGCACACTCGCCCCACATCCCTGCTGTCCTGGCATTCCCAGTGTGGTAATGTCCATCGCACACTCGTCCCCAGGGTCACCTCTGTGGAAGCCCCTATGCCCACCGACGGAGGGGTAGACAAGGCAGGCAGCTGGGTGTCTCCACCTGGATGGCGTTTCCGGTGGGTAGGTAACAGTGCAGATGTCTGGAGGCACCTGCCTGCCCAGCTTGTGCTTGTCCCCTAGCTCTGCAACCTCCCACTCTGGACCAGACACCAAATCTTTGCTGTAGTTCAGGTTCATGGGGACCCTGAGGCCACACTGCACAGTTGTCCCATGAGCTTTGCCTTGCTCTGAGGTTTAAAAAAAAAAAAAATCAGAAAATCTCATGGATTTCCATTTTTCCCTGAAAAGGTCAAAAGATCTAGCATTGGTGCCACATGCTGGCAGGCAGGGACCACCAGTGTGAAGAGACCTGTGTCCCCGGGGCTGGGGCGCCTGGCATGTGACTGCCGCAGGAGCCAGCATCAGGTGCTTCACATGAGCCGTGTGGCTGTGACAGGTCCAGGAACGCCCCCTCCTCTTGGTGACTCCCAAGACCACTGGGTGACAGCAGTGCCATGTGGGAACCTTTCTGGGCAGCTCCACTGCGGCACCTGCCTGGATGCTGCGAGGACACGAGTCCTCTGAGGAACAGTCGGCAACACCCAGGGAGTGGACATTGTGGCCAACACAAGCGCCAGCACCCTTCTCCAAACCAGGTTCTCATCTGCAAGAAATGGGCCGTGCCTCCACGGCAGCCCGCACGGCGGTGGCAGCCCGCAGGATGGGTTCTGAGCCGCAGACGCACGTCCCTAGACACCAGGTCACACCAGAGCAGCCACTCTGGGCACGGGGGGACTGCTCATATGGAGGCTGTCACTTGCTGTCTGGATGTCAGGTGTCCCCAAAGCTCCTGCTGATGCAGGGAAGTGCAGAGGTGAAGCGGCTGCAGTGTGAAGGCTGTGACCCGAGAAGTCCAGCCCAACCTGGAACCGCTGGCAACTGCAGACAGTGGGGCGTGGCTGGGGGGGTCACTGGCAGCCCTGGAAGGGGGCCTCTTCCCCAGCCCCTCTGCTCCCAACCTGCCAAGAACCGAGCGGCTTTCCTCCACTGGGCCCTTCCACCATGATGTCCCGCCTCTCCTGGGCCCAGCAGTGGAGCTGGCATCTATGGGCTGAGACCTCTGAAACTGTGAGCCCCAAACCAACCTTTCTTCTTCTAAGTTGTTCTTATCAGGTATTTTGGTCACAGCAACAAAAAGCTAACCACAGCCATCACCATGGAGGGTCATCTGTAGCCCTGCCTCAGGAGTGGTCACCAAGAATGGCTCATCTCTCCCTTAGAAAAGGTGGCCTGCCTTTTCTGGGCAGGGGAGACCAGCAGGACAGGCCACATAAAGCTCTGTGACCTCCCACTTCCTTTGGTGCCTGGGGCCAGGTCCTACCACAAGGATGAGATCCAAGGATTGGGAGCCACAGAGCAGCGCGGGCGAAGCTCACGGCAGAGGGGAAGGGCTACGGAGGAACAAGTGCGGCCTCAGCACATTCACTGGAAACCCATCCTCGGTGGCAGAGACCGAGCGGCAGGTGTGGGGTGAGAGGACAGCTGTTAGACCCGAGCAGCAGCCGCCGCCCTCAAAACTCCCCGAGGTGCTCGGGCCAGGCAGCCCTGGGCCTTAGTCAGGAAGCCGCGCCCGCCCTCACGGCTTCATGCCCCTCGCAGACATTACCTTGCCACACACCGGGCATCCGGAGGGCTCCTTCTTGTAGCGCACCAGGCTTTCCCCGCCAGCCTCCAAGTCCTCTCTCTTCACCCGCCGCACTCCTGAAATCCCCGAAACCCCCACCAGGCAGAGTGAGCACACAGGGAGCAGGTGGGGTGGAGCAGGGCCGGCCCTCCCAGCTGGACAGTGGGCAGGAATGCCCTCAGAGGACGGACCAGCTGCCTACACACCGGGGCACCAGCAGCAAACAGCAGCTCCTGGGGAAGGAAGAGTGCTGTGCTGCCTGCGGGACTGGCAAGGGCCTCGCACACAAGGCTGCAGAGCTTGGGCACCCAGCGCTGGGCCTCAGCACACAGCTTCGGTGCTCTTGTGCCAGCACCTGATCCGAAAGCTCGAGGCCGAGCGAGTCCTGCAGATGGCTGTAAGCAGGCCGACTTTCATTTTTTTTTATTAAAAAGATACTAATTTTCATGTCTTCCAATTAAAATCAGTCAAATCAGGATCAGAATTAAAAAGTCAGCAGGTAATAAAATCTCTGGTTTTAAGGAAAAGTTTTCAAGACCAGGGTTAAAACAGACTTTTTTGCCAGGTATGGTAGCACATGCCTCAGCAATTTGGGAGGCCGAGGCAGGAGGATTTAAGTTTGAGGCCAGCCTTAGTAACTTAGTGAGGCCCTAGGCAACTTAGCAAGACCCTATCTCAAAATAAAAAATTAAAAAAGGCTGGGGATGTAGCTCAACGGTAAAGCACACCCGGATTCAATACCTAGTATTAAAGAATAAACAGAACAGACTTTTAGAGGCACTGTGACATTTAATTGAGGTCCCAATATTTGGGAGGCTGGGGCAGGAGAGCAGCTGGAGCCCAGGGGTTCAAAACAACATGAAATTCAAGTCAGAGCTCATGTGAAACAGGTCATTTCTCAACCAGAGAGAAACACGTCCTTAGCTCCTCGGGTCTTGAGCCACGGGCAGAGCCAGCGCACACGCATCAGGCAGAGTCCAGAAGGCTCCAGGGCACAAAGGTGCCACGCCCGGGGTCTGAGGCAGGGTGTGGTCTAGATGAAGGAAACACCACCACGGAATGGCCTCAAGGCCACGAGCAGACGCCACAGAAAAGGGGTCTGGGTGAGGTGTGAGTTATGGCTGCAGCCCAGCCACCTGGACATGGGGACAAGGGACCTCTGACAGGGACCACAGTGGCAGGCAGCTGCCAGCACTTGCTCTGGGCTGTGCCCTGCTGAGAGCTGGTCGAGCAGGGTCTGGTGCGGCCTGACATGGACCTGGGGATGGGGCCACTGTCCCCATGCAGAGAGCCCGCGCAGCTGTGAAGCGCCCCGGAGGCCGGCTGCGGGTCTCTATGGAGCAGCGCAGGGAGGGCCTGCTGAAGACCCCCTGGGCTGCAGCCCAGCCTTGGCCGTAAGGGCCCGGGGCACACGAGGACACAGGCGTGCTCACAGAGCACAGCAGCCGCGGCTTCACCCCGGCCCCCTCACAAGTGCGTGGCTGCGGTTCTCCGTGACGCTCCAAGGGTCAGTGAGCTCAGCTCACGAGGGCAGCTGCCCCGCGACTGCCGGAGCGAAAACAGTGAAAACACCGACGTCCTGGGACAGGCCTCGGAGCCCTCGGGTCACCCCGGGGTCCCCCAACCAGCAGCAGCTGCACGGCGCAGAGGGCTCTTCCTAGGCCTGTGGCGGCTGGGCCACTGCTCGCCCCCAGCCCAGCTCCCTGGGTCCCATTCACCTGCTGCTGCCTCCAGGGTCCAGACTGGCCCTGTGGATGGCCCTTCTCTGGCTCTTCGAGCCCTCTGTGAGGACGGACAGCCCCAGGCCAGTTGTGCTGGTGACCATGAAGGCACAGAGTGTGAGGAACGAGGGACGGTTGTGGCCCCCCAACAGCGCCCAGCAGCTCTCTGCGCTGCACTCTGCTGAGAGCCCACCGGGCGCCTGACGGCCAGCTCCTCTGACCTGCTGTCCCACTGGAAGTACTGTCACACATGTTATAACACCTTTAAACCCTACGCACGAGGGTCCTCGGAGTCTCTCCAGGGCTCCTCTGATCACTCACAACACCACCCCTCCCCTTGGGCTCTACGTGCTGGCCGGGCCTGAGGAGCCACGGGGCAGGCAGCGGGCATTTCCGGGCACTGCCTAACTGCTTCCACAGAAGCAGCAGGACGACGCCGTGGCCCCAGCCCTCCCCTCCCGGGTGCCTGTGGGCCCACCTTCCAGGTGCCGCCTCTGGTGGTCCAGCATGACGTCCTTGCGGTAGAACATCTTGCTGCAGACCTCGCAGGCGAACTTCTTGTCCCCGTGCTTCTTCTTGTGCTTGGAGAGGTTGCTGTTGGTGGAGAAGAATCTGAAACACATCTCACATTGGAACGTCTTGTCATCTGTCCGGAGAGCAAACACACACACAAGGATCCGGGTGAGTAACTCCTGGCCCAGGCTCACGTGTGTCTTGGTGGTAGAGAAGGGCAGGGCTGGGGGAGGAGCCTGCCCAGCACGCGGGCCTCCCCACGCCGGGCACACGGCGAGCGCGTGCGCCCCGCAGCCCTCCTCCTTCCCAAAACTCGAGCCCTCCAGCCTGCGCCCTCAGCTCGTCCACCTGTACCACACAGACCCCAGGGGGCTGCCCTCCTCCTGGAGGCTCAGCCCACCTGCCCCCCACGGCGCCTCAGAGGTCTCCACTGTCCGCAAACTGCCTCCTAGTTCTAGGTCTCCCTTTAGTGGACAAATCACACCCACACACTCCCCACACTCTCCAAGCCCCCAGCGATACCCACACCCTGTGCCCTGGGTCCTAAATCTAGTCGCTTCTTGAAGGTAGCCCATCAAACAGCAGGTCCTACCCCTCAGCTCCCGAGTTGCTCCATGCCATCTCTGTCCCGTGGCACCCTCCCTCCCTCCACGTACAGGGCCCCGGCTCCTCTCAGTGAGCCCTGCAGAGCTGCCCTCCTCCCTATGCTGCGGTGCAGTGGACCTGACGCAGGTAACACAGGTGTGTGACACACGGGTCATCTCCTTTCTCCGGAGTGACGCACCAGGCTCCAGCCCACTGACCAATTCCCACACAGTATGTGTTGCCAGGCATGTCCCTGAGGCCACAGGAAGAGCCGCTGTGCTCTGCTGCCCCCTGTGCTGGCCCTGCCTGCTACACCGGAGCCACCATGGACCCAGGTGCTCCCGGGGCTGACGTCTGAGCTGGGTCACCTGCCCTGGGCCCTGGGGATGCAGAGTAACACCCTGGCCTCTACCCACTAGATGCTGCATTCCCGCTGGCCCCAGGCAGCTGTGACGCCCGAGATGCCCCAGACGCTGCCCCTGCCCCCTGCTGTTGAGGCCTGCTGGCCAGGACATCTGTAGCTTCACTCAGGTAGCTCCAGCGGGCACCTAGGGAGGGAAGACCACACGCACCCAGGGTCACGCAGCCGCCCTTCCACCCCAGCAGGTAAAGGCACGAGGACAAGCCCTCTGGCTTGGGAGCCGAGGGGAGGGGGCAGTGGGGACAGCAATGTCTCTGTGGGCTCCATGCCCACCCGGGCCAGGAGAAGCTGTCAGGAGGACACTAGGCAGCCTCCCTTCCCCGCCATCACTTTCATGGTTAAGCTGGTCCCTCTTGAGGCGATGCACGGTTTCTTTGTGGCCCAGTACTGGAAAGCTTTGCCCCCTTCGGAGCCTGCTGCACGTGCACACTCATGCACCCCCTGCAGGACGCGTGTGCCCGTGACACGCAGCATTTTCACCATTGTTTCCAAGGGTGCTCGGAGTTCTACCTGGTTCATCTACCGTGACTCCGTGATACCTGGTACTGCAGGTGACTCAGCAACGCACTCCTCAGTGGGCAAGTTACCTTCCACTCACTTCCTAAACATGCATCCTCAGGAATGGGTACGCTAGGGACCCGCTGCTGTGAGACTTTGTGAGTCACATTTGTAGGTTGTTCCATTAAATTACCAAAGACACCCCCACACCTGGGCCTGCTGAGCAGCCCAGGGGAGCCTTCTTCATGGCAGTGCTGAGCAGCCCAGGTAAGCCACTTTCAGCAGAGGGCTCACTAATCTGGGGGCCTGGCACCCTGAGACACAACAATGCTGCGCTGGGCTACAGCATTCTCTGTCTCAGCTATGGAAAGAGACCCCCACTTCAAACCATCCCCTGAGCCCACAGTGTCCTGTGCTCAGTGAGGGCAGAGCTGGGGCAGAGCCGTCTGGACTCCGCCTCCTGACCCCCACACATGGAACCCGGACAGGCTCCGTGTCCCAACATCCATCCCTGCCCCAACGACCCCACTGCCAGGGAGGTCCACGCTTATGAGGTAATAAATGCAGCACTGAGGACAGACGCCTGGAGCCTGGGAAGGGTGCACCTGAGGGGACGTGGACTGCTAGGAGCCACCCTCTCAGAGAATGAGGGTCCCCCTGTGCCTGAGGACAGGACGTGCTCCTCTGCCACTCCCTAGCACCCTCTTCAGGTCAAAGACAGCAGTGAACACAGATAAGACAGCAACACCAGTCACAGCACAGGGACACAGGGACCCAGGGGACCCAGGAGGACACAAAGATGGGCCTGCTGGGCAGCTTGTGAAAAGCCTGCCAACCATGTCTTCAGTCTTTCCCTCACTGGACAAATCTGAGCTCAATGGTGGTAGGGATGTGCGTTCCCCTAGGGCAGCACCCCAGAAGGCCAAGGGCACAGAGTCGTGCAAATGAGCAGACCACAGGCCGCCTTCCATTTCAGCCATGGCTCGAACCTTGGAAATAGAGCCTCCAAGGAGGAGAGCTGCCCGCTGCCCACCTGCCCTGTCCTTTCTACACAGCCCACAGAGACAAGGTCGGACTCAGCAGAACTCTGAGCTGGCAGGTATCTGCTACTGCTCTGGTCACCTGGCTTCATCGGGTGCAGAAAAATAGAAGAGGACAGCGTCTCTTTCCCAGGCCTGACTGGCCAGTAGCAGAGTGAGGCTGGCCTGTCTGCCTGCCCGGTGAGTGCAGAGCAGGGACATCAGGCTGAGGCCTGCCATGCCCTGGCACACCTGAGAAGGGGGCTTTGAGTCAGGATGCAGCATGCTGGACGTTCACCAGGAAGCTTCTGGAGGCTGCACCTGCCCCAGACAAGAATGCTCCAGATGCGAAGGCCCAGAGAACACGGCCCCGCTGCCCTGCTCAGCCTGACGCAGCAAGGAAGGCGCCCTGGGCCCAGGCAGAGGGGACAGGCCACGGTCTCAAAGCAGAATCTTCAAAACAGAAGAAACACACAGACAGACAAATGGGGAAGAGTGGCAGACACAGGAAGGACAGCCCGGCTGGGCAGCAGGGGCAACAGGGCTCAGAGACACGGCGGCTGGCCAGCACCCCAGCGAGGGCTCAAACGGAGGCGCGGACGGACAGCACGACCAACAAGAACAGGTGGGGTTGAGGGCTAACCTGGTAGGTCTCTAAGCCGATTGCCACGGGTCCCCCCCTCTCCCGGGTTTGCTATGAGTCCTAGAGAGAGGGAGAACACAAAGCGACAGTGACCCCCTCCAGCCCCCTCTGCACTGCCCACTACTTGGGCTTCCGCTGGGGCAACTGGGGGAAGCAGGGCTCCCCCACCCAGTGGGGTGCAGCCAGGCAGGACAGGGTGCCCGCCGGTCCCACAGCGTGGCTTCCCTCCTCACGGACGTGCCTCTGTGTTCACGTTTCATGGCTGCTGTGAGCACAGCCTGAGGTGTCCCGCCAGGGAGGCCGCCTCCCCAGCACAGGCTCCGCGGAGCACAGAGCTTCCAGCCTCTCACGACAATTACACGGTTTCGCTCTCCTTTTGGGGACTGGTAGACAGAGCAGGCTCAGAACCAAGTGACCTGGGCAGGGAGGCAGCAAAGCCCTCTGCTGGGTGCCAGCAGGGACACAGGCGAGACAACAGGTGGAAAACTGTCCCACAGGGGCGGGGCCCTCTCTTCCCAAGCCCTGTCCCCACCTTCCCGTTTCTCTCAGGGGCCCTGCTCCATGGTGGCCTTAGACAGGGGTCCCAGGAGCACAGGAAAGGACACACATCCTCTCTGGCCCGAGCACTTCTGACCTATCTCCAGAGTAAGTGGCGACTGCACCCAGGCAGAAGGAGCGGGAGGTCCAGCTGGCTGCTCGCTGCTCAGCACGGCCTCGCTTCTGAGGCTCAGCCTCTGCCCTGCTGAGCACGGGCCACATGGGATGGGACAGCCCCGCGCAGCCTCACCTGTGCGGCAGTTGTGAAACTCCAGTGCGCTCTCCATGCGGAAGGTCTTCCCACAGGTGCCACAACGGTACCGGTACTCGCCGTCCACCTGGTTGAGGAGACAACGTCAGCAAGGGAGGCCCACACGTGGGGCCAGACCACTCCCTCCTGGGCTGGCTATGCCACAGCCCTTCTCTCCTACTCCACCTAGGGGCTGTCCAGCTGCCCTGGAGGGAGAACCATGCTGGGAAACCAAACTCCAAGCACCCACCACTCCTCCCTATGCCCCGCCGACATCTACCAGGCTGGGCAGCTGGTGGAGGCCAGGGCCGGAGGACAGGGTGCAGCAGGACTCCAGGAGCCTCAGCTCCTTACAGCCTGTTCCCCAGGCTATCAGTCCACCCACCTCGTTCCTGCTGTGCTTGTAGGAGACGTGCTGCTTCAGGCTCTCCTTGCGGCTGAACAGCTTTGCACATTCTTCACACTTAAACAGCTTGTCACCTGAGGAACCGAAGGAACCAGGTCACTGCTTCAGGCACTCACCAGGCAGGCCGCCTGCTCTGCTGACGCCCAGGTGCGTGGGAAGCTCTGTGCCCCTGTGCGTTGGAACGTGGCCTGGCACTCACCGTGCGAGCGCACGTGCCTGCTCAGGTTGCTGCTGTTCTGGAAGACCTTGCTGCAGATGCCACACTGGTGCACCCGCTTGTGCTCCCCCAGCTGCCGCGCCAGCTTCCGCCGGATGCCGTGTCTGCTGGACAGAACCAGGCTCCTCTTGAGGGCGATGGTGCTGCTCTGATGGTGAGTGAACCTGCCCGGTCGAGACAGGTGGAGACTCAGCGCCCAGAGAGCACGAGTCCAGGTGGCCGTCACCTTGGAGGGGCTTCCCACCAACACCTGCCCGAGACAGAGACTGACAGAGAAGAGGGCAGGGCCGGCGCCACCGCAGCTCCAGGCGGCTCACAGGCAAGGCCTGGGCTTCAGGCAGCACCCACCAGGTGCCCTGTGACAGACACACTTCCTACTCTGCTGCCACTCGGGCCATCAGACAGCCCGGAGCTCAGGTGGAGCCTGGACTGTACCACCTGTGTTCCAGTGTCCCTCTTGGTCCTAGTCACAGGAGCCGGAGACGCAGAGATGGAGTGAGGCACTCCTCATGGGGATGCTCTCATGCCTTACAGAGGAGGCGTCATGGACAGACCTGCAGAACAGCAGGCTAGGTCCAGGGACGAGCACGGCAGGCTGCTGATGTGGACCGGGCACTGCGGGTGCCAGCAGCAGGGGGAGACGGGAGTCACAGGGGATGGGGACAGGGTTTCATTGTGGGGGACAGGAGGTTCTGTAGATGGATGGCGGAGATGGCCACAGAACACCTGCGCCTCCAGCTGAGCACTTAAAAGTGGCCAGAGTGGTGCGTTTCATGTCATGTGCACTTTGTCACCACAAAAAAAGCCTCAACTTCCCACAGTGGATGACCAGTAAGCTCCTGAGCTCCAGAACATTCTGATGCTTCCCAGGCATGCAGGGCTCTGAGGGCAGCCCGTGCCCACTCATGGGGCTCCCTGGGCGGGTAGCCACGGGGCGCTCCCCCCCGAGGCTGCAGAGTCCAGGCAGGACTTACTTTGGCACCGTGCTGACATCGTGTGTGTGAGGAGCCAGCTTTCCCAAAACCAGCTCCACCATCCGCTCATCTGGAGTTGCACTCACGGGCTCGTCTGGCGGGACCTCGGTGATGATCTCGGCCACATGCTCTGTGCAAAGGGGACATGACAAGCCACGTCATTCCCTAGACGGGGACAAAGCCCGTCCATTCCAGGAGCGTGTGTTCTTTATGACAGCAGAGGGCTGCAATGGTGGACCATTTGTTAAAGTTCAGAAAGGAAGAGAAGTAGGCTCACTCGGAGCCCCACGCTTGTGCCTTCCCAGTACAGAGACAGAACAGCTCCTGGACCCAGGAGCTTTGTCATGGTGGCTCTGTTTCAAAGCTACATCGCTGTAACGTTACCTGCCTCTCCAACACATTCTGTACAGATAATGGAATCTTTTAATTTATAAACTAGTTCAGACAAACGTAGAACTTTTAGAATTAGACACACCACCTGGAGAGTGTTCAAAAAGCAAGTAACCATTCTGTAAAAGAGTCAAATGTCCAATACCCACAGTGACAGGCCCAGGCCAGGATGGATGACACCTGGAAAGACCACGCCCAACGTGCCGGCACACCTCTCCAGCCACGAGTGACAGTGGGACACCCCTCTGCCCCTTCCCATCTTCTCCACCCCCCGGGAGAGCAAACTGTTCCTCCTCTGTCACTTCCAAACCAGCTGGGCCGGGTGGGGAGGACAGGGAGAGTGAGGACCACTCGCAGAGCTCCTCCAACTCCAGGACTTTCCTCGTTCACAAGAAACCCTGGGGCCGCCCAGAGAGTCAGAAGAACGTCCAGTCCCGTGGTGTGGGTGGGAGGGGCTGGCCTCTGACCACATGCCCTGTCCTCAGGCATGAGGCCACTGGGACTCTGCTGCAGCCAGCAGCTCGGGCAGAGGCCTCGCGAGGACTGCAGGGCCGAGCTCTGTGGAGGCTGCACACACGGGAAGTGAGGCCCGCATGATGAGCTCCACCAGGGCCGGCCCCAGAGGCCACGCACAGGAGTGGGTGAGCAAACTGTGGGCATCTGCACAATGGGCCAGATGCTGGCAGTGCTCAGGAGACGGCCACTGACAGCCTGATGGACAAGCCTCATGCCTGGACGCTTCTGTGAGAAGCTGGGAGTCCTGGCACGGGCAGCCTAATCCATGCCCAAGACCACAGGGGAGTGCTGGGAGGCCGGAGTGTCCTCTGTCCTGATGGCAGGACAGGTCACACGGTACGCTGGGTTGCCAGGCTCCATAAGCCTTTTGTGTACCATGTGTCACAGAGAAACTGCATTTCACCGGGCTGAGGGGTCGGGGCGGGCTCACAGTGGCAGTCCCCACGTGGCCTCTGTGCAGAGGGGAACAGGTGAGTGGTCCCAGGCCAGCGTGGCCACCCCTCAGCCAGCATGGCTCTCACCTGCTGGCTCTTTGTCCTCCACGATGACCAGAGGCTGCTCCGGCTTTGATGCTTTGGGTTTTCTCCCCCTTCGAGGCTTTTTCTTCTGCTCTTTGGTGGCCCTGCTCTGGACACTGGCACTCTCCGGCACTGCAGGGGGCTGCACCCGGGGCGGCTGAGGCTCCTTCTCTGGGGCGGCCTCATGCTGGCTGCCGGCAGGAAGGCCTTTCGCTTGCTCCAGGTGGCCCAGGAGATGCTCTGCAGGAGGGAGCAGCAGTTAGGAGCAGTGTGCCCGCCCTGCCCCGTCCTGTTCCCACAGTGGGCCCTCCGCACGGGAAACGAAGACCACATGCCACTGCACCCAACACAGCCAGCCCAAGCCTCCCTTCTCCGATGTGCCAGCGGCCGGAGCTTTTCAGACTCCGGAGGACTGTGGACTTGGGGTTTCAGAACTTCACAGCCTTTCAGAGGAGGGATGCCCAATTTATAAATCACGTGAGGAAGGCAGGGCAGGTTCACCACAAAGGCAGCTTTGCACACCATGAAAGCACACGCAGACACCGGCACAGAACACACGCACAGGGCGTCCTCTTCTGTGACGCAATTACAGGTGACACCTTTAAGCTCATTTTTATTTTCTATTTATTTTAGTTTTATTTTCTTATTTTTATTTTTAGTTTTTCTGCAGTGAATAAGTGGTACTTACTAAAAAGGTAGCATCTGAAGAAGACGATTAAGAAAAACTCAACCCATAATAAAATTTTCTTTAAAAACACTACATCAAAGCAAAAGGGCTTTGCTCTGTGTTCAACTTGGGAAAGCCTGGGAGAGTGCAGTGGGCAGACCACAGAGAGCACAGGAAACGGCAGGCAGGGATGGCACTCAAGGCCAAGGCGGCAAACCATGGCAAATGGAAGGCAAATGGCTCAGAGGAGCTGAGCTGCCGGGCACAGAAAGGAGGAGGAGGGAGTGTCCAGGGGACGAGGGGACCAGGCATATGCAGAATGGAGACCCCTCTGCAAACTTGTGCCAAAGACCAGTTTTTCCCATGGAAAACCTGAACTATTCTCCATGGGCACAGGCGTCGAGAGGCTATTTCTCCTCATTGGTTCAGTATTTAGAGGAACCTTGCAGAAGAAGCAGCCCCCAAACCCGGGTCCAGTGTAGGAAAGACAACAAGAAAGACACAGCCAATGTCACACAGCCAACCAGCAGGACAAGTGGTTGACACGCCCACCTGACTGAAAACCCGGGAGGCAGGTGCCCAGCAAGGGAAACGAGGCCTCTGCCCAACACAGAGAGGGAGCTGACAGCCAGAGCGTGGGCACATGCTGAATCAGAGGCACACCGGGCTGTGGCTGTGGGACAGGCTCTGAGTGCACTCAGGCCCAGGGGCCGGGAGACGCGAACTCAGGTCCGTAACACGGGCACCGTGGCACACCTATGATCTCAGTGACTCAGGAGGCTGAGGCAGGAGGATCATGGGTTCAAAGGCAACCTTAGCAACTTAGTGAGGCCCTAAGTCATTCAGTGACACCGTGTCTTTAGATAAAATATGAAAAAGGGCTGAGGGTGAAGCTCCTTGTTGAGCACCTATGAGTTCCACATGGACTGGGAGGCACAGGCTCAGTTGGCAGAGGGCCGGGGGCTAGGAGATGAGGGCTTCCCTCTCCCCCTTGCACCCAGGGGCAGCAGGCATTTGTGACATCTTCTGGCCATCTGTCAGACACCTTCCCTGTGCTCTGCTGCATCTCCCCATCTGTGCCCCACCTTCCCAGGAACCCCCTCCCGGACCTCTGCAGGTCTGCGGCCTGCTCCGGGGCAGTGAGGAAGCAGCAGGCGTCTGCCGTCCGGGGCTGCAGAGTTTGGCTGGAGTCACTCCTTCTCACCCTTCCCGGGGATCCTGCTGCCTTAACCGCCTGGACCTGCCCCTTCCCATCCGAGCACCAGCGAGCGAGGTCTGTTGCTGGAGCAGCAGCCCGTGGGAAGGTGTCCTCCTGTCTGGACAGAGGCCCTCTTTTTCCAGTGGTCCATCCTCCAGCTTCCGGGGGTAAATGACATAGGGGCTCAAATTGAAGCCCCTGCCCCGTGTGAAAATGCCCTTGTTCAAACCTAACCTGTAAGCAACACCTGGCTGGGAAAGTGTTTTCATCTGGGGCAGAGCAGGGTGACGCCATTTGGATTCTGTGTCATGTGTCGTTTGCCCTCTGTCTCTCTCTCTCTTAGGCTCTTCTTCTAATCTCAAGTTTTCATTCATCAGGTGCTGCTTGCCCCTCCAGCGTGGAACCCAGTCCTCAGGCTCTGGGCATGTCCTCTGCCCTCCCCTTCCCCTGACCACCCCTGGCCATGCAGGGCGGCTCAGGGTCCTCCAGCCTTCTCACCTCTTCTCAGGGCGTGCTGTCTTCATGCCCTTCCTCCTGGAAGACTCCCCCATGCTGTCCAGCACTGGCCATCAAGCCTCCTCTGCGACCACAGCTGTTCTCTCCTGTCACCTGCTGTTCTGAAGTCTGAGACAGCATGCTGCCCTGGCTTCCAGGTGCAGTGTCCACCACTCACCACCGACTGCTACCTCTTGGGGTTCTGGGCTTGGCTTGGTTTTCAGTTTCCTCAGAACAAGCCGTCTCAAAGGGTGGTTGGGGGGTCTTCTCTTGCACTCACGTTCCAGATGGGTGCATGGGGGCGTGGCTGGGCTTCCCTGCAGGATGGTTGGGGTGAGTGGCCATGTTTCTTCTTTCGGATTGGCCAGTTTCTCCCTAGGGATTCCCTCCCTGGAATGAAGCCTGGCTGCCCCTGTTCTGGGAGAAGGATTCTATTTTGGAGAAAGACATGAGGGAGAAGGCAAAGGGTCTCACATTTCAGGACTGAGACCTGCCGAGTCCCCGGGGCTCAGTTGCACTCCTGGTGTCCCCAGTCTTGTGTTCCTCTGTGCTGGCCCCTCCCGAAGGGGGACCCTTGGCCTTCTGCTGGGCTGACAGGGCAGTGATGCAGCAGAGGAATAGGGCAGCGAGCCAGGGCCTGAGCACGCCAGGCAGACTCCCAGCGACTGCCCTGTCCTCTCCTCCAGGCACGTGGCATTCCCAGCTGCCCACGCTTCTGGAGCGCTGTGGCAGGAGTGGATGTGCTTCCTGGGTCCTGGCCGGTGTCAGCGGCTCCTGCTGGCTTGGGAGTCGTCACCGTCCCACCTGCTAGCTTCCAGGCTGGCCTGCTGCCTCACGTTCCCCACTCTGTATGGACCCGTCATTTCCGCAGGATTCCAGAGGGCACTCAATTAGTGCACCCACCGATGCTCCCACCCAGCCAGGGCCTCGGTGGACTCCTGAGGCATGAGCAGGCTCCGTGGTACCCATGACAGCTGGCCCTCAGGGGAAAAGACGAGAGCATCTACTTCCCCAGTTAACAACTGCCTCTGGTCCCTGGCTCTCTGCACGGTGGCCTGCAGCGCACAAGCCAACTGCCTGAAGTCACGCTTCCTCCAAGTTCAGCGAAGGAGAAACTCAGAAGTTCAAGTTCAAGGTTGGTTTGGAAGTTAACCAACCTCCAGGACCCTGAAGCTGTAAAATTGAGCCTCCTCATGTCAGACAGGTGAGCCTCCCAGACACTGCCCCATGGAGGGCAGCTTCGGCACCATGTGGCCATGTGCCATGTGGCACCGTGGAGTCCTCGTGCTCCCTGTGACAAGAAGGCAGCACTGCTGGTGCAAACGCATGGTCCATCCTCTACAGACTGGCTCACCACAGGCTTGGACCTGTCCTCAGTGCCAGTCCACGGTGACACACAGGGCCCTCCACCCTCAGCTCCTGGGCCATCAGGTTGTCCACAGGACACCCCAAGAGAGGCTGCAGCACAAAGGAAAGCCTGTGATCCTGTAGGGGGTTCTGTAGGGTAGGCTGAGGTCAGCAGGGGCCAGGGGCAGGCTGGGCTGATGCACGACCTGGCAGGTCATTGTCCACTCTGGCCTCAGTGTGCTCATCACAAATGGGTGCCGAGCCATACAGAGACTGTTGGAGACCTCAGTCAATGCATGCTGGTAGAACTCTACCGCCAAAGTGGAGGCATAAAACAAGAAGTGCTCGTGAACCGAGTGAGCACATTCCACTCAGGGGCGCTGCCCCTGCGCTAGAGTCCCTGCAGCTGGACCTTGTCCATCTCAGATGGCACTCCTAGGAAGCTCAGAAGCAGTTGCTGCTCCCACCTTGCAACAAACACAGAGGCTTCTCACTAAGCCGAGTGTGCGATACACCATGGCCACGGTTAGAAGGCCACCCCAGGACACAGGACCAGGGCACCTAAGCCGGCAGCATCTGTCTCTAAGAGATGGCCACTAAAGAGTGGCCCCTTCCGGTCTGGGAGGAAGCCCCTCACAGGTTCCAGCACGTCCCAACCGCAGGTGATGAAGCAGGGGTCATCCTGCACCCCCAGTCCAGCAGCCGCCTGGGCCACGTCCTCACAGTCACCTCCGAGGCCCTGCCTCTGAGCACATCCCACAGAGAATACAAGGTCCTGAGAGTCCCCGGGAGGCAAGGGGAAAGTCCTCCCCGAGCAGAAGAGTGAAGGCGACCTGCGCAAGCACAGCCATCCTGTGGACAGGGCTCTAATCCATCCTGTCCCCGGGTAAGGCAGCCTGAGCAGACAAGCACCCTGCGGAGGAAGCAGCAGAGCAGGGACAGCAGGGGGGCCCACGCCCACCTCAAGCCCCTCAGCAGGCGGCTGTGTGGCCATGACAGTGGGGGGCTGACCTGCCCTGAGGAGGGAACACTGGGAAGACAGGACAGAGCTGGGACAGGCCGGGAGCCACGGGGAAGAGGTAGTGTGCACATGGCCCCCCCCACTGGCGGCCGTCCCCCACCTGCCAGCGGCTGCCCTTACCGTTGAGAAGCTGCAGCTCAAGGAAGGCGCTGGAGCACACCTTGCAAGCCCATGGGCTGCGCTCCGACTCCACGGGGCCGCTGTGCTCAGGGGTGCCTGCAGCTGAGACAGGAGCAGAGGTGAGCGGCCAGGGTCACGGAGCCCCAGCTGGGAGAATAGACCCTGGCGGGTGACAGTGACAGTGACTTGCCAACAGCAGCAGCCCAGGCTGCAGTCTCAAATGTCAGCTTTGTGCACACAGACCCCGTTTCACAGGTGAGGAACCAGAGAGCAGAGGCGGAGTCACAGCCACCCTCTGCAGGGTCCGCCAGCCGGTGGGACCAGGAGCACCCTTACAAGGCCTCAGGAAGAAAGTGAGCAGTGGGTGCACTTCCGTCCCAGCTCCCCAGAATGGGCACTCTCAGGGCAGCCCCAGGACAACCACAGGCCTCTCCTGACTCCTCTGCCGTGTGCCAGGCCACATTCCACGAAACCTTTGCCACGCCAGCAAGCAGGACACACGGCCGTCCCCAGCCAGCAGGACACACAGCCGTCCCCAGCAAGCAGGGCACAAGACTGTCCCATGTGGCTGCTTATGTCACGCCATGACTGTGCTAAGAAAGACCATTCTCAAGTGAGACTCCCTTCACTTTAGAGTAAGAAGGAGAGTCCGCGTCCACTCCTGGGGGCAGCCACTCCTCACGATGACAACAGGTACCCTGAGCTCCCTGGGCAGGGGTCCTGAGAGCCGTAGGAGACCACTGCTTTGCAGGTCAGAATGTCCAATACCCATAATCTCACACGGTCTCTTAAAGTTATGTGACGAGGTCCCACGCCGACAATGTGGGGAGGACAACCTGGAATCCCACCCACCCTGCTTCTGGGGTGGAGATGTGCCAGACCTGACCAGCACCAAAACTGTGGATCTGCTTCTCCAGCAGACACACGGGGCAGACAGGTTACTTGCATGGCACCTGCCGAGTCTTTCCTTGCACATACAAACTTGTACACACACTTGTGTACCTATGCATCTATGCACAACACCAAAACATGCTTGTGTATGCACCAACACACAGACACACGCCTAAGCACCCCTGCACACCTAAGATGCACACACCTATGCACCTACACACACGAAGACACGCTCATGCCTAGGCACCCCTGCACAGATGTGCACATGCCTGTGTACCACACACACCTAAGATGCACCCACACTAAGACACATGCCTAGGCATGGCACTCACACCTACACACATGTGCATGTGCGCACACGCAGTCCCCGAGGCAGGGTGCAGGCTGCTACTTGGGGCAGAGCAGCAAGACTGCAGCTGGATTTGGGGTTCTGGTGGAGGTTCCTTTCCTATTACACTGACCTTGGGCCCGTTCCTGAACCACTCTGACCTCAGGGATAAATTCCCCACACAGCACTGGGGGGACAGGTCACCATGGGAGGCCAAGCGCATGGTCATTGTCCCCTATCCTATCCAAGAGCCCCAATTTACCTGGAGGGGCTGAGGTGGCACTCCTCACCAGCAAGAACCACAGACCCACTGAGCAGGCCTCGCTGTGTGTGCTGCCCTCTGTCTACCCACCCGCCTGGCCCGCCCCGCCCATAGGAGCTGGGAGACGGTCACGGGACCCACCGTGGACACTGGTGCAGGCCTGCTTCAGCATGGGCTTGTCCATCTTCTTGGCGTAGAAGGCCGCATACCACACGCGCAACTCAGCGCCAGCAGGGATGTCCCGCGAGGTGGTGAAGTACACGTCACTGCCGTGCTGGAAGGCCGTCAGGTTCTGGTGCCCGGGCTCCACTGCCGGCCGCACCAGCATCATCCAGTTGCAGTCATCCTCGTTGGAGGTGTCGAAGCACACAGGGTGGCCGTCCTGCTGGAACACCTGGGGTGCAGCCAGGAGCGGGGTCTCAGGGGCCCGCCTGGTGCATCGCGCCCAAGGCCTAGGGGCTCCACAGGACCCGTGCAGGGGCCTAGGTGTGCAGTCAAAGGGAGACCACGTGGAAGGGGAGGATGGGCGGCCAGAGGCAAAGGAAGCAGGAGACACAGTGGGCGGCCCCTGTGTCATCAGGATACCCGAGTTCTACCTGGGACCCGAGGGGACCTCCTGCTCAGGGCCCGGGTCTGAAACAGCCCACAGCCTGGTGAGCGGACGCAGGCCGGGCAGGGGAACCCACGTGCTCTGTGGTTCCAGTCAATCCCACGGGGCAGGGCCCCTACGTTCTAGTTGACCATGGTCCCTCACTGAGGGAGACCCCGCCCCTCGCCTGAGCTTTTCCTGCAAATCCACACAACATCCCCCGGCTGTTTCCAAGGTCTGGAATCACTGGACTCAGCAGCCCTCGCTGGCCGTGCCCTCAGGAACGGTCACAAGCCCTCAGTCCTGAAACTCCTGCAGCAGCTTCACCTTCAGGGGAAATGCGGATTCCTTCTCCCACTTGGCCACCCTCCTGGACTCAAAGGGGCCAAACTGTGTCCGCTTGACCAGCTGCGTGACGGCGAACACGCCTTCCGCCCCATCTTCCAGACGTCGGATCTCCAGGTTGGAAGGCAGGGAGGACCTGGGAGTGAGAGGACATGACTCCTGGGAGGCTCTGCCTACCTGCCCCCTGGGCAGCAGCAGAGCTCAGGCCTGGGAGCTCCTCCCTGACCACCACCAGGTGCTGAGGTGACTCCCGAGACAGCAGCAGGAGAGCTCTCCTCAGCCGCTCCACAGCACTGCGGCCAGATCGTAATGACCCCCAGGCCTGGTCACCCAGAGACCACCTACCTCCAGGCCAGGCAGATGTGCCCGTGCCCACGATGTTCACCAAAGGACATGGTTAAGAACCCCACAAAAGACAGGGAGCCCAATTAAGATGGGTTGTTGCCTTCAAGGGCGGGAGGAAGAACTCAAAGGGGTTGGGCATGCCAAGGACCAGAATAGGGTACCAAGAGGTCGGGCCGCTCTCTCACTGAAGATGTGGCCTTTTTCCAACCATGTTTTTTACTGGTGCATCATAGCTGTACGAGGTGGCAGGATCTGTTGTGACGCATCGGTACATGCACACCACAGAACAGTACTCTTCCTGAGCACTGAAGTGGCCTTTTCAATTAACCGAGAAGGTCAAGGGCAGGGCTGGAGGAGAAGACCACATGAACTGGGGCTTTGGCATGGGACAAGGGTTGGACCAAGATGTGGCCAGAAGCACAAGTGGAGACAGGGTGTGAATGAAGCACAGATCCCGTGGGGGCAAGCGGGGGCTGGGCTGGTATGAAGAGCCCAGCTCCGGGGCTCTGACTGTGTGGCCAATGTCCCCCCTGGATGCTCCTGGACAACCGGCAATGCCCTGAGGGTTTGGGGAAGAGGAGAGTTGATCAGCTCTCTGCTTTGGGCAAAAAATATTCACCTCTTGTGTTTTGAATACACAAGTCTCTCTGAAGCAAAACAAATAAGTGGGCTGGGGTGGGGCAGCCGGGGGCTTCCAGAAACTGCACTGATGTGCCAATAGCCATTGTTTCAGCCTCACCACAAGCCCACAGCCTAGCCGTATCTTCTCTACATTTCAGAGATGACTGAGTCTTGGGAAGGAACACACCATGCCCAAGTTCACAGGGCTACACGTGGCAGACCTGGCATGGCCTCCCTTGCCCTGGCCCCAGGCGCACGGCCTGCATAGTGAGGGATGGGGAGCAGCTGTGGCCACAGACACCTCCACACACCTGCAGGTGCTTTTCCAGGGGCTGCCGTGGCCTGGCCTCACTGCCTGGCCTCCCTGCCCAGGCCGCCACCCAGCCACCTTGCCTGTGGTGTGCACCTGTCGATGGGCAGGTCTGGATCCAGAACCCGGGGGAAATCCCAGAAGCAGACCCACAGCTTGGCCACCACTGCTCGGGCGTAAAATGTGCAGCCTGCCCAGAGGTGGCCCGGCCCCCAGAACCTCCCACTGCGTGGGATGTGGCCTCTACTCCTGTGCTCACCCAGCACCCTGCTCACACTGCACAGGACTCACCCCCCTGGCTCCCCACTCCTGTCTATAGACACCCGCCCCACAGAAGACCCGCCACAGACAGGGCTATGAGGCAACTTAAGGCCATCACTCACCTTGCCCTGCTCAGCACGAAGGAGTCCTTGACCATGACCACTGGGCCCAGCTCAGGACACTCGGAGTCATGGTACTGGCTACAGTCTTCACACCCTGCAAACAGACACAGAGTGTCGGAGGGCACAGTGCACAGGGAGGGAGACATCTGAAGCCACGAGCCCAGGACGCAAGGACCCTGCAGAGCACGGCTCCCCTTTGTAATCCCCAAACAGAGCCTACACAGACACGCCCCTCCCCAGAAGAGCTCCAGCTCTGCATCCCAGTCCCACATCACCTCCGTGGAGGCCAAGACCAGGACCTTCCCAAGGGCAGGGTGCCAGAAAGTCCTGAGGACGGTGGGAGGCCGGGCAAGCACCAGCCTGCCTGTCAACCCAACATGCGTCCCTGTCTCTAAACCCTGGACTCTGTTTCTGAATCGAGGGCTACCCTGCAACTCGACCCTGCCAGGAGTCCTGAGGACGATGACCCTGGACACCCCACCCGGGCAGGGCACTGCTGTGCAGCGAGCCACGTCCTCCAAGCAGTTTAAAAGGAAAAGACTTCTGTGTTTTTGTTTTTAATGGAAGTGGTTTTGCCCAGACAGCAAGTGTCCAGCCCTCTGTGTTCCTGGCCCAGATGGGTCTGCGAGTCACTTACAGATGAACATGATCTCTTCGCTGCCATCTTCGGCCATCTCCACACCTGTCAGGACACAAGAGAACCAATTACTGATGTGCTCCCCCACCCAGCGTTTTTGGTTTTGGTTTTTTTTGGTTTCATGGATTGAACCCAGGGGCACTGGACCACTGAGCCCCCTCCCAGCCCTATTTTGTACTTTATTTAGAGACAGGGTCTCACTGAGCTGCTTAGCAGCTTACTGAGTTCCTGAGGCTGGCTTCGAACTTGCAACCCTCCTGTCTCACCTCCAAAGCCACTGGGATTATAGGCCTGTGCCACTGTGCCCGGCCAGAAGAGCGTTTTTAAACACAGAGCCCAGCAAGGCCTCCCCTGACCCATGCAGGGACGTCTGTGTGCTGCAAGGAACAGCGGGTAGCACCGCTCAGGGGAGATCTCTGGGACACTTCCTCACTAAAATATCACTGTTTTTAATGAACCCAGAGGATGGGAAGTGCCTGTGACTAGGAGTCCTCGTGACTCAGACTCCACCTCGTCACCTTAGGCCTCAGTGTCCACTGGTGACACAGACACCAACTCCCAGCTTTCACACTGCCCCTCCTCTGTCCTCCTTCCCAGGGGCAGTCATATCTAATGCAGCTGGTTTCCCCGTCTCTCCTTGTGCCTCGTGTCCCATAAACTCCCTACACATGACATCGTGGAGGCTCTCCTGCTCCACGCAGACCGTGGTCAAATCTGGCCCCTTCTGTTTCCCACCTATCCTTTGGGGGCCACCTTAAAACCACCTCCATGCTGGGCAGCAGGGTGCAGGGCCCCCCCCCATGGCCTTGCACCCCTCCCACCTTCCCTCTGGGTCCTCTGCTGGGCCTCTTATCAGGAAAGTGTGCATGCTGGTTCCCGGTGCTGACCCCACTCTCCCTCCACCCACCGGCCCCAGCAGCTGGGAGATTGAAAAGCAGGCAACAGGAAGCCCAGATGCACATTTGGGTTCACTGAGCACACGTGTGGTCATGGACGGAGCAGAGCAGAACACTCCCTGATGAGAGGGATCAGCTACACGGACATGAGGCTGAGGAGGTGGGCTGCCAGGTCTCCTGTAAGAAGCCAGGGACAGCCACGGCGTACCCTCCCATCACTGCACAGGGCCCCCTGAGCATGTGCACACCGACAGTGAGCTGTGAAGCATGAGCACCGCTGGCTGGAACCACGCCTTTAACACACAGGTTTTAGGGGATATTAAGATCCAAACCCTGACAGACAAGGAGGCAGATGCGCGGGGTGGGCTAGGGGCTGCTCTGATGGCGGCTCCTGTGGCACTGGGCCTAAGGACCCACACACCTGCCACAGGAACCCTCCCCTCCCATCCGCTCTGCCTGGGTCAGGAGCTTCTGTAATGGGAACACCAGGTCTCGGGAGGCCACGCAGGGCTGCAGTCAGACCCCAGCAGGGCACAGAGCCTGATGATGTGAGAACTGGAGCAGAGAGAGCAGGGACTCCTTCTTGCGGAGTCCACCGAGGCTGGCTGGCCGCCTCTTTCTGGGGCAGCAGCTGCCTCTGACCTGCACCTCAGACAGCCCGCCCTCTATGTGCCCCGTGGAGCTGCAGGGAGAGGACACCTGGCTGAGTTGCTGGAGGAGAAGTTCCAAGACACAGCAGGAGGGCGGGCGCTGCGCACGTGGCGCTCATCGAACAGCTCTGGGCACAACACTCTCAGTAACCTGGTCCCCAAAGGGTGGCCTCCCTGAACAGCTCTTCGCAGCCCAAGACAGAGACCACAGCCTCCCCGGGCAGCGTGCAGCACATCTGCCTTCAGGAAAATGGCACCCTCCCCTGCCCCGCACGTGCCGATAGAGAAGGGGGAGTCCAGTCCCGCATCTGGCCCACAGGACCCCCACAGTGAGGTCACAGGATGCTCTGGTGCACACAAAAGGGAGGAAAATAGACGGAAAGCATGAGCGTCTGTCATCTGACCACCGGTCCTGCCTCCCCAGCGGTGCTCAGTGTGGACCCCGAACCAGGAGCCAGCAGCACCACTGTGGCCTGGAATTTCCTGGAAATGTAAACCCTGACCCCATCCAGAACTTCGATGGGACTCCGTGGGGCCAGCAAGGGCTCCCACGGCCCCCAGGGGAGACCCCCACAGCCCAGGTCTAAAGTGCGCTGCACCAGGACGGGCCAGGACACCAGGGCCTCCCTTGGTGTGGCAGGAAGAGTGGACCTCAAGCAAATGTCCTGTGTGACTACTCACACCGGAGCTTCCATGGCAGCCACAGTGGTGACAGGCCTAGATGAAAGGAGGGATCACTAAGGGATGAAGCAAGCAAACCACCTTCAAAAACATGCACAACACAGTTCTGAAAGAGGAGATAGGTCAACAGGTAAGCAGAGAGGACTTCTGCGGCCATTCTGAGAGGCCACTGCAGACCCCAGTCCCGAGGGTGCTGCATAGCTGCAGGCCAAGGTCAAGATCTGAGAGACTCTGCTCAGGACGACAGCCCCTGGACATACCTGGGCAGAGGGCACTTCCCAGGCACACTGACTGGCAAGCTGAGGAGCCACAGTCCACAGGTGGGCTCTGGGGTCCTGCTGTAAGGGGACTGGCAGCCAGAGCCCAGGCACACCTGCTCCCGCCACATGCTAGAAGTGAAGCACCTGAGCTGGTCATGGCCCCCCTCAGCCTGTCTCCTCCTCTGTACCACGAGAGGCTAACTGGACTCTCTGCGGGCCTTGGCCCTGCTTAAACTTGAGGCCATCAGTGCCACAAGTGTCCTCCGCCTCCTCCTCCCCATACTCCCTCCTCCAGCGCTGCCACACCTGGGTCGACCTCACCACTGTGGCAGTCCAGGTGTAGACAGCACACTTTCAGCACTGCGGGCACAGGGCAAAATCCAGCTGTCGCCCTGGCTGCCCCCCCAACGAAGCTGGAACTCATGATCCTGGCATGGATCCTGGCTTCCCTCTTCCTGACCTCATTCCCCGGCACACAGCGCCCTCTTCTCCCCAAAGGAAGGGGCTCCCCACACCTCACGGGGTTCGCTTCTGGGCCGCCCCGGCCCTGCGCTGCTCTCGGCCGGGGTTCACCTCTTCTTCCCCGGCCTTCTCAGCTTCAGAGGAGGGCAGACCCAGCTGCCGGGGGTGTGGCAGGCCTGGTACAGGTTCCCAGGCCGCAGGTCGGGCACCGCTCTGCCTACAGACGTCTCCACACACCACTTACTTGGCCTCTGCTTCCCCACCTGGCCCTGCCACCATGGTGGCGCAGGAGAGCAGAGTGGGCACTCTAGAGTCCTGTTGCACATGTCCTAGACTACAGTGGGCACCAGACAGTGGGCCTCTGCCACAGTCAGGGACTGAGCACTGCATCTGCTCAAGGTGTGGACTCCTCGCTGGGCCTGCAGACACCCAGCGCACAGCCCAAGGTGCCTTCCTTTTGTATCTGTCCTCCCACATCAAACGGTGGGGCAGAGCCCGCTCAGCTCTGCACACAGATGCGGTCACCACTACGGAGGTCGGTCTAAAACCTGGCATTGCGGGTGGACTGACCCTAAGTGATGACCTAACTGACCTTGTCCCCCTTCAAGACTGAGGACACCAAGGGAACAGCAGCTACCATATGGTCAAGAGGAAGAGTGAGTCCTGCAGGCAGGTGGCCCCCAAGGGGAACTGGAGGCTCCTGGGGCAATAACGACGTCAGGACCTCATAGCATTGGGAGATGGTGACCAGCCAGACCCCAGTTTGACGAGACTGCTCCCCAGGCGCCCATCCCCCCATGGTTCTTGGTGACTTGACACTCAACTGAATGGGGCTGGGGATGCTTGGTCCCCTGTCATCCCAGTATGTCAATCCCTGTCCCGCCCCCAGACCCACAGGCAGATCTCCAGCCTGCTCTCTGGCTGTCCTGTGGCCTCTGCTGCTGCCCCTTAGCCAGCGTTTGTTCACGGGACACACGAGCTCGCATGCTCACCTGGCATCCCCCCAGGTCTGGTAAGTCAGAGTGTGGGACGCGTGACTCTGAAAACCTCTGGGGCACCAACACGTGTGCCATACGTCTCCAGCCCGCCTCTGAAGTCCGCTGCTTGTTTTGGGCTGGCTTGGTTCTGGTGCATAGTTCTGCTTGCTGCCTTGTGTGCGTGTGCGATGACGCTCTGCTGCACAGGGAAGCCGCAGTACTGGGTGTGCTTAGCTGTCTCCTGCGGGCCCTGTGTCCTGTGCCGGCCGGCCGGCGGGCCTGGGTGGGTCTGGACGCTGTGCCTGTGTGCAGAGGCCCTGCAGATGCTGTGGAGCAGGGGCAGCAGGGCCGCCTTCCCACATCCTCCGCAGCTTCCTAGCTGTGGGCCTGTTCCTGCCCACTATCTCCTTTCCTGGGTCCACTCCCTGGATCTGGGGACATTCTCCCTGGAGCTTCCCTGGCTGACAGGGACCTGGAGGTCCGTCTTCTGGATGTCCCCACAACCACCAGTCTGATCTCTTTGCGGCTGGCAGAGGCCCCAGGTGCCACTCCACCACAGTACCCTGGAAGGTCGGCCTCAGTGTCACGCTGGGCAGCCTTGGGGCAGCCCTCTCCGCCTGACACAGTGTCCCGAGCCCTGAGGTTTCTGTCACTATTTCTTCTAGAATTTCTTCTCTGTTCTCTTTCTGAACCTCTTGGCTTCCCCCAAAAGGACGTCTGCGTTCTCATTTTCACTTCTGGTTCTTTAAGAGGAATTTCTGGGCCAAGAGGAGAGAAAGGCGCACGCCCTACCATCTCCACATGGACAGAGGCAGAGTGGACCCTCACCTGGGTCAGCACCCAACCCACCAGGTCTGCATTGAGCAGCCTGGTCGGCGGGGCTGCGGCGGGCTTGCTGCCCAACAGTGCTGGAGTAGCAGGTTTTGCTCACTCTACAGGCACGAGCAGCATAACTAATGAGTCCATTAAACCCACGAGATCACGAATTCACACATTTACACTTACAAAGAGCAAAGACCTGAGTTACAATACCTGTGCACACCCTTCTCAAAGGCAGGGCCTTGGTGCAGGTGTCCTTCCTCCCCAGAGTGGTGGGAGCAAGAACCCAAATGGTCCCGCTGGGCAAGTCAGTGGCTGACAGCGCTGTTGCACCTGAGCCGTGTCATTCGGCCGAGGTGGAGGTTTCCGATGCTTGGGGAAAGTGACATGTGACCTGAAGCCCAGACTGCTGCACCGCCAACAGGCCAAGCAGAGCCAGGACAGACAGCGTACACCAGGCAGAGAGGAGCAGGGCCTCTGAGAATCCACCTCCACTCGGGTTTGTGGCAACAGGAAGCCGAGGGCCACCAGAGCTCATCCACCCCACAGACCTGGGACACCCAGGATGCAACGCCTGACAGACTGCAAAAGCAGGTTCTCTCTCACACACTCTCACCATGCAAGAGGGAGAGAAAGGCGTGCACCCTACCATTTCACATGGACGGAGGAGGCCTCATGGAGGCCTCAGCGGACGGACGCCAGCACCATGATCTTGAGCTTCCAGCCTCTAGAGCTCTAAGGTTTAATTTCTTTTCTTTATAATTTACTTAGTCGGTTGTATTCTGGGATAGCAGCAGAAAACAGGCTAAGGCAGAAACTGCCCTCCATCTGTCAAACTCCTATTCAGTTCTTAACGCCCAACCCAAATGCCCCTCCTGCCCAAAGCCCTCTTGGCTACGACTGCCACACGACACACCACACCTCTCCCTACAGCACCCAAGATACTCAGAGCCCAGCACTAGCACACACTGTGTGCCTGCAGGTCCCTTCCCCACGCGAATCTCCGTTTCTCTGTCCCTTCTACTGCTGAAGTCCTCCTAGAGGACTGGCCCACTTCACCCCTCCTTTGGCATGTGAGCGGGCTGCCTCTGGCTACACCAGACCCCTGCCCCTGTCGGTCCCTCCTCCAGTGACTCCAGGCAGGGAGGCCCCGGCCCCCCTGGACATCCTTCTTGAGCTACAGTCTCCTGGTCACTTTCCCTCTGGCTGGACGCTTCTTCCTTGGCCCCTTTACTGGCCGCCCCTCCATCCAGCATCCCAAGCCTCCACAGTGGGACAACCCAGGCCGGCTCCTTGGTCCTCCCTCCCTCTAGTTCTGACCAAAGCCAGTGCCTGGCACAGCCCTTGCTCCTTCCCAGGCCCTCTCTGTGGCAGCCTGATGCCTGCTACGATGTGTGGGAATCTCTTCACCTCTCTCCACCAGGGTCTTGCTCTTTCCTGCATTCAGCTGACAGCTTGCCCTGTTCATACCAAGTTTCGAGAGCTACAAGGGACATAACTTGACTTTCTAAAATAAAACCGTTGTCACTCTTGTAAATCTACTGATATCTGCACCTACGCTGGGATGGCCTGCTATCTACAGCACATGTGAACAAACCCTTCTGTGGCCACAGGAAGCTGACCACACTTCTGCTCCATCCATTCCTGCTTCCGCCACTGCAGAACTCAAGCCCAGTGCCACACGCTGTGCTTGAGTCTCCTCTACTGATGCCTCACTGCAACTTTCTGCAACACACAGTGTGTCAGGACACTGGCCTTGATTCTACAGGACCGCAGGCTGGCTGGCTGCTTCCGGCCGTCGCTGTGTTGCCCGCAGCACCAAACAAATATCACGACCTCACAGCAAGCTGTGCTTAAGCAGGTGGACGGGCATTCTTCCCACCAGTCCCGGGTGGACAAACGTTCCCCTCTGCAGCTCTCCTCCCCAGCACACGAGCATCTGTGGCCTGGGAACAGGTGAGACGGAGTGGAAGGTCTGCACACAGGCCTTGGGCTGCCCCCAACAGTGCCAAGCACATAGCTGCAGTCAGCCTGCAGGACCCTGCAAGCCACTGAGGGTCTGTCCCCGCCACATAGCTGGACCAAGGGCCCATGCCCCAGCCCTCACCATGAGTCTCCTGCTCTGCAACAGGAGGGGTCCTTCCTCAGTAGGAGTCCCTGGAGGACAGGCCCATGGCACCTAGCCCTGTGCATCATCCCTGCCCACCCGGCAGCCCTCACCACTGTCTTACCCAGGATTCCTATTGCTTCTTGTCTACACTGCCTCCCCTACCTGCCTGAACTGGGGTCCCACCCACAGGGACAGCTGAAGGTGGCCTGGCTGCTGGGGCCCTGAGGTCCCCTTACCACCCACCCCTGAGGGCCCAGCAGTACTCTGCACCTCAGTGAGCCACTGTGCCATGACCCACTGTACACATCTCACCGGGGCAGGGCCTGCCCCACCCATGGACAGCTCAGTCCCCACCTGGCTCCCCTCTGTGGACACCTGTTTGAATGAAGTCCTGTTGGGCCTGGATTCCTGTCACACCCACTCAGCAGCCATAGGGTCATCTAAGAACACAGACCCTGCTCCAGCCCTGCTCAAAGCCCCCAGGGGAACCTGTGGTGCTCAGAATAAAAATGCGGTCCTGCTGCCTCCCCTCCTCTTCACCACACTGGTCTCTCCATCCTTGAGGCCCAAAGCTTATTCCCACCCCAAGGCCTCTGCAATTGTCAGGCATGTGTCTGGGATGAATTCCTTCTGATCTCCAAGAGGCTGCCTCAGAGCACTGGTCTCCGTTCAAACGCCCCTCCTCAGGTGACCTTTCTGGCCCAGCTCCCTGGGTGCACCATCCTGCCCGCCTGGCAGCCCCTCCCCTGTCCTTTCTTCTTCATGCCCTCACCACTGTCTTACCCAGGATTCCTATTGCTTCTTGTCTACACTGCCTCCCCTACCTGCCTGAACTGGGGTCCCCCAGGCTTTCTCTTACTCAGTGTTGGGCACATGAAAGTGTCCTTCTGTAGAGATTTACCGAGTGAACAGTTGGCCAAATCACCTAATCTGTGCACCTGAACACCACGGTGAGCCAGCCAGAGTGAGCCAGGCTTTGCAAACGAGAAACTGAGCCTGAGAAGCACTTAAGTCACTGCTCACAATCACAGAAGCTGTTCCAAATCTCCCTCAAGTCTGTAAAGTATGATTTTTCTTTCGAGGCCTTCTGCACCAATAACAATGAAAAAAATATCAGAGCCACATCCTCAGTGGACAGAGTTCCTTTTCAAATATAATTATTCTAAGATAAGCTATTAGCCTTGCAACTATGGTTGCTTTCTAAAGTTTTGTCTTCTGGAGAAATAACTGTTACATCTGTCTTCAAAACTAAACATATTTATATGTTCTTTCTTGGTAACTTTGCTGCAAAAGTAGTAATCATAGATATAAGAAATGAGAAAATTTTGTATTTTTCCCTTTTCAAATCCAGACTAACAGTCCTATTTCTTAAGGATTCACTGTAAGGGTGTGATTTCAAGGAAACCCAGGGAAGTGGAGAGGAGCTATAAAAATGAGGTGGAAAAGGCCAGGCTTGGTGTGTACGTGGGTGTCACTCAGGCCAGTGTTCACCCCAGCGCTACCTGGGGAGAACTGTCCTGTGCCCTCAGGAGGTCTGTGCAGCCAGGTGCTCCCACACTCTTCACCCTCAAAATGCCTCAGGCCCCAGTAGGGTCCCCACACTCGGCATTAGGTGTGGCTTCTGCAAATGCTGGCACTGGTGGACCACTAGTGGAGGCACTGGTCCTCCTACTTCTGGATGGCACACTGGTTCCTGCCATTTTAAACCACCTTTGGCCGGGGAGAGGGGTGGCAATTTCTGAGCATGTGTGAAAATAGCTCTCATGGGCTACACCCAGGCTTGGTGCATGGCACTGGCCTCCAGGGAGTAGTGATCAGGTCTGTGTGCTCAAAAACACAGGAGGCCACACGTGGCCCTCGCCCCACCGGTCCACTTCTGCCCTGGGCACCTGTCGCCGCTTTCACGCCCTTCCCTCTGGCACCAAAGGGTTCACCCAAGTAAGGTCAAGGGGCCCTGGGGAGGCCACCGCCAGCCCTCCGCTTTTCTACTCCCACTAGGGGCTAGGGCCCGGGGCCTCTCCCGAGGACTCGGGAAGCGACGTCAGGGAGGCCACGCGGGGCGGAGGGCGCGGAAACCCCGCGCTGGGCCGGCGGGGGCCGTTTTGCGTGGCCGGGGCCTGGCGCCCACACTGGGCTGCGCGGGGGCAGCGGGCCCGCCAGGGCGGCGCGGAGGGCGGTGGGCACCGGGCCGGCCCCGCAGCGGGAGCGGGCGGCCGGGGGCGCGGGGCGCGTGCGTGGGCGCGGGCGGGCGGGCGGCGCGGAGGGTGCGGGCCGGGCCGTGGGCGGCGGGCGCGGCGCGGGCCCGGTACTGGGCGGCGGGCGCGGACGGCCCGGAGCGCCCGCGGCGGCGGGACCCGGCGGGCGGCGGCGGGCGGGCGCGCTGGGCGATCCCGGAGCGGCTCCGGAAATCCAGCCGGGTTTTGACTCCGATCGCCCACGGCGCCCGCGACCGGCGAATGTAACAAAGAACAGTCGGCATGGCGGCTGGACCGGGGCGGGCGGGCGCGGCAGGGCGGGCGGGCGGCGGGCGGCGGCGGGCGGGCGGCGCGGGCCGGGCCGGGGGCACGCGCCGGGGCGGGCGGCGGGCCGGGCCCGGGGCTTTACCTGCCTTTGGAATGTGCAGAGCAGGATCGGATCCGGACTCCGGGTTGCGATCCGCTCCGGAAACTGCGCAGCACCGGAAGCCGGGGGGCGGCGGCACGGCATCGTGGGAGTTGTAGTGCGCGGCCCGGCGCGGGCGGGGCGGGGCGGGCGGCGTGGACGGGGTGTCGGGGAGTGGGCGAGGTGCGTGGAGGGCCGGGGAGCGGAGGGGTGTCGGGGAGCGGGCGGAGTGGACGGTCTGTCGGGGAGCCGGCGGCGGTGAGTGGACGGGGTGTCGGGGAGCGGGCGAGGTGCGTGGAGGGCCGGGGAGCCCACGGGGTGTCGGGGAACGGGCGAGGGTGCGTGGAGGGTCCGGGGAGCGGAGGGGTGTCGGGGAGCGGGCGGAGTGGACGGCCTGTCGGGGAGCCGGCGGCGGTGAGTGGACGGGGTGTCGGGGAGCGGGCGAGGTGCGTGGAGGGCTGGGGAGCGGACGGGGTGTCGGGGAACGGGCGAGGGTGCGTGGAGGGTCCGGGGAGCGGAGGGGTGTCGGGGAGCGGGCGGAGTGGACGGCCTGTCGGGGAGTGGGCGGCGGTGAGTGGACCGGTGTCGGGGAGCTGGCGAGGTGCGTGGAGGGCCGGGGAGCCCACGGGGTGTCGGGGAACGGGCGAGGGTGCGTGGAGGGTCCGGGGAGCGGAGGGGTGTCGGGGAGCGGGCGGAGTGGACGGCCTGTCGGGGAGCGGGCGGCGGTGAGTGGACGGGGTGTCGGGGAGCTGGCGAGGTGCCTGGAAGGCTGGGAGCAGACGGGGTGTCGGGGAGCGGGTGGCAGTGAGTGGACGGAGTGTCTGGGAGTGGGCCAGGTGCGTGGAGGGCCGGGGAGCAGATGAGGTGTCCGGGAGCGGGTAGCGGTGAGTGGACAGGGTGTCTGGGAGCGGGCGAGGTGCGTGGAGGGCCGGGGAGCGGACGGGGTGTCGGGGAGCCGGCTGCGTGGACACGGGGTGTGAGGGAGCGGGCACGGGTGTGTGGATGCCCTGGGAGCGGGCGGCGGTGACTGGACGGGGTGTCGGGAGCGGGCGAGGGTGCATGGAGGGGCTGGAGCGGACCGGGTGGACGGGGTGTCGGGGTGGACGGGGTGTCGGGGAGCGGGCAGCGTGGATGGGGTGTCGGGGAGCCGGCGGCGGTGAGCGGATGGGGTGTAGGTGAGCGGGCAGGGGGTGTCGCGGAGTGGGCGGCAGTGCGTGGACGGGGTGTTGGGGAACGGGGGGGGGGGGCATGGACTAGGAGTCGGGGAGCCTGTGGCGGGCGGCATCGACGGGACCCGGTGGAGCGGGCAGTGTGCTTAGGGGTTGGGGGAGTGTGGGGGAGAGGTGTGGATAGAGGGCTGGGGGAACGAGTGACGCACAGCGTGGACCCAGGAGCTGGGGGAGCAGGCAGCATGGACGGGGCACCTGGAGGAGTGGGTGGCGGCCGTGTTCAGGACAGACTGGAAGGGCAGGACCAGAGCGGGAGGCTTGGACGCCACCAGCTTGGGGTAGAGGGCGCTCTGCCGCCTGGCAAGGTCCAGCCCCACTGGTCCCTTTTCTCCCTACAGCTGCTAGGTACTGTGTTTCCGAGGGTGGAAGGTGGTGGTGACATGGAGGGGGTCGAGTTTTCTGCAGATCAGGTCTGGGGTTGCCAGATTGTCCTGATTTCTGAGTGTAGCCGGTGTTGGCATTCTGGGCTGGCGTTTTGTTTGGTTTATAAGGACTTGGTGAAGTCACAGGCCTAGCAGCCGCAGTGCCAGGAGTCAGAATCCTCCCAGGGGCTTCACTCCAGCGGCTGCCTTGGAGCAGCCCAAGTGAAAAGCTTGGGACGTGGAAGCACCCGGCCATGGAGTGTGTGTGCAGTACCCTGTGCTAGTAATCCCCAGACTCAGATCAGGAGGCACAGGCCAGGCACAGGCAGGCCTGCGCCAGTCAACAACGCCCTGCCTTAAAGTTACAAGGACTGGGGATGTGTGTCAGTGCTAAAGGGCCTGGCCGGCATTCATGAGGCCTGCTCTAAAATAAAAAGTGTGTGATGACAAAACACTGGAAATAGAAGGGACTTGGCTCTCTTGATCTAGTCCTGGCGTCCCCCGTTCAGAGGGGCACACTATCTCCCATTCCTGCCTGCCAAGACTTCCCGTGAGAGGAGGAGGAGGAGGAACTGGGGAGATTTATTTGAACTGGGACCACAAAGAGCTCCTTTCCCGTGTATGTGAAGTCCTAGGAGTCACTCACAAAAAGAGAACACAGTGTCTCTTACACACATGAGAAGACATTTAATTCTCGTATCTGAAATAAGAGAACAAACAGGATTCCAGTGAGAGGATTTTTATTAGATTAGCAAAAAAAAAAAAAAAATAAAAGATTCATAGCATTACTTTGGAGGGATTCTAGAGGAACACTGCGGTCCTGTGCTAGGGGGAAGGTAAATGTACATACCCGTAGAGATTCCAGATGCCTTTGGCCCACCAATTCCACATGTAGCTCACCCTGCAGAGATGCACTATGCAGAGGGGCACCTGTGTAAGATCAGTCATAATTAAGTGCCATTCAAAGGGAAGTGTTGGGTGCTCCTGGGCAGCCCATGGGGTGCCAGGTCATGTAGCAGAGAGGAAAGATGTTCAGGGGCTCCCTGCCCCAACATCTACAGTGGCTTCCCAGTTGCAGTACAGGAAGCTGACCCAGAGCTTCCCTCACCTTTCCAGAACACTCAGCTGCCCACCCTCCCCTCTTCCTGCTCAGACCCCGCCTCCTGTCAGCCTTCCTTCTCCCAGGTTTCCCACCGCCATCCCTTCATCCAGGTCTTTGCCCAAATGCTCTCCAGCCCCCTCCACACACCTATAGCTGACATACACCACAGCACCCCCTGTGCACCCCTTCTGGCTATCGCTCAGGTGGCCAGTTCTCTGGGTCTCTGCACACTATAAATAGGTACTGACAGAAAGTGGCAGGTCATAGCAAGAGTGAAGGACTGAGAGTAACAAAGACCTTGTGGTTTAGATATGAGGTGTCCCCCCAAAACCCATGTGTGACAATCAGAGGTGAGATGATTAGATTACAAGAGATTGTGTAACTCTGCTGATAAGGGTTAACTGGGTGATAACCATAGGCAGGTAGAGTGTGGCTAGAGGAAAGTTGTCACTGGGGTGTGCCTTGGGGGTTGCTGTTTTGTCCCTGTTGAGCAGAGCCCTCTACTTCCTGGTTTTCAGGTCCTGAACTGCCTTTTTCTGCCATGACGCCCCACCTCACCTTAGGCCCAGAGCTGCAGAGTCAGGTGGTCAAAGACTGAGCTTCCGAAATCATGAGCCAAAATAAACCTGTCCTCTGTGTTGTTTTTGTCACAGCAATGAAAGAGCTAACTAAAATAGAAATCGTTACTGAGGAGTGGGACATGGCTGTGACTGATGCGACCATGGGGCTCAGAAGCTTTTGGAGCTGGTTTGTGTGGCATGGGGGGAGGGGTGTTTGAAAAGTTTAGAGAAGCTGTGGAATGTTGTAAGCAGAGCTTGACTGCCGTGAGTTCAGGAGACCTGAACACAGTGGCACTGAGGTTTCAGAGGAGAGGATGGGGTCGAAGTTGGACTGGAGACCATTCATATCACATTCTGGCAAAGAAGGTATCTACATCTTGCCCGTGTCCTGAGACTGGGAGGCTGAATTTAAAGGGGATGTAGTGATTGGTCTGTGGAGGGAATTTAGAGGTAGCGCAGCATTCACACAGTGCATGAATATTGCTGGTGGATTTTAGCCAAGCTTACCATGATAACCAGGAGCAGAAAGCAGAGCAGAAAGATTTGAAAACCTTCTGGGCAGAAAAATGTGAGCAAAACTGGGTTTAAGGAATGTGTGGCTGTTAAAGAAATTAGAACCACTAAAGAAATAATAGGAAAGATGGCTTGAGGGCGTCTCAGGAATTGGTAAGACCACACCTCTCTCTCTCCAGGGTGTAAAAGAAGACATTTTTTTGAGAAGAGACCAAAGGGGCTGAGGGGGTGCTAGTAAGTTTTGGGGTTTGTTTTTACCATGCTCGGCCACCCAGGCATGCAGAGGATGCTGCATCCGTGGTCCCAGCAGGCTTAGCTCCTAGTAGCTCAAGATGGCGGCAGACCTTGGCATCCATCACGTCGTGCTGGTGCTGCAGGAATGAAGGATGCTGGAGTTTGGGGGTCGTGAAGGCTTCCACCAAGATTGCAAAGGAAAGCCTGGAGGCCTGGCAAAGTGCAGCAGGGTCAGAGTCCCTGTGGGACGCCCCTGAGAGGCCAATACATGAAGAGGTGAGAAGGAAGCCAGAAGCCTCAGTGGAGACCCCAAAGGTGCCAGTAACATAGGACATCACTGAGGAAAGCTGCAGGTACGGGCAGAGACAAGCAGCAGAGAGGCTGTGGGGGCCGCAGCCCACAGCCCAGAGAAACCATCACCCTGCCAAGTGCCCAGGTGCTGGACATGAAGCTACAGGACTTGCTTGCCCCCCAGGGTTTCAGTCTTGCTTTGGTCTCGTCCCTGTTTTTCCCTTGTGGAATGGGAATGTTTACTCTGGGCCATTACATATTGGGTATATGTGACTTGCTTTTGACCTTTACAGGGGACAACATCCATGAATTTATCTTAAGTCTTGGATGAGATATTAGACTTGGACTTTGGGGCAGTGGTAGAACTGTTGAGACCATGGGGACTCCTGGAAATGGACCAAGTATATTTTGCATTGTGAATTGGGTATGAGCTTTTGGGGGCCAAGGATAGAAAGTTATGGTTTAAATATGAAGTGCCTCCCAGAAGCTCATGTGTGTGACAATGCAAGCATTTCAGGGGTAAGACGAGTAGATTATCAGAGGTGTAACCTTGTCAGTGGATTGATCTACTGATGGATTGTAGGCAGGTGGAATGTGGCTGGAGGAGGTGGGTCCCTGGGTTGTGACTTTGGGGTTTATAGTTTGTCCCTAGTGAGTGGAGGTCTCGTTCTGCTTACCTGTTACCTGCTTACCTGCTCTAGTTACCTATCCTGAGCTGCCCTCCTCTACCACACCCTCAGCCAGGAAGTTCTGCCTCACCTCAGGCCTGGAGCTGTGGGGTTGCCTGAGGATGTACTAACCCCCTGAAACAGCCTACATGACCTTTTCCTTCTCCACACTGTTCTTGTCAGGTCTTTGGGTCACGGTAACAAAAAGGCTGTCTATGACACACCTCAGTCTCCGGCCATTTCTCATGTCAATGCCCACAATACAGCTGGCGTTCAATTTACACTCACAACAGTCACTGTGTTGCCAAGAAAATTCTGTGTGTTCAGGATATTTCTTCACTAAAGGTTAGAAATAATAAATTCTAAGGCAAATAAATGTATGTCCTTAATTCCAAAGTTAGAAAAAAAGTGTCCAGTTTCATTATGAACCCTGACACAACAAATCTTTGAATCATGGGCAAAAAAAAAAAAAGGAAAACCGACTCACTATAAAGGGTGTTCTTGTGGGTAAGAACTTCAGATGCTCTCTGTGGTGCTGAGTGACAGTACCACACAGGGTTGAATTTCCCAGGGTGATCCTGAGTGTGTGACAGTAGGGTGCCTTTGTTCTCAGAGCCTGCTGAAGGGCCGAGGGTGACACGTCACAGCGCACCCCCACACAACCTGATACACAGTGAAGGACAAGTGGATGTGTGATGGACACAGGGAGATGGCAGGGCAGGCGTAGCCAATGGGTGAAACTGGGTGAGAGGTGGGTGAGTGGCAAGTAGGTCTGAATTTTTAAAAAATGAGTTGAGAATTCTTTAGAAACAAGTGCTTCCATTACCATCAGCCTAGGAACACTGTCCCTAAGGGATGTGTTCTCTGAGGACATGGCTCCCTGCCCTGGTGGTGGCCTGCCCAGAGCCACGCTCTCCCAACTCCCACACCTCACCTGCTCTGGTTTTCCTGTTCATCTGGACGCAAAACTCCTTCAGTGCCAGCATCATAGACACCCCTAGTCCCCTCTCCGTCTACCACTAGCTTTTTTTTTTTTTTTTAAGTCTGGCTAATTTTTATGCAGATAGAGGGGAGTCTAATCCACAATAAGTGAATTCCTACTGTGTGCACCCTGTGCTACTCTCACCCAATCCGGCAGCGCTGTCGTGCAGACAGACCAGGTAAGGCCACTGACTTTCCTCTCACACTTGAGCTGGTGCGGGCAGAGTTGGGTGGTGGAGGCTGTGGGCCTGGCTTCTTCCACCATACAGCCTCGGCTCTAACTGAGGCTGCCACCTTTCAACAACGTGAGCTTGGGCAAGTGACTTAACACTGTGCCTCAGCTTCCTGGTCTGTAAGGCCAAGGTAGATCAGGATGCACAGAGTAATTTGAAAGAGTCTGTAAGTTACCACATATAAAGCACTCTAAAAAAATTCTTGGCATATAGTAAGGTGTTCAATTAGTATTAGCTACTCTTGTGGCCTTGAATCTTTCTTTTACTTTTCTTTAGTAGCTGTGCTCACTACCCAGCTAGGACATAAACCCCTGTATCCCGTGGACTTATCACAGTGCCATGCTGAAGCGGTGATGAGTATCAGCTGGTCACCCTGTATGCCTACACATCCAACTTTGAATTGGCATATTGATGACATCAGTATAGATACATGGGCATAGAGCCACTAGATCTGAATACCTGTCACATGCAGGTGTTAACTGGCATTTCCACTGTGAAAATGGTGGCTGGGCGTGGGGTGGGCTGTGGTCACAGTGACAGCAGATGCTTCTGGGTTGCCCCTGGGTGGGAGGGTCTGGCCTTGGTACTCTCCATTCAGGGAAGTCACTGTGCTGTGCCATCCATCTTGTGTTTTATTATCAAGTACTCACTGACAGGTGCATGGCACCCCATGGCCTGCGGTACCTGAGGTCAAAGCAACATGTTGTCAAGGTCTCCTCTGTCATCCAGCTCCACCTGGGACACTGGGTGCTGGTGAGCAGGGAAGGATGGGGGGATGCCAAGCTTCTGAGTCTGGGAGCTCAGTGGACATCCGTCTCCACAAGGGGGCACTGGCTATGCTAAGCCCAGGGAACACAGGAACTGCCATTCTTACTAGTGAGCAAATGGAAAAGATGAGCCGGCATGGCACGAAGCCCAAGGAGAGGGGACTGAGCACAGCAGGCCAGTGCCCTGGGGATCCTTGGTGGCTGACACACTTCATGAGAAGGCAGAGCTTGATCCTGGTCAGACTAGAACAGTGAGGGGTGACTGCTGGGGACACGGGCGTGTATTCTGGAATGCCCCGGGGTGGTTGCGACGGATTGCTCTGGGCAGTGTAGATGGACTGGCAGAAGGCGTTTACCTGGCAGTGACCCGCAGGTGAGGTTGGAAAGCAGACATATTAGGACATCTGGCTTCTGGCAGCTCCATGCAGCCTCCTGGACAGTGGGCACAAAGCTGGCCCACGGGGCAGACAACGCTCAGACCCCTGGAACTCCCCAAGTCCCAACCCAGGCACTGAGGGCGCCAGCTGCAGTAAGCTGCAGTCTGGAGGCAGCTGGGCGCTCAGGATCCTCTGAGGCCCAGGCCTTCTTCCCCTGGGAACGAGTTTTCCAATGGGACGCCGAGCCTCAGTCTTTGATCCTGAGTGACCAATCCACACCTGAAGGGCAAGTGACCGCAGCCAGCCACACATGCCTAGCAGACAAGCAGGCGGGAAGGGACAGCTGAGAGGAAGGGCGGTGGGGGCCAGGGCCTCGTGCACTCTCCCAAGGGGTTCCCATACTTCCCCGAGGGGACTCCGCACTCTCCTCAGGGCTCCTGCTCTGCAAATGCTGGGGTGTTTAGGCCTACAGAGGGGACAGACTGGGGGAGATGGTAGAATGATGGCTGTAGAGGGCTGGGGGCCTGCAGGGTGGTGCAGGACATGTCTCCGACCATGCCAGGCCCCATTGCCCCACCACAGAATTGTCACCAGCCCCACGCAAGCAGACACCCTGGCACCCGTGGCTGAGAAGGCACCTGCCCCCTGCACCTACCTATTGTAAGCAGGAGTCCAAGGACAGACGGACATGTCCTGCCTTCAGCTCCAGGTGGCCATGCGCCTTGGATCTTTCCAGGTCAACATAGGGCCTGTGGCAGCCACCGCAGAGGACAACAGCCTGAGGCATACCCTCGAGATGCCTTGATCCTCCTGCTTTGCTCCCAAAGCTGCACCCCAGCCCAGGGCTTCCCTGCCCCGATGTGCCAGGCTCCACCAGGGCCCCTGGCCTGCGGAGCCCATGGTGTACCATGGCCCAAAAGGGCACTGGAAATGCTTTCTGTGGTAAGTTATTTTAGCCCAAAGCCTAGACAAATGCTCAGTGGCTTCAAAATCCTATCAGAAAGAGGAAAGTCCTTTGCCAAGAATTAAGGATGAAGACACAGGGCAGTGGCTGCCTCCTCTTGGGTCAGCTGGCCTGGTGGTTAGTCACATGCAGGAACCGAGAAAGGCCGCAATTGAGAGACCCTTGGAGGTGGTCACGGACTCTTGAGACAGCACAGGGCTCCACAAAACACAGACAGCTGAGCGTATGGTGTTGCATGTGCACATTTATTTCTTTCAAAGGTCATTCATGTCCTAGCCACACGATCTTCAGAGGAAATTGCCCGGAGCCAAGGGCACGGGCTCACGAGACTGGCACCTGTTTTTAAAGTGCTTCCAAGGAATACAGCCATCACCATGGCATCGGCCACCGCGCTCAGAACCACGCCAGACCTTTCCACCCGGGAGAACTTTCTTCTCTTTTTAAAATGCAGCTTGACGTGGCGTGGAGGAGAAGACCAGACTGCCAGCCAAGGGGTGATGGAGCATCGCTGACCCGGGTGAGCCGGGGGGTGGACGAGTGTCCAGTGCCTCCAGCACGGGGGACAGGAGTGCAGGGGACTGTGAGCCAAAGATAACCTGAGCTTGTAGTGCAGGGTGAGGCTTTGCTTTGGTAATCACTTCTGGGCCAGTTGGGGGCCGTGGAGAGAGGGGCTGACGTGAGGCTCAGTGCCCAGGCCTGTTTCTGTCTCAAAGAGACACGTGTTTTGACTTCCAATGTCCATCAACTTGTAGTCTGTGGGTTCAAGGCCAAGAACCTTAAGTTTATTACCCAGAAAACACCCACTTTGGGTGACAGCAATGTAATTAATCTTTCCTTTTCTGCTCAAGAAAAATTGCAACTCTCTGTAGATGTGGCCAGTAAGACCAAAGCAAAAGTCCAGACGGGCACCTAATTTGTCATTGGCTGGCAGCACCTGGCCAAGTACCCATGGTGAGGACCAAGGGCTGGTTGTGAACTTAAATTTGAAACTAGATTGATAAAGTGCTCTGTCTAATCCTCTTTGTCACAGCAGGTTTCAGCTGGAACAAAGAGACCCCTACTTTGTTATTGCTACTTTCACTCACACACACACACACACACACACACACACACACACACACACAGGTGCACTGCATTCCTCCACAACAGACGCAGGCTCATCCTCAAGCAGAGGAAGGACAGGGCTGCTCATTCAAACCCACAGGAGCACCTGCTCAAGACAGGCAGACCCACATTGGCATGAGTGTTCATGAGGAATCACCTTTAAAATGCCACTCTGGGAGTCTGGGTGGCACAATCGGTTAGCACTTGGTACTTATAAAATGCCACTCTGCAGAAATTACATCAAGACAAAAAAAAAATAAATCCTCAACTGGGAATAAAGGAGATTGACATGTAAGTGTGGTCAGCATTCAGTGTAGGATCTTAATCACCTTTAAGACATTCACTTTAACATAAATACCTCACACTGTTAAAAAAAAAAAAAGCAGACCTAGATAAAACAGCATGGGAGGGAATTTCACAGTATTGCACCCTGTTCCTCAGGATGCCCCCTGCACCCCAGAAGCAGTTTCCTCTATGACTCAGGCCACTCAGAGATGGCGAGGGTGCACCCCCAGGAAGTGAGCCCCAGACCTGGGTGTTGAACAGCAACAGAACGTTCATGGGGGGACCTGGGAATGGGATGGTGAAAGCATTTCTTCTATTTTTTTTTTAATTGAGCCTACCTGAATTTCAAACAGACCAAAAAAAAATTTTTTTTTAATATTGTATAGGTTGAGCATCCCTAACCCCAAAATCCCAAATCTGGAACTTTTAAAGCATCAAGGAGCTCAAAGCGCTTTGAATTTCCAGGCATTTCAGATTTTGGATTTCTAGATTAGGGATATTTGATTGGTAAAGTCTGTTCACAAGTTCAAAATCCAAAAGCACTCTGCAACAATTTTGGCGTAAGAATTTCAGGTAAGGGATGCCCAACCTATACAAACATTTCTGATGGGATTCTGGGATTCGGACACATAACACCCTCTTAGATTGGATACTCAGATGTCACAGGTCCTGCCCATTGCAAGACAAAGGACAGTAATACTTCAACTAAAACAAACCATTGAGGTGGCCCCTCCCATCCCCCAAAGCTAGTGGCAATTACTAACTTTGGGGACTAACTTGCTATTTATATACTTTGGAACTTTACAATGGTTAACCTTCAAATGCAATCTTTTTAAAAAAGCATGGTTAAAAAGTCATTTTAAAGTCACTTGTGCATTTGAAAGTGAAATTCCCAGTGTAGTTTTTGAATCTCTCCCTCAAAAACAGGAAAGAAAAAAAGTCCTTCAGTTTTGACTCTCACCAAGGGCCTTGCTCCTGGATGGCTCTATTCCCCTGAAACACACTGTGAAGGGTTAACGGGCTGTGGGAAGGTGCACATCCACTTGCCCATCTGCTGGAGGTCAGGGTACACCAGCCTTCTCCATCTTACTACAAGAACAGCAGTCTCATTAAAGGGTCAAAACGTGCCACCTCAGGGACAATCACTCTTTAACAAGCATGTCTGCTGGCATTACACATTCAAGAGTTGGAGAAACGTCTGTGAATTACCCAAGTCACAGGCGTACTGATGAGGGGAGCTGTTTGCTAGGTACACAGGGGTTTTAAAAGTAGGTGCCAATCTTATCATTCTTCCCACTGGAACCAAAACAAGGACACCCCAAAATGTGGCCAGGAGCACCATTCACAGCAGAAATCTGAAGAGCCCATGAAATCAATCTCCAGGTTTGGCTGTTTGTTATTCAATTCCCATTCCTAAGACGGACACCTGAGATACAAAATAATTTCTTCTAGTGCCCTGCAAGTACTTTGTTTTGGCTGTAGGCAATATTTGGCAAAAACCGTGTCCGCGTGCACCCGCGCACGTGCGCGTGTGGGGGTTACCATGTTCTATGAGGTGTCACTTATTGCTCCCAACTTCCTGGGTCAGGCTCGCCTCGCCCTGGTCTAGTAAGTGCACCAGACGGCGAGGAAATCTGCATGTGGACTGCTCCCCGGCATCCGGAGCTTCTGACGTGGCAGAGGAAGATGGGAGAACCACGTCAGCACTTCCATTATTTCCGCTGGCAAGTAGGCTCGGAGTGGCCGTGGGGAAAGGTTCAGTATAATATGCATAGGACATACTTAGTGTTTGCATAAGGTTTCAAGTTCTATGGCTAACAGCAAAGGCAAAGGCCTCCCTATATTTGTCAAAGCATTTCATCAATTCCTATCATAATTTCTTTATCAAAAATTCTGCCCATGTTCCACCGCCCTGCCCTCCGGGCCAGGTGTACTCTTTTATCTAAGCAGCAAATTAGGAGAGGTGACCCATCCATTCTGTTCACAGTGACAGCCCAGAGGGCACACCTCCCCATGACATGGCCCAGGCATGGGCCCCACACACGCCCTGCTAGAGGGCTGCTTGGGTCAGATCAAATCCCCAGCGGTCCCTCCCAGGACCCCCTGAGCATGGTGTTTCTCTTGCAATGAGCTCGTCTCCTAACTGTTACCTCGATGCTTAGGTGGGGGCTGCAGGTCCCACCAGGATTCTGGTGGCAAATTGGGCTTTGTCAGTTCTCTTTGGGGGAAGCCTCTGGCTGGAGACACAGATTGTTCTTCCCCTTCAAAAGACCGAATTGCCAGAAAAGCCAAGCTGGAGGAGTGGGCATGTGGCAGCGGCCGGCACTCCTGCTCCGTCCTGGTGAGGGCACCACCGGGAAAGAGGCAGGCAGCCTACGTGCAGGGCTCCACGGGGGCCCCATTCCAGGCGCTCTTGCCCCGGTGCTTGGACAGCAGCTTCTTGTTTAGCAGCTGAGTGAGGGTCGCCCCCTTCTTCCGGGCACCCTCATGCTGCTGCAGGAACACGAGGTCATTGTGTGACTGGCTCATGCTGGGGTCTTTCTGTGGGTGCCGTCGGCGGAAAAACAGCTTGGCACCCCTCCTTAAAACTCCTCCTGTAAGAGGGAAGCACAGGGCCATCAGGGGCTGTGGCAGACTCCAAGGACCAGTTGAAAGTGAGAGAGAAGACGCTGGGCGCCTCTGAGGAAGGGCCCACCTGGTCCACAGAGCCCCTGCTGCTGGCTGGGAGGCACGGACCTGGCCCTGGCACAGCCGCTTTCAGAGGGAAGGAAAAGGGGCTGTGCCCGGGGCAGCAGCGCTTGCCTGGCACGTGGGAGGCACCAGGTTAGACTCTCAGCACTACATATAAATAAAGGTCCAACTAAAAAACCAAAAAAGATGGAGGGAAAAGGACCTGACAGTGGAAGCCATGCGCTAGACCACGGGGAGGCGTCCACAGCCAAGCCAAATGCAGCAGGTTCTTGTCACCTGGCCACAAGGGCCCTCTGCCCCTCCCCAGCACCAGGAAGGGGTAAAGAGCAGCACAGTGCTGTGTACCCCAGGAAGGATGGTCACCCACAAAAGACCAGATTAGGGACCCTGAGAACAGTGGTACTTACTTTCTCAGGAAACTCAAATATTTGTTCTTTTGGGGATAAGTTTTTTTTTTAACTAATTTTTATGTAGTTCCTGATCCAACTGTGTATATACAACTATATACAAATAATATATACATTTATGTTTTAACATGTATGATTATGATATAAAACATGTGTGTGTGTGTGTATTTGTATACGCAGCTTATATGACTAAGCCATATGAAAACTGTTAGTTGATCTTTTTAATCTACAGAACCTCAGTTTGGGGGTGGGGGTGTAGCTCAGTGGTAGAACACTTGCCCAGCATGCGCAAGGCTCAGTTTGTATGGCTTGACTTCCTGCACAGGGTCTCAGGTGGGAGATACCATGGTAGCCTCCGTAGCCACATCAACAGCAATGGTTCCCTGAGGTCAGGTGCAGACAGCGGCTCAGCTGCTTTCCATAATGCGGTTGAGCCCCTAGCAGGCAGGGCCCAGCAAGTCCTGCATTTCAAGCCCGAGAGATTCATCACCTCTTGCAGAGGTGTCAGTGACCAGAAGATGACCAACCTGATTCCGAGGTGAGGAGACTCAGCTTCAGTTTGGAGTCTCACAGACACAGTCACTGTGATGTGTGCCAGTAGCCACCAGGTTACTGAAGGAGAGGATCAGGCTGTCCACTCCTATGAATGGACCAGGCCCACATGAGGGCCACTGAGGCCAGGGAGACCTTGGTGTCAACTAGCAGTGACTAAGAAGCCACTCTGGGGCTGGCTTTGGGGCTGAGCTTCCCTGTCCTGGAAAAGAAGCTGGAGTGCCCCAGGAGTGGGCTGAATGTAACCTGGCCAAAGCTGCCAGAAAACACCGTCCTAAGAACATTGCTCTGTGAATACGACTATTCTGAAGAACCACTGTGGCATGTTTTTACAGGTGTTTGAAGTTGGGAGCCCATGGGTTTTAGGAGTGCTGGAAAGAATAGGAAGGTGTTAGGGAAGAGAGATGAGTGGTGGGAACATGGGGGACAGTTCTGCCAACGGGCCCACCCTGTTGATCCCCAAATGCTTTCTTTTAAAAAGCAATTTACCTGCAGCCCTGCCAGGCTTAAGTCAAAGGCTCTGCTGCATTCCTCAGCAAGCCACCTGTCATCCGCAGGAGAAATGCAGGCCCCCATGCCCATAAGAAGGGCACAGGTTACCCTGGGCGGAAGGCAGGTGGCTGTGACCCTGACACAGACCCGATTCCAGAACTCGGGGAGATAAAGACTCCAGCCGTAAACTCCGCAAGAACAGGTTCCAATTAGAAGTGGTCAGCATGGACCCAGTGACTCCGAGCTGCCCTGGCCCTTTACCTTGTGCGGTGGGGACTTGGAAGTCTGATGTCATCCTGCTATCAGTCAGAGAGGTGGACCTGGGCGGGACTCTCTGGAAACTTCCCAGGACCCAAAACAAAACTGGAGGGCAGGAGGGGCACACCATCCTCTCTGAGAGATCCACTTTCTCCCTTGAGAGTGTCCCCTTTTCTGATCCCTTCACTAAACTTTGCTATTCTTTTTTACTAAGACTGTGACTAGCCTGAAATGCTCTCAAGCAAGAACACAAGAATCAGGTAGGACCTCCCCGCTGCCCGCTCCTGACCCTGAAGCACAGGGAGGGCAGCAGGATGTGTAAATGGCAGCAGATCTGTGCGACACACATCCCCAGAAAATGCCACGGGTCGTGAAAGACCCTCGAGGGCATCAGGACGGCCAATGACCTCCTCCAGCGGGACCCAGCTCTGGGTGTGTCTGGGGAGCAGAATCCCCTGGGTATCAAACGGCATGTGCTGGGCACAGTGGGCTCCTAGGCAGGGGACCCCAGCTACAGGGGGCTCTGCATCCTGAGGTTACCTCAGGCTGGGGGTCCTTCTGTCCTACAGGGGCTGTTTCTGGGTTAACCTGGAAGTCCCCGAAGCAAAGCATGAATGCATGGGCCCCCACATTTGGAGTAGAGGCAGGGCAGGGGAGTCTGAGCGGTGGGGGGGGGCAATGGAATTCTGGGGAAGGGAACAAACCAGTCTGTATCCTGTGTCAACCTGTGTCCTGTGGGAGGGTGTGTCCTGAGAGGGCCAGTCCTAAAGCCCACTGCCTAACTGTCCCTGCACTGAAATTTGGCCTGCAGGCTAGAGCCAGGGCCTGAGGTGTGTGCAGGGCCTTAACTGTGTCCTTCCAAAGTCCACGTGGCACGCTGACCCCAAGGACCTCGGAAACGGAGCCCTTTTTTGGAGAAAGCACCTTTACAGAAGCAATCAAGTTAAAGTGAGGTCATCAGGTGGAACTGATCCCATATGCCTGGCATCCTCAAAACAGAGAAACCTGGACACAAAGATGGACACAGAGGGAAGACGCATGAAGATGCGGGGGACAGAGGCTGGTGATGTTTCCACAAGCCAAGGAAGGCCCAAGAGTATCGGCAAACCCCAGTAGCCAGGAGAGGCCGGCCCAGGCTCTCCCCTGGGCCTCAGGGGGAGCCAGCCCTGCTGATGCTTCACTCTGGGATTTCTGGCCTCCAGAAGGAGAGACAGGGACCCCTGTTGTCTGAACTACTGAGTGTGTGACACTCTGTCCTGGCCTAGAAAACTAACACAGCCAGAGAGGCCGAAGAGCATCTGGCCTGAGACGGAGTCCAGACACCCAGCACAGCCTCCTGCTGGGCCCTGGAGCCCTGGTGGCCAAGTAGAAGAGGGGCAGCAGAGTGGTGGCGACAGGGCAGCAGTCTCAGCCCTGGGACATGGCCATCAGCCAGCATCAGCCAGAGAGAGCAGCTCAGGCAAGGCCTTCGCTTCCCTCTGGCTACTCTTCTGCTGTGTCACATCCTCTGTCCCTGGGCTGTGCAGACACAGGGCTCTGGGGACAGAAGGCACAGTGGCCCACCTGCAGGGCATAGGTGCCTGGCTCCAAAGGGACAAGCGCTGGTCCCCAGGGGTTCAAGGGAAGCCAGAACCTGGGGACAGATACAGGGTCTTTAACGCACTGTGAAGGGGCTGTTCTCCCCTCCGGGTGGGCAGCCACCTGCTGAGGGCAGCTGCATTGCCCAAGGGTAATTGTGCACAGTAGCAGGTTCAGAATGAGGGCCGAATGCCCTGTCTCCATGCTGGGTGCCCTTCATGGCTGACAGCCGAGCCTCTGGTCCACCTTGCCTTGGACCCTGAATGCAGTGCCAGGACCAACCTGCACGTCAGACTGGATCACAGGGTCCTTGTCTTACGCGTGCTGCTGGCTGGAGTTTCTACTGATGGGTGTTAGTGGTGGGTACTGCACACCATGTGGAGGGGCCTCTGGTGGGGCCTGTGCAGCAGCTCTGCCTTCTGTCATGTCCCTGTGCAGCGTCACATGTGCCCTCGGGCACGCTCTCTGCAGAGGACTGTGGGACTCACAGGTGCTCCCCTAACCTGACCCCTCGGATTCTGTGGGGACAATACAGGCTTCTAGCAGAGAAGACAGTCCTCAAGGGGACGCGCCAAGACTTGCAATGCCACAATGGCTACCTACGGCCCATCGGGAGGGAGGGTGACCCTCGTTCACAGCACGAGCGTGGAGGACAGGCTGAAGCTGCTCGCTGGCTAACGGGCCCAGGGGCCTCTGCCTACGAAGCCTGCATCCCTGGGCCTGGCCTGTGCTGCTACGTCAGGGATGGATGATGAGCGCCCACACCAAGGAGTGGCAGCTGGAGCAAGGCCACGTTTGGAGCCCTGGGGAGGAGCACCGGACAGCTGCCTGGCGGACGGAAGCTCCCCCAGGCCCTCCACCCAGTCATGGGCCTGGGCAGGATTCCGGAACAACTGCACCAACAGAGAGGGACGCTGGGCGTGGGGTGATGCCAGGCACGGTGGACCAGAGGCTCGGCTGTCAGCCACGAAGGGCACCCAGCGTGGAGAGAGGACATTCGGTCCTCGTTCTGAACCATGGCCAAAGTCTGTTTAAACCTGCTACTATGCACAATTACCCTTGGAGCAAAGGACGTTCGTTGGAAGAACTATGGCCACAGGCTTGCTGGGTGACAGGGACTCGGCCACTCCATCGGTGAATGTGGGGGTGGCCCAGAGGGATGAGTGCCCTTGCCTGGCTGCTGGGAAGTCACGCTACCTGGAGCCTGCCTGTTGCTTCTCGACTAATGACCACGATGGCCAGTGTTCTGTGTCAATTTGGCCACAGTGCCCAGTGATTCAACCGAACACAAGTCTCAGTGTTACTCAGGAGGTATTTTATCCATGAAGCTAACACTCCTGACATTGAGGAAATTACCCTGGATCATGTGGGTGGGCCTGAGCCAATCAGCTGAAGAATTTAAGTGGGAACACAGAAGGTTTATCTAGAGAAGAAATTTTGTCTCAACACTGGAGTCCCACCGCCAGCCTGCCACCTGCCCTGCATATTTCAGATTTGCAGGACCCACCATTGTGTGAGGCAGTTCCTTAAACTATAGAACCTATTGGTTTGTTTCTCTGGGAAACTGATCCTACAGCTCATGGTTTGGTAGGCCCCACTTACTCTGAGCCACACAATCTGCTACCCTTTCTGGACAGGGAAGTTCCCACCGCACCACCCTCACTCCAGGGCAGGGGTAGCCACTGTGACTTCAGGACACCTGACTGCTGCATTCTAGGCTACCTCACCTGTACCCCAGGCCGTGGGAGCAAGGCTGAGCCCTCACCCCCAACCACAGCCTCCAAGGGACTGAGGGTGCAATGTGGGAAGCAGATGGTGATTTCCAGAGGGTGGAGAGCAGGAGGGAGCAGGGGAGGCTGTGGCAGGTGCAGAGGGACACGTCTGGCTGTCCTCCACAAGAACCAGCACATTTGGGAGCTTGAAGGCTCCCGACACTAGCCACAGTGAGGAGGTAGGGACATCCACCACCCGGATTTGACCAGATACGCGACACATCCCGACAAATCCCCTAAATCCGTGCAGCCGTGAGCTCATCCAACATCCTCAAGGCTGTTCAGGGAGATGGAAACACTGCCTGCCCTGGCTCCATCACACACACGGAGCATGCTCCCAATCACACACCATGCCATGCCTTTGTGCAACTAAAACAATTAGTAAAACAAAATGTAGATGACAACAAAAAAGGTACAACTTGGGAGGTTATCTGAAAGTTGAAGCAAATAATTGAGATTTTTAAACAGGAGACAGGAAAAAAATGTATTTCCCTGGTTCTCGGGGGAAAAAAGATCCCAAGGAGGCTCAAGTATAAACAAATACACATACAGGAAGCAAAAATAATTATTCTAAGTTATAGCTCTAATGTCTCACATATTTCCAAAACTTATTTCTATTTGTCTCTTTGGAGTCTAACAGATATAAGTAGCTAATGGAGGAATCATCTTAAAGTCCTACAGGGAGGAAAAAGTGGCCAAAACAGTGACCTACGTAACTGTGGTCTGCGCTGGGAACAGCTCTCCAACGCACGCTGGACAGGTGGGCGGACAGGCGGGAGTGGACAGGCGGGTGACAGAAGCCAGCGCCCGGGAGGGGAAGCCTGGGCTCCCTCCCTGTCCACCCAGCTCACTGGGCGCTGCGTCCCTGCAGGCAGAACGCCAGTCGGGGAAGCAGGACGGGCGGGAGAGGACGCAGCGGTCCTCCCCTGGCCCAGCGCTTTTCTCAGAGCAAGGCAACATGTAATTAAAAGATAGAAGACAAAAAGGACTTACTGTGCAGACACTTAACTCTGGTCGGCAGAGCGATCCTCTTAAGTGAGGGGGAAGGGCACGGAGGCAGAGAGCGGAGAGGTGAAAAGAAAAGCCGCAAGAGCGAAATCAGAACGCGAGGAAGAGGACCACTGCACATCGCTGAGCGGACAGTGGGCAAGGTTTCCACCCCCACACCCCCAAGATCTCCCGAAAGACATCCCTGTGACTGGTTCCACGGGTTGGTGGTCTCCACCCATTCACACTGTCGGGATGCTCCGTCAATACTTTCTTAGATTATAAATAAACTAAGTCCCGGGAGCCAGTTTCCTGTTTTGGAAGCACCACTGCAGTATGCAAATGTTCCCAACCAGCTCCATTCCAGAAGAATTCCAAATACAGCATCCCCAGGAGTCTCCCACAGACTCCAGCTACACAGCGGATACAGGTGGTCTGTAAACCACGAAAAGTGAGTTTAAAAGGAGCATAGACTCCACAGAATCATTCCCCTGTGTTTCAGAATTTTTTTCCAGTGTAAAATGAGAACGATTTGGCAACCACAACATAGTCTAATAACATCCCAGAGATGCTAACGCAAATCTCTTGGAAAACACTGGAATGGGAAAAAATATGTTGTTTTTCAATTCATCCAAATACCTCCTTTAAAATAAAAACAAACCTGGGGTCAATGCATCAGTGCCCCCAGAGTGAAATGTGCTACTTAGCTGAAGTGTCCTCGACAGGTCCCCAACCAAATGCCCAGAGCCTGGAGCAGATGAACCATGGGTGGGAGGCAGCCCAAGCCCCCATCCAACCTGCCTGACACCTAGATTCCCAGAAGGCATCATCCACCTGGCCAGGGAAGGGGAGGCGGGAAGGCAGGGCACAGTGAGGGTGGAGACGCGGGGGACTGTGGGAAACCAGGGGGCAGGGAGCAAGGGGCGGAGGAGGAGGACTGGCCTCTGGATGGACAGCAAGAGCCACATCAGCCATCTGGGAATACACAGGGGGGGGGATGAACTGGGTTCCAAGACAGCAAGAGGAAGTGGACCGTCAAAGTAGGGGGAGGCGGGATGTCCCCAGGCCCTCGAAGGCTCTCACCCTCAGCACAGTGGGACGTCCCTGAGGGGCTCCGTGAGGACTGCCCTGTGCCCTGTAGGGTGCTCAGCAGCACCTGTCACCTCTACCCACAAGATGCCAATAGAACCCCACTCCCTACTGTGATCCCCAATCTGCCTCCAGACATTGCCCATGTTCTCTAGGGCAAAAGTCCCCAGTAGGAGAACCAGGTGCCTGTGGCAGTGGGGACAAAGGGTGGGACAGGCTGCAGCAGAAGAGCCCCAGGTTTCCTGACCCCTAGAATGACCAAGAATTCTAGGGTGCACGGTGTGCATTCTTGGGAGTACTGAGAAGCCTGCTGGAGCCCCAGCACCCACACACTGCCCTCAGCCCCACCTATCCCAGCTCCTCCAGAGGCTCAGCCTGCACCTGAATGGAGGAGCGCAGGAGAGGGGCACATGCAGTGGGCACGGTCCCTGCTAGGGAGGACACCGAGGCTGGGTGCATTTGAGGTCTCTGAGCCCCACAAGTGTTCCCACAGGTGACTGGGATGCCGTGGCTCAGGCCAAACTATACACACCTGAGAAGCAGGTGTGGCTCCACAGCGAGAGTTTAGTGCTGAGAGAAAGCAATGGCTATTCTAAGAAAGGGGTCACATTGCTTCTTTCCTCCTATAGCCCCTGTCAGGTTCAGGCACGAGGCTGAGGCTGGGTTTTGTTTTAGTTTGAGGGGGTCTGGGGGCAAATGAGGTGAGCGCCAATCCCATGGCCAGAGACCTGGTCTCCCCAGGCTTTGCTTTCTCTGGCCCACCTTTGACTTGGCTCCTGGAGAGCAGGGGCAACCCTGTTCCCAGGTGGATCCATCCCAGAGGGGAAGGGGAGCTCTAGGCATGAACATAAACTGCCCCCAAATGCAGAGCTGGCCTAGCCACTCACCCTAAGGTCCCCAGCCTGCCCCGCAGGCTCTCAGTGGGCATGGGCATTTAGCACAGGGGAGGGACGGGCTGGGATGGAGCTCAGAGGACAGAGGAAGGGAGGCTGATGGCAAGAACCCAAGTAGGGTGGACACCAGCGTGAGACTGAAGCCACCAAACAGGGGGCCCAGGGCTCGGGAGCAGGTACCTTTAGGCTTCTTGGCAGCGCCAGGCTCTGAGATGCTCAAGGAACTCTCAGACAGCTCGTCCCCATCAAGCTCCAGCCGGGCTGGGCCTCCCCATGCTGCCGCCAGGGGCTCCTTCTCCAAGTCCCAGGAGTCCACTTCCTTCTCCTGGGGCTTTAGGGCAGTTGGGACCTGGGCTGGCTCATCTTCCACTGGTGGGGCAGAGGCCATGGCCGCCTCTGGGGGACAGGGGCCAGATGGGGCGTCCTCGCGGGCGCTGTCCATGGAGGATGCATAGTCCTGCATCAGGGCAGCCTCGTGGTCCTGAGAGAGTGAGGTCTGTGGGGAAAATGCACCATCAGGCCGAGGGTGAATGCATAGCCGGGGCAGGGCAAGATGTCAGGGGACAGTGGAAGGTCGGGGGCCTGGCACGAGCGCTGATGTTCTCTCTGGGGTCTTATAATGGGAGCAGCCGGGCTGGCCCCTAAGAGGGCACTTGTGCCTCAGAGCTGCTAAGAGTCAGGCCAGGGCTGCTCCCCTCCACAACCCAGGCGCAGGGCTGCCCACAGCCAGGGGCGGCCTAGCACTCACAGCCGAGGGCAGTCAGGACGCAGTGGGTCTCTCCCCGCAGACAGGCCCAGCGCCTGGAGCCTGGAGGTGAGATAGTATATAAGGGGACAAAGGAAGTGGGCTTGGTGTTTCAGATTTAGTCTTTCAATCTTTGTTCCTACTGTGTTTTCAAGTTACTCACAAGCAGAACTTCATTGGAGGGCACTTTGTATCCTTATAAGAACTGCATTTATATGTAAAATAAACGCAGTCTCTGAACTCCTCTAGGGTGGGGGTCGAGCAGTGGCTCAGTGAGAAAATGACTGGGCAGGGAGGGCTGCAGGGTCCGTGGAGGCTGCCATGCTGTCCTCACCTGGGTGGCACTTACCCAGGTGAGCTGCTCGGTGACAACTGGCACGTGTACTTTACTAACATAAGGATTAGCTTGCAGAAGTGCCTACTGACTCAAATGGGACACTTTGGAAATCAGTAAAAATTATAACCACAGTGGATTGCAGATATTAAATTTTAAGATTTGTAAGTTTGTGATTCTAAAATAAAGCTGTAGAGAAAGCACAGGCCAGATGATCTCGGGTCTTGCCTTCATTCATTTACCCAGGTCTGAAAAGAACCACCATTGGGCCCGGTGCTCTGGAGGGGGCCACCTGTTGGCTACTACTGGAAATGCACCCAGGAATCCAAAAGAAATGGTACCTGCCTGGGTGATGCTCAGGGCCACCTGTGAGCCAGTGTCCTGGGGACTGAGGCCAGGTCACTCACACTCTGGGTACAATGGAAACGCGGTGACTCACCTTCTGCCCTCCAGCCCACCTTCCTTTACCTCAGGAGTCCAACCCCGCTCCCTGGGCCCTGTTCAAACTTCCTCCTCCTCCTGCAAATCAGACTCTCCAACCATCCCACCAGCAGTTCCCTGGAAATGTCAAAGCAGAGTCAGGGTCTCCTGAGGCCCTGAGCTCTGGGGAGCTGCCCCCCTGCAGCTTGGGCCACGCAGCTGCCACGAGACAGTCCCGCCCCCTCTTGCTCCCCACGGACACCCCAGGGCCGGATTTGGGAAAGAGTAGGGATTGGGGTATTTTTTACAAAAGTCTTAATTTCTCTCGGATAACAAAATAAATCAATATCTGTTGTGAAAATTAAAATGCTTTAGAAGTGTGTAATGTGGAAGAAGTTCAAGTTCTCTGGAAACTGGGCAGTGACGAGGGTGGGGTCTGCACCAAGGGGAGTAATCCATCAGCCTTCCCTCCCAGTGAGGATGTGTCACCAGCCTCTCAACACTCAAGGCATCGCTGGGCAGAAATAAACAGCACAAGCTGTGCAGGCTCACCGCCTCGCAGCTCCCTGCTGGGAGAGGGAAGTCTCACACCTGCCAAAGGGACTTCTCAACACTGTCCTGTGCCTGGACTGACGTCCCTGAGGGACACCCACCCACCCACGCCCCCGTGGCCCTGACCATACCTTGGAGATCCCTGAAATGATGATAGTGCTCTTCTTTCGGGGTGACTTGAGTTTCAGCTTTGAAGACTCACTGAGCTGCCGGATGGCAACCTCAGCCACCGGATCGGAGCCATTCAACACCAGCAGTTCTGCAGCAGGGAAGGTAGCGCTGAGCTCATGAGCAAAACCAAATGCCTCGGGGAACTTCGAGGGGTGACGGAAATGACTGGCAAACATCTCTGATACAGGGCCAGGGCATAAACTCTGGAGGCTTTGCAAGCCATCTCTCTAAAACAGCCCCTCCCCGCGGCTTTGGATGACCTTCAGCAGTAGGGTTGAAAAGTGAGGAAAGCAGCAGGCAGACCAAGCACCTCTACCCTCCGGGGAGACTGAACCTTGAAAGGCAGGGCTCAGGAAGGGCCACACTAACCAGCAGGGCCACCAGCTTCACGGTGCTCTCCACCCACAGGAGCTCTTGGAAGAGCCGTGTACACGGACCTCATCTGCTCACTCCCAGACCCCGTGAGGCCAACTCTGTTTTTTCTTTTTTCCAAACCTCCATTTGACAAACGGGGAAAATGATGGATAGCTGGGTGAGAGATGACCAGGACGGCCTCTGACGCAAGGCACAAGGTTATAACCTAACTATTCTGCTGAGGAGACGTTAAGAATGGCGGAGATGTTAAAAGGAGCTTTTCCTACCGCAGCCTCAGCCCTGGCCTGAGGGCCAGAGAGGTTAGTTTCCAAACCTGGACTGCTGGCCCAGGCCCTGTGATACCACGTCCCCAGCCCAGAGCTTGGGGTGTCTCAGGAAGGAGTGGGCCTTTGGTTATTCATAATGAACCTCTTTTAACTGCATCCAGTTTATGCTAACGAGGCTCCCCTTACCTCAGGGGAGAGGCAGGGACCAGGGGTCCCCAGTTGGTTCAACATCAATGACCAGTCATGCACTCCACCAAGCTAGTAGAGTGGAGCCCCCACAAACTCCTAAACGACAGGCTCAGAGGGCTTCTGGTCTAGCACCACTAAATGCCAGGAGGGAGCACTTCCCGGGCTCCACAGACAGAAGCTCCAGCACGGGACCCTTCTTGCCCTGTCCTGGGTACCTGCTCCCTGGCTGTGCATCTGCACCCTTTAGCACAGCCTGGTAAATCTAGGGACATATCTCCCTGTGTGCTGTGAGTCGTGACTCCAAACTGGTAACGGAGGGTCACAGGCTGGGGGACCCGATAGGTAGGGTCAGAGTGTGGGTCCCTGGGACACTGTCGCTTGTGGCTGGCATAGACACAGGGAGGCGACAGTCTTGGGGCTGAGCCTTTAACCTGTGGGTCTGAGCTAACTCCCGAGGCCAGCGTCAGAACTGAGTCACACTGCAGGGCACGCGGCTGGTGTCTGCAGAGAAGGGGAACCACCTGGCTTTGCCACACACTTGGTGCCACAGTGTTGTGGGTAGAGGAACAGTTTTGTCCTTAGCCTCTGGCTCACAGAGAAGGGTCAAGAGAAAGGATCTGCAGAGACCTCCTTGTCACCAAGGAAAAGCCACCAAGAAAAGGGAGGCAGCACAGCTGCCCCAGGATAGCTCTGCCCTGTGCGCTGGAGGGAGCAGTCCTCGGAGCTGGTCATCATGTAGGTGCAGCCCAGAAAGCCACAGTTGTCCCTGGTTGCCCAGTGGACAGTGACCTGGGGTGGCCCCACTGCCAGGGGTAGTCTGAGGACATCTGCCCAGGTCTTTTAAACCAGACGAAGGGCCCCATAGCATGAGTACTGGAGCGCACGGGGGCGGGGCCCTGAGGAAGGGCCTCAGAAGTGGTGGCCAAAAGAGGAGCCTGGGCTGTGTCCTGGACACTGCAGGTGGCCCAGAAGGGCAGGAGCCATAGAGGCATGGGGGCCTGCAAGGGAAGGGCAGTTGCAAACTGCGGGACACAGAACCGTCCCAGACCGGGGAGGTTGCATGAGACCTTCTGCTCCTGGCGGGCCTTGCCCCACCTCTGATCTCAGTAAGGCCGGAAACAGAAAGGAGGGTGAGAGAAGCGCCCACCTGCCCTTTCTCTGATGGGAGGTCACAGGAGGGCCAGGGAGAAAGTCCAGCCCTAAATTCAGATGGTGCTGTGATCCAGGGACACACATCTTTTCAAAGACGCCCGTTCCCCGAGAACCACCATCAAAACCTGAGATGTGCACAGAGGGCTGGGAGCCACTCCTAGCCAGCAGGCTTCGGCAGACAGCGGGACACACTCCAGCCCTGGGAGCGGCTGTCCCCACAGTTCTGCTTCTCCAATAGCCTCAACGTCACCAATGTACTGAAGAGCAGGAAAAATTATGTTCAGAAAGGCCTCCTTTGGGTTTTTGTATTGATTCTGTTAAAGTGTTCCCTCAACCCTAGCAGGGACTTGGTGTGACTCTGGTCTTCCTGTGATTTCCCCATTCTCAGTATCTACTGATCATTAGGGAAAGAAAAAAAAAAAACCTCAGAAAAGGAATCTTGACTTCTAGGCAGATGAGAAGCGTGTGAGAGCCAGGAGGGAGGAGCGCTCGCTGCCTGCTCACCTGTGTCTGAAGAAGAGAACGTCTTGCTGACGGGCGCGCCATGGCACGAGATGGCCTGGATGGAGATGTCCTTCTCGATGACCTTCACCTTAACGGGCGTCTTCACAGGAGACTCTGCTGGGGGAGAGGCTGTTACCCAGGGCAGGCCAAGTGCAGAAAGGAGGGAAAGGGCGCCCTGGCAGTGACCTCAGCCAAACCCAGGACAAAGTCATGCTGGGAGCTCAGACTTCGGTAAACTCTCAGAAATGTTTTAACGAAGCGAGAGTTTCCCTTTGTGCTGCACATCCCCCAGTGGAGCAAGTGGTCTGTTCTGGGTGATGACGCATTATCACGGGTTTTGTTTACTCGGGTGGAGACACGGATAAACAGATAATGATCCGTCACACTTGTGCAGGAGTCTCCAAGGTAGTGGCCGTGGGGACAGGTCCAGAATCCAGCCAGATCTGAATAGGAAAGGCACGCCAAGCCTTCTCAGGCAAGACGTTTAACTTAAGAAATTCTATGCCGACCACCTGCTTTGAACTTTCTAGATGGCGTGCTCTCCCTGCGTGAATGTGATGCGGTCCTCGATTAACCTGGGTGGGGTGGCCTCGGAGGGCAACTATTTATAATTCCCAGTGGACTTGAGCTTTGGAGCAGACCACAGGGTTGAACCTTGTGTCACCTACCAGGCATTTCTTTGATAGAACAGAAAGGTAAGTGTCCAATGCAAAAGCAAGCTCAGGTCTTACCAGCTGCCCCCCCTCCTGGCTCAAGGTCACCTTACTAGGCCCAGGGCAGCAGCCAGAGCCCTCTGCCTTCGAAAGGCCAGCGAGGGACTGTACTCCAGTGTCTCACCAGAGCTCAGTGGGGACGCCCTCCCCACATCGTAGCGAGGCTTGGTCTTCACAGCAGTGACAGTAGTGACCACGGTCCCACAGGGCATCACTGTGCGGTCCTTTTCTATCTTTGCAGCAGCAACAGGGGGAGGGGTTTGCCAGGATTTCAATTCACCGGGTTCTATGTAAGAAAACTGCAGAGAAGGCTGGTTATTTGTTTTGTAGCACACCTATCCCACAGCGCCCATGGGGTTTGGTTCCAGGACCCCCCGGAATGCCAAAATCCTCAGCCACTCAGTCTTATATGAAATGGTGCAGTACTGCGTATAACCTACTTATACTCCCAGGTGCTTTGAGAGATCCCTTGATGACCTGTAGCCCTCCTTCAGTGGAAATGCAGTGTGAGTAGTTACTAGACCTGTTGTTCAGGGAACAGTGACAAGAAAAAAGGCCTGTGCATGCTCAGTAGATGTGGTTCCCCAGGGGTTTCAATCCACAATCGGTGGAATCTGCAGATGAGGAACCCGTGGACACCACAGGCCAACTGTTAGCATGAGGGCCGATTAACTAGCAAAGGAACACTGCTTCCTCTGAAATACCCACTAGACTCTTTTTACTTAATGTCACTTAATCTTTTCAGTTGACCTGGATTTCCCCAGAGCCAGCAGAGAACCATGACAGCTGAGCTCAAACACAGCTAACCCTACACAAAACAACAGTGGAATTAAAAGCCGGAGAACCAAAGATTTTTTAAAAGGCCCTTAGGGTTAGGCCCCAAGAGGCCGTCCCGATACGTTATCTCACATATTGGACAACACAACCCCAGCACCGCGGGCCGGGTCCATCCAAATCTAGACACGCATGCTGTGAAACCATGTCTTTTGCGTGAGCCTCGTGAGGCACTGGAGGCAGAGGGAGCCTCTGGCAGCAACAGGAAGCCCCTAGAACAGGAGGTCAGGCCCCAATGTGTTGTGGACAAGAAGGCCACCATACCTCTGCAGTGACCGAGCCCAGCGCCGAGCTGCTGAGGGTGGGCCATCCGATCAGCGCGAAACTCTGCAGCCCAGAAGGCTGCTTCTTGAACAGGTCCAGAGGGACGGTGGTCATGGCCAGCAGACCTAGGGAAGGATGAAAGGAGCGCTGCTGACGTCTGTCAGGCCATGAGCTGACCCCATTAGCTGGGAAGGGCCCCATTTCAAAATCCTGTCAAGTGTCAGGGTCACCAAAGACAGGCGGCAGGGGTGTTCCAGCCAGGAGGCGGCTCTGGGATAGGTCAGAGGCAACCCCCACAACAGGTGTGGAGATGACTGGCCAGAAGCCCACTGACAACTCTGGCACAGGGACAGTGGACGAGAGATCAAGTCAGTGTGAATCGAGAAGCTGCTGACTGCACAGAGGACATAGAGAGAACATCCTTATTCTTAGGAAATAGATCCTAAAGAATGTTGGGATAAAGGGCCATGATGCCCCAGGACTAGGAGGCTGAGGCAGGAGGGTCACAAGCTCAAGGCCAGCCTGGGCAACTTCATCTCAAAATAAAAAATAAAAAGGGCTGCAGTGTAGCTCGGTGGGAGAGCACCCTTTGGGTCAATCCCCAGAACCACACACACACAGAAAGAAAGCAATGAGGCGGAGATGGTAAATAAATTTCATATTCTATATACCTTACCCAATAAAAAAATTAAAAAGGAAGTTTGTTGAGGCTAGGAGGGTTCAGAACTGCTTCTCTGAGCCAAGAATTGTTGAATAAAAGATTCTGAATTGTTAGAAAGAAAGAAAGAAAGAAAGAAAGAAAGAAAGAAAGAAAGAAAGAAAGAAAGAAAACAGATGAACATTTTCCAAAACTGTGACTTGCCAATAATTTAAACTGAGTTGGAACCCAATGTGCCCTTGGAAAGTCCAGGGCTCAGGGGAGAGGGCCAGCCTCCTCTGCTGGGCCTTGCTAACCCCATCCCGCCCAGGCCCTGGGTGACCTCCCCAGACAGCGGGGCCCGGTTCACCTGCTCACCCACCTTCTGAGGACCGCCCGTCCTCTGCAATCTGCAGGTGTAACTCCTTGGACTTGGCATTCAGCTCACTGAGACAGGGAAAATAGCATGAGGCCTTCAGAAAGCAACGCTCTGTGGCCTTCTCAAGGTATGGTAATTTTTTTTCAATGATAAAAAAGAACACAATGTGGTCAATAGTTAAGAAACTGCGGAGACATGTAATCAGAACAGGAAAGGTCACCTGCAGCCCATCCTTTGTACACAGCTACACTTAATGCTTGGCCACCTGCCTTCCAGAGCTGCCCAGGACAGCTCACTTTGGTGGTGGTGATGCCATGGTCAATGCAAACCAAGGAGCCAGGCTTAACTTTAATTTTTAATTAACTTAATACATAAGCCACCTGTGGCTGGAATTTACCTTGTTGAAAGCTGAACAATTATCTAAAGACACCAAACACCTCCTTCCTCCCCTGGAACATTTCCTTTCACTTATACAGACATCTTTCCATGTCAGTCACTACAGAGAAACAACATTTTTCACAAGTGTCTATTGTGATGCTATTTGGCCTTGTGAAAAATTTACTTGGCCAGCTCCTTAATAACTATTAAGAATGGAGGGGCTGTGGCTGGGGCTCAGTGGTAGACCGCTTGCCTCACACGTATGAGGCACTGGGTTCAATCCTCAGCACCACATGAAAATAAATAAATAAATAAAGATATTGTGTCCATCTATAACTAAAATAAAATCTTAAAAAAAGAATGAATTGGCTGTTTCTAATATTTTATAATTATAAATAATCTGCGACAAATATCCTTACCCATATATCTTTATACAAGTGTAATTATTCCCTTAAGAAAACTATACCTGTCAAGAAGTAAATACATTTAAGACATATTTTTAAAATATACCTTTTGATGATGTCCATAATATTTACTCCACTGGACATTACTATTCTCTCATTCTTTACCAAACTCCAAAGTGAAAAACAATCTTTTATTTAAGTCTGCATAACTTCACGTATTTCTGAGACTCGACATTTTTTTTTTTAGAAGTGTATGTCCATCTCTATTTGCATTTTATCTCCAGTTAGGAAATTTTGCTATTTTCTAAGTGGGTATTCCTATTTCATTAACAATTCACAACAGCACTTTGTAAAGATATAAAGGATGCTTTCCTACACTACTTTCTATAACTACTTGTTGTATAAGCAGATTGTTCTTGTTTTTAGCCAGGCTTTTAACTGAGTTATTATTTCTATCAATTTTAGGTGTTTTTTTTTTGGGGGGGGCACTGGGGATTGAACCCAGGGATGCCCAACCTCTGAGCTACATCCAAGTCCTTTTAATTAATTTTTTGTTTTTGAGACAGAGTTTTTCTAAGTTTTCCAGGCTGGCCTTGAACTGCAGTCCTCAAGTTCAAGAGTCACTTTCTATTGGATCTTCTAATATTAATTATTTCTTTCCTACATCCATTATCATTTCCAAGTGTTGGCTGATTTTCTTGGTTAGTCCAGCAATGAAATAAGATCAGCTCCAAGAAGCGGCCAGCCGTCTGCCTCCCTTCCCAGTCTCCGCACGTCACTTCTTGTTCCCACTTAACTGTAGTGACCAGTTCTTCTAGAACAAAACAGTGGGATCTTCTCATGTCAGTGGTGCTGCTCTTGAGATTTGCCATTCATAGTATTTTTTAAAGTCTTATTAAGGAAGTATCCATAAATTTTATTCTAATTAAATGTTTTAAAATTAGGAATAGGGGCTGGGGTTGTAGCTCAGTGATAGAGCGCTCGCCTCACCCGTGCGGGGCCCTAGGTTCGATCTTCACCACCACATAAAAATAAATAAATAAAAATTTAAAATGTCCAAATACAACTAAAAAATAAATACTTAAAAAAATATAAAAATGATAAGTTTATTTTCTCCTTCAATTTAAGATACAATAAAATTCATTATTAGATTTCCTTACAGTCCTGGTATGAACTCAAGTGGCTTTATTTTAATTGTGCTGCTAGATTCTACCTGATAATATTTTATTATTTCTTACATCTTTATTTGTGAGTGCCCTACACCTCTACCTTCTGCTTTATCGAACTTTGGCATCAATGGGAAGTCTCCTTCAGCTCAGGATGGTTGTGTGTCTAAGGGACGTGGGGGAGTTCCACAACAGTTCCCTCTTGTCACAACAGGGGACAAGGAGAAAATTAATCCTGAGAGCTGCCTTTCAAAAGAAACCTGAGTTTGATTTAGAGCTGCCTTTATGTGCTGAGAATGGCTTTATTTTCTAACTTAATTTAGCTTTCCAGCATAAACGGTGCTGGACAAGGACTTTGGGCTCTGGCGGTCTGGGCAGACCTGGCTATGGACACTGCCCCTGGGATGCAGGCCGTACTCACAAGGTGAACTCTTCCTCCCAGGTGAGGTGAGCAGTGCTCTTGGCTTGGGTGCTGGTGAACCTCTGGACAGGGTCATTCAGCTGGGCAATGCACACGGGGCTAACGCTGCCTAAAAGAAGAGAGATCATACCGAGGCCAGGGACCAAGAGAGTCAGTGTAGGTCATACATGATTGGGCAGAGAGAGGGGGGCCGATCCAGGAGGAAATGAAATGCTGACCCTCTGAGCCCTTCCTCCTGCTGCAGCCTGTCCTCAGGGAGACCTGCCTGCAGGGAACTGTTCCCCCTACAGGGGGCTGTTACTGAAGCCTCCTGGGCCCTTGGGTCACTCCACTGTCACATTTTGGCCCACCTTAAGCAGGATGTGGGGAGGAGAGAAGCGGGATTGGGGGAACCGCATCAGCACACTGTTTGCAGGTACAAGAAGGCCTGAGTTAAAGGAGAGGCCTCAGCTCACCCACTGTGAGAGTCCACTCTTGCTTTCATTTGCCATTTACACTCTCAAAGCAATGGATTTCACTGGGGTTAAAATTTTTTGAACTGTATTTGATGTCCGTAGCCCTAGACTGACCCCAAGTAGCCCACAGCCTTTGTCAATCCTGGCTGCAGGCGGGACTGCCCACATGGTCCTACTTCAGATGAGACTGAAAGCTTCCCCAAGAAGTCAGTGTTAAGCCTAAACTTAAACTCGGGATGACTCCTAAGTTTGGAGATGCCTTACAGAGAACTCACGAGTCTTAACTGACACACAATGCGTGCACACATTTATGGGGTGAGTGTGACATTTCAAAACAAGTATGCAATGTGCAACGACCAGTTCAGATTAACCGGCAGACCATCGCCTCCAACACCGGTCACTTCTTGGAGTCGCCAGCATTCAGAATCTGCCCTGCTAGCTGCGTGCATGCTTTGTTGTCAACTGCAGTCCCCCACAGGGCTGGAGGACACCAGGAGTCGTGGCGCCTGGCCAACTGTGCCCTGTTTCCACCTCCCTTCATCAGAACTGTGCCCTTCAGATGCTCATGTTGAAAGAAGGCAGGGGGCAACACTGCAGACACAACCGGGTGCCACCAGGGTCCCAGGCCACCTGGAGCCCACCAGGCTCGGGTGCAGAGGCTGTCACTTCCATGCACAGCTACAGCCCCACAAGACCCTGCCGCACCCCACCCACCTGAAGCACCAGGATCGTTGAGCAGCGAGACCCGGATGTTCTTCACCAGCAGTTTTAGTTCATGAGCCCTGGGAGGTTTGGGAGGACAGGATTCCTGAGCAGGAGAGGAAGTGCGCTGTAGATTCTGTGGAAAGCAAAGCAAAGAGCATCAACCACGGGGAGAACGTGGACCAGGAGGTGGCCGCTCGGCTCTGTAACAACGCTCCCTGCTCCTGGGGGGCAGGGCACCAGTGAGCCACAGCACTGCTCCTGCTTGGGGGCCTCCTCCGTCCCAGAGAGAGCCAGTACATGACCAGCCAGAGAGGATCCTGGGTCTCACTGTGGTGGAGACCGCAGCACTGGGGGGCCACGGTCCAGCCCAGGACAGTGCCTTAAATGGTCCTCTCCAGGTGGCAGGAACCCACTGCCATCTCACTGATGAGACATTGGCCAGGCGTGAATGGCCTCAGTCATCTGTGTGGGAAGTATCCGAGATGGACTGGCATGGACAAACAAGGGGACAGGATCACCCTCGTCTCATCCTCAAAGGTATCAGGGGCGTCCAGCAGCACGCATTGCCAGTCTGGAGGGCCCCTTGCTAGCCAGCACTTCCCACGCCAGCCGCCAGCCGCCAGCCAGCACTTGCTGCTGCCTCTAAGCAGGCGCGAGGGGACCGGGGAGGACCTTTTGCTCAGTGAGAGCCGTGCTGGCAGAGACCCAGACGTGGCTCTGGCGCAGAACACCCCTAGGGGGATGCACGCCAACATCCACAGCGCCACCACCGTCCTTCAGGACACCATCTAGAAGATGCTGTTCTGGACCAGGTCCTCCCGACCGTGAGCTGAGGGTACGTGAGGCCACCAAGTGACAGCAAAAGTCCTTAAAGTCCAGGTGCATGACAGAACAGCCCACACGAGGGGACAGGATGGAGACAAGGTGTTTTCTCAACTGTACATGTGTGGTGGTCAATTTTGTGTCAACTTCACTGGGTCCTATTTGGTCACACAACATTCTAGGTGTGTTTCTGGCTTCAAATTTAATATTTAAATTAACAGACTGAGTGAAACACCGGCCCTCCATAATGAGGATGGGCACCACCCAGTCGGCTAGAGGCCCGATTTGATCTCATATCAGAGAGACTCCTCCTTCTGACCACCTGGAGCTGGGACGTGGGTGGTGTTCTGCTCAGGGACTCCAGTGGGAACATCAAAACCTTGGTGGTTTCTGTCCTCGAGCCTGCCAGCTTTGGACTGGAGCTGGTATTGGTGCTCAACCCTTGGTCTAGAACTATACCCCAGGCACATCAGCCCCTGTGACCATGCAAGCCAATACCTATCCTCTTTATCTCCCATGGGTCCCGTCTCTCTGGAGGACAATGACCAGTGCTTATCCTATTTGAGAAAACTACACATTTATTTTAAAATATTTTTGAATTTATGATAGTGTTGAACTTTTTATTTCCTGACTCCATGGATTCTAACAACATGCTACTATTTTGTGAACTTCCTCCATTTTGATGGTAACCTCGGTCACCAGTCAGTCCTCTCTGATCTGCAGGAATCCACTGTGATGGAACTACTCACGGTGGGTGGCTGGCCTCTGCTCACCCTCTGGGAGGCACGGCCCACCCTCTCTTTGAGAAGGCCTGACAGATGAGCCTGGCCTCCACCATCCTGCACCGCCCAGAGGCTCCGCTGCTGGGCTGAGTCACCAGCCTGGCCCTGGTCCAGGCCCAGCAGTCTCAGTCCACCCAGCGCACTTTGCGCTGCTTGCTTCTGGGGTTTAGTTCTCATCACCAATCTGGCTTCCCAGGTCCCTCAGGGTCAGGGTCTGGATTTGTAATTCCCCCAACGAGCTCTTGTGTTAGGCAACTCAGCAATGCTTAGAGGTGGAAAGACGGATCGTGAGAGCTGTGGCCTCACAGGGGATGACTCCATTTGATGACTAAGAGTTTGAATGGACTAGTGAGTGCTAGCTGTAGGCAGGTGGGGTGTGGCTGGAGGAATTAGGTCACTGGGGGTGTGGCTTTAGTCTATACCTGCTCCTGGGCCCGCCCTCCCTCTCTCTCTCTCTCTCTCTCTCTCTCTCTCTCTGCTTCCTGGCTGCCAAGAGCGGGCAGCTTCCCTCCCCACACCCTTCGCCATGATGCTCTTCTGCCTCACCTCAGGCCCAGGGCAATGAAGCTGGCTGACCTTGGCCTGAACCTCTGAAATCATGAGCCCAAATAAACTTTTCCTCCTCTAACTTGCTCTCGCAGGTATTTTGGTCACAGCAACCAAAGCTGGGAGAAACACTCATTCTTGGAAGGATGGAGGCCGGGGAGTAGGCTTCGACTAGGCAGTAAGAAGTCAAGCTGGAGCTCACGCAAAGCAGAGGCCTGGCCTCAACTGGGCCCCATGGAGCACGCAACCCTGTGCTCGGCCCAGGGCTCCATCCCAAGGACACAGGGATATCCATCGGGCAGTGCTCACGCAAGCTCGGAGAGACACAGAAATGCACGTTCCCCAAGAGCGGCAGCCAGATGCCCAACAGCACTCAGAAACACGGCACCCTGCAATGAATGGACTTACCTGAGCTTCCTTTATATCCGTGGGCTTGGTGCTCAGAACCACCGACGGAGAGGTGGAACTCACCAGGTGCTTCAAAATATCCTTGAGAGATTCAGATATTGCATTTGTTTCTCCCACCTGGCCCTATGGAGAGGAATGATCATGGAGTCATTTCACAACCAGGCATCTGGCAGGCAAGCTCACAGCAGACTAGAGGTGGGGGCTGCGCTGGCCCTTGTCCCTGGGACTCCCGGACAGACAGATAAGCATTCCCGCTCTCACCTGGAGACAGGGTCATTTTACTGGTTTCAGAGGTAATTCACACCCCTCACAGCAGATTCCTAAACACGCAGACAGACATGCAGCGTAGGAATGTCAATGTTCCTGCACACCCTTCCTTCTCATGTTGCCCCCTCAACTTACGCACACACGTTTTTTTCCTTTCTTATATAAGTTTGATTTCTTTTGAAAATCACAAAGTATTGAAGGACATGAAAAGAACCAAGAAGAACGAAGAACCAAGCAGAGGACTTCCGTTACCAGATGGCAGGACATAGGAGGTTACAATAATTAGTACCCAGCAGAATACGTTCATATGTTCTAGAATGTTCTTGGCATCACTCTTCATGGGCACCTCAAGCTGGAGGCCATCTAAGTGGAGTGGACCGACTCCCTCTGAAGTCCCAATGCTGAGACCCTCCCCCCAGGGTGACAGAATAGGATGTGGGCCATTGGGAGGTGGAGGGCAGGAGGTGGCACTTTCCTGATAGGATCGGTGCCTCATGGGAGGGCCCAAGAGAGCGCCCGCCCTCCTTCACCCCCTGAGGACCAGCATAAGGCAGCTCTCTGCAACCCGGAGCAGGCGCTCACTGGGGCAGCTGGGCACTTCCATTCTAAAGATGAAGTTCTGCTGTTTGTAAGTCTCCAGGCCTGTGGTAGCAGTCACAGCAGCCTGGACTCAGCCACAGAGTGCCCTTTGGTGGCTACACAGACTCAGGGACTGTAGCAGTCTCAGGACAGAACAGCATAGCAATGAGTAAAATGCGCCCACATGGGAGGCGTGGGTGAACCTCAGGGGGAAAGGGGCTGAGCCCAGAAAGCCCTGGCTGACCCTGAGGGGCTGGGCAGCACATGTGGCCCTGGGGAGCTTCCTTGGAGCCAATCCCATTTGAGGCTTGTGCGCTGTTCTGTAAGCAGGTCACAATCGACTTTTTAGCAAGCAGGACTTATTTTTTAAAACCCCAACTAACCTAAAGGTGCTTTTGGTGTAGTTTTTCCAAAAAAGACTTATTTAAATATCGGCTTTTGTTTTAACCCTGACTCCAGGGCCGGATGGGTGTTTGCTGAAGCCGCAGCACACCCTGGGGGTGCCTGGGTCACTGCAACCTTCCCAGGTCTCGGGGAGAGCAGCTGCGCGGAGCAAGTGTCCACCATGATTCTGTGCCTTGTCCCAGTGCTGGCTCTGTTGGTGGTGGCTGGAGCCCTCGGTCACCTGCAATCCCAACCCTCACCGCAGAGTCCCAGCCCAGCCAGCCTGCTCCGGACCAGCCTCACCAGGGCTACAGGCTGGTGGACGTGTCCAGGAGCACTGTGGGGCAGGAAGAGATTTCAGAAAGCAGCCTGGAGCTGGTCTGTGTGGTCCCAAGGACAACCAGCCGGCCTGTCCCCTCCTCTGCCAGGACTTCTTACAGGGAGCTTGGTAAAAATCTACCACTTACTGAAAATTGACTCTCTGCCAGGATCTCTGAAATAATAAGAATGGAAATTGCTGACACTGTGGCTCCCACCGTGTGTGTGCCAGGCTCGCTCACACACCTGCATGTCTTAACTGCTTACTCCCCACAACCGCCCTGAGCATCACCGTCTCCCTTTCACAGGGAGGAAACTGAGCACAGGGAAGCCAGTCAACATGGTGGGGTCACACAGCCCCAAATCAGCAGAGCCAGGAGCCAAACCCAGGGAGGTCTGGGCTGTGGTGATCTGGGCTTTGAATGTACCCATCAACCCCTCATGAATAGAGCTTGACAACTTATTTTAAATTGAGATGAAATTCATGTGGCATACAATAAACCATTTTAAAGTGGACATTTCATTGCCGTTCAGTACCTTCACCATGTCATGTGCCCACCACCCCCCTCATGTTCCAACACCGTCACCATACCCCAGAGCAAACCCGTGCCCCACCCCCTCAGCGTCCCTCCCCCAGCCCCAGGGATCCACATGATGGACCCTACGATATGTGGCCCCATGACGGGGCTGCTGTCACTTGGCATGGCTTTCAAGTCCGCCCAGGTGGCAGCACAACAGAGCTCCATTCCTTCCAGGCTGATGACATCCTGCGGATGGGTGTGCCCCACCTTGGGTTTCTGACCTGCCCATTTCTCCTCACCTAGCAGAGTGGGCAGCCCCGGGTGGGAGGCGGGCCCCGGGCCCCAGATGCCAGTTGTTACCACACCCCAGATTCCAGAGCAGCTGCCTCCACCCAGCTCCTTCCCGGCCCAGCCGCCCCCAGGGCCATCCTTCCCTAGCAGGCCTGTGGGCAGGCCAGCTCTGGGAGACACACTCCACCTGGCAGAGGGGGTGCTGGAGGTGGGGAACAGACACCCACAGCCCAGGCATCATGCTACCAGTGGCAAGAAAGGGGCACAGGATGATATTTGAAAAGGAAATACAAGAAGGTGACAAACACCAATGACCCAAATCACCACGTGCAGGAGGTGGCCGGGGCGGAGGGAGAAGCAGCATGGGACCTTGGAGTCCAGCCTTCCAGATGGCTTTGACTTTTGAATCACGCTGATATTTTACGTTCAAGAAACATGTAAATCAACACAGATGGAGAGAAAACCCACAAACATACCAACATAGACGAATTAACCAACATCAAACTGATAACATAACCATCCAGGGAAAAAGCAATTCAAATGATTTTTGGACAGAGGAAGGTATCCTCAGCAGGACGCCTTCTGATGCCAGGGTCAGAGGGCACTCCTGAACGTGGGTGCTGAGGGTGTCAGGGAGGGAGGAAGCAGCCATGTGGCCTGGACAAGCCACACCCGTGTTTGAGAAAGGGGATGGAGTGAGGGGGAGGAGGAAGGGGAACTGAGGGACAGCCTGGGTGAGGGATGGGCCAGTGACAGGTGCCGTCCGACCATGCACTCAAGTCTACTAGCAAACAGCAGAACACCGCCTCCCACTCCATCGAGACAGGAGGCTCAAGTATCTACTAGAAACTAAGCCTGCCCCTCTCGGCTGTGCTGATGCCTCAGGGGCTGAACTAGGGGAACTGACAAAGTGGTGTCTTGAGCCACCAGAAAGGAGATCCCTGACCACCCCAGCTTTGGCTCTGTGTCACCTCTCCAGCAAGAGATGGGAGACGGGGCTCCTTGCGGCCTACCCACTCCCCATTTCCAAGTTCACTTCTTCAACCCCTGAGACTGGGAAGCTGGAAGGAATTTACCCTGAGGTTTTAGAGGCTTCCTTGCGGAAATAGGGCAAGAAAGAGGCCCCACCCTGGGGAGGCAGGCTTCTGCACAGGAGCACTTAGCCAGGGAGTGTCGGGGACCCACGGCTGCATGGCCACAGGGGCTGGTGCCTTCCACGGCACTGAAGGCCCAAGACAGTCCCTGCCCACTAGGCCCACACCTGGGTGGGGCTGGGCATCAGGAATTTTAAAAGCAGCCAGAGATTCTAGTGGCACCAGAGCCCTCTGAGCTGCCTCTCGCAGTGCCCCGTCTCAGTGTCCAGGCAGCCTGGGAGGGCAGGGGGACGGGGAAGCAGGTGCCCAACAGTTGGGTGTCTGCAGGTCCAAGCCTCAGCTTTCCACCTGCTGTCTCATCATGCCTGCCTTCTCAACCACGGAGGATCAGACACGGAGGGACTGACCTCCCCTGGTGCCCGGGGCTGGATCTTGATGGTCACTTCTGGCACGTGGATGTAGGACCACCGAATCTGGATGTCTTCTCTCTTTTCTTTCATGTGGAGCTCCAGCTATTAGAAAGAAAGAAAGAAAGAAAGAAAGAAAGAAAGAAAGAAAGAAAGAAAGAAAGAAAGAAAGAAAGAAAAAACAAGTGTGTCGGATGGCTGCTCTTTCCACCAGACCCCGGCAACCTGTGTACGTGCACAATGAGGGACGTGCAGTTTCCTGGCGCTGGCATCCAGAGCTGCACTGGGCCTCTTGTCACCATCATTAGAAACACGTCCCTCTGTGCTGCATTACACACTTTTTGTAATTACATGTAAAATAGGTCTTATTATTACAAATCTGTTATCACAGAATAATGGTAGTGCTGATTTTTTTTTAACTTACAACAATAATGGATTGTTTTAAAGTCGACTTTTTTTCAAAACCTAAGCTAGCACCTCCCCCAGCTCTGCCCAGCTGTCTTTCTGAGCTGTGTAGACACCTGTGGTCCAGCACCTGACTCCCGGCAGGTGCCACAGGCCTTGTCCCACCGGTCGGCAACAGTCCTGACCAGCCTGGAGGCCTGACAGGGGCAGTCTCTGGATTCATCATGCATGTGTGTGTGTGTGCGTGCGTGTGTGTGCATGTGCATGTTTTACGTCCCATACATACGGTGCAACATGGAAGCTTACAGTCTAAGATACACCAGTGGCAACAAGAACGTGGACGTTCACAGCCCTGTAACTCAGGCCACACTGAGAGCGACGTGTGCCCAACCCACCCCAGATGTGGGCCTAATGGGCAGGGACTGTCTTGGGCCTTTAGTGCAGGGGATGAGTCTATGAGAACTGTCTTCTTGTGACTTGCAGAATCTGCCCAGCCTCACCTGCAGATGAACTGGGGAGAGCTGTACGTCATACAGCTGGTGTCCTGAGCCGGTCACCGAGGGCGCTGCGCTGACCAGGAACTGAAGGGTCTTGCTCATCACGTGACAGGCCACCACCTGCAGGAGGGACAAGGTGACAGGAAGAAGTGTACAGGAGAGCAAGTAGCACCACAGGCATCTTTATGTCAGAATGCAGCAATCCAGACTTCCTTCCTTAGTGAGGGCAGAACTTCCATAAACTTGGATAAATATCCAGATCTACCTCTTCCTTAATATGTAGTAATTTGAAAACTAGAAAAGATATATCAAATTCTTGCTTCCTGATGGGTCGCTCTAATTGTTTCTTTACACACATAACGAGTTTTCTTTTTTGCTTTGTTGTATTTTCCCACAATGACAGATTTTAAACTCCCTAGACATGTCCATGTTCATAAAGAGCAAAAGCCATTAGCCATCTTTTCTCACTAAAAATGAGCCTTAAAATGATGTTACAGATGTAAATTTTAAGTAAAATTTTAAAATTCACCTGGAACACAAGAAATTGTTTATATCTAAATAATCTTAACATATGGTTCTTCAAAGACGCGGAAATAATTGAAAGAACATATGAAATACCAAATGACTACAAAGTGACACACCCTTAGCAAAATTGTTACAAAATGAACTTATTTTATAGAATAAGAATTTAAAGGACAAGACAAGCAACCACAAAAGGGAGTAAACCAAACTCAACTCCTCCTGTGTCTGGAAGCATGTTAGAGAGTGTTGACGTCACAGCCCAGACCGAGACGGCTAGTCTCCAGTCCCTTACGAGCAGAGCGGTAGAGGAGGCCTCACGCCACGCAGGCACAGCGCTGGCCGGTGATGAGGCCCAGTGCCCGCTGCATGGGCTGAGGGCAGCGGGGCCCAATGGGCACTGGATAACCAACAGGGTGGACGAAGAGGCTCCAGCAGTGGCCCGTGTTTGGCCAAAGCCTAGTCATCAAGAGGCTCAGGGTAAGCAAAATGGATCTCACCTTCCCAGGGGAATGGCTGACCCCACTCTGGTGGATTTATCAGAATCTAAAATACCAAGTAGAGAGATTATCAAAATAATGATTTTTCCAGGGCCTGCTACTCCAGAGTTCAGGCCGGGGCCATCTCCCCTTCCCTCTTGTCCCCTGGCTTCCCACCCCCGGCCATCCTGCATCCACCGTGTCCACCTCAGTGGCCCTCGCACACACCATGTGGAGCCTGGCACGGCTGCTCCCAGCATCCAGGACGAGAGGCAGGGGTCCCAAGGATCCAGCAGAAGATCCTTGCCTCCCACCAGCCCGGGCAAAAAGGCCAGACTCTTTGTGTCCCTCTGTGTTTGTAACATCCTCCAGAGACTGACTACAGGGATCAGTTAGGTCTTCCAAAGGCCTGGGACAACTAACGGTTGGATAGAAACGTCACTTGTTTATTAAATATGTGTCAGCCCTAAACAATCCTTTCTGGAGACGCATATTTTGATGGCAGGTGAGCTACCCGCTCATCATGTGGAGGAAACCGGCTCTGCTTGGTCTCCACGGACCTGGCTCGTTCTGCATGAACACAAGACATCAGGACACGCAAGGGCACGTGGTGCTTCCACTGCCTTCTCGGGAGCCCTCTGCACTCAGCGAGTCAGACTCTTACTCTGGAAACGCTTCCTCAGTGCCTTGACGCACGCACACATGCAGTCCAGCCGGCAGGAAGCCCCCCTCCCACATTTCTGGAAACACAGAGCTCTAAGCAAGTGTCTAAGGACTAGGTGCATCAGTAAGAAGAAGGACTCGAAGCCGGGCTCGGTGGCACGCGCCTGTGAGCCCAACAACTTGGGAGGTGGAGGCGGGAGGATCCCAAGTGCCAGGCCAGCCTGGGGAACTCAGCTAGGCCCTAAGCAGCTTTGTGAGACCCTGTCTCAAAAATTTAAAAAGTTTTAATAAGGACTGGGGATTCAGCTCAGTGGCAAAGTGCCCCTGGGTTCAACCCCCGGACCAAAAACAAATCAAAAAAAAGGACTTTAAAACTTCTAGAAGGCATAACTGGAAAGCTCGGGACTGATGGGGACCTCGCTGGGCTGGACTCTCTTCACAGCCCCCAGAGTGTCCTCCCTCAGCCCTGTGGCTATGGCTTCCCTCCCCCTAAATAAAACCAGCCAGCCGGACCAAATTTCTGAGCTTCCACTTGGCATTCAGCTAGAAAGCTCATTAAGAAGCCACTGAACCTGCTGTGACATTTTGATACACCCACACAGAATGCTCCCACGCTGCCCCAGGGGCTGCTGGGAGGGACAGCCATTAGGGCCAAATCCTCTCCTGGACCAGCCTCCACCTCTACGGCCTGAGAATGATAATGCCCCATTTGTCAAATGGACAAGAACAAAATGGAAAGGAGGTTTTAAAAATAAGTAATCTTCTTTTAGAGTATTAAGGTGTTATCCACAGTGAGGATTAAATTCTCCCAACCCATACAAACAGGGTGCGCCTTCTCTGTTGGAGAGGGGCCCGGGAACTGTGGAAGGCAGATTGCCACGTGCAAGTTCAGTGGATCCTCCAACGGTTGGCCTTCCTGGGGGCCAGAGTGTCCAGGGCTGACATCTGCTTCGATGCCTAGGCACAGAGACATCTTGATCCCGCAGCTCCATCCCCCAACACAGCAACGATCCTGAGAATTGCTTCGTAATCTTCCGGTCAGCTCCTGAGGAGTCCCAATTATGTGCCATTATTTAAAAACTGCTTTCAAGTCCTCATTGGGTTTTACGTATCTCCCTTGGAAAGAGTCTGAGATTAGTATTGGATTTTTAAAAAGTTAAATAGAAGTCATGTCTGGTATCTGCAGTGGCAACAGAGGGCTGTTCCAGGGATGGCAGTGAATCCCACCTGCCCATGGCAGAGCTCCACAAAGCCGAGATGTGCCTTCCAGGGAATATGCTCCTTGGAAACAGTCACCCGTAGACCTGCTTAACTCTTGAGATCATTTTTCCAAAGCAAGCAAAGAAGTTCTCAGTTATTTACACCGCTTCCGAAATCAACAGGAGGCTGACCTGTGTGTTCTAAGGGAACACCTCTCCACTCAGGTAGGAAGCGCAGGCTGCACCTGGTGAGGGCAGCAAGGTGGAGAGGCTCCAGGGTCCTGAGTGGTGGCAGGGGAGGCTTGGGTCAGCGGAGGACTGCTGCACCCCAGGGATAGAGAGAGGGCAGCTGGTGGGAGCACCATCAGACAAGAAGGGCCACTGGCTCCAGGTCCTCAGTGACCTGGGCCGGCAGAGGCTTTCATGCACCTTTCTGATCTTTCTCCAACAGCAAGACCTTGAACTCGGAGAGCCACATACCTGTGCCAAGGGCTCTTATCTGGAAACTGGCCTCCTTTGTTTAGACTGGAGCCAGAAAGCTCCAGGCTGAGATGCTCCCAGGTTTTGCAATTGTTTGCCAACGGGAAGATCCCCACATCTCCAGATCCCACCATTCTCTTTTTTTTTTTTTTTAATTTTTTTATTGATTATTTAAAGCATTACATAGCTCATGATATATCATCTTTCATACATTAGACTCAAATTGTGTTTTGAACTCCCATTTTCACCCCAAATATAGATTGCAGAACAACTAAGAACAGAACAGGAAGGAAGAGCATGTGGAAAAGACTACAGTAAACAAAGACGAATGGGGGGAGAGAAACGGAGAGAGAAGGGAAAGCATATGGAAATGGTAGGAGACCTTCAAGGATACATAAAATTATAAGAGGCTATGAGGGGCAAGGGGGAGGGAAAAAAAAGGGAGAGAATTGAACCACCATTCTCTTTCACTTTCCTTTTCAATTCAGCTTCACAGTGGCCTCAGCTCCTTCCCTTGGAACACTCTAGGGAACTGGAGATAATTTAATTACTTTTGTGTCCAAAGAAACTACCAATGCCGCACATACAGTGCATCTTAAAGGTTTATGTTATTGAATAGTTTTCATCTTTGTTTGTTTGTTTGGTACCAGGGATTGAACCCAGGGGCACTTTACCACTGAACCACATTCTTAGCCCCTTTTGTTTTAATTTGAGACAGGGTTTTGCTGAGTTGCTCAGGGCCTTACTAAATTGCTGAGGTTGGCTCTCAACTTGCCATCCTCCTGCCTCAGCCTCCAGAACCCCAGGGATTACAGGTACGTGTCACCATGCCCGGCTGAATATTTTTTCACTTGAATCATACTACACAAGGAAAGAATCCCCGAATAAAATGATTCACCGATCATTCATGGCTGCTAAGCAGCTCTGCAATCTAGTCTCACCTCTGTAAATAACTCTCAAAGACAGTATGAGTTAGATTAAAAAAATAATATTCTACTCTGGAACAGAGGCTCCTCAATTTAAAAAATAAAGTCCATCAGAAGTAAATATTATTAGAACCCTACTAAGTTAACCCTGTTTGCCCACTAGGTCGCAATGTTCACCTGAAGATGTATTTTGTAAGGTACTTTCCCAGAAGGTGGAGATGAAAAGTGCGGGCACCAAGATGGCAGGCGACTTGGGCGCATGCTGGGTGGACAGGCAGGCCTGGGTCACACACACAGGGTACCTGCTCCAGCACTGCTCTCCTCCCCTCCTGTGTTGGACACTTTCAATGAGCATGGAGGCTGTTCGGCAGCGCTGTGCTACAGGGAGGTACCGAGACACCCACCGTGGCTCAACGCGGGCGATCCGTGGCTCACAAGTCTGCTCTACCCCATCGACTGTATATGAAAGGAGACTTCCTTCAAAGGAAGGGCAGGAGAGAACTCATGGTGGGGGGCTGGCGATTAGTTCTTCCTGTTTGGGGCCAGCTTGCTTCGTCACATTGACCCCCAACGCACACTGACTCTCAAGGTCCACAAGGGTCCTCTCACCCCATCTCCTCCAAAGTCAAGAGGGCTGGCTTGGCTTGGAGTTCCGTACACAGCCACTCAGAGAGCAGGTGGCCTGGGGGCAGGTGATTCTCCCACTCAGGGTGGCATCCATGCTGCAGCTCCAGGGCAGGCTTCCCAAGAGGAACCTAGTCACCTACCTTTAGAAAGACCCAAGTTCAAAATAATTCTACCACCTCTTGGCACCTGGGCCTGAGTGCCAGGTTACTGGAGTACCTGGACTTTCCACGTCACACAAAGCAAAACAGAGACAGGGCCGACTGAGTTTCCTGTCTGCACACAGGCAGACAAGCAGGGGCAATTCCAGTTGTGCTGCCCTGGTGAACCCACAAGAGATGGACGGGCAGGAGACCGGGCGGGTTCACACACGATGCTCAGTAGCACAGGGCCCACACAATACGCCACACTCACCCAGCACCGCCTGGTTTCCCCAGCCTACAAGGCGGGCAGGATTCTGGGGGAAATTCCGTGCACTTGAACCTGTCATTTCATTGCCAGGGTTTCACCTAAGCAAAGCTGGCGAAGTCCTGTCATGGTGGACGAGGTGTGGGAGCCAGCGCAAGGGAACCCACAGGCAGGCCACAGGTAGTGGAAATGCTGCCTGCAGCTCACAGAGGCCACCAGAGGCCCAACTCCAGCCTCTGCTACTCGGCAGCTCGTACCTCGGCCACGCGACTGCCCTCCGCCTCGGCATCCCCCGTGCGCGAGGGCAGGTTTCCTCTTCTGGTAAAGGAGCACCGTGAGCCTGGGGCAGAGCACTCCCTGGCCTTGCCCAGGCTCCGCTCACCCCACAGCCAGCACGAGGAGAGATGCGGCAGGATGGTCGGGCGCTGCATCACACGGGCTTCTGAGCTGCACTGTCCTGCCAGGAGGATTCACACAGGGGGACACAGACCCTGCGGCCCAGAGCCAGAAGTGGGCACCCCCACAAGCCAGACTCGTCGGTGTCCCCTGGCTTTCCACCTGGCCCTTTCTGCAGGCTGGGTGGGTTATAACTTTGGTTTAGAACTTGAACCTGAATTGACCCTGTGCTCTTAGGAGCCTCTGTTTACTTAGAAATGGCACCAAAACAGAGACAATTGAAGCTTCTCATGGAAAAAGGCAACAGCACGTGCCACCTCCTGAGAGGCACGGCACAGCCCCAACTTGTATTGGCAAGTTTCCCAACACAGGGCATTCCGACACCCTCGCCCTTCTTCTAAGGAAGAGTGACTGTGGTGAGCAGCCGCGCCAGCACAACCTCCACCCCCTGGGCCATGTTCCCTGTCACCGTCACAGTGGGCTTCCTCACAGAACCCAGCAGGAAGCTTCGAACCCACATGGCAAGGGCTGAGGCACACCCTGCGGAGGAAGAGGTGGCTCTAGGCCATTAGAGATAAGGAAATGGAGGCTTCCATCTTCTGGGTGGCACATTCTAGAGCAGGTCTTTCCCAGGATGTGAGGAAAGAGACTGTAGGGAGGAATTTATTCTTGAGCAAGAGTGTAATTAAAATCTGGTAGAAATGCACTCAGCACGGGTTAAAACAGGCAGAGGCAGTGAGAGGTGAGCACCCTGGGAAGAAGCACAGAGCCTGCCCGTGGTGGACTTGCCCACCAGGAAGGTCTCCTGCTAGCAGGCCTCCTGTGGGCTGCCCGGGAAGGTCTCCTGCTAGCAGGCCTCCTGCGGCCTACCTAGGAAGCCTCTCCTACTACAGGCCTCCTGCGGCCTATCTTGGCTCATGCCTGCACACAGGAGGACAGGCCTCATCCTGTGAGCAAGGCGCCACAACCTTGTAGGACCTGCTGCAGTGAAACAGGGTTTGATCTTTGTCCCTGGGCCCTGGCACAGAGCCCCTAAAGTGCTTGAAGCCTTTTGAATCTCAGGAGTAATAAGAGTGTCTATTGTATGCTAATGAGCAAGTGGTAGCTGAGATCCCTGGGCCACTTCAGGGTGAGAACTGGTCAACACAGAGACAAAGGCCTGGTCCCCACATCCTGGAGGGGAGAGGGCTAGAGATTTAGATTGATGGCCAAGTGACCTTAATTGATCATGCCAGTGCTATGAAGCTTCTGTAAAGCCACCTGAATGATCTAACAGTGCGGCCAAGGTGTGAACATGGAGGTGCTGGAGGGAGCCAGGGGACCGGATGCTCCTCTGCTGCACTTAGCATAGCTGACAGCAGAAAGCAAGCTGTGAGTTCTGGGCCATTGTAACAAGGTGGCAAGCTGAGGAGCAGGTGCAGAAACCCCAGGTTTGCTGTGGGTCAGTCAGAAGTACGGATGGCAACCCAGAACTTGAGACCAGGGCCTGAGCCTACCACCTGTGAGTCAGGATACCCGTCATTGCAGGACTTCCAGGTGGTGCTAGAGGTTTGGAGAATCAGTTGGTGTGAGAAAAAAAAAAAATCACATTTGATGTCAAAAGTACAGGTGAGGCAGGGCCTGAATTGCGCCTCGTGACTGGTCCTCTGGGAAGGCCTCGCCTGCTCCACGGTGGGCAGACCCAACTCTGTGGGGATGAGCCAGATATCTGTAAAGGGGACTACTCTGACACACTGTGGTCTTCAAGGACTTCAGGAGAACTCTGTCCAGGGCCAGGACTGGTCTCTGAGGCCAGTAGGGACTTCTGAGAGTCACAGTCAGGCCCGGGCCACACTGGACCAGAAGCTCAGGCGGCCAGTCCTTATTCTTATCCAACCAATCAAAGATATCATCACAGACTCCTGGCTCAATGCTAGCCCCAGTGCCCCACTAAGGCTGGGTGAGAGGCAGCTCTGGCTATGGTGGGAGGCAGAGGGGAGGGCAGGGGTAACAAGTTCCCTTGGAATGAAGTCTGCGCTCTTTCAGACCTTCTGTTTGTGGTCCTTGAGTTCTGAACACTTTTTTCCTTCTCAAGAATCATGCACGGCAGGGGAAACGTGTGACATGATGACACTGACTTTGATGTAAACTTGGAGGCCGTGGGTGCAGTTCAGATGCTACAACAGCAGGACCCCGCCTGCTGCCCACTGCAGGCTCGCCTGCTAGACCACCAGTCTCGGAACAATATCAGAAAGAGGGCTCAGCATCTTACCATCTTCCTGAGTCATGCCCACCTGGGTCACATTGCAAGAGAAGTCCTAAGCTGTTCAATTTCCAAAAATGGGAGTATCATGTTTGGCTAGCTTGTCCAGAAAGGGAGAAGGAACCAAAGGCCCCAAAGGGGGCAGGGGACAGGAGGGTCGGCGAGCTGGCTGGCTGGCCACTGCACCTTGGAGGGCAGCCTGGCCACAGCCATGAAGAGACAAACAAGGGTCATTTCCTCATTTGGCTGAGAAAACTTAAGTCAAGAACTTTGGAGAAAATGGTTTTAAAATAATGTTTCCATTTTTCACGGATGTGCCTTTTCCATGTGTCTCTGGCAGGCGATGGGCTTCCAGGAACCCTGTGGACAGTGCCATGCTCTGGGCAGGGGCAGAACGAGGGTGAGCAAGCACAGGGGAGGGGCGGGGGAGCCGAGTCCCCACACTTTGATGCTGCTTTTGACCTTTCGGTGGGCATGTGCGATTTCCTTAATTATACTAAAACACAGTTCAACCATCCACTCTCTAAGGCAGCACTCCCGGCAAGGTATCAAGACCCTGAAAAATGCTTACAGTGTTTCCCAGGTGCTTCTAGGAATGGGGAGGAAACGAACACATGCGTAACATCCTGCGGGGAGGTGAAGACACCGGGATGGGCCGAGCACTCCCACGCTCCACACTGTTCCAAGTGCTCGATTCGGATTAATTCCCTTCTTCCCCACGTCTATGGGAAGGCTGTCTATAGAAGGGGGCTGTGGAGAGGATAGCAGGAGAACACAGCTCAGCACCAGACCAGGTCCTCGGGGCCCTGCTCCCACCCCTTACAGCACAGCCCCTGCTTAACAGGCCGGGTTGGAGGAGCATGTACCTGCCTTCACTAAGAAGATTGGGAAGAACTTTAAAACACGGGAAAACAGAGCAAATGCAGCAAATTGTAGGAAAAATGAATAAATATAAAACAAAAAGATGAGAAATGTACACCAACACATGCCAGAGCCTATGGGTGCCTGCACCCTGTGCCTGCCTGTCCATGCCTGTGGAAGCCTGGCCACCTCCACCATGGAATGGAGGACACTGGACAGGCTCCGCAGACCACAGCTCAGTTAAAGAAAGGTCAACAACTTTTGAAAAAGCTCATATGAAAGCCTTAAACCTTGAAAAAAAAAGTGTATGCACTTCTATGTTAGATTTTTTTCAATGTGGTAAATGACATATAACAAAAATGTGCCCTCTTTTTCGAAGTACCCAGTTCAACAGTGTTAAATACTGTCACCTGGTTGCCCAACCATCCTCACCATCCACCCCCAGAACTTTCCATCTTCCCCAACTGAAACTGTCCCCATTATCAGACAGGAACCTGCTGGCCCTGCCCAGCCTGCACAGGGCCCTCCCTTCTCTGTCTCTACACACTTGACCCTGGGACTCTGAGCCGAACCACAGCATTGGTCCCTGGATGTCCGGCGGGCTTCGCCAGCGTGATGTCTTCGAAGCACATCCGTGTTGTGGCATGTGCCAGAAGGCCCTTCCTTTCCAAGGTTGAACATTTCTTTGTCCACACACATGACATTTTATCCACATTCATCCAACTTGGGCTGCCTCTGCTTTTAGCTATTATGAATAACGCTCTTCTGAACACAGGTGTACCAATACTGCATGTGTTTAGCTTTAAATTTGCATGTACATGTCTGCGGCCATATTAAAAGGAACACATGTATCACTCGCTCTCTAAGACTATTTTTCTGGCAATATGAAGACCTTTAAAACCAGTGTATGGAGACGTTCACACCTCTGCCCTCCTCCACCCCACCCCCCCCAGGCCAGCCCTGCATGCTGTTCCTCTCTTACCAAATAGAAACAGCCTTGCTACAGCTATTCAGTGGGCATCTACCACAGCAGAGAGGATGCTTCTTGGGCAGGGCCCCAGCAGGGTCAGGCCCTCGGCTCCTTGGTCTCAGCTTCCCCCGCTATAAAATGGACCCGGGGCCATCTGCTGCCAGGTCCCTGCTAGCCCTATGGGCTATGTCAGCCTCAGCATCCTGCATTACTGCCATGGGCTTTCTCCTCCATGTTCCAGAAACTTCCAACACTCATTGAGAGGATTCATAGCTGCATGACTCCAGTATTGGCAAAGTCTGCAGGAAAGAGAACTCTCTACATGGAGTGGAGGGAGCTGGGACAGCACCTTGCCATCAATTCAGGAGTGTTTGGTCAAGCTTCAGCACACTCACCCTGGCCCAGCAGGGCCACGCACAGTCCTGGGGCACCTTGAGCCGGGGAGTAAACAGGAGCACTCACTATAGCATCCCTTACTTGTGCACATGGCAGGGAAGACAGCCTACAGTGGGTAAGCAAGCTGAAGTCACCAGAACCCTAAGCTGTAGTTAAAGCCAAACGAGAGCTACATAAATCAGCTGGATGAGCTGCAGAACTACAGTGTTACCTAAAGAACAAGCTTGGGGTATATAAAGTGATAGACATGAAGCGAACAATCCTCCACTGTGATGGGGACACGGCAGGTGGGGTTCGAGGCCAGCAGTGCTCTCCTCCACCTGGGGTTACCCAGGGGTCCCTTCTTTCCTACCTGCTAAGTGGCTCATGTGTGTGTGACAAGACAGCAAAATGCAGAAACATCCAAAGACATTCCTCAGCATCTGAAGAGTACACACAGGCAAGGCACAGACCAAGGCCGAGGAGAAGAGCAGCCAGCTTCAGAGAACAGGCATGGCTGGGCAGCAAGGCCAGGGACAGAGGGGGGACTGTGCGCTAGTTAATCACTTAAAAACACAACTCACTCATATACAAATACGAGGCTAGGAAGGTTATGACCAATCGATTCTACTGTCTTTGCTATCCCCCCTCCCTTCCCTGTTTTCCTTTGTCTAGTCCACCTGTTTCTATTCTCCCCTCCCCGTACTGTATACCCACCAGGGTAGCTCCACATCACGCACAGCAAGATGGAACCTAATAAGTCACACTTTATGTATGTATATTCTGTCAAAATACATTCTACTGTCATGTGTAACTAATAATAATAAGAAGAAGAATAAGCCACATTCTCTCTGCACACAGACGGGAAATGCAGGTGAGGGTCACGGTGAGACACACAGAGCAATTCCCTGCCCTCCCAGAGTGAGACCAGACCCTCCTGTCTAGGTGCAGTGACACCAGAATCTGCAATAGTAGCAATGGGGACACCACCTTTCTCCCTCTGGGGGGAATAATTCTGAGCCTATGGGTAAGAAATATATACATATAATGATACAATTAATAATCGTAGTGATGATAGAACAGACCCAGGCTATGTCCTATAGTGAAGAGAAAGTGTCTAGGACTTGTTCCAGAGGCGTTCTTGGAATCTGTGTTATCTGATCAGTTTAATCACTATATTAAGTATGTACATTGGCTTTATTGAGATAAAACACAACCTGTCTAAGCCGCAGGGTGCATGGCTTCCAATGTGCCCACAGCGGAGCAGCTACCACTGCCACCACTCCGAGGGCATCATCACCCCAACAAGAAGCTCTGCACCTTCCAGTGGTCACTGCCCACTGGAGGACCCACCCAGCCCCCAGCAACTCCCTTTCTGTCTCAGTGGATTTATCTATTCCGGACATTTCGCACAAACAGAATCATACGACATGTGGCCTTTCATGTTTGGCTTATTTTTCCAATAAATACATTTTGTTGTTTGCTTTTTATTGGTGTTTATGATCACGTATAATGGTGGGATTCACTGCCACATATTGTGTGGCTTCTTGTACTCCTATTTCCAAGGTTCATCCACAGCCTGTCAGTAAGTCCTTCCCTTTTAAGGCTAAAACATATTCCCTTAAACAGACAGACCACATGTGCTTATCCATTCATTCATGGATGGCCCAGACCGCAGCCTCCACCCAGCCTCCGCCCAGCACAAGAGTTCTGCATTTTCAATGATTCTCAAACAAAATGTGCACCCTCCCGGCCCCCACTTTCACTTTCCCTCCTCCTGTAGGGAAAGGCCGGCAGCGACTGCACCCAGCTCACCTTCTCCTGGGCCGACTGGACCATGCTGGAGACTTCTCCGACGGCCAGCTCCTGGAGCTGTGGCCGGGCGTCCTGCTGGAAGGAGAGCTGCAGAGGGCCCTGCAAGACAGAAGCAGCGTGAGGAGGAGCACGTGCAGGAGGGCCTGGCCTCTTAGAAATTACATTTGCTGTGAAGTTCTACAAATTTAGGGAAATACACCCAGACATAACAGCGATGGTTCAGTGGCTCATACCCCACGCACGGGTCTGCCACGGCGCAGCCCTCAGCCCTCTGCAGGCAGATCCCGGGGAGGGAAGGACGGCACAGAACACACAGAACACACCAGAGGCTGGTGCAGTGGAGACAGCACAGGTCTGTGGATGCGAAGGCTCGCGGTGGAAGGGAAGGACCACAGGCCCCACAGGGCTCCTTGAGCGCCCTGCAGGCCTGACAGGCCGCTGGCCTGGCCACAGGCTGAGAGAGCCACAGGTCCCGCTGCACAGGTACCACCCCACGCTCCTTTCCCACTGCTGGGCATCCGGGTGGGAGGCATCCCAGGGCCAACCTCCCTGTGGAATCAGGGAGGGCACACAAGACCCCTGCACTAGAAGGAGCCAGCCCAGTGGCTGTCCTCAGTCCCTGCTTCACAGCCCTCCAGAGCTGCCAGGCTCCTGCCCCCCTGGCCTCACAATTCCACTCTGCCTTTGGCTCCATGCGTTCTCCCGTCTCCTCGCAGTAAACTCGTCCAGAGCTTACTTAGGTGAGCTCGCGTCCACTTTGGTTTTTGCAATATAAAATGCCCCAAATGAGAGAGGTACAATTAAATTAATATGATCACAAAGCAACAAGATTGATGCTTTACCTAGGAGTAGTTCATGACTCGAATAGCCAACCAAATCTCATCCCTTTAAAAACGGGCTCTTGAGAGGCCATGCAGGCCAGCAGTAGGACAGGGACCGAGTCTTCTTTGACTCTTTCTGACATGCTGCAGAAAGCACGTCGCACTTAACTAAGTCCAGACTGGGAGGTTAAAGACCCAGCCCACAGCTTCCTCCTGCATCCACTTCAGAGACTCCATCAGGCTGAATCAGCTCCAGCTGTGAGGCTCAGCCAAGGGCGAGTCCCAGTCACCCCGGCAAGTGCAATGCAGATAAGCCAGCAATGAAGTGAGCCTGTTGTTACTTCTTAAGAATTCCCAGTGATCAAGAACACACCTACAGACACAGATCATTTCAATTTACATTCAATTTAATTTCTAACCTCACCCTGTTCCACATCTACCTCACCCCCCAAAATCGCCAGGGGATAATTAAATCTTCTCGAGAGGGATGAAATCATTCTTTTAGGCTGCTCTGCTGGCTGGGGCTTGTTTGGGTGGCAGCTGCTGGCCAGGGGCACCATGAACTTGATCGTGACACTGCTCTGTGAGCTCCCTGCCTGGCTGAGCGAGCAGCACCTGGCACAGAGGCCCATGCCGGCCAGGGCAGTTAGCAGGAGACGTCCAGCGGCTGAACTCAGCAAGCAATACAGTGCACCTTCTGCAGCAGCCTGAAGACACAGCCCCACTCACTGCCCAGTGCGGACTCAGGATCCGGCACACAGGGCAGGTAGTGCCCTTCCTACCTGTTGTAACTTCAGGGGTTAAAACCTTGAGAAGATTTTTCTGGGAAACTTGATATCAAGTGACATTCTCACAAAGGAAATAAATTATTAACCTACACTCAGGACAGGGAGATTGCCTTTGCCTTTTCTTTTCTAGTTGTCCTACCCATGGCAGCCTGCACCCCGCCAGCGGCCAGGAAGACACTGAGGGAGATGAGCAGGGCACTCCCCTCACCCCACAGACGTTAAAACACACCCCAGAACCCCTGAATTAAAAACGCACTTCTGGGACAGAGAGCAAACAAATGGACCAGGAGACTGGAAGAGAACCCCCAGCATAGACCAAGTGCATGTGGAAACTTAGTACAGGCACAGCCTTCCTCATCCTAAAGTCTCCAAATCTGAAACCCTCCAAAATTTGAAACATTTGATGCTGACCTGACGCCACAGGTAGAAAATTCCATTCCATGAAACTTTGTTGCAAGAAATTATTCAAAATGCTGTATAAGTTACCTTTAGTCCTCTATGTATATAAGGTGTACATGAAACAAATGAACTTTGAAGACTTAGGTCCCATCCCCAAGATCCCACATGTTTATGCAAATATTTCAAAATCTGAAAATATCCAAAATCCAAAATACTTCTGGTCCCAAGCATGTCAAATAAGGCATATTTACCTGTAAATGGAAAAAGTGGCATCCCACACCATGGGGTAAAGGTGGATTTTTAAAAAATCTGGATGTGGGATAGCAATTCAGAGATTGCCTCATGTGTGCACCGGGGTAAGAAGGAAAACACGTCAGAGGCTGTAAGCACAGGTGCCTTAATCCTGGGGAAGGAATTAAAGATGAGAAAAGGAGAAGGAAAGAGGAACTGAGGCCAAGGGATCAGTATACATTCAGGCTTGGAAGAAATACAGGTAGAAAGACACAAGAATGTGACATGTGCGCATGTGTGTGGCACACCCATGCTGTGCCCCGCTCTGCCCACTGGAAGGGTCTGGAAGCAGTGGGAGCCACACAGTGGCCAGCACACCCAGCGCCAGAACTTAGATTCTAAACACTATCCAACAAATGGGACCTCAAGGCGCTGAAGAAGTGCGTGGGTCCAGGACCCGAGGAGAGGACAACACAAGGGGAGCCTTCAGAAAAGAAAAAAACCCCGTGGAACCACAAAGCAAGGAAATGGGGAAGGAGAAAGAAAGTGAACTTAATGGAAGAACACAGGGGCTCGAGAAACTCCCAACAGCCCAGACGAGAGCGATCTAAGTGGCACCGTCCATAGCACAGCATTGGGTCACAACCTGCAGAACAAACAAACACCACAAGTGATGTGCAGAGCCAGCTCAGCACAGAGGGAAAGGCAGGGCTCCCCTGTGGTACTGGGCAGTTGCAAGGGCAGGAGGAAAGAAGGAAGCAGAAAATCTCCGCTAAGTGAACTCCCGCTAAGCATGTGTGGCAGAGAAGGTGCACAGAGCGAGGCTGAAGCCAGAGGGGAGACGTGGGAGGAGCAGTGGGATCCGTATAGTCTCAAAGTATCTCCCCAAGAAGTGTGTCAACACAGGGGAGACAGAGGCGTCATCAGCTGCTGGAGGAGAACCCTGCCAGAAGCCACCGAACCAGAGAGACCGAGTCTGATATTCCCAGTGACAGGTCACACCAGCATCAGGGCCCCCTGATACAGTGACTAACGGGGGACACTGTTCTGAGTCTGGGTAACCATGGTGCACATGGGAAAACACCAGACAAACCGACCACGTTCAGCAAAGTAATGATCCATGTCCTTCAGTGTCACCAAGGTTGAGAAAAACAAGGAAAGACAGAAGCACCTTATAGGCTGCAGGAGATTCAGGAGCAGCAACTGAATGTCACTTGGGCCTGAGGGACCTTGGAACAGTAAGAGGAAAGAAAACCTGTGAAATCCAAATACAGTTTTCAGTTCCACTTATTAGACATGCTGGGGATGTTCACTTGGGTGATGTTACGTAAGTTGTTATTAATTACAGTCACAGTGAGGGAGGCTAACTTCTGGTACTACTACAACGTTAACTTCTCTGTTACAAACTACAGCAACTTTGTACCTAAGTTAATTCTTGGCTGGGAACATTGTGTTGCTATTATGGAAGGCTGGGGAAGGAATAGATAGACTCTCTCTGAATAATTTTTTTTTCAACTTTTCTGCAAATCTAAAAGCATTTCAAAATAAAGACTAAAAGAAGGAGGCTTTACAAAACAGCAGTCCACCTTCATCAGCTCATTACATACCAGGCATTTTGCTAAGTGCCTCCCAGAGCCCACCTCATCTCTACAGAGTGGACCGTTTTCTGGATAAATCATTCCCTTGTAAGGATGATGCACAGAGAGGTCAGGGCTTGCCCAGGATCAACCAACTGCTGCATGCAGAGCTGCGGCTCAGAGCCTGGTGGCCCACCCCAGCACTGCCACACAGGTCCTCCAGGTAGCCAGTGGTGGGCCCTGCCCATGGCAGTGCAAGTCAGCTTTGGCTGGACTGGGTTGGCGCTGGCACTACGCCTGCTCTCCTGGCCTCCTGCCTTGTTGGGAAAATGGGTGAGGACATATAGAGCCACAGAACTGGCGCCTGTTCCTGGCCCCCATGATCTGCAAAGTCACCGCAGCTTCCTTTAATGTTGATTCTTCAGGAGTGGAAAACAAAGTCCATTAAACAGCATATTCTGACGGGGCTGGCCAGCTCCCAAGCCAGAGGCCCATGTCCAGACACGCATGGTGTGCATGGCCACTGTGTCTCCCCTCCGCCACGCTTGCCGTTCAGCCCACTGCTGACGAGGGTCTGCTCAGAGCCAGAGTTGAGCAGGGCACCAGGCCCAGCTCTGCCAGGACAGACCCGTCTCTACCCCAGCTCACCATGCAGGGAGCTGAAGAGGGCACAAGTGCCACCAGGTGCAACCAGGGGGCAGTCACAGGTTGCCCAGATGGGGACGGGGTGGCATCTTTGCAGAATCGGATTCCAGCACCTCTGAGCTGAGATCTGAAAGATTTAGAAAAGGCAAGTGAGGGGAAGGAGATGAGCATTCCGAGGAATTACGGAACGACTGCTGGAAGGTCTGTACAGGGAAGAACCCTGGAGGTCTGAGCCACAGAGAGGAGGGCACGGCAGGAGTCACCGGGGAGGGCACAGTCGGCTATTGGCTGAGGGAAGGGCAGGCCCAGGGCCCTCACCCTGAGTGGCCAGCACACTCTTCCCAAAGGACTTCCACACTGTGGTCGCCATTGTTGGTCAAGGAGTTTGGGTTTTTGTAAGCATAACTGGAAGGTCATTGTGTGATGGGAAGGCTCTGCGGGCTGTGGCCACTTTGTTTACTAAGCTTCAGAAGCTCACATGGACATGAGCACTATTCATAGCACGTTCTGAGTTCACACAGCATCTGTTTCTCACAGAGACCGCAAACCACGCATCTTCTTGTTTGTCTCATTTAGAGCATTTCTCTGAAGAAATCCTGGGCTGAAGGACTAAAGAAACTGTCCTGATACAGGGTACTGCCAGTTAAGGGCAGGCAGTACAACTAGGCAGGTCCATGGCACCAGCAACAGAACACGACTCTTGCTCTGGGACTCTGCTGCCACTGACACATGGACCCAGGAGCATCCGCCTCAGGAGGAAGCTCTAGCAGACACCGTGGGGCCACCTGTGACAAGCAGGCTGTCTTCCAGAGCCAGGGAGGCTGGACACAGCGATGCCAGGGTTCACGGGGGCCGGGCATGGAGTGCACTGTTGTAGCTGCTTATTATCATGAATCATCTGAAGTGTTTGTGTGGAGGCAGGTGAGCACCAGAGGAAACCTGCAGGGTTGCCTTTGGATGATACAATACTAGTCCTCAGTCCTGGGCGTCCTGAGCGGAGACAGTGCCGCCTCTGAGATGGATTCTTCCTGAAGAAGTGTGCTCAGGTCAGTGGGCATTGTTTTGCTATGCTAGACGGAGAGACAGGAGAAGCAACATTGCAACCACCACCTGGAGGGTGAAGGGGGACAGACTGATGTCTGGCTTAGGGACAGGTGTGTATACAGCAGCTTCTACTGATGAATCTCAGCCCATAGGAAGCCCCTTGAGGATCTTGTGAAAAATACACTGGCTTCCCACATTCCTGCCCTAAGAGTGTGAGCTGAGTGGGGAGAGCAGGTATTTCTAAGTTCTCTGGGTGACTCTCCTGTGTCCACACACAGCAATGACGAGCTGGCAAACCAGGGGTCGTTTCCTCTCCTGTGTGTCCAGCTCTCTACCACATATAATGACAACTACTTCTGGAATAAGGGTCAAAATCCGGGGTCCCCTCTGATACAGGGAACCTGCCCTACTTTGGCCACTGGTCATCAAAGCACAAAGCAGACTCCACAAGCCATTGCTCAACCCTTGGATCCCAGGAGACACTGGCCCCATGTTTCAGGATGAGACATTAAACAACCATACCCTTTAGCCCTTCTTACTGGACCTCATTCAAAGAAAACATTAGGGTCTCAAGTTGAATTTGGTTCCCACGGGGGAACATGACTGCAGTGGAGAATGTAGTGGAGAGGCCAGCCCAGGCTCCAGGCGGCCCTCGGCGGCTCCCTCCAGCTAACAAGGTCGGCATAGATTCCAGGGGGGGAAGAAAGAGGCTCAACCAGAAAAGCTTGGTTCCTTTCCATCTTGAGATACAAAGCTGGGGTGAAACCTGGAACGGGAGGGTTACTGTTGCCCTTGGATAGAAAATTCTACTGTTCATGGAACACGCTGGACATCACCAAGTTATTACCAGCATCTCCCCATCCTGCAAGTGACAGACCAAGAGTTGGTCTCTCCCCTGGCTGGGATAGAGTGATAGCAGGACTGGGAGGGGGAGCTAAGCTTTGGCCCTCTGGCCAGCAGGCTGGGAGTGCCAGCCCTAATCGGGGATTAGTGGGAGTCCAGGTGGGGGAGGGAACTCCTGCAGGCATGGCCATTGGGGTCAGGGCACCCACCAGCACTGACACCAGCACTTGCCCGCCCACACTGTCATTACTGTCACAACAGTGATGGCCCAGGACATTGGGAGGGTGGCACATCAGTAGCACGGAGACAGTTGCTAGGATCCTATCTGCCTATAAACCCTGTATTTGAATTCAAATCAAGCGACACTCCCAGGCACCGGCTCAGGCAGTGACACTACAGATTGGTCCATGCAAAATGCTACAGGAGACTCTGGGCTGCTTTGAGCTCAAACCCAGTAAGTACATGATTGCTGGTGCATAAGGCTGCAGTGTGTGGCCAATAGCAGAGAGAACAGAGAAATGCAAACAGCCCCACCTCCTTCCTCCCTGAACACAACGCCCCAGCTCCCACATGAAGGCTCCAGTGATTCAGGTGAAAGGTTTTCATCCAACCCCCTCAAATCTTTCCCTAGGGAGCCTCAGACTTGTTTGACCAACCCAAGACCAAGGCCAGTCAGGGACTTCCTCCTGTCTCTGTTGACACGATAGCACAGGGCAACCTGGAAGCTTTGCACCTAAGGGAGCATATTTCTGGAAGCCAATCAAGAAATGACAGGAAATAAAGCAGACATCCCCAACTTGCAGAAGGCAGGGCCACTGGCTCTGGGCCTGAAACTCTGCCAGGAGTCCCAGGGTCTGGATCCTACAGATCACTCACCCAACAACCCCTGAGCTCCAGAGAACAGGAACATGATGTGCACAGGCCCAGGCCATCAACCTGAAGAGGACTCAGCACCAGAACAGGCCTGTGACCAGGTCAGTCAAAGTTCTGTGACCCATGTTTACTTCCAGGCATGAGGACACAGGTCTCGTGGGCTGAAGCAGGTGGATGTCCAGTTCTGGACAGCTGGGGCACCAATTCTAGTCACCAAGACAGACCTCTGTCAACTGACCTGTAGACCTTTTATTTATCATCCAAAAGGTATGGCTATGTTATTCAAGCATTCAGAACAAAGTCTCTTGAGTTGTTGGGCTCAGGCTAATTTATACTCTGACCCTTTTTGCTTTGTAATTCCATGGCCACGTGTGCCAAGGCATGACACAGACACGAGGCTCAGGGTGGTTGTGGAGCATCTTGAAGGTTGATGGGTCCAGAAACCAGCATTCCCTTTTTCCAAGGCCAGCGGCCACTGTCTGCACGATGAGGTTGCACAAGCAGAGGCACACACCCCTGAAGGCAAGAAGCAGCCAGGTCTGCCAGAAGTGCTTCCCCCACCCCAGGGGCCTCGCCCGCTGTGGAAGGCCTCCAAATAGCAGACGCCATGCCCCAGAGTGTCAGCAAACTAAGATGTCTTAAAAGTAAAATAAGTCACCAAATAATTAACAAGAAAGAAACAACAACAGGAGTGTGAGGTGGCAGTTAAGTAGCAAGCCCACAGCCTGAGCTCGGAATAAGCTAGGTTCATGTCCTGCCTGTGCCACCACAGGGTGCATGACCTGATCCTCTCCCGGCCTGTTTCCACACCTGTAAAATGGTGAGGGCACCTGTGCCCTAGGCGTGTGCTGACTTGGAGATGATGTGTGTACCCAAAGCCCCCAGTATAACACCTGGCCCAAACTGGACACTAGTTTCATATACCCAGAAATGAAAGCCTTTTAAAAAACAAAGAAATTCCAGGTGGAGTTCAATGCGATTAGACAGGGAAGCACATTTAGACCACAGATACTCGTTTATCAGGTGCAAGATCAGTGCATGTCCCACGGGAGGCTGGAATCCACCAGGGAATCCAGACAGGGAGGTTCAGCTGGAAAGGGACGGGCCCTCTGGTGCCTTCCTCCAGCAGCCTCTATCCCCGCACAGCCCAGGCCCAGCGCTTTTGGGGTTCGGGGTATTTAATGGACCCTCCACCGATGGTCCTCGATTCTCCTGGCCCTTCTCCTAACTTTCTCAGAGGTCTGCCAGGCTGGGGGTGGGGAAGGCTCACTTAGGGTCAGCCAGAGGCTGTGGCAACGCCTCCAGGAAGGAGGGCTCTCCCCTCGCCGCCTGCACCAGTCAACCGCTGTCCCCCCCCCCCCCCACCCCAACTGGCTCTCCTGGACACTCACCCCTCTCTTTTTGGCCTCCTGGTTCAGGGCGATCACCCAGGCTGTCTGCCACTGGCTCCTCCAGCTGTTCAGCGTCAGGATCCAAGAAAGAAGCGCGTCCGACTCAGGGCGCTGCTCTGCTTCAGGCTCCGCCCGCCGCCGCGGCGGGGGTCGCGCCCTGGCCAGCGCCCACTGCGTCAGGTATAGGCCCACCGTGACCAGGGCCGCGACGAAGAGCGACACCAACACGAACCACTGGACCTCACCGAGCCACCAGCCCAACCGGGCCATGGTGATGGCGCATACCCGGCCCGCCTCGCCCAACTTCCCCGAGCAGCCCCCGGGCCGGGACGCAGAGCCCGCTGGCGGCGAGCTCAGGACATCCGCTGGCGGCCGGCCGGGGGCTGGAGGGGGCGCGGCGGGCCAGAGCCGGGCTAGGCGGGGAGCCCGGAGGCCCGAAGCCGGGCGGGGCGAGCAGGAAGGGAATGCCGGGCTGGCGCCCGGCGGCCACGGCCCGGGATTGCGCCCCCAGCCCGCACACCTGGGAAAAGGGAACGCGGGAGCAGACCCGGCGGCCGGTGCGCCCGACTCGCGTCTGGGAAGTTCCCGGGCCGCGGCCGGGCGGGCTTCCTCCCAGCGCACCGCCCCGGGCGTCCCGCCCGCGGCCGGGCAGTGGCGGGAGGAGGCCCGGCCGGAGGCGGGCCGGGGGCGGGACCGGCGCGGGCAGGGGCCGTCCCTACGCCCCCTTAAAGGCCCCGCGGGCCCGCGCCCCTGCGTCCCCACCCCGCATGGGCCCCGCCACGCGCGCGCGTCCCCGCCCCTCCAGCGACTTCCCCCGCGGCGGCGGCGAGGTGACCCCGCTGTGCGCGCCTCCCCCAACCCAGACAGGCCCAGCTGGCTACAGGGCAGCGAGGTGCGCCGCGGGACTTTGTGATTAATCAGCGCGACCCAGAGGCTACCGTGGGGCGTCCTGGATTGTCCCGTATGCGTGCAAGTGTGCGCGCGTGCGTGAGCACGTGTGTGAACGATGCACTGTAGAAGAGTGATTTCAAGGATTGTTTACCACGGGCAAGACAGTGTCTATTTACAAGTCCTTGAAAGTCCCTAGAAGCCCATGACCCACACCCTGAAGTAGAGGGTGTAGGGTCTGGACTAGTGGAGTAGGCTGCTCAGATCCCAGGAGGGTGACCCCAGGCCCTGGACTCTTGTTGTGGATGCTGTTTATTGTGTGGTGCGTGTGTGAGGTGTGTACCTGGGTGAGTGTGTTTGATGTGCGATGGGAGTGGTATGGTGTGCGCGGTTGCGGTGTGATGCATGCCTGTGTCACCCTTCTTCATGTTCACCTTGCAGAGACAACACCCATCTTTTGGAATGACATAGAAACGCAGGAGCTGGAGATTCTCTGATACAGGCCTAAACCATGAGATAGTGACTTCGGTTATATTTTCTGTAGCTGTATTGATGGGATTTGACCTTGAAGCCTTCTCTTGCCTAGCAGGGGTCTGGTTGGGGGCCAGTGACAGGTCACATGGGTCAGGATTCAGCAGGAAAGAAGGAAGTGCTGGACAGAGGGCCCTTATGGAAAGAGAACAGAAAGCAGGCAGGTGAACTCCGACTGGGGTTGCCCAGGTGAGCCCTTCCACATCAGGTTTGTGATCAGAAAGTGGAGATAAGAATGGTCCCAGCAACTTCCTGCAAGTTACTATACTATCAAACGTGGGCTCTCTCCTCAGCCCTCAGGTTCTTATAGGTGGGAAATACTTCTCTTTTCTCTTAATTACATCTGCTATCTTAAATGGAAACAAAGGAAATTTCTTCTTATTTGGAAAAAAATCTAATTATTTGCTGATCTGCAGCCGGATTTATACAGTTGAACAATTCAAGTCCCGAAGAACTCCTGCCAGAATAACTCAGGTAGCCAGAAGTCTAGTCCTGCCCATCTGTTCCCACGTGAGTCCATGTGCATGCATGTGCCTGGCTGCAGCTCTGTGGGCGGAGCCTAGGTGCCCATCCTGTGCGACTGGTGGGACAGGTCTCCTTCCTCCATCCAGATGCCTTGGAGACTGCTCACCCCACTGGCATATTTAGAGGCTTGTAACAAACTGCAAACTAACCACCATCCCTAGTCTGGAATTTGTCACGCTTCCATTTGCTTCTACAAAGAGGGTGTCAACATGCAGACATGCATTGCTTCCAGAAGTGAACCACAGGAAAACAAGGAATGATGTAGCTTACAGAGGACAATGCGGGTGGCCCAGACATGTAACAAGCACTGACACCTCTCCAGGATCTAGGACAAAGACCAGGCTCTGTTTGTTTCCATCCTAGTCTAACGACTCTAGTGGCACCCCATCCCACTTGTCCACTGCACCTGTCCTCTCCTACACCCATCTCACTTCAACCCAAAAAGTGAGACTGCAGCTCTGTCCAGGAGAGGCTCCTTACTAACCCTCCAATGACCGGGATTCTCTGTCACGTTCTGCATTGTGATGTATTACTTTTAATCACTCTTAAACAGAAACTGTGGCAGCAGTGCACTCTGCTTGAGCTTGAGCTTCTGTGTTCACCTGAGCTTTTGTAAGCAGGTGGTGCAGGAGCATGGGAGAAGAGTAGGAGCCCGTGGTGCTGCCTGGTGCCCCCAAGCCCAGCTCTCACCTGTGATAGCTTGGTAGTAGCCACTGAAGGAACAGCTCCCAGCTGTTCAGCCTGCAGGAGCCCCAGGAGCAGTTACCCAGAGTACTCGGGAGGGCAGTGCTCTGATCTTGGACCCAGAGACTCCATGTGCTGGGTCTCCAGGTGACCTGGGAGAAACAGCAGAAACCACACTCTGAATCCCCCTCAGCTTCCCCGTCCCTGGTTCCCAGGGCAGGAGCAAAGGCTTCATTGTTGTGTTTTTCACTTTTCCGGCAGGAGCTGCCTCGGCTGTCTGCGTGCTGGATGCTTTGCCAAGTCTCCCGTCTAGGGGCGGTTTCCTTATCTGTGCATCAAGGTTGATGTGTTTCATTGTCTCCCCAGCAAGCCCAGGACCTGTGATCATGTGGTATATTCAGAATTAGTAAATATGTCTAGCGTGATGTGTTTCACCTCTCTGGACCCAAATCACAGTTATTCATATGAGAAATTATTCATTATTTTCAAGTCAGACATTCTTGTAGGGTTTTAAAAGTACTTCCAAAAAAACAGGATTTTGGTTAAATTTCCAATATCTTAAATTGCTAGAGGGAGAAAGGAAAGGTGGGGTCCAGAGGTCACAGGTGTCTCCAGTATGGTGGGAAGTTTCCTCCTGCCCCTGCAGTGCTCACGGTATTGTACTACTTCAGGTATCAAGTTGAGTCCCAGTACTCTGACAGACCCCAGAGGCTGGTGATGGCCTCTTCGCAGGCTCATGAGGGGCCAGCTGTGAGCACAGGGCTACCCTGCTTGGCACCTGACCTGCTGAGAATTCCCTCTTAGCAAACAGCTTTTCACACCTGGCTAGGTGCCGTAGGCTGTGACATGGGGAGGTGGTCAGGAGTGTGCCATCTGACCACTCTTCTGCAGGGTCCCTGAAGGGAGTCAGAGCCAGTCAGAGCCACCCTGGGCCAAACCAGGCCTCCCCTCCACCATGGCACCCCTGGGTTTCTTCTACCAGTCATTAGCACAACTCAGAGGGTCCTCGTTCACAGCACCTCCCCTGGGAGGAGAGCAGTGGTCCAGCAGTACAGGAATGGGGCGGCACACCAAGAGGCTGTGCCCACAGTGAGGGCGGAGACCGCACTCCACACCAAAGCCCTTTGCAGTGGTCTTTGCAACAGAAATTGTAGCACCACCTGCCAGGGATGTCATTCTCCACCCACACTATCCCCACAGACGCACCAGTATACAAAAGTCCGAGTGTGTACATTAATTGATCATCAACTACTGTCAGACAGGATGAGGCGTTAGACTTAGAGGACTCAAGTTTCATGCCAACACTGGAAGGTTGACATCATTCCATTTTTAAAACCGAGGAAGCTAATTTCAAGCAAGAAAGTGGCTGAGCCAGGTTGGATCTGTGTGAGCACCTACCCAAAGCCACGTTCTTCCCATTTCCTTTTGTAAAGGTAGAATCAAACAAGTGAAGAGGTCCCATTTCTCACAACGATTGGCAGAGTTTTGCCTAAAGGAGACAAATCTCCTTTTCTGTTCTGGAGTCAAGGCAACATGGACAGTCTCAATCAGAGGGGAACGAGGATCAGAAGATCATTCAGGAATCGACTCCAGGGGCAGATGTAGAGCTCCCGTGTATTCCAAGGCTTCTGGGGAAAGCACAGATGAACACGCTCCCATGCCTGCCATGGAGAGCGCTGAGGAGTCAGATGACCATCCTGTAGTGGTCAGCAGCCGGGAAACAGTAACCAAGATGTGCCTCAGAGATCCAAGCCCAGCAAGGACCTTGGGGAGCCCAAGTCACTCAGGCTTCCAGGGAGTGTCCTGGCGGCATCCCAGTGGGACCTGAGGTTTGCTACCCAGGGACTCAGCCTGCTGGCCTGCGACTACCCCAGCGGGGAGCGTGAAGCCACGAGAGCTGGTGCAGCTGTCTCTGCCGGAGGCTCAGGTAAGTTTCTTGTGGCACTCACTGACTGAGAGCAATTGCTCGGACAGTTGGCCAGGAGCATCCTTATGAGGGGAAATATTTAACCAGATTTAAAAATGTTTTTCCAAGGTACATCACCTCTCCTCTGCATTTTTCCTGGCCCCTCCCTTTACCGACACTGGAATCCCTCCGTTGAGGACTCAGCCTGGGGGAACTGAGGTGTCTATTTGGAAATGGAGCCAGATAATTCGAATGCTTCTGTTTGCCTAGCACTTGCACTAATCCCAATACCCAGAAAGAGGCTGGAATTCCCACCCCGCTGAGGGACGGTGGGTGGAAGCTTGGAGACGCTGAGCAAATCATGGAGGAATGTGGCTTGGGGCAGAGCTGGGCCTGGAATCCAGGTGTCCCCTGTATGGTCCTTCATGCCACGCCTGCAGCAGTCTGCGTGACGCTTGTGCAACTAGAGGAGAGGGTTCTTACATGCGCTCACACAGATTTATGGCACTGTCTCGCTTTCCCCAATGCTGAGGAGTGGGCAGGGGTGACTGTGTCTGTGAGCGCCTGAGGCTGGCCACCGCATTCTCTTGGAGCATCATCTCCCCACAGAGTTGCCCTCAGGAGTCTGGCCCTGGGGAGGGACAGCATCGAGTCACCTGTGATCCCAGCTCCTCTCCCCTGTCCAATCTCAGGAGCAACAAAGCCAAAGCCGAGGTTCTCGGGAAGAAAGTGGCTCCAGCTTCTCCCTCCTGGCTCTTCCTCTAGGTCACGGAGGCCCCAGGTGGTAGGAGGAATGTGATTCATGTCGGGGGTGGGTGGGGAGAAGGGCCCCCGCCGGGCATCACACAGTGGTCCCCTGCCCTCTGCTCTGCCGTCGTTGTTTAAACTTGATATCTCAGTGTCCAGCAGGATGCTGGACAAAATAACCTGGACCCATTCTCCCCACCCATCTGGGGAGCTGCATGGGACCTGGCCAGCAGCCTTCCTAATGTATTGCTGAGCTCCATGGAAAAGGGGGCGTCTCCAGGCTTCCCTGAAGGAACAGGAAAAGTCAGGGTGAATTATGGATGCTGTGTCTGGGCTGCTCGGGGCAAGGCAGGGCAGGCTTGGCAGTCCCCTGGGGCTGAGAGGCAGGACGTTCAAGGCAGATGAGCACTGAGCAGGTGAAAGCCCCTCGGGGGGGCCTGGAAAGGGGTGCTCTGGGAGTGAAGGGGCCGGGACAGCTGTCCAGGACACCTACACCACGCGCCTGCTCAGCCGCCAGGCACACGGTCCCGAGAAAGCGGCGACTTGGTCTGCTCCAGCGGCTGTGACAAACTGCTGTGGACCGGGAGGCTGAGGGACAAGAGTTATGTCACAGTCTGTGAATGAAGTCTGAGGTCAGGTGCTAGCATGATTGGGTTCTGATAGGCCCCTCCTCCAGGCTGCAGAGAGTCCCCTCCTCATGTGTCCTTCCATGACAAGAAGAGGGCAAGAGAGGTCTCCGGTCTTCCTGTTTGGTCTGCGCTGCGGGGATGGGATCAAGGCCTTGGGCATGTGGGTGGCTCCCCCACAGAACTACCTCCAGTCCTCTGGGGTCCCCTTTTATGAGGGCTCTGCTCTCGTGACCTAATGACCTCCCACAGATCCCCACATTTTGTTGGGGTTAGAGTTTCAACATGAATTTTGGGGGGACACAAATGTGCCCTCTACTGCAGAGGGGATTAGAATGAACACTCAGGACACTGGGCGACTCCTTCACCTTGGAGACTCCTGGCTTCACAGAACCCAGCTTCAAGAGACAGCCTGCAGGGAGAGGAAGGCACGCAGTGAAGAGCAGGATGAGCCAGCAGCACCTCAGCCCCTGGCCCTGGAGCAGCCAATGAGTAGAAGTGACCAGAGACCTCAGGGAATTAATGCTGAAAAGGAGTCAGAGACTGGCACATTTGGCGCTAGCCGTCATGGCCATGCTATGGGGTGGGTAAGGCACATGTCACTGTCGCTCTTTTGCAGGTGAGGAACTGAATCCAGAGTTCTGGGACTTAGGGCTCCAGGCTTCTCGTGGACACAGCTCAGCCTTGAGCCAGATGTATCCAGAGCTCCGGCTGCCCACACAGTCCCCTTATTGGCTGTGACTGCACCTTTGCACAGAAAAGTGGCTGCAGAGCACTAAACCTTGGTCTTGAGGACATTTTCCAGCCCTGGGTTCCACCAGCGCACACTTGGGAATCGGCATGCTGTGCTTGCTCACGTTCCTCAAAGCTGCTCTCAGCAGAGTGTCCAGTGGGAGGCTCCAAGGAAACTGTGTTACTATTTTAAAGATAAAAGCAGTTGGGGAAGCTGCTCTATTTCACTCTAGGGCAGATGCGAGAGATCCTGGGCAGTGGGACAGGAAGAAGTCACCAACAGGAACAGGCAGAGGCCCGGGCTGGGACCAGTGCTTCCTGATGCCGAGGGCTCCCGCCTGGACCAGAGTACTGAGGGAAGCCGCGAGCCTGGGAGCCCCACTCTGTGTCCACCTGGAAGCCAGGCTCGCCGGAGCTCTCCCTGGAAGCTTCCCTGAGGCTTCCAGGTCCTTGTGGGCACGCAAGGTGACCGTGAGCGGCCGGGGATCTGGCCACATCTCACACAGGGACATGGAGAGGCATCCCCTGCTGTGAGGCAGAGTGCACGTGTGGGTTGGGAGTCCGGGGTCCTTGTCCTCCCTCTGGGTCCCAGGCCATCCCGGAACTGTGCTGTCACCAGCCTTCTCTTCCCCCCAGGGCTGTGGCGGGCCCACCCTCAGGCTTCCCCAGCAGCAGTGTTCCCTCCAGAGGCCCCCTTCCTGTGCACCTGACCAGCTGGACCTCTGAAATAGGTCCTCAGTCAGGTTCCCTCCGTGGTCACCTGCCCATCCCCGGCAATGTATGGAACACATATTCCCCAGACCAGGGCACTGCCCACCGCCACACCCTGGAGCCAGGCTGCACATCCACCCCTGTCGGAAACTGTAGATGGTCAGAAACAAACTTGCCGGTGTTATTGCTGCCCTTTGGGGGTTTAGGTGGGCTTCTTCCTGCGTGAGAACCTGCCACAGTGAAAGGTTGGTGGAAAATGTTCCACAGAAGGTAAGTCCTCAGGCACCACTCAATGCACTGCTGCATCAGGACTGCTGTGAGAGCCTCACATGCAGAGGCGAGACCTGCAAGGGCAGTAGGCGAGGCCCTCGGGGACAGGAGACGAGACCCTCAGATACACAGAGCACCTACAACATGAACTGTCACAGAGAGACACTGGCATTCACGGACACTTGGAGCAGTCTTCCCTTTTAGATTTGAAAACACTCTTGTATTAAGTTTGATTATTAGAAACAATAAAAAAATACACTCACCTGTACCTCACTTCAGCTCCACCCAGGAAGAATTCCTCACAGTTACTACCTTCAGCTCTTACCCATTACGTCTCAAGTGTTCAAGTATTTCAACCAAATTGACAAGGTGCATTAAAATAATGGAAATCACAGTCTAGATCTCACACATCCTTTATCATCACCAAGAATGAAAATACAGATGGTCTGATAAATAGGCTACTGGACAGTATGGTGATTTTTACATATAGATAAGCAGTTCTGTTTGTAGGGCACTGGGCAAATGTAATATCCTTTTATATATTACACAATATACAAAGAAGTGACTTTTATCCTTTGGGGAAGCTATTGCCACCACTGCTGACTCTCACTAGGGTGCATTCTTCAAAATGACCAGCTAGCTCTAGAAGATACTTCTGTGATTGCATTTCTTCTAATACATACCAGTTGTGAACATAATACCCTGTTCAGTTGAACATTTAATAGAAATAACTTGTGTAGAAAAGTTTATGACATTTTCACAATTAATTTACGAATACTTTCAGACAATCTAAGCATTCATCCATTACTTTTTTCAAAAGAATAGACCCCTAAAAACATAACAACTTTTTCAAAGAGACAGCAGGTGGTGTATCTGTTGGTTGGCTGGTGTTCCTACTGGTGTCCACATACAGGGCCAGGGGACAAGCTGGGTTAATAAGATCATGTGTTTCACACTGTTAAGCCACCCAGTAGCCATTGCTGCCGCTCACAGCTCAGGAGGCTGGAAACCCAAGAGCATGGGGCTGGCATGCTGTGGTGGAGGGCAGAGGGCAAGAGAAGGCCTGACCCCTTTATAACTGACCCCCTCTCAGGATGACCAGTCCATTTCCCTGCAGCAGCAGCAGCAGCAGCAGCAGCAGCAATCGACTCCAAAGCCCCACAGGCTCACTACTCCTTAAAGGTCCTGCCTCTGGGCACTACTGAGTTAAGATGAAGTTTCTGCCCCTTGGACTTGGGGGATATACGCAAACACCAGCCAGGCCAATGTGAAGATGACACGTTTGAAGACTATTTCTGGCCTTTTGGGAAACACAGGAGATAGTTACTTTACCAAGGCCTCTTAGTTAGAAGTGTCTTAAACTCCTCCATCGTCAGCCCAAGTTTGTGTCCCCAGCTTAACCCAAGACGTCACTGTGCCAGGCAACCACAAGGCCACTTCCCTGATGCTCCTGACTCAGCAGCTGTACCCTGTCAGGGACATTCCTAAGTGTCTTGCATCAGTCCCTGGGTTTTTAATCATTCTAGTTGGTACCTGGTTTAGTACTTTAAAACTAAACTAAATATTAAAGTTTAGTACTTTAACACTTTTTACCTTATCAGAAGGGAACTACTCAAGTAGGTGTAGAAAAAGAAGCAAACCTTCTGCTGAAGTATCCGGGTTATTATAAAAATAAGCCTGGGCCAGAGGCAGTGTCTGCAGATGGAGAAGGTGCAGGCCCTCGGCTCCTAGGCACCCTGTCCCAGGGCAGAGGCTGGCCCCTGGGTGCTGACAGCCACCTGCCATCCTGGGAAAGGAAGGGGACGAGGGCTGGTCAGGGCTGAGGGTGGAGCTACACAATGCTCCTCAGAATCAGGTGTGTGTGTGTGTGTGTGTGTGTAAGCCGTGTTTAAATTTGTTTTTCACTTTACACACTCATGTCTCCATCTTTTTAAATCCCTTCCTGCTTTTATGGTCAGCGTCTGGTGGCCACCACAGCTCTGTGTCCCGTTCTTGCCTCACCCAGGTCAGTGCGTCCCAGGCATCTGGCCCTGAACCTCTGCAAGGTGCTTCTTGCTCACCTTCACAGGTCTGTCCTGGCCCGGGCCAAGGGCCACACGTGCTCTGGGATCTGGGTCGACCCACCCCACTTCCTACCCACGTATGAAGGATTTTGTGATCTTGCTTTTCCTGCCCCCAAGTTTAATCTTTTCGGGTTGTTTTGCCTCTGTGATCCTCGATATTTTCTCAGCTTTTATTTGCAAATTTGGTCAACTTCAGTGTGACTTCAAAGTCTGCAGCAAGAAACGGACGTCAGCACTGGAGGACCGTGGAGCAACGGAGAGAGAGCGGGCTGAGGGTGACACGGGTCCTGGGCCTCACTGCTGAGCCAGCCCCTCTGAAGGGCATGAATGCAGGGCTCTGCTTTGTGCCGTCGCTCCTCCCGGTCTAAGGATATCAAGATTTGGAGACCCCATGACACTTCCTTCCTGACTCCTCCATTTAGTACATAGCTACAAAGAAAAGGAGGCTCTTTGTTCTCATCTGTTTACCTGCCCATCCATCCGTCCATCCATCTGTTCACTCAGCATTCCCTAAGTCACAGCCAGCAATGTGCCAGGTGCCGCTGTCCCTGTTCTGGGTCACACCTGGGGAAAGTTGCAGTCCTGCCTAGTGTCAATGCCTGAGGCCGCACCTGGTGTATTTCTGACCTGCACTGTGGCCTCAGCCTTGTTCTGGCCCCAGCTGTACACAGGTGGACGCTGGCGTCACTCTGCCTCAGTTGCTGCAGGCATCTCTTGTTTCCTGCCCTGGTTTCTCCACCTCCACGCAGGGCGGGCCCCACCCTTGAGGAGCACACGGAGGTCTTAAAATGACAGATGTTATCTCCTGGGGCAGACCTAGACCAGTGAGTTACAGGAGACGCAAGGCAAGTGCTTGCCTCTCAGAGGCGTTTTCCAAGGACCTCAGAGGGCCACCACAGCAGGGCCAGCGTGCAGATCGCCTTGCTCAGTTGTCCATGCTTCCCTGCTGGGACACTCGTGGTCTCCTCTGGGCCCTGGTGCCTCTTCCCAAGAGGACCTTCTAGGCAGCAAGCTCTTGCTGTTCAGGTCAGCTGCTTTCCCTGAACAACGAGGTCTCCACCCCACTGCAGTGAGATGGAGGAGGTGCATGCAATTCTTCTTCTTTCTTCTCCCTTCTCCTCCTCTTTCAGATTCCAGAAGCATCAATTTTTATTTTGCCCCTCATTTCCTGAAGGCTAAGGGTGCCCTAGAAACCAGTCGGAATCCGAGGGGGAGAGAAGGAAGCATGGGATGGGGCCCAAATGGAGCACCCCCCAAGCCAGGACTAGCACTTCTCAAGCCAGCATGGCTCTCCTCAGACCCTTCCTCGGCAATCGAGAGGGCTAGTCTCCAGAGACTGAGGTTGGGGAGAAGAAATGAAAGGAAAAGGAAACAAACTGAATGCTACTCCACGTCACCTACTGTCCCAACTTCTGCCTTACTTAATTGATCCCCTGGCCTTGAGGCTGCAATCTTCACTCGCATGACATCATGGAGCAGAGATTCACTGTATCTCAGTGGTTTGTGTGCCCTTAGTAGTTATCACAAAGACACACAGACAGTAGGTGCTCAGCAAAGACTGTTGAAAGAGCATGAACTCTGAGGCTTGCAAAGTTCAGGGTCAGTCCACAGTGAACTGGAAGGTAAGAGGAGCATGGATCTGAGTCAGAACTGTTTGGCTTCAGTACCTGCACAGATTGCACAGTGCAAAGCAACGTCTGTATGTCTCTTGTTAAAACTGAGGTCAGTGCAGTGTCTACACTTGCCCCTGTGGTTCTGAAGCCTTTGGAACTGCTTTGCAGGAAGAATTTAGAAAAGTTTGGAGAAGTAGCCTAGAAAAAGCTTACAATACTGTAAGTGGAGCTCAATAGCCAATTCTAGTGGTAGCTCAGAAGACCAGAATGTTGATAGGAAACACTGTGCTGATTAGGTTCTTGATGGAACAAGACTCCATTGGGAATTGGACTAAAAGCCATTCATGTTACATTCTGGCAAATAATATGTTTATATTTTGTCCATGCCCTGAGTGTAACTGAGTAACATGTGACTGAGTGTAAAGGTGATGGACTGATTGATTGAGTGGAGGACATTCCAAGGCAGTACAACAGTCAGGCTCTGGTCTGATTATTGAAAATAGCTTTTGTCCAGGTTTATGGTGAGAATTCAGACAAAATGCAAAGCAGAATGATGCGAAAAACCTGCAATTTGACCAGAAAATGAGCCTCTTAAAGTTCAGGTTAAGTTGGTTTCTGAAAAGATTAACACCGTTAAAAAGAAGCCAAGTAACCGGACAAGGGGGTGCCTACCTGTAATTCCAGATGCTAGGGAGGCTGAGGCAGGAGGATCATGAGTTCAAAGCCAGCCTCAGCAACTTATCAAGACCCTAAGCAACTTAGTGAGACCCTGACTCAAAATTAAAAAGGGCTAGGGATGTGGCTCAGTGGTAAAGCCCCTCTGGATTCAATCCCTAGTACAAAAGAAGGAGGAGGAGGAGGAGGAGGAGGAGGAGGAGGAGGAGGGGAGGAGGAGGAGGAGGGGAGGAGGAGGAGGAGGGAGGAGGAGGAGAAGGAGGAGGGGAGGAGAGGAGGAGGGGAGGAGGAGGGGAGGAGGAGGAGAAGGAGGAGGGGAGGAGGAGGGGAGGAGGAGGAGAAGGAGGAGGGGAGGAGGAGGGGAGGAGGAGGAGAAGGAGGAGGGGAGGAGGAGGAGGAGGAGGGGAGGAGGAGGAGGAGAAGGAGGAGGGGAGGAGGAGGAGGAGAAGGAGGAGGGGAGGAGGAGGGGAGGAGGAGGAGAAGGAGGAGGGGAGGAGGAGGGGAGGAGGAGGAGAAGGAGGAAGGGAGGAGGAGGAGGAGAAGGAGGAGAGGAGGAGGAGAAGGAGGAAGGGAGGAGGAGGAGGAGAAGGAGGAGAGGAGGAGGAGAAGGAGGAGGAGAAGGAGGAAGGGAGGAGGAGGAGGAGGAGGAGAGGAGGAGGAGGAGGAGAAGGAGGAGGGGAGGAGGAGGAGAAGGAGGAGAGGAGGAGGAGGAGGAGGAGAAGGAGGAAGGAGGAGGAGGAGGAGGAGGAGAGGAGGAGGAGGAGGAGAAGGAGGAGGGGAGGAGGAGGAGAAGGAGGAGGAGGAGGAGGGGAGGAGGAGGAGAAGGAGGAGAAGGAGGAGGGGAGGAGGAGGAGAAGGAGGAGGGGAGGAGGAGGAGGAGAAGGAGGAGGGGAGGAGGAGGGGAGGAGGAGAGGAGAAGGAGGAGGGGGAGGAGAAGGAGGAGAAGGAGGAGGGGAGGAGGAGGAGGAGAAGGAGGAGGGGGAGGAGAAGGAGGAGAAGGAGGAGGGGAGGAGAAGGAGGAGGGGAGGAGAAGGAGGAGAAGGAGGAGGGGAGGAGAAGGAGGAGGGAGGGAGGAGGAGGAGGAGGAGGAGGAGGGGAGGAGGAGGAGGAGGAGGAGGGGAGGAGGAGGAGGAGGAGAAGGGAGGAGGAGAGGAGGGGAGGAGGAGGAGGAGGAGGAGAGGAGAAGGAGGAGAGGAGGAGGGGAGAGAGGAGAGGGAGGGGAGGGGAGGAGGAAGGAGGAGGGGAGGAGGCCATGCTCTGTAATGGGACCATAGGAAAGACATCTTGAGGACATCTCAAGAAATGGCCAGACTCCCCAGACTCCAGGGTAAAAAACATTTAAACTCACTTGAAAGGGTTTGTTTTGAGAAGAGACCCCTGGAGCACCCTGTTAGCACAAGGACACTTAGAGTTACTTCCTGTGGATTTGTTCCCCCTGGTTGAGCCATTCAGGCACTCAGAGGGCACTGCAGCCAGGTTCCAAGTGGGCCTGGCTACTGCTCCCCTGGTGGCCGTCTTGGGTTGCCACATGGTTCTGAAGGCATGCAGACCGAAGGACCATGGCGTCTTTCCCCAAGATTCAGAGGGAAGACGGGAGGCCAGGGAGCGCATGGCAGCCCCTGAGGGGAGACACATGAAGATATGGGTGTGCAGCCAAAGCTGCGAGGAGCCCCCAGGAAGTCAGAAGCCAGGAACTATGCCAAAGACAGAGGGAGGTGGCGGGCAGAGCTAGGCCAGGAGGCCATCAAGGCAGTAAGGTCACATAATGCTAACTGAGACCCAGAGGCCAAACGTGGAGCACCAGGAGCTGATGCTTGCCCTCTGAGGTTCTGGTCCTTCTGGAACCAGTTCTTCCCTCTAGTCCACTCCTTCCTTTGGGAACAGAAGTGTTAATCCTGTGCCATCGCATCTTGGTAGTGTGTAACTTGGTGTTTTGGGGGGTGGGGTGGGTTTCACTGGGGATTGAGCCTAGGGGTGTTATACCACTGAGATTCATCCTCAGCCAAGGCTGGCCTCAGTTATCATCCTCCTGCCTCACACGCCTGGTTAGTTGGGCTTACAGGGGTGTGCCACCATGCCTGGCTTATTTTATTTTGTTTTCACAGGAGCTCACAGCTGAGTTTGTCTTGGTCTCAGAGGCAAATTCAGTCTTAGACTTTGGAGCAGCCCAGGAGCTACTGACTCTGGGGTGGACTCATGCATTTGCACTGTGAGGTGAACACCAGTCTTTGGGGGCCAGAGGTGGACTGTTAGGGCTGGGATTTCAAATGTCCTCCCACATGTGCTGGAGGGTTGGTCCCCGATACAAGTGTCCGGAGGTGAGGCCTTTGAGAGGAGACAGGATTATAAAGGCTCTGACCTCATAATGGAAAATGAGGACTAATAATCAATCTGTCATGCAGCAATTCTGGGAGGCGCTTCTTTAACGAGATGATGTCCTCCAGCCCCCTCAGGAACAAATTTTAACTAAAGTTACGTCCCCCTCCTCTCCTCTAACCTTTCCCCTAGCACCCCACCCCCATGGTTAACAAGGTATTCCAAATTCCAAAGACAGCCCTCAGCAGGGCCTCCCCTCTCCTCAGTGGGTATGGGTCTACCTGCAAAGACCATGCAGACGCCGGCCACAGGAGGTCACAGTTCCCTTTGACGTGATGAGCAGGCTGCAGAGGCTCAGGCCTGGGAGGGGCGCTGTTGAAAGAGGGCGAGCCCCAGATCTCCTGTGGTTTCTGTCCCCCTGTCCCCTCTCATGGAAGCCCCAGATCTCCTGTGTTTCTCGTCCCCCTGTCCCCTCTCATGGAAGCCGTGGCGTCCAGGAGCTTTGAATAACACTGTTTTTCTTTATCAACCTCGGGCTCCTGAGCTTCAAGCAGACAGAACCTTCATTTCCTATACACGTCTTTGGCAAAAGCCAACCGGGAGGAAGAGAGCCCCTCTGAGCAGGGGGGCAGTGGTGCTCTCGGGCAGGAACAGCCCTTCTTCTGTCGCACTGCTTGTGCTACTGGAAACTGCCGCTGGAATCTCAGGGAAACCCCAGGGTTGCAGAGGAGTCTCGCCCGCGGTCCCCGTCCCCTCCCCTCATGTTCTTGTGGTCTTGCTCCAGAGCATTCCAGGAAAGACACAGGACAGTAAAAGAATAGCAAAATTTAGTGAAGGGACAGGGGCAGACGGATGTGCGTGGTGGGAACACGAGGTTAAGAGTTCTATACCGTGGCCACTGTGCTGACGCCACATGCTTCTCCAAGAAGCAATTTACTTGCAGTCATGCTTGGCTCTAAGTGGACAGGATGTATGACATTCCTCAGAAAACCCCCTGTTATCTGCAGGAGAAATGTGGCCCAAAATAATAATAAGAGAGACCCAAGGGAGATAAAGATAAATCCTCCTAACCACAAAATCTGTAAGAACAGGTCAGCATGGGACAAAGTGACCTAGAGTTGTCATGGCAGTGGGGACTTGAAAGTCGGATGTCATCCTGTCAGTCAAAAGTGGACCTTGGGGGACTCTCTGGAGCCTTCTGGGATCCCTATAAAGCTGGAGTGTAGGGGTCATGCTGTCCTCTCCTCTCCTCCCTGGAGAGTGCCCCTGTTCCCTTTTCCTACCCCTTCATAATCTCATGCCTGTTACTCCGAGTGACATGTCTGGAATCCTTCTGTGATCTTGTGACTGGATCACAAGAATTGGGGTTTGAGGGCGAGGGGTGGGGTTTCTTCCTGATGGCTCAGTTTCCCGGAAGACACTGGCCTGTAACACTCTCAGTCCCCTCCTGGGGGTCCAGCTCTTCTCACTTACATGAACCCTACTCTTTTCACTCTTCCCTTTCATTCTCACCTGTGGATTCTGACTTTCAGATCTGTGAGGAAGGAACCTAGAAGGAAACTGGCGAGGCCTGAGCCCTGGCCACCCCATTTGCCAGCAGAAGCAGGGAATCGAGTTTCATCTCCAAACTCGGGGGTTTTAAAGGATCAGAAAAGGGGACAAGGGGCACTCTCAGGGGAGAGAGTGGATCTCTCAGAGAGGATGGTGTGCCCCTCCTGCCCTCCAGTTTTGTTTTGGGTCCTGGGAAGTTTCCAGAGAGTTCCCCCCCAGGTCCACCTCTTTAATAGCAGGATGACATCAGACTTCCAAGTCCCCACCGCACAAGGTAAAGGGCCAGGGCAGCTCGGAGTCACTGGGTCCATGCTGACCACTTCTAATTGGAACCTGTTCTTGCGGAGTTTACGGCTGGAGTCTTTATCTCCCCGAGTTCTGGAATCAGGTCTGTGTCAGGGTCACAGCCACCTGCCTTCCGCCCAGGGTAACCTGTGCCCTTCTTATGGGCATGGGGGCCTGCATTTCTCCTGCGGATGACAGGTGGCTTGCCTGAGGAATGCAGCAGAGCCTTTGACTTAAGCCTGGCAGGGCTGCAGGTAAATTGCTTTTTAAAAGAAAGCATTTGGGGATCAATAGGGTGGGCCCGTTGGCAGAACTGTCCCCCATGTTCCCACCACTCACATCTGTCTGTTCCCCAACACCGGCAGCTGCCCAGGGACAGATGAGAGAAGGCTACTGACTCAGCCAACAGGAGGCCAGCATCTCCAAGAAGATCCTGCAAACTCGATGCCGCTGCGGGAGCTTCCCATTGGTGGGACCTGACTGGAATCCAAACTTGAAGCCATGAGGGGCTGCCTGACCCCTGGCTGGATTAAAGACAGTGTACTGGTGCTGAGAAGTGTGAACATAAGACAAGGAACTCATCAAGGCAAGTGAGGATCCCTCTGGATTTTTAGAAACAATTTATTAGGCATACTGAAAGTACAGGAACGCTCAACTAGAAGACCCAGAGAACAGGAGGATGGTCAACATGATCTTTAGGGCAAAATTCCCCCACTATTCAAAAAAACTTCAAAATGTGAAGGAGCTATAGAATAAATCCTTCCCAACTGGCAGATATTGCCTTTAGAATCTATAATGCAAGAGAAATAATAACATCCAACTTTACACACTGTTCAATAATCCATCTTTGATCTGCTGAACAGAGTGGTTTTTGGTAAATTGTATGAAATCAACGCGAAGATACAACTTCAATGCTGTGAAAACCTATTTTTAAATCATCCTGGTAACACTTAGTGGGTCATTTTGTGGTTCTAGTGCTGTGAAGTAAGCACTCTAACAACACCTTGCTTCCTTTCGCTTCCTTACACATGAAAAAGTCTGTTTGAGGGGACAGGTGACTCCTGATGTGCTCATCATGAGAGAGAGAGAGAGAGAGAGAGAGAGAGAGAGAGGCCAGAGTCTATATGCCACCAAAATGGGGAGAATGCAAAGGAACATTCTTCCCTCTTCTAGTAAGCCAGATGCTACTCTAGCCTCCCACTGTGGAGTCTACCCTTGCCCCAGGTCATCCAGAGATTGAGTCGAAGTAGAGGGTGTCTAGTGGTAGGCTGGGACCCACGTCAGATTATGACAACCTTGTAAAGGGCTGTGCCTGAGGTTTCATTCTGTAAATGAAAACAAAAACAAAACACAAACAAACAACAACAACAACAAAACCAGTCAGATGTACTGTGAAGCTAATGACGCTTAAGCTCCAGGCCTCCCACAAGGACAGGCCATTTCCAAGTTACAAATCTCTCATTCCTGCAAATTCTCTAAATCCATGATCATGTACTTATTGGAAATGAAATGCCTGTCTCTTTCCATTCTGACCTCCCTCCATCTTCTTTCATGGTAGTGGGTGCTGAAGTGGCAACAGGCTGTCTGAACCAGGCCATGGCGGATCGAGGAGGGGATAAGTTTATTGAAGATTGAGTGATGGATATATGTGACGTTTCATCAAGTTTGAGAAAATTTCTACTGAATTTTCTCATACCATACATAAGCTGCTTGGAATTCGGGATTTTCCATAGTGATCTTTGGCACAGCATCCACAAATGTCCAGTAGCCAGGTGTGTTCAGGGGCATTTTAGTTAATCTATCAGTAAGAAAATAAAGCTTCAGTCCCACATTTAGACAAAAGGGAATACAGAGATTGGATTTCCCATCCTATAAGAAACAACTCCAGACAAAATAAGTGAAAGAATAATCTTTAAAACAAACTAGACATCAGGGACAAAGGACGGTGGGCACTGGGAGAGGAGGAAGAGAACTGAGCGGTGGAGCTTGGGAAGAAGAGATGGCGGGTTCTGACTGAGGTGTGCAGAGGGCTGGGAAGAAGGGAGGGGGAAGGCAGGAGAGAACAAACTTTGAGGTCACTGAGCGGCCCCTGGGGTCTTCGGATGTGAGGAAACTTCCTGAGCCTGGCAGAAGAACTGCCTGGAAGGATCAGAGGGAAAAATACCCAAAGTGTGCACCTTTACCAAAATAATACGTGGCGGGGATGTCTCTGCCTCAGTAAAAGCAAAATGGACCCTGGGTTAACTGCTGCTCTCATCCACTGAATGCAGTTGGAAGGAAAATCCTGAAAGGACAGAATTGCTTCAAGGTAAGTTAATCATGTCCCCAACAAAGCTCCATAATATTTACAGGAGTGCAAAAATGACCAGCACTCAGCACAAGTCAGCTGCACACGTCTTCCATCCAATAAAACAACAGACACAACAAGAGGCAACAGGAGAAAAGGAAGCCGACCCAGAAATGGAGCAGGTGGTAGGAGATGGGAAAGGACCCTCGACGGTGTCCCCTGCTCAAGGAGTCAGAGCAGAGACGGAACATGCTGAGCGCAACTCAAAGCTCCAAGTCCGACTTTCAGAAATGAAAACCCTGTGTGAGCTGAGAGATCAGCAGGCGGTCATGGAGGATAGGGAAAAGGACCGGTGAGCCAGGAGACACAACAAGAGGGGCCACCCAATGAAACTGGAGAAAGAGAGACTTATCAGAGCAACGGCGACTATGGGACAATTTGAAATGGTCAAATATGTATAACTGGAGTCTTTGAAGGAAAGAACAGAAAGGAAAGAAAAATTGCTAGAAGACAAAAATGGCTGAAAAATCGTGATTCTGATTTAAAAGATCATGAACTCAAAAATCTAAGAAATTAAAAGAACCAAAGTGTGCATGTGTGCACACACAACACAAAAACTACACTACAATACATCACAATCAAATGGCACAAATCTGGTAATAAGGAAAAAAGCTTAAAAGAAGCCACAGTCAAAGACATGTAGAGGGACAATAGGTAAGGACAACAAATTCCTCCCTGAAAATGGTTGGGCTAAGAAACAGTGAGACAATACTGTGAACAGTACAGTGAGACAAAACAGTGAGACAAAGGAAAAAAACTATCAATTTAGAACTCTATGTCCAGCAAAAACATCTTTCAAGGTTGAAAAAAATGAATGACGTTCAGTCACATAAGCTGAACACCTTCAGTACCAGCAGCTGCACCACAGAAACACTGAAACACCCTCTGCAGTGGCACCAGAGAAGGAATCTAGATGGAGAAATGTACAGACTTTGCTTATTGATTAAACCTCTTTAAATACCACTGACTAATGTGAAGACAGCCACAATGCACTTGGGGTTTGGAACATCCCTAGAAGTGAATCACATGATGACAAAGCACAAAGACTGGGAGGTAGGGAAGAAGCAGGTTGGGAAATCTTCTACGGGAAGAGGCAGAATATCACTTGCTTATTATGGAGAAAGACATAGACCCCGAGCCCTGTAGTGCCCACTAAATAATAAGACAAAGTTACAGCTAATGACCCAGCAAAGGAGAACAAAATCATAGAAAATGTCCAGCTAATCAGCAAGAAGGAAGAAAAAGATAAAATGGAGAGCAAAGAGCAGATGAAGTGAGAAATAAATGAGATTTAATCCAACCATATAAGCAATCACATTAAATGTGAATGATTTAAATACCTTGATTAAAAGGCAGAGAATATCAGATTGGGGAAAAAAATCTATACTCAGATATATGTCAACTACAGGAAACACACTACATATGGTAACACAAATAGGTAGAAGTGAAAGCCATTATTGCTTGCTTTGGATCTGCAATGTCCTGCAAAGGCTTGGTCCTCAGCTCGGTGCTACTGGAAGGTGGGGGAAACCTGTAAAAGGGGGACTGGTGGAAGATTTTAGGTCAGTGGGGGTATGCCCTTGAAGGGGATGGACCTCAGGCCTTCCTCTTCCTCTTTTCTTTTACTTCCAATCCATGAAGCAAATGGTTTTGCTATGTCCTCTTACCATGATGTTGCCTCACAGGCCCAAAGAAATAGGGCCAATCAACCAAGGACTGAAACCTCTGAAATCATAAGCCAAAATAAATCTTTCCTTAAGTAAGTTGATTGTCTCAGGTATTTTGTTACAATAATAGAAAGCTAATAAACACAATACTAAAACTGATCACAAGAAAGAAGCGATTATTACATTAATATAAAAGAAGTAGGTTTTATAGTACACAAAGAGGATCATTTAAAAAATGATAGGGGGGGGGTAAGCAAATCAATCCTCTACATTTATTTACCCAAAGAGAAACCAAAATTGATAGAACTGTAAGGTGAATAAGACAAAGAAGCAATTATAGTCCTTCCTCTCTCCTCCTTTGTCAAAAAGCCATGGATTCCTGTGAGGCGGATGGTCAGCTTGTGTGGAAGGTGGGCCCAGGCACCTGGAGATGGGTTAGTGCAAGGAATATGGGAAACCAGGGTCTTGAGGGGAGGAACTCCTACAGGAGCAGAGAGCCATGGACAGCCCTATGGTGCTGGACTGGAGTCTAAGCTATCAATGTCAGATCAAGAAATTCAACATGTAGACAGAAGATTCAGAATTAAATCCAGATGTGAATGCATGTGTATTTTTCCCTTCATGTCTGACTGCTGACAGGCTGGGGCATTCACGTGTGTTTCCAATGAGCATGTATTAGGTCCAGGTGGAAGTTCCCACACCGTTCTCCACCAAAAGGAATCTGATTCCCTAGGGACAAGGCTGGTTTCAGAGCTATGTCAGGGAAAGAATGAGAGAGGATTCCTGTAACATCCTGTGCCCAAAAGTAAGAATACAGGAAGAATAAAGACACATATATAAGGACAGGGAAACTGTTCTGAACTCAGCACTGCTAAATTTAGACTAATTTGAGCATCAAATTTAAAAAAAATGATGGCAACTGATTATAACCCTTTGAAGGATATAGGAATCCATGAATCCACATCACATACACATGGGGTCAAGAAAACTAATGGCAATAACAGAACATTCTTTCCTTCTAGTAGAAAGCCCACAAATAATAAAGGAATGGTGGGATAAGGAAATCTCTATTTGGCAATGACCATAAAAACGTTGCAGGCAAGAAACATCAACAGATGCCCAAATTAGTGGGTACTCCCAAAATAACTCCTCACAAAATTTCTATGAAGAGGGAAAAGCTTGGTGAAATTATTGAAATTATCACACCAGTAACAGGGCAGATGGGCACCCAGGCCACCCACTCACTGGGTGACCTGAAGGGAACACAGCTTCATGGCATTCTGGCCCCAAGCGCAATGCTCTTGAGGAAACTCCAATTAAGGGACATGCCAACAAAGGATCTGTTCATAGTTGTCCAAATGATCAAGGCCATGAAAGTCAGAGACTGAGGAGTATTCCAAATTGAAGGAGACAAGAGGATACTGGGTTGCCTGAGAATGGGGCAGGAGTAAAAGTGAAAAACAGCATGGGGGACAGGTCTGTTATCGTCCTACAACATCACCACAGGCAGCGTGCCAAGCTGCACCTACAATGAGCACTCAGTGCCAGCTGATGCCCTCATCAGGCAACTACATACACTGAGGTGACCCAATGGGCACTTCAGCAGCACCAGTGACACACACACCATGTCAAAACGATGATGGCAGTACATGAGTGCTTGTCACTTATAAAGGGACTTGTCAATCTAAAGCTGGCCACTGGCACATTTCTATTCTCCTTGAGCTTGTTGAGACCCATGCAAAAGTTAAAATATACTGTGCATCTCTAACTAAATAGCTGCACTGAAATCTGGGGAATATATGCAGACATATTTACTGTTTCCTACTATCACCAGCTAAAAACAACTAGGTTGGTGGTCCCCCACCTCCAAGATTTCTTTGTTGTAATTGTTTTTCAAATGCTTAATAGGCCCCTTCTTTTTTTCTGGCCTGGAAACATATGAATAATGGACTCTACTCTCAGGCCCCTCCTTGTCTAGTGGAAGGACCTGGATGAAACAGAAAGCAGCAAGTGCACTGATGGGCCGTCAGGAAGCACTACTCTGGGCTAGGAAGAGGAGTGAATGGAAAGGGCCAGGAAGCATTTCCTGGAGGAAATTATGCCAGCCACAGTAAGTAGGGCTGAAGATACTCTGCTGGGCAAAATGCAGGTTTGTGTTATCTCAAGGCAGATGGCCAATCAAGGGGTCCTCCTGGTGGAAGATGTGGGCCATAGCCAACTGACACTTGAATTCATGCTATGGTGTTTGTATCCCACAAGAATCCTCCTCTCCAGCATCTGCCATGCCCGAGCAAGACCTGCCACCCACCTTTCTTAGTTCATCAAGAACTGAGCCAAGATTCAGCCTCGGGCAGGATAAAGTCCCAAACATTGGGGCTGTGGTTTTGTCACTACGGCATTTACTGTCATGAGTGTGTGCTGATGACCTAGGAAGATGAGACACGAGTGCGACAAACTCAAACCCCCCAAAGATATTATTTCTAAGAGAAAAGGAAACTTTTTAAAACAAAATGATATCCATTCAGTGGCTAATTGAACAGCAGGGTAAAGGGTGAAAATTAAAAATCGTTGTCCCTGTAGTGTATTCAAGACACTTTTAGGCAGCCATTCCCAAATAGGCCAATTTGGATATCAACAAAGGAAAACAAGGAGGTGAGAGTCATGGCACAGGGGCTTGCATCCATTAGCCCATGAGCACCTCTTCCCTTGGCTCTAGTGCCTTGTCTTCAAGTCAGCCTGGTGAAATACCTACAGCTCCACTCTCCTGTTACGGGAAAACTAATATAAAAATAAAAAGAGAGGCTGCATCCCATGTTCCCCAAAAGCCTTGCTAGAATGAAAAATACAAGGCTGGAAGCCTTAGGTTAGGAAAGAGAGCCAGCCTATCAATTGTCGTGCTGAAGCACCAATGCAGAGTGCACGGCACTGTCTTTTTAGGTATTCATATCCCCTCACATTCACCTTAATAATACTACTTTCAAAGTAAAGGAAAAGGTGAATTAAAAGCTACTACTTTGAATAGAAATGAAAAAGGTGGACAAGCAAGGTAGCTGCCTATCTAGTTTTAATTACCATATATTTAATACACACTTGATTCTACAAGAAACCACGAACTGGGGAAAACCAAATATCTCCCATAAGTCTTAAGTGGACATCCATATTACCCCAACAGGAGGCCTTTCTCCTTACTTTCATAAATGCAAATGCTACTAATCGTTACCATCAAAGTGCAAAACGTAACGAAATCATGACTCAAAGCAAAATACAGTACAAATTTATTGACTCCAATCATTCTTAGTTAAGATTTAAGCAAAGTGAACAGACAATAGAATTAGGTACAAGTAAGCAATGGATTAACATTAGATATTCTATTTTACTATGAATTTTCAGTCCAAAAAAGCTTATTCCTAAAAAAAGTGATTTACTCCAAAGCCTAACGACAAAAACATATTACAAAACCACTCATTCATTTTTCTTTAAACAATAAGCATATATTCAATGCAAACTGTGAGACAGTTTTGTATTTTTCAGTAACAAATTATCCATCTTTTGAGAATTAGTATTAACCAAGAATAACTATGGAAGTTCAGATAGTACAAACAAATGACTAAAGAATTCTGATTCAATTATTGTAAAGATTTACAGTAAAATGCTTTGGTTCCCCAAAGCCTGTCTCTGAAAGGAATTTTTGAAATACCTGATGTTCACTCTTTCTCCTCCAGAATCTAAACACTGAGTTTCCTCCTGTCGTATGGAAATGTCCTAGGTTGCAGCACTCCCTGGTAAACACTGAAAGAGCCCATTCGAAATCACGCAAACATCAAACTTCTTAAAGTGCTAGAGCCACAAGAGGAAAATGTATTTCTAAAACTTTAAAAAGCTTAGTAGCCAGTGTTTGAACTTATTAAAGAATGTGTATTATCATTATTTAAATCAATGTTTATAAAAAAAAAACACCAATGAGATATCAGAAACTGACAAACTGACTTGTAATATTCCAATAGTTAATTGAATGAAATTTATCAAGAAATCTGTTAAGAGTGACACCTAATTATTTATATATAAGAAAATTAAAATTTTTTACTTTTTGTAGTTCTGAATTATAGTTGCACAGGTGTGTATGCACCCAAGAACCCAATCTGAGGGAACAAAGGCCAACTTCAAGTCTGTTCTGTCTCTTCCACACCCTGACTATTCAGCCAGGCAGGAGACACAGCCATGGGGACTCCAGGGAAGGGCACATTCCATTCTTGCCCCAGAGCTGCTACTCTCATTAGCACCAATAGGGGCTTTGTGTGGATTTAGGTGATAACCAATTAAGTGTTGGACACATTTTTACAGAGAGAAGGCTATATGACCCATTCCAAACAGAAACAGGAACACATACATCTCCCCACAAATGCCAAAAACATCCATTACTGAACTGCTAGTTGAACATTTTTGTAAAATTATAAATGCATACTAACTAGTCTTAAGCATGAATATTCTATTAATCTTGAAATATTACTATAAAATGCACAATATTTGTTACCTCCATTGCTTACTCTGATAAAAAACACTTTTATGTTACTCCCTCCTTACCTCACATAAAAGGATTCAATAACAAGTTCTCAGATTAACAAAGAATATATTAAAACATTTTACATTCTTTCCACACTGCGTAAAAAAGCAGGCATCCTGAATACTTACAAGGAATAAATGAGTTTTCTACATTTTCAAAAATTAATTACAATCAGAAAAAACATTTACAAGAATATCTTTACCATCTAAAGGAGTTGCAACAATGAAAGACCAATTTATTACACCAAATATTTGCCTACTGGCTGAGATAAACATTCTTTAAAAAACTGTTTACTGAATAAATCGATTAATGTGTCTTTCATTATTTTACTTCTTAACATTTAAAATAGTTACATGAGTGGAAGCATTTTTTTTGTTGTTGTTTCTGACCACCAAAATAAACTCTTTCAGCCTAATGCTTTTAAGGTACATTATAAAAAGTAATATAAAATCCAGAACTGCATTATAAATGATTTTTGGTTCAAATTTTTATTTGAAATCTTATACTTCTTGCCTAGACAAAAAAATGTGACCAAGACAAAACACTGGTTAATTTTTAAAATCTAACAGATATGCAGAGCCTATATTGAGATCAAAAATATTTTTTTACTGATTAACAGTATTACTTAAAAAATCTTCAAAAATGTAGCATAAAGGTTCAAGTCCTGGGACACTGAATCTGCAATGCCAAGATTATTCTGTATCGTGGAGTTATCACAGATATGCCAACAGTCATGTAGGCAACTGTCTTCTGAATTGGCAGCTAGTGCTCAGAGTAAGAATGACCACATTAACAGGGAATGAATTACATATGCGATAATCCACCATGATGTCTCTTTCATTAAAGGTCATATGCTTCAGTTTCATCTGTAAAATGCATAGATTTCTTCAAGAAAATATAAAGATGGCAAGAATCAGTAACTGCAACGTAATTTTATTTTCCTTTCTTCATCAAATTTGAAAACAAAATAGAAATAATTACTAAAATATTTGGGGATTTTTTAATAGCTTTTTCAAGTGAAAGGATAAAAGGCAAATTTTCATATATAATTTCTATAATATACAAAGTCAATTAGTATTTTATAAAAATGACTGTTTCAATAAAAAGAATATCTCCCCCACTATTGATATGGAATGTTGATGATGAGACTGATAGGTGGAGTTCTCTTCTATTAGAGCACAAATTGAAAACTATTTCTCAATCATCATAGTTGACTTTTCTAATTTGAAAGAATACCTAGTTAAAAAAGTATAAACTTGGAGTCTTAATTCGTGTCACTACCTACAAAGGATTTCGTGGTTTCAGTAATATTTCTTTTATATATGTAACCCTCCCCATAAAAGTGAAATAAAAATTTTCCCTTCTGAAACACCTGAATGAACTTTGGATAACACTTACTAAAAGGCTTTTAATTACAACTGTCACAAAATAGGAAAAGAACAACAACAACAACAAAAGCCCAAACCCTATTACCAAAATAAGTAGCAAAAAATCAGTTTTGGACCCTTTAAAAGTGCTTTGACACATATGTTTGATTATTAAGTAGTGGCCTAGAGCAGATGGTTCTGTTACTGATATTTTAACCACTATAAACTCCAACTCATCCTAACAGAAGTCTTCATAAGAGACAGAGAGGCAGGAGAAAGGTGTATCATACACATTGTTCCTGGGAAGTACGTCTGAAGTACAAGGTGGGGCTTCCTCCTCTGCTGAGGTCTCTAGAAGGAAGTGGTGGTTCAGAACATAGTAGAGTGGCTGTACTGGTTCCTAGTGGTGGGATCTGTCTACACACTTGTCCCCACCTACCTGTCACACTAATGTTGAATTCAGAATGAGTACCATGTCAGCTTTGCATTTTGTTCCAATTATACTGACTTTCAATCTGTGACAACATAAATTGGAGGAAACCAAACATGCACAGTCCTTTCAACGCAGGTCTGATTTAGACTGTGATACAGAGGTCTCTATGACACGCCTGTTGCAGCTGAAGCTCCTGGAAAAGTGTGGACTCCTGTAAATTGTATTTTCATTTCTGTGTCTTCCTTGGAGCATGACCATTATTTGATATACTAAGTGACAGAGAGCAAGTTTTCATTATTCTGTAAAAATCTAAGTGTGACTATTGCTGATTCAAATTTCTCACAAATTTCATAGAAAAAGAAAGTTCTTACATGACCACAAAATACCAAATATTTGTTTTTATCAAGTGCCAGGATAACTTGTTAAAGTTGAGGTTTATCATTTTTTATTGCTAAGGTGTCTAAGATCTAAACCAATACTGCCAACAACTCCACTTCTTCCTGATACATTTTGGCCTTAAGAACATGGCTAAGATTTAACTAGAACTCAGGTGTCTAAAATAATCAGAAGAAGGAATACTCTTGACAGCATTCCACTAATCACAAATCAGTAAAAAACCAAAAACCTCAATTAAATGATTATACTGACACCTTGGAATGAGGATTGTGCAATCCATCAAGATTAATCCAATTTCAACAGTAACGAAATCAAACCCCATTGTTGCTGTGAGGTCTGGAACCACAATATTTTAGAGTTTATTTCTGAAGTTGAGTTAGGACATTTCTAAATAATGTCAGTTTATCCCAAACTTAAATTCAAGCATAACAATTTCCAACCTTTATTATTATTTTTTTAAAAATATTTTGTTTCTTAGGACAGTTCACAATTGAGGGGCCTCCCATTTCATATCGGGTAAGTGTGGGTCTCTCAATTGTGTGTCTGTTCGTGACTCCAGAGACTGAAGGCTGTTTTGAATGTCCTGTGGCAGAGCTTACACATAAATTGTCTTTTAAATGTGATTGCTGAAAGGGGCGGGGCATGGTAGAAAAGAGTGTCCGACTCCTGGGGTGCAAACAGTTTCTCTGTGGCCAGAGTGGGGTTTTCAGGCAGGCTAGTGGGGCTGTCAGGTTCCAGAGGCTGGATCTTAGGCAGGGGTGGCGGTGGTGGCAGAGGCGGTGGCGAGGGGGAGTTTGTGGGGACGGGGCATACCTCTGCCTCTTTATGTGCCGTCTCTTCTGTGGCCTGAGACATGTGGGACTGGAAGTGACTCCAGAGCCGGAAATTGGTGCGAAAGGCTTTGTGGCACACGTGGCAGATAAAGGGCTTCACTGAGCACAGCAGCTCCTGGTGCCGCTCCAGCTGCTTGTGGGCTGGGAACACCTTCCCACACTTCTCACAGGGCCACACGCTGGCCTCCTTGCTGGGGCCTGCTTCCTTGGGGGCTGCGCTGGCCTCGGGCACCTCCTCCTCAGCCTCCTCCACAGGCTCCTCTTTGACCTGGATTTTCAGTTGTTTGGAAAGACTAAGGTCTTCAGGGAGACAGGAGGAATCCTCTGAGTCAAAGTTCACTTGCTCTGAAGAGTCACTGAACGCATTATCGTCTTTTGGTGTAGTGATGTGATTTACCTTATTAGGCTCCGGCTGGGGCTGGGGCCTAGAAGCAGCTGTTACTTCACCATTGTGCTCCAGAGCTGGCGGGGAGACATTCTCAGTGGGGGCCATGCTGTTCTGGTTGTGCACTTCCACCTGGTGCCGCCAGATGCTGAAGGAGGACTTGAAGGTGCGCATGCACTCGAGGCAGGTCAGCTTCTTATACTCACACCTGTCCTCATGCTCCTGCTTCAGCGCGGGCGAGAAGAACCTGAGGCTGCAGTAAGGGCAAACGGTGGCGTTCCGACATAGGCGCTCATGGTTGCCTTGCTCTAGAAGAGAAGAGAGCTTAGCATTACAGAGGCGGCACGGGTAAACCTCTTTGCTCTCTACTGCGCTTGCTAGAGGAGCATGCTCTTTTGGCTTAGCAACTTTATTTACTCCGAGGGGTCTTTCTCCAGGGTGCATTTTTATGTGCTGCTTAAACTGAGAGAGAAAACGGTACGCCTTTCCACAGTAAGTACAAATGTAAGCTCCTTTGGCTCGAGAGCGCAAGTTCCTCTTGATGACTTGCTGTGCTGGGGAGCTACTCTGTCCCTGAAAGCCAGGCTTGCTGCGCCTCAGCTTAATGATCAGGGCCTTCTTAATCTCCCTCTCTCTCACTATGTCAATCAGCTTTCTTTGGAATTTCTCATCCAAAACTGCGTGGGAACTAGAGGCTGGTGATGGGTTCTTCACTATGCCGTGTTGGGTCTGACAGTGTGTCCACACTTTGAAGTTGGTGTGAAACCTCTTGTGACAGATGTCACAAGCGTAGGGCTTCTCTGGGTTATGGTACATGTTAACATGGCGGTGAAGACCTGCTGTTGATCTAAAGATCTTAAGGCAATGTTTGCATTTAAATTTTTTGTTTGGTCTTGTCCCCTCCAACTCACCAAATTCGTCTTTGTTCAAGTCAGAATCTGGGAAATCTCTGTCCAGGGGAGGGTTTGTGCTGTCCTCACAGTTATCTTCTGATGCAAGAGGCCCCTGCTCGTCTGCCTTTGCCTTCTTGAAGGGTGACCTTCTGTCTGCCTGGAACCTCCTCTTTGCTGGAAGCCTGCTCATGTCCTTGTGGTCATCTTCTGTTTTCAGAGGCAGGTCTCTCGTGGCTGCTGCTGCATCTCCCACTGTAACGCGGATGATGTCTGAAGGGTCTGACAGCGGGCTGCTGGGCTCAGTCTTAATGCGCACCTCAGTCACTGGGGAGGCCCCCTCCCTGTCTGTGGACTGAGAAGCACTGAAGGACCTGAGGCGATGTGGTTGTAGCACTTGAGGCCTGTCATCCAGGGTTGTTTTTTCACTACAATCTTTTAAAGATGATTTTTGCGATAAAGCACAAAACACATTTCCTGGTGCATCACTGGACACTGCAGATGATCCCTGGGAAGATTTCAAATCTATGGAGGGTGAGTAGACAGGAACCTGGCTATCCATTGACAATGACCGTCTGAGGAGGCTCTTAACAAGTGGGCCACTTCTGTCAATGCTTTGGTTTCCAGAACCAGACCCACTGGACGGGACTACTAAGCCTAACTTGGAGTAGTACAACAAGTTCCTATCTTCACCTTGACCACTTCCTTTGTTACTTTCTTTTAAGAGATAGGGAGTCTCTGATGAGCTGCGGAGAGACAAAACAGGCGGCCGTGGTCTTGTCAAGGCCAGCTCTATAGCTCTTCCCTTGGGAAGCTGACCACTCACCCCTGGCTTATCGTCCACGGTGTCTCTGTCCTGCAGAGGCTTCGAGGACAGCACTGCATTCCTCTTCACCAAGGTGCTTTTACTGGGGTCATCCAAAGACCCAGAATGCTCAAGAGACTTTGCAAACCCCGCATTACTCTCTTTTGGCCAGCTCTTTTCAGTTAATGACAGATTGTGAAGTGGTTCTGTTGGCTTAGGAGCCGGTTTATTGGTACTGGTCTTGGCTGCAATACTTGGTGAGGGCCGGGAAGCATGGCTCAGATCAGGTGGATTCTGACCAGCAGCTTTCCCTTGTGTTTCACTTCTACTCTGACACACGATGACACTTCTCTTTTGAGAACTGGTCTCTTCATCCTCTATGGACACTCTTTTTCTAGTGGGACAGGCTGGGAAGGGGGCCTGTGGGGCTTTGGAGACAATGTTGGTCAGGAAGGAGATCCCCAGGCTGTAGCCCAGCTCCTGCACAGCGGCAAGGCTGCTCTTTTCCACAAACAGGGACGAGGAATAGATGTAGTTCAGCACATTGTCAAAGGCGTCTGGTTCGCAGAAGTCCAGCTGAAAGACAGTCTGCGACTCATTTTCCTTATTTGTGAATAAACTCTGAAAGTACTCACTGCTGGCAGCCAAGACATTCTTATGAGCTCGGAACTTCTGGTCTCCGACAATCAGGAGCACATCACACAGCTGCCCCTTGAGGCGCTCTTCATTGAGAGCGCTGAGCAGAGAGATGGCATGCGCTGGGTTAATGTAGTGCAGCAACCCCTCCATCGCTCGGGCTTCTCTGAAAAACAGAAAGTAGAATTATCTCCAAAACTGTGGTTAAAGACTCACCAGGGCAGGTAGAGCCAGCTGTCTTTCCGCAGGCACCAGTGTTCAGCAGAGTGGGCTGACAGAAGCTTTCTGAATAACTTTACTTAAATAACAGTAAAAATATAAAACACTGTTTCCTGGTCGAGAAAGATCATCAGTCATTACAACTGGAGAATTTTAGGAACTCAAGACTATACTTTAGACAAAGACTGCTAAAACTTGGTAGGTATATATGGAAGTGATACTTGAAAATTAAAGTTTATTACTCAGGATCCTCATTCAGCTGATGCTTGGTTTTATTCATTAATTTGGAGAATAAGGATGAATGACTAAAACCTCTGAAGTCTATAATTTTAAATCAATTTATTATTGTATATTGTGTGTAATAGGAATAGTACCAATGGGTTGCAAAGTGCAGGTGTTGTCAGACTTTTAAAAGGGTAAGGATTTGAAAAGAGAAAAATCTTGGCTAATTAGCAGTAAACCAAAGTGTTTAACAAAGGTTAGAAGCATTAAAGATCAGGAACTTTTTTTTTTTTTTTTTAAACACAAATTACCTTGAAATCTCTTGAATACTATTCTAACCAAATGGCATTTTCAACAGTACCACCAAGAAAACTTCAGCCTGGGGCTGGGATTGTGGCTCAGTGATTGAGCGCTTGCCTCACATTTATGAGGCACTGGATTCAATCCTCAGCACCACATAAAAATAAATAAATAAATAAATAAATAAGATAAAGATATTATGTCCATCTAAACTAAAAAAAAATATCTTAAAAGGAAAAAAGAAAACTTTAGTCTGATTCTAAACTTAAGGGATTTGAACTGAGGTTTCACACTGGATTTCTCTTCAAATCTAAAAGTGGATGAGTGTGATGGGTGAGTGTGAGCTCTGGGTGCCAGCTCCTCCCTGTGAGCCAATGTCCTCAGGCATATCTGCTGGATGCCTTGTGTGAAGTAGGAGTCAAGCTGCCTCCTCTTGAAGGACGTGGCAAAGACGACAGGAGCCAGCATCTAAAACATAGTAAGTACTCAACTAATGCACTTCACTTTCAAGAATTGCAGGATAAATAGGTACTTAATTCAGTATCAAAGAAAAGGGTCCAGATTAACTCTCTCGTGCTCTCAAGGCAGACAGAGGCATTCTTGCAGAGGCAATGCTGGACTCCCCACGAGTCTTTATGTGAATTTCATAACACTTCATCTCTTTGGTTTTATAATGTCATTTTCTCTTTGAGATATTGTTATGAGACTGAGATATAGCTCAGTGGCAGAGTGTCTGTTCAGCATGCACAAGGCTTTGGGCTTGATCCCCAGCACCACCAAAAATAAAATAAGTATAAACACACACACACACACACACACACACACACACACACACTCATGACATTTACTTTTACTATCAGAATGGATCCAAAGTAATTAAGAACTTTGTGACAGTCTCATCATTCTGGAGAGAGCACTCTGTAGATGAACCGCACTCAGCCCCAGCACCTCTACAGGTTCTCTCCTGGCTCCAGGGGGCCAGCCTTGGCTGGTCAACCCAGGCCCAGGTTCTGCAGTGCCAGCAGAGAGCAGTCTGTGAGTTGCCACACACAACCTCTCACTCCTACTTTCACTCCTTGGCACAATGCTGACTCAGAGGTAAGGCTGTGCTTCCAGGATGGATGACTTCAGCTGGGCCACAAACCAGTCCTGGGGCAGAGTACCAGATTTCCCTTCCCTCCATGCTGCTGTCATTTCATAGTCAATGGTAAAACTCCATTCTTCTACTTGTGACTGTTTGACAGGTACCTTCCCTTCCTTTTCAGACATTTTAATTTTCTGCCTCACTTTAAGAACCACACAACTATTTGTATAAAGAAACCTCATCTTTTACAAAGGTCAGAAGAAAAAGAAGCTTATAATGTCACAGGTACTGACTCAGCTTTGTACTGGCAATTTGTAGTAACCTGGTGTTAGGCTGAAATGTGAAATACATTCCTTCCCTTGGATGACAATCAAGAAAGCTCGACACTGTTTTGAGCTAGCTAACCTCTCAGTTTTTGCCACTATAAAATAGGGACAATAAATAGCTACTCTGCACAATGTTTTTTTTTTGTTTGTTTTTTTGTACCAGGGATTGAACTCTGGGGCACTCAACCACTGAGCCACATCCCCAGCCCTATTTTGTATTTTATTTAGAGACAGGGTCTCACTGAGTTCCTAAGACCCTTGCCATTGCGGAGGCTGGCTTTGAACTCGCGATCCTCCTGTCTCAGTCTCCTGAGCCGCAGGGATACAGTGCCCGGCTTGCACAATGCTATTTTGAGAGTCAAGGAATTGCTATCACTTATTTAGCACCTACAACACACTACAAATGGTACCAGAAACCTCTCATGCCACTCACTCATTCAACAAAATGGCACCTGAGAAAACTTGAGGAATGAGGGATAAGCCTGAATATATGGAAAGAAGCCATCACAGCAGAGGGAAGCAACATAAGGAAGGGCTGGAGCAAAAGAGCCAGAGAGCCAAGGATGGGGACATCCCAGAAGCAAGAAGGAGACAGACTGACTGCATAGGGCTGAGTGGGCTGCTGGGGAAACTTCACAATGAGAAACACACACCCATTGGAAGACTGAGCAAAGAAATGACAAAGCTTGAATTGTTTTAATCAGAAGCGTAATAGCTGCTCTCTGCTTTCTGATCATCCTGCAAGTCACTTCCCTCCACCATACTCTTCTGCCATGATGTTCTATCACACCTCAAGCCCTGAGAAATGAAGACGGCCTTCTATGGACTGAGACCTCTGAAACTATGAGCCCTCAAATAAACTTTTACCCTCTACAATTTTAGTCACAGCAGCAAAAAAAAAAAAAAAAAAAAAAAAAAAAAAAAAGAATAAAACACAAATTGGTACCAGGAATGGGGTCGTTGCTGTGTCTAACCTGACCATGTGGTTCAGAATTTTTTTAAGCTTTTTTGGAATTGGTAGGAGGAATTTGAGATGTTTAGTAGCGCAAGCTGGAAATGCTTTAGGTTGTTTAAGCTTACTGGCTGATTCTGGTGGGAGCTCAGAAGACCAGAATGCTAATAGGACCGTGGTCAGTGAAGACAGGGCTCAAGAGGGTTTAAGAGGAAAAGGAGGACACTGTTGGTAAATGGACTAGAGGCCCTTCATATTATATTCTGGCTGAGAAGTTGTCTGCATTTTACCTGTGTCCTGAGACTTTCTGTGAGGCTGATTTTAAAAGCCACAGACTTCTTAATCTGGCAAAAGAAATTTCTAGGCTGCATAACATTTAGGTGGTGGCATGGATATTGCTGGTGGCTTTTAGCCAAATTTACTGTGATAATCAATAGCAGAAAGTGGAGCAGAAAGACTTGAAAAACCTGGACTTGAAAGGTGGGAGTAAAACTGGTGCCAAGAAAGCTGCAGTTGTTAAAGACATTACCACCACTAAAATGCTAAAGGCTTTGCCCAGAAACGATAAGAAAGATGGCTCAAGAGTATCTCAGGAATTGGCAAGATCATATCCATCTCAGACTCAAGGAAGCAAAAGCAAAAATTCTCTTGAGACCAGTGGAATATCTTTCTTGTACAAGGGGGCCTAGGAAGATTTTTCAACATGCTCAGCTACCCAGGCCCTCAGTAAGTAAGCTACCCAGGCCCTCAGTAAGAGGGCCTGGGTAGCTTACTTACTCTATTCTTGTACAAGAAGACTGCTGCAGCCAGAGTCCCTGGAGGCTTGGCTACTGCTCAAGATGGCAGAAGACCATGGCATCAACCACATGGTGCTGGATTTGCAGGATTGCAGGGTGCTGGAATTAGGGGGTCATGGAAGCTTCCACCAAAATTTCAGTTAGGCTTTGAGGCCTGGAAAAGTGCAGCAGGGTTTGAGTCCCTGCAGGCAGCCTCTGAGAGTGATGTGTGGAGATTTGAGGAGGAGCCAAAGTTGCAGTGGAGACCCCCGAGATTAAGAATACCAGTAATGAGGGACATCGTTGTAGGAAAGCTGCAGGTATTGAAGAGACAAGCCAACAGAAAGGCCACTTGGGCTGCAACCAACATGATCACACGGGCAGAGCTACACAAGCCCTTTGGAGAGAACATCACGATGCCATATGCCCCAGATGCTGGATGTGGCGCTATAGGACTTGTTTGCCCAGCTGCATTTCAGTCTGGCTTTGGTCCTATCCCTTTCTCGGCCCCAAATTTTGTGAATGGAAATGTTTACTCAGTACCTTTATATATTGGATACTTGTAAATTGCTTTTGATTTTTACAGGAGCTCATGAGGCAAGCTTGCCCTGAGTCTGAGAGACTGTGGTGACTCTTGGAAATGGACAAAATGTATTTTGCATTGTGAGATGATTGTGAGCTTTTGGGGGCCATGTTATGGTTTGGATGTGAGGTGTCTCCAAAAGCTGATATGTGAGACAATGCAAGAAGGTTCAGAGGAGAAATGATTGGGTGGAGAGTCTTAACCCAATCAGTGAATTAATCCCGACAGAAATCAACTGAGTGGTAGCTGAAGGTGGTAGGGTGTGGCTGCAGCAGGTGGGCATTCGGGGCATGGCTTTGGTGTATATATTTTGTATACGGTGAGTAAAGTCTTTCCCTCTGTTTCTTGATCTTCATGTGAGCTGCTTCCCTCCACTACACTCTTCCGCCATGATATTCTGCCTTACCTGAAGCCCAGAGGAATGAAGCTGGCTTTCTATGGACTAAGACCTCTGAAACAGTGAGCTCTCAAACTTTTTATTCTCTACCAAAAAAACAAAAAATAATAGCCCTGGCTATGGCATGGAGAATAAACCACAGAGCACAGGACACAAGTGGAAACTGGAGCTGATGAGGAGTCTGCTGCCATGATCCAGGTGGCCTGGACCAGGTAGTGGCAGTGGAGGTTAAGGCAAAGCCATTAGGATTGCTAACAGAATGACTGTAGGAATGCAGAAAGGAAGGAGTTAGGATGTGTCTAAGAATTCTGCCACAACAGCCGGAAGGATGTCCTTAGTTGACATGGGGTTTGACAGAGAAATTCAGAAGTTCAGATTTTTTTTTTAAAGGAATTCAGCTCTGATACACTTTATGAGTATGACAATGTGTCCATCAATACATCTCTCTCTTTTTTTTTTTTTTTTTAAAGAGAGAGTGAGAGAGGGAGAGAGAGAGAGAGAGAATTCTTAATACTTATTTTTTAGTTCTCGGCGGACACAACATCTTTGTTGGTATGTGGTGCTGAGGATCGAACCTGGGCCGCACGCATGCCAGGCGAGCGCGCTACCGCTTGAGCCACATCCCCAGCCCATCTCTCTCTTTTTTTAAAAGATGGATACAATATCTTTATTTGTCTTTTTATGTGGTGCTGAGGATCAAACCCAGTACCTCACAAGTGTGAGGCAAGCACTCTACCGCTGAGCTATAACCCAGCCCCCATACATCTCTTCTGAAGATCCTTCTCTAACCCCCACCCTCATTTTTGGGACAAGGGTTTAACCCACGGGTGCTTAACCACTGAGTCACTGAGACACATTTCCAGCCCCTTTTTGAGACAGGGCCTCACTAAATCACTGAGGGTAGGCTGGCTTTGAACTCAAGATCCTTCTGCCTCAGCCTCCTGAGCAGCTGGGATTACAGGTGTATGCCACCACAGCTGGCTCTAACCCTTTCTTATGCTTTCTGGAATAATTTCCCATATAAACTTCTACGTTAAACCTTTATATCAAGGTTTGCTTTTGGGTGAATCCAAACCAAGATGCCAAGAGAACTTGTATCCACAGGCACAGGTTAAGGAGGTATGTAAAGTCAGCAGAGACTGTTGTGTCTTGGAAGTCAAATGATGCTATTCCATGTATCACATGCACTCTACTGCCAGACAGCAATATTCTTCTTGCTGTTCACTGTTTAGAAAGATTTCTTTCTTTATCCTTTCTTCATAGTCCCTGTTTTTGCTCTAAGTAACTACTTCCAATCTCTTGAACCAAAGGCTTCTATCTTCTTTGAACAAAAACATCTTGGAATTAGGGAACAATAATAAAGTAAGAATTAAGCTATAAAATAAATATTCTCTGTCCTGAAAATTATTTGGGGGTGTGAAAGTATTCACTTGACTGTAACCTCCATTTAGAGTCATCAATGAGACTGTCTGCTAACGAAGGAGCTACGGATGTCCAAGTTCCTGACACACTGAGTAACATCACAATATTTATTTTCCATTATACTCACTCAAACCCTCACTACATGCTTAAAAATAGCTAATACTTGTGTGTGCTTACTCTTCCACATACATGAAAGTAAACATCTTTCATACAATAATTCACTGTTTATGTAACTCTAGGAGATAAGTACTACTATTATTCCCATTTTACAGATAAGGAAACTGAGGCATATAAGGTCAAGTAACTTACTCAATACCACACAAATAAGCAGCAGCAGAGCAGGCTTCAGAGGCTGAGTTCTTAACACTCTACCATACTGTCTCTATAGTTTCCTTTTAATTCTCACATCATCTTCTGAGCTAGATAGTCACGGCCCTATTTGCAAGCGGGGAAACTGAGACACTGGAAGTCAAAAATTTGCCTATGGTTACCAGTAGTGGAGCTGGGAGTCTGGTTCCAGAGTATGGGTTCTAATCATTACAGTATATGTTTCTGGTGGCTGGGCATCCACCCAGAATATGCTAGAATCCTATTAAACATGGAGGTTGTCAACCTATCACACACAGCTTGCCTTCTGGAACTTTAAGTCTTGCATAGCAATAGGACAAGGCAACCGATCAACGCAGTCCAGTATGCAGGTGGCAGAGGAAGGGACCCAGTACAGGCTGTGGCCACTGGAAACAGGTGAGAGGACCGTCAGGAAAGGAATCAGGGAACATGGTGAGGGCATTTTAAGAGACATGTGCAACATCAAGAGACAAGACAGAGCCCTGGAGCTGCAATGGATTCTTTTGGCTAGAGTGAAGGGTACATGTGGGGTGGGAGATTATGAGGCTGGAAAAGAAGACGGAAGCTGCGGGGGGCGGGGGGGGGGCAGGGGAGCTTATGGTGCTTCCTCGTCTTCATTTAAGGGACTTGCTTTTAGAAAATTAACATTCTGGATTTTTGTGTTTTAACCACAGTAGGTATCATGTATTTATTGAGTTTAACAACTTAAGTGAAATATAAAAAGCTTCATTGAGAACGTAGGCAAAAAGGCAAACTGTAATCGTTGAGCATCATGAGATGATCTAACAAACTTCTCTGTGGCTGGTGGAATTGCAGATTGAATTCTCAAAACTCATTTCTCCCCTATTTGGCCCTCAGAAGAAGCCAGCTTTGTTGTTGAAGATACTTCTTCCTTGATGCACTTTTCTGATCCAGAAACAATAAATATGCTGGCACACCAGACTCCAGTTCTCCTGAATGTTATTATGAATGAACAGGAAATCTGACCTACCAAAGACCATGTATCTCACATAAAAATGCAGGATGCCTCTGGTGTCCACAGCCCACTCCCTCTCCACTGCTCATCTCTACTAACTCAACATGTAGGCTCCATCACTTCAGCCATGCTGGAAAGCCTGGGAGCTCTTAAAAGGGGGTGATAGGTGGAAGAAAAGGCCTGCTTATAAGCAGCAAAAAAGCTGCAAGGAACCCTCCCAGAAAACCAGATTCACTGACCATTTGGGATCCTCACCCACAAATATTTTCCCAAATGTGCCTGAACCACTTCTATTTTGGGTGGGTGGGATACTGGGGATTGAACCCAGGGCCTTGTGCATGCAAGGCAAGCACTCTATCAACTGAGCTATATCCCCAGCCCCTAAACCACTTCTATTTTATGTTTTTTTCTAGAAAGTTCAAGATGAGAGCATCTTTAGGTCAACAGTTCATGGGAGGCATGACAGTTCTGTGGAAAAGCCTTTCCCATAGTTACTCACCACCTATTAGGTGGATGACCTTCTAAAGACCATTTGGAACTCTCTGAGATCTAGTTTCCTATTAAATGGGGTGAGCACTACCTTCACCACATGGAACTTCTGCAAGGTACAAACAAAGCAACACATGTATGAAGCCCTGGTCTGTAGAACATGTCCCATCTACAAGTACACATCTTTCTCCCCTCCCCCCCCTATGTTTTGAGGGCCTGCTCCACACTCCATGTCACAGAGGTGCTGGTAATGGGAGGTGAGCAAACTGGCCAGCTTCTGGCTCTCCAGGTGCTCACATTCCTGTGGTTAAACAGACAACAGTGTGATAAAGAATTCCAAGAGTATAACAGCAATGGGATTTCAGGAAGCTATTATTGTGGCTAGGGGGCAAGACAGTGGATGAGTCATTAGCAGAAACATCAGGGAAGGACTAGGACTCATAGTCCCTTGCCAGTTACAGTAACACCAAAGGTTCTATTCTCCACATTTCTACCACAAACACCAAAAACACAGGGATCTCAAAAGCTTGCCTGGCCTCAAGTTCCGGTTCCCTAGAATGGCCACAAAGCCATTCATTGCTGGATCCCCAAGTCCTTCAGTATACTAAATGCTAAGGAAGTCTGGGCACCCATATCTTAAAGTAAATTAATTTAATGCAATCATTTTCTTCCTTATACCAATGTCAGAACAGCTGCAAGGAATGAAGATTTTTGAGGGGACAAAGGTAAGGTAGGCAGAGCATTCTGGGGACAGAAGCAGAAGAAAGTGAAGCACAGCCAGGCACCAAGTACAAAACTAGGAGGTTAAGTGAGGGGCGAGAGAGGGAGATCAAAAAGAATCAAAATAATCCCACCTTTTTTCAAGTTTCAGAGACTAAAATTCAGGCTGGTATCACAGCTAAGGAGCATTATAAATTATCGTGGTGGCCCAGAACTCTTACTAACAGTTCTAAAGGAAAATGTCTTTTAACACCACAAACATTGACTTAAAATGGAATTCTGGGAACCATGATCCTTTGGAATGTTGGAGATTGCTTAAATAATCCTAATTATGATACTAGAGAGAGAGGAAATGCATGTAGCTCAGGCAAACACCCAGTGCACCAACTGACTTTGGAATAAAACACACAGTTCCACGTGCAAACCCTCATTGCTGGATTTAGCCTAACTCTCTTCATTTGATTTTACTATTCTATGGTAACAGGAAGCTGGCACTGAAGTTCATTCTCATGATCACTCACTTGTTGACAATGCAGACATCCAGAAAACACCTAAAGCTCCTCAGATTTCAATGCTAGACTAGCTTACCCGATCCTTCCAGAGGGTCAGGTTACTACCTTGTACTCCACTCCATCACATTTTCAGAATGTCTGTCTCTTCTCTCGGGTTTGAATTTGATTCAAGCATACATACTCTCCGTCACCACCAGCAGAATGATTTCCCAGTGCAGTTCAGGTCTTAACTGCACCACACCAGGGTGGCCTCTGGTCACAGGCAGTTAGTTGGTCTGTTCTGACCACCCAGCAGCCATTCCTCCTCCTCCTGTGAACAGCCCCTTAATTTCTGCTTTGGAAGAACATTTGTCCCATGAGCACAGTCTGATGGTTGCAGACACACACCCCAAAGCCAAGGCCAATTAGAAACTTTCTCCCTAGAACATGGGTCCTGAGAAGAATGACAAGCCTACAGATGAATGAAGCTGATTTATCTCAGCAGGAGCCTGAAAATGCAACCCACTAGTGCCCGATTCAGAATTCCTGGAATTAGTTTGCTTTGACCTTCCTGGCCCAAGGTTTTGTTTTTTTTTGTTTTTTTTTTTTGTTGTTGTTTTTTTTTTTTAGCTTTTCCTACAACCCCAAGAGCAACTTTGTATCTTTACAATAAATTCCTTTTTTCAATTCAAGTCGGCCAGTTTGTTTCTGTTCTGGTTATTAAAGAACCCTAACTAATATATTTCCACGTGGTACTCACTTTTCCTGTCATGCCTTCCAAACCCATGCTTTACAATGTTGCTGCTAGACAGAGCTTCCTAAAACAAGCATTGATCTGTCACACAACATATACACTAGGTATCACTATTATTAACTGAGCTTATTACTAAACTTCTTTTATGGGCAAGGCATGGTTGCATGTATCTGAAATACAGGGGGTTCTCAAAATAAACAAGAGCCCCCTCGATCCAGGGAGGTAAATTAGATGATAAATAAGGAAACAAACAAATAAGACAAACTTCTGATGTGCTAATCGCCCTGATGGAAAAACACAGTGTGATATGAGTACAATGCCTAGGGGCGCAGCAGACCCTCAGGAAGTGCCACACAACAATTTAGTTGAGACCTAGGACCACTGTGAACACAGGTAGCCTCTGTCCTGGTTAGAAACAAATAATAAAAGCAATGTTTCCTCATTAGATTAAAATGAAGATTTTGGGCTAGGGATGTGGCTCAAGCGGTAGCGCGATCATCTGGCATGCGTGCGGCCCGGGTTCAATCCTCAGCACCACATACAAACAAAGATGTTGTACCCGCCGATAACTAAATAATAAATATTAAAAAAATTCTCTCTCTCTACCTCTCTCTCTCTCAAAAAAAATGAAGATTTTATAAAACATGGATCCCAAGGCACTATAAAAATCTGCTTTCAAACTATTTTTAAGATTCTTCCCCTTAGCTATCTCATCATAACTTTCTGCTTCCAATACTCTCGAGACACAACCTGTACATTGTATTGCTTCTTTTACCCAATCTGAAGCTTCCCAGGTGGTGTTTAGCCCCTCCCCAACTCAGGTCAAGTTCCAAGACCTCTAGGAAGCCTTCGGTTAGAACTGAATTGTGGCCAGGCCCTCACACGTTAAAATCCTAACCCCTAGCACCTCAGCAAGCAATCATATTTGAAGATGAGGTCTTTACAGAAGTAAATAAGTTACAATATGCCCTAATCCACTATAATTGGTGTCCTTTAAAGAGATCAGGACACAGACACACATGGAGGAATGAACCTGTAAGGATTCAGGCATTAGAGGCTGTCTGCAAGCCACAGAGAGAAACCAGCCCTATACACACCTTGATCTCAGTCATCCAACCTCTGTAATTTTGAGAAAATTTTAACTGTGTTTAAGCTGCATGGTCTGCAGTCTTTATTACAGCAGTTCAAGCAAACTAATACACTTTCATCGACAACTCTGGCTTACAATAAGCAAACTCCTCCTTTCAATGCCTTCATCATTTACATGGTGGAGATCATTTGTGTAGTGCTTACTCATGGACTTGCCTTGCCAATTTCCAACATAGAACTGATAATGCCAGACATGCTATCCTGCTCAGCAATAACTATATATTGATTCTTGTGAACTCTACTCCAATGAAATACAGGAGAGGTAATAATACTTTTTGTTTTTCTTAAGTAAAGCTGCTTTCGAATATTATTTTCTGTTACTTTCTGCAGAAAAATTGAAACTATAGACTGGCATGCAAATTCTTCACACTCTCAACTCACATCTGCATCCTTACTGGACTCTCCACACCAGCTACCCTACAAACCTGCATACCCAGTTTCTGGCTCCTAAAAAGAGCTTTCCTGCCTCTCTTGTATCTGGCTACTGTCTACAGAAAGATTCAGCTGAAATGTTACTATCTCTATAAAGCTTCCACAATTTGCCCCAGCCAGCAGATCAGTCATTTCAACTACCACAATATTAGATCCCTCTGCAATAATTCCCAACTATTTCAGAGGATCTGCTTGTATCTATTTCCTCAGGAAACTTCTGAAAGGAAGAGCTCTTGTTTTCATCTGTGTATTGTACAGAAACAGAACTCACTGGACTCAAGGCTCAAGACCCAGACTTGCTCTCCTCTACTTCTCCAACCTTTGCTACAGAGCCCAGTACCAGACATTTTCTGTGCTTCCTCTGAGATCGTGTGGACAATGACTCCCACATCTTTATGTCTGCTCAGACTTTTTGCACTCCAGCCTGTTGGTACCAACCCAACAGATCCAGCTCAGCACCTGTAACCCTCACACCTGCTTGTCCCCCACACATTCCCTGCTGAGCTTGGTCACCCTCACACCTGCTTGTCCCCCACACATTCCCTGCTGAGCTTGGTCGTTGCTGGCCAGGAGCTGTCCTCTGCCAGGGACCTCTTCTCCTTCCTTTACCCTTTGGCCAATCACTCGACACCTGTGAACCTAGCTCTTCAACCCCTCAGTTACTTCCTTCTAGTCCAGGGGCTTCTGTAACAACTTAGTCTCTCATTCCTTATTTTTAGTTTTCCCTTAGCAGTGTATCTGTGTAATAGTCCCTGCTATCTAATCCTGTAAATTTCTCAGGGGAAGGCTTATACTTTCTTCAGCTTTTATTTCCACAGAATACTCTATACTTTCAATAAATGGTGTCAAAAGGAATGATTAATTAAACAGAAACTTACTTTTAAGTAAACCAATGCCTCAAATTTCAACTTTCTCTTTAACAGCAATATTTAGGGGCAAAGTCAAACTTAATGACTACTAGTCATCAAAGGTGGAGGTGGGATTTACTCCTTCAGGGGGAATCGTTTTCTAAAAATAATTTTCAATGATAAATCTTCCTAAAATGGATTAACCCTCAAGGTGCCAGGAACATGACACAAACTCGGTAACTCGTGACTCAGGGTCATGCTGGTGAACAATCACTGGACTATGCTGTAACAGACGCCCTCGGATGCAGAGGTGCAGAGCTGGGGAGCTCGAGCACGAGGTCTCTACCAGCGGCAAGCCGGCCGCCAACCAGTCTGCCCGCTCCAGCGCCGCTCGGCAGCCAGGGACCTGGGGACTGGCAGTGCGCGGCCCCAGGGCGGACCCTGCAGACCGGCACGGAACGTCTCCGGAGGACGCTGCCTGGGTGCCGAGCAAGGCCAGGCGGGGTCCCGGGAGCCGCGGAAAGCCCCGGACCAGGTCCTGGGGTCTTTGGACGAGCAGGACCGCGTCGCGAGGCGCCGGCGTCCGCTGGGGGCGCAGGGCTAAAGGGTCGACCTGGCCCCGGGGCTGTCACGCTCCCGGCATGGCAGGTGCCGGGTCCCACCACCGCCCCCACTCCCACCGCCCCGCCAAGCCTGAGCTGCTCAGAACCGGGGCGCGCGCCCAGCCCGTAGGGTGTCCCAACGGCTCCGCGTGAGGGGCGCGCGCTCCACCACCGCGGGGCCGCGGCCGCCGACAGCCCGGCCGGGACCAAGGGGGCGGCCGGCGAGGGGCCGCGCATGCGCGGTGGCGAGGGCGAGGCCAGGTGCGAGCATGGAGCATGCGCGGTGTGAAGGCACAATCGGCTACGTGGGAGCCCGGGCATGCTCAGTGAGCGCCGCGGCCCAGCGCACGCGCAGAAGCGCCCGAAGCCCGCAACCCGCTGGCGGAGGAAAAAGGGGAGAGAAATCACCTCAGAGTTACGTCAGGAAAGGCCGCGCTTTGCGGGGAGGCAGTAGCCCCCCACGGGGCCCCGCGATTCTCCGGGGCGAGAGGCGTGACCGTTACTCACCGCTCTTCAACCCCGAGGCAGACGCCAGGCCCCCTTCCGCTCACACTCGGCTCGCGCGCGCCGCAGCCGCCGCTGCCGCTGTGATTCCATCCATCTTGAATTTGACGTCATCCCACACCAGGGATGAGGTCATCGCAGGCAGCGCTCGTCACGTGCGCGGCGCTGGGATTGGCCGCCGGGCGCAGGGGGGCGGGGCGAGGGAGGTGCGCGGCGCGGGGCCGGAGGGCGGGGTTGGGGAGCTGTGCGGGTGCCCCGCGCCCTGAGCTGTGCCGACCCTGCTCCCCGCGTGGGCCAGCGCCTGCCGCCGCGGCCCGGACCCTACTTCCTCGGTCCCCGAGGGCAGGCGGCTGGGCAGGGGTGAGGGGCCGCGGCGAGGAGGCGCACGGGTCCCCGGTGGGGGACGGAGGCTGCCGGCGTGGTCGCTGCGGACATTTTGCCGCAGTTGTGCCGGCGGGGCCGCCTCGGAGTCTTGGCTTCCGGGAGCGGCGCACCCGCGGGACCCCTAGGAGTCCGGGCAGCCCTCGGACCTGCAGCGCTGAGCCTGTCGGGGTCCAGCAAACCTCCGAGCACGGGGACCTTGACGTCGGGCGCCGCGAGTGTCGCTCAGCTTGCGGGCGGTTGCGACGCGCCGGCGGAGGCCGTGCCCAGGTGGCCCTCTGGCTGTAGCGGACGCCTCGAGGCCAGTGTGGGAAGCCCCAGGACGCGGAGCTGGTGGAGAACTGCACTCCCCGTTTCCACCCATTTTCTCCTCCTGAAATGACCAGATGCCAGAGGACGGCTGGGGAGAGAACTGGAGAAAACTAGTTAGGGCTTCAGATTGACCCCACAGCAGTGTCCGCTCCCGCCTGTCAGGCGTGTCCAACACGCTTTTACAGACAGGAGCCTCTTTTTTAAAAGCAAGTATTGAATTAAGTGATCAGGAGGAAACAGCTTACTCTCTGCAACCCCAGTTCTCATGTAGCATGGGTTTTCTGGTGAACATCACAGCTCCATTTGTTAGAAGACTCACTTCACTTTCAATTGCAACCAAACTAGATAGCAATGCCAGCTTTAAAGAAAGCTTCTTTAGTTTAGACAAGCTACATAGAACAGCTTGACATTTTCTCCAAAGCTTAGAACCGACCAGGAGTCCTTGTTATGAAGAGGAGATTCTAGAACAGATCCTTCAATTTTCTGGATTTTAAGTCAGCTTTAATTAATACTTTTCCGGTATATGTTAATTTTCAAAATTAACTTTTTAAAATATTTATTTTAAATATTTTTAAAATTGTTGATGGACCTTTATTTTATTCATTTATTTTTATGTGGTGCAGGGTATTGAACCCAGTGCCTCACACATGTGAGGCAAGTGTTCTACAACTGAGCTACAATCTCAGCCCCCTTAACTAATTTTTGAAGTTTGAGTTTGTGCACATGATCCTAGATTAAAATAATGTATTAAGTGAGGAGTATATGGGAGAAATAATTTTGCATTAGGTTTGTACAGATGAACCTTATCTCCAAATTAATAGATCTTTTGTTTGTTTAGTTTCACTAATGTTGAGACGACTGTTAGTATTAAGAATCTGGCATCCTAAGTTTTCTCCTACACCTACTTAAGAACTTTAAAGAATGTTTTTCTCTATTGAACTGTGGGGTGGTAAAGCAAACTGTGGCCTTGTATTTAGAAGGCAGCAGTGATTATGTGCTTCGAAGGGCCTTGAGGTTAAGGGTCCCCTGTAACAAGGCTGAGTGAGCCTTATGTTATCCCTGTTTTATAGGCAGGAAAACCAATATGGAGCTGCAGGGCCTGAGCCTGAGCTGGAAGCCAGGTTTTCTGTTGTACCTGGTGCCCAAAGTGGCTGCCCCATGGTGTTTCCCTAGCTGGCTACCTGTTCGCCTGCTGGTTTCTAAGCAACCTCAACATGATGCACACTGGTGTATCTGCTTGAAGCCACAGATCACTAGTTGGCTGAACCTTTGACCTTCCAGTTGACCTCTGACTTGTGATACTTTACCAATTCCTTCCTCAAACCCCATGGCTGCAGTTAACATCTCAGTGTCCTGTATTTCCTGCCTCTCTTCTGCTCCTCACCCTCCTGTGTTGCTCACCTCCAGTTTCCTAAGGACTATGACCTTGGTTCTTCTTTTATGCTTGCTCTTGGGGGGGTCTCATCCATCCCAGGACAATCACTGGTTACCTGAGCTGGAACTTGGACACCACCCTTGGGCTCACCCTTCACCTCCGGATTGGGCCTGTCACTAAGTCCTGTCCATCCTGCCTCCTAAATGCTTCTCTAGCAATGCAGCCATTCATTCCAGCTTACCTGGTGTCCTAATTGCTCTCCGAGCCTCCAGTTTTCCCTTTTCTTCACTCACTTTATAGCCAAAGTGTCTTTTTAAGAAGCGAGAGGCATGGTGGCACTCCTCACTCAAGTGTTCAGGGTTCTGCATTGTTCTGGGCATAAAGTTCAGACTCCAACCTACACCAGCCTCACAGCTTGCTCCCACCCCCAACCCATCTTGCTGGGCCTCCTGCTTCTGGCTCAAGTGTGATGCCCTCCACCTGAGTGATCTCTCCCCTCTCACCATCCAGGACAGTTTCATTTTGCTCCAGGATTCTGTCACCTCTTTACCCCACCCCTGCAGTTCCTTTTCAGCCTCCTTTTAACACTTGTGTAAGCACCTTGTATAGGTTTCGCTAGTGCCACTTGTGCAGCTGCTGTTGGATCTGCCTGCCAGGACCTCTCATTCCCCTGGACTGTGTGTCCTCCTCTGTCTGCAGCATGGGCTTAGCCTGTGGTCGAAGTTTCTGTATTTATATGGAGTGATAGCCATGCCCTGAAGCACCCCGAGCAGAATCTCTAGCCCCATACGCATATTCAGTTATAACGAACACACATCATTTAGCCATCTTGGTAGACATTGCCATCTGGATGGCCCACAGCCGTGTACCGGCAGGCTCAGAGCCGCACTTGATAATCTGCTTATTCTTTCCTTCTCTACCCTACTTAAAGGGACTGTCAGCCCTGTTAACCAATCCAGAAACATAGTTATTTCTCTCAATTTCTGCATTTGACTGGCACTAGTCTTAACAGTCTACCTCTTAAACGTCCCTTGGATCCGTCTTCAACAGTGCTGCTTAGGCTGTTCCAGGCTCCCAGCCCCTCTGGCCAATCTAGCTGCTCCACCCAGTTCCAGCTTCGATTTTGCTTCCTTCTCTTCCCACTCACTTAACCCATTTTCAGTTAGGTTCCTCTTCCTAAGCACCAAGATGATCAACTGCTTTCTAGTTGCTACCACCCTTCCATGGCTTCCAGTGATCTGAAGCTTCAGCACTGGCCACGGCCTGTCCAATGCTGCCAGGTGGCTTTCTGTCTGCCTGACCCAGACCACTTCACTCCCTCCTCCTCTCCGAGCTCCCTGGATTCAATGTGAATGACACATCTGATTTCTCTTACAAGCGTTAGACCAAAGCCATCTCCTGTCGGGCTTGACATTACCACAGCATTTACCCATCTCTTCTTGGCAGCTCAAAGGTCTGTGTGCTCCTATGGTGTGGTGTCCCAGAGCTTTGGGCCGTTGCTAGGGCTGTTGCTTTTGAGCCAGCTGATCTGGCTGGTTGGCGTTTTTCCTTAGAAACTGGTTTACAGTGGTGTCCAACACTGTGGTGTTAGTAATACTATAAAATTCAGTTTGTCTGCATTTCTTGGGCCAAACAAACACAGCCTTTCATAAGTTGGGGGAGGGAAGTCTGCATGGGATTTAAAACAAGCCTCTCCATATTTGGAAGTGGGAAGTTTTACTCAGCTGTGATTATCATTTCATTTCAAATGCAGAGCTTTCAAATACAGAGATCCAAATTTGCCCAACCTGTGGTTTGGGTAGTTGTCCCTTAAAAAATCTAGGTTGGAGTAGAGGGTAGGGATCAGTTTCCTATGACTGCTGCAACAAATTACCCCAAATGTGGTGACTTAAAGCAACACAAGTCTGTTCTTCCACGGTTCTGGAGATGGGCGTTGAAGTCATATCACCAGGCTGAGGTCAAGGTGTCAGGGGGACCTTGTGGGGAGAGTCCATTGCCATCTCTTCCAGCTCTCGGAGCAGCTGGCATTCCTGGGCTGTGGTGGTGTCACTGCGTTCCCATGTCCATGGGAACTGTTGCCGCCTTCTGTCTGCCTCTCATGGAAAGCTGAGAAGGCATTCTGAGCCCATGCAGATACTCTCCTCAGCTCAAGATTTTGAATCTAACCACATCTGCAAAGATCCCCGGGTTTCAGGGACCAGGACCTGGTATTCACAGGGTCATTCTTCAGCCTGCTGCAGATGAAAACGCTGTTCGTATATGTAAATAACTGGAGGTGACTTATGCAAAGTAAATGACAGAAAAGGGAATGGAAAGTGGGGAAATTAAGGAAGGTGGTAAGTGATAGAATGCTGTGAAAATGGCCTCTTCAGTGTGGCCACTACTTCAGACACAAGTAGGCCCGAATGGAAGGCTCTGGCCATGGTACTCTAAGCATGTGTGAAGTTGGGTTGGGTCAAGTGTTGATCTCACAACCAGGAAGCCCTGTCTTTAAAGATTGCCATGAAAAAGGTAGGGGAGACTAATAAGCTGAGGACCGCCCCCCCAGCGGTGTGCTGGTGTTCTCTGAAGGGCCTCGCTTCCCACTTCTCACCACCAGTCCTCATAGCCTTACACGTGGACCTTGGAGTCCCCAGCTCAGCACCTCGCTGATGATAACCAAATAACACCAACAACTCCACAGCAGGAAGATGGTGAGAGGATTTGGGTGTGTGTGAGTGTGTGTAATGGCAATAGTGACTCTATTTGATTACAAACTTTGTGCATAGTAAGAACATGGATTTAGATGTTCTTTCTTCTGTGCTGTTCTATAAGTTTCTATCATGAAAGGAAGTGAGGAATATAATTCCTTTAAAATTCGCACCACGGGATTTCTTTGGTAAAGAAAGATGGGTGCTCCTGTCTCCAGTGTTTGGACTGGGGTGAAGAATGACAGCTACTGTTTAACAAGTGTCTGCTGTGTGCCCCTAACTGTGAACCCATCCTCCCAGCCACTTTGTTCCTTAGGAATAATGATTCCCACTTTACATGCTGAGAAAGTGAGGTTCATAAACACCAGAAAGAGGAAGAATGGAAGTCGAACCTTCCAACAGCAATGCCTGTGACCGTCAATATGTCAAGCTGCTCTGAAATACTTCAGATATAGTTGGTTGAGTTCATTAACTGGTCAGCCCTTGATCTCATTTTCTTCTTAATGGGAAGGGGGGAATCCAGAGCACAGCACTTTGATGAGATGAGTTGGAAATGGAGAAATGTGTGTATAACCTGGAGCAATTGGGAAACAAAGGGCTCCCGCTGCAAGGCCTGTGTGTGATCAGGGAAGCCATTGATGAACTAGTTATTCTGCAAAGAGGACAGTGTGGAGAGAGGGAACAGGTTCTCTCTTGTGCCTTTGCTGTGATTGTTCCCCTGAAGTGGCACCCCCTTTCTCCACAGAATAGCCCTCTTCACCATGGCTGATTTTTGGACTGTCAGCAAAAGAGTCCAATGTAGATAAACTTCCTATTTTCATGTTGCCCTGTTTACTTGGCTACTGGCCTGGGAGATACCAGAACTCCAGGTGCTGGACACCCCTTACTAGCTTTTCACAAACATGTATCCAATATAGTAGTTTGTAGAAATGTGCAAACAAGGCCTCTGGCCTTGAGCTGGGCTTCACAGAGATGTCAACATTTCTAAGATAAGTTACAGTTGGGCTCCATGGTAATAGCTGGAAGGGGGAGGAAAGAGAGGGGAGAAGAAGCTCTCCCCTTCTCAGGTGTGGTCCTTGAAGGGTTAACTTGCCCAGAACAGTGAGAGAAAAAGCTGCTTTTATGTGAACTTCTGCAGACTGAACTTCTGAGCCACTCCCTTTACATGCCGGGTATAAAACTCTGAAACTCCCTGAACTGGGGGTTCAGGGGATTAATTGATTACAGCAAAAGCTGTGCCCTCTGAACCTGGCTGTAGCCAAATAAAACTTGTTTCCTGCTGTCTTCGGTGCCTTGCCTCCTTTGTCCCTCCAACACCCCCAGCAGGTTTTGGGAGAGATGATCTCTCCCCTCAAGGAATGGGCATCCTCTCCAGGGAAGCAAATGGGAACTGTTGATGCAAGTGGTGAGTACCATGAGCCTCTTGTACTGAGGGTTCTGGGGCGGGGGGTGCCCGCCTCTCCCAGGACCGACACTGGGCAGGACTGTGGCCAACAATGGCAATACCAGGACTTGTCCTTGCAGTGCGTGGAGTGCCCTGGCCAGGGCCTGATGGAGATGGGGTCATCAGCAACCCCTTTCTGTGCAATGGCAACAGCTCCAAGGGTCCAGCTTTCTCCCTGACAAAGGACCTGCTGACTCCTGGGCAGGTGGGGAGCCCACAGTCGCTGCTCCGGATTTGAGGCTGAGATCCTAGGCTGTGGAGAAGACAATGAACTCACCAGAGAACGTTCATCCAGGCAGCTCTTGCTACATGTCTACAGGGGAAATGTCACTGTTCCTCCACTGTGGCATTTCAGAGCAGCCAAGTGTGTCTGTTGGGTTTGGACCCCGAGCTTCATGTGGTGCTGCACACATAACCAGTGGCTGGCCAAAATGCTGACTGAGTGATTGACCCCAGGCTTTTCTGAAACCACCAGAGATGGAAGTGGCCTTTGGTTTGGTTTTCTGTTTTTGCTCTTGGGTCATGGAGACTTTAGAGTTTACCCCTGCACTGGTGAGAGTCAGCTTGGCTCTGGTTCCGTGTCTGTCCCTCACTGAGAAGAGAAATGTGGCGCACTCTTCTGACGTGTCTACTGCACTTCACCATTGCCAGAACTGTTTTTAGTTTACTGTACTCATAAATTCAATCCGTGTTTACCCTCAAATTTTTCTTAAAACATCCGCTTTGGAACAAGACTTTATAAGATATTGCAGAACTTCCACCTGAAGTGTACTAACGAGCACTTTCCTAAAAACTGGGCCCAGAGATCTCATCGGCTTTCTCAGAGCAGCCGCCCTTGTGCCCCACTCCTGGGGGGGGGGGAGGTGACTCAGTGGATTTGGTGCGCTGTCTGTCTCCCATACCTGTGAAGTCACCACTTCTAAAGATAGGTGCTCTGCCCCCACTGTGCTTTCTTCTCAAGGTAGCTAATGATGGTTAAATTCCAGCACTTGGAAAGTTCTTGGGTGAGAATGGCCAGTGATGGAGAACCACCCAGTCGTCCCCCGTGGTTTTAGTCTCCTGTGGAATTCATTTTACATGCGGTTGGTTGTAGCAAGTCTAGAGTTTCCAAATAACACTTGGAAGTATGCCCAATACTTTACCTCGTAAAAACCAACTACAATTTAGAAATGAGGTAATAGCAGCATGTGCAGGACAGTGGGGTGGCCCTGCTAGGCAGCCCTGTGACGCCTGACTTCCCTCTCATATCTAGCGCTCCCTTGTGATCAGTGCACTGGAGTGATTATTTGGTGCCATCATGATGGCGTGTCTGCAGGAAAGTCAGATTTTGCTCTCTTCCCACTCTTATCGTAGTGAATGCTCTTGATGCCAGATGTGCGGGGGTTTTCCACACACCAAGCAATCAGAGCTGCAGCAGTGGGTGCAGCTGGATGTCCTCTAATTCAGTTCTGACACCAGCTACCTGGAAGTGGCGGTAGGTCCCACAGGTTGAGGGTTCTAGATGCAAATCCCAGGGTTCTCACAACCTCTGCTTGCGTTGGACTGATCTGGTAGACAGGCTCACAGAACTCAAGGAAGTTACTTTCAGTTTATTGGAAAGGATATTCTGAAGGACCAGATGAATAACTGTGGAGGACGAGGTGCAGGGAGGGGTGTAGCACTTCCATCACTCCTGAGGTGCTGCCCCCAGGAGCCTGCCTGTGTTCATCTCCAACAGCTCTCCAAACCCTGTCCTTTGGGTTTTCATGGAGGCTTCATTACATAGGCATGACTGATAAATCATTGACTATTGGTGATCAACTTAACCTTCTGCCCAACCCCTCCCTAGTGTTGGGGCTGAAAGTCCCTGCAATCCTACCTTCATCTTCCCCATGCCCACCCCCATCCTGAAGCCCTTGGGGGCTGCCAGCCAGCAGTCAGAAAGATTTCACTTACCACTTTTCAGATTCCAAGCACTTTAGGAGCTATGCACCAGCAAATGGGGAGGAAGGTCACTTCACAATACCATGGTATGGATATCGAGATACTATTGTACTGTCTTATCAGCAGCATAATAATCTAAAATTAGGCCCTGTGTTCTCTCCCAGGTGTTTGAGGTCAGTTATCAGAATTGGATGCTAGAGCAGACCCTCCTCCCGGTGCTGCAAGGGAGAGGCCTCGCCACCTTCACGGTCTCATACCAGCCAGCACAGTGGTGGCCCACTAGGGGTTGAGGTGCCAAGAAAAATCAAGTGGCCACAAGACAATTCAGCCACAGTAGAGACATTAGTTGTTTTTGTTTTGGGCTGTGGGGATTAAACCCAGGACTTCATACCAGCTAGGCACATGCTCTGCCACTGGGCTATGCCTGGCCCAGCAGGCGTTGTATCAGCATGCCACTGACCTTCAAATGGGACCAAAGACACACTAAAATACAGAGAACACACAGAAGCAGACATTATGCCAGCGATTTGTCAGCAAGTGTAAGCGTGAACAGCAGACTGGTGCAGGTCTGGCTGCACCGTGGGGACACACTGCCTTCGGTGGAAGAGCCTTCTAACCCCAGGCCTGGAACTTGTGCAGTAAAGAAGGTGCACCCGGAGCCTGAGAAGCACCATTTACTTCTGAAATGAAGAAGGAGGAACCAAGAAAGTGTCCTTGGTTAGAGTGAATGGAACGTGAGCTGTAGTGTAGGGACTTTTCTAGGCATAGCTAGTGTGTGTGGGACACAGCCATAAAGGGGGCACCTAGAGGCAGATGTGCCATATTCAGAGCATGATGTGGGGTGGTGAGTCCTCAGGGGAAAGGCCAGCTCCCGGAGGTCCCTGCAGGTCTCTGTACCTGCTGGTCCTCTTTGGTGAAGTGGGGACACTGCAGTCAACCTCTGGGGGCTGTGTGTGTGAGGACTGAGATGATAAAGCTAAGGAGCTCACACAGTCCCTGGCACAGGAGGCTCTGAACAAGAGTTAGAGAGACTAGTGTTTCTTCTAATGGCTAGACAACGGCCTCGGGACTGAAACCATGTCAAAGGAAAGCCACCTGATGTGGAGAGCACACCACAAAGTGGACGTGTCCGGGCATGAAGAGTGAGGAGCCAGGGGCAAAGTGGAGCTGAGTCAGCCGTGCTCCAAGTCTGGGGAGACAGAAAACCACATCCAGACCCACAAAGAGACCGTAAGACGAAGACAACCTGCTTGACTTGTATGATGACCAACTGATAGAATTTGCTCAAAATATCATATTTTCACATTTATAAAAGCTGAGGAAAGTGAAAATTAGTACTTATAGAAAGATTCAAAGAAATTCTATCCAAAGGTAAGATGTTTGTAGAGGCTGCTTGCTGAAGTGGTTTTAAAATTGGGCAGGTTGGAAATCTTAAATAAAAATTACAGGAGGCCATTGTTTTGGATTGGGCTCCTGCACTAGGCCCTACAGGCCAGGCTAAAAATCAAAATGGAGGCATTTATGCTAAAGTTCCAAATCACCAGCTGAAACTGGAAATAAGGGTCAGAGGGAAAACCACCAAGTTTCCCAAACAGGCCAGTTTCAACTGGTGTGATGATGAAGATCCCTCTGCCTTGATCATTACTCAAAAAAAGGTGACCTGAGATGACCTGCTCCCTGCCCCCGCCTTCAGGGAAAGTGATTTTGCAATGACCAATCTGCTTTTGCTCTTTGCTTCTCCTCAAGCCCTCCCTGTCTGTAAAACCAGCCTCCCTCGCCTGGTCCCGCCGACCACTACTTCTCTCATATGGAATAAAGTGTTGCCCAATTCCAGGATCATTACACTAGTGATTTTATCCTTTGACAGAAGGACCCCCAAATTGACCACAGAGTGTAATAATGGGGCAAATGTAGAATCATTGATCATCAGGACTAAATTACCTTTCAGAGCTTGGCACTAACTACTCAGACAACCTTCCACAGGAAAACTGGAACTCTGTAGAAGAATTTCGAGTTGCCAATAGACCTTGCGGTTGTTCTTTGTTTGGGCACATGATCCCTGAGTGTAGCATTGTCCTGTCTGCAGGGCAGGTGATTGAAAAACCTCTGGTCCACCTTCAGAGGCCTCTGGTCAGCATGTGTGCTGCTTTGCAGTTTCTTCTTCAACCCTCCAACCAGAGCAGCACCCAGCAGCTCCCTGGGTCCAGGACAGGCCTCTCACAGGCCCACTATGTAGAGGTTTGTTATGAGCCTGTGCCTACACTTAAGTTACGACAGCTTTCTGTCCCCGTGCCCACGCTGGTGTTCTCCCACACTGGCCCATGTTTACTCGTACAACCACATTGGGCTTCAAGGTGGGGGCCTGTATCACCAGTCCAACTCACAGAGACTCCAGAACTTGGGAGTTGATCCCCAGCAGGAAGCACCAAGCTTTTGGCTCTGGGTTTGGAGGAGGTGGGGAAATGGCTGGAGAATCAGGAAGAAGGAGACTCAGAATAAAACCTGGAGGGCAGGTGGAATTTCAACAGTGAAGCAGGAGTATCCTCCTGTCTCTCTTGCATTAGCCAAGGGATGCAGGATGGGGCTGATCCAACTCACTTCAGGCTCTTCGACTGCCATGGCTCACAGGGCAGGGCTAACTGCAGTTCAGGTGACTGGCACATCTCCTGCCCTGTTGTTTTACCCTGTCTGGAAACCCTTTTCTCTCAGGAAACTAATACAAGCAACATCTCTTGGTGCTTAATGGAGAGGTTGTGCACCAAACCAAGTCATCGTGGTCTCTCTGGGGATCCACTGCAAGAGCTTGAGCTAGTGACCAGAGCAGAGGAAGTAAGCTGTGAGCTCTTGGACACTTCTTTATGGTCTGATGGCTCGGGGTTCTTTCATTCATTTGTTCATTTGACAAATATTCGTCTCAGTCATTTGAATTCCAGGATCTATGGAAGCTGGATAGGGACGAGGACATGTCCTGGTCTTGCTGTCGCCTCCTGCCTGGGTGCTGGTTCTCCTCTGGGACTCTGTCTTCCAGTTTTAGCTCTGACCTGAAGCCCTGCCCAGCTGCCTTCTCCCTACTTCTCCCATGCTCTGCTCCAAACCAAGGGGCTTCCTGTACCCTTTCCCCCGATCCTGCCAGTGTGGTCCTCCTCCCAGGAGGCAGGTGCATGCACACCTGAGCTTTCACTTGTGTTCTGGCTCCCCATCCTGTAGCTACACACCCCAACTCTGGGCAGATGGGACAGCCATTGTCAGTGGGGTTCTTCTTTAGACATGCAGGTGGCCCTCTGTCCGTGGGTTCCATATCCTCACATTCAATCAACTGCACATTGAAAATATTTGAAGAAAAATCTGTACTGAACAGATTTTTTGGTCATTATTCCCTAAATGATACGGTGTGGCAACTAGTGACATAGTATTCACATTGTATTAGGTGTTATAAGAAACCCAGAGGTGGTCTGAAGCACATGGGAGGATGAGTATAAGTTACATGCAAACCTCATGCATTTTACTCAAGCATCCTGAGCTCTGTGGAATTTGGTATCCAAGAGGGTCCTGGAATCCGTCCCACATAGAGATTGAGGGATGATTGTTGTTATGGTTTAGATGTGAGGTGTCCCCCAAAAGCTTACATGTGAGACAATTCAATTCACCTGTTAGTGCATAAATCCCCTGATAGGGTTAATCAGCTGGACCCAGGCAAGTGTTGAAGTTTGGGTGTTAACTGTAGGCAGGTGGTATCTGGCTGGAGAAGGTGGCACATTGGGGCATGCCTTTGGGGTGTGTGTGTGTGTGTGTGTGTGTGTGTGTGTGTGTATGGTTTTTGTTTTGTTGTTGTTGTTGGTACCAGGGATAGAACTCAGGGGCACTTACCACTGAGCCACATCCCCAGCCCTTTTTTTTTTTGTATTTTATTTAGAGACCGAATTGCTTAGGGCCTCACTGAGTTGCTGAGGCTGCCTTTGAACTTGCAATCCTCCTGCCTCAGCCTCCCAAGCTGCTGAGATTCCAGGAGTGTATATTTTGTCCCTGGTCAGCAGAGCTCTCTCTGCTTCCTGGTGCCATTTCCTGAGCTGCTTTCCTCCTCCCCACACTTCTGCCATGATGTTCTGCCTCACCGCAGCCCCAGGGAATGGAGTGGCCATCTATGGACTGAGCTCTGAAGCCATGAGCCCTCTTCAAATAAACTTTTTCTCCTGTAATTGATCTTGTCAGGTCTTTTGGTCACAGCAGCAAAAAAGCTAACAACTGTAGTCCCTTATGGCAGTTGCTCCAGTTACCCATGCCCACAAGGCAATTCTGTTTCAAAGAAATTAAAAAACATCACGAGGGGGAAGTAGCCAGTGTCATGTGAATAATGAAGCATCAGTCACTTAAAATTGCCAAGCCATTTTATAAGAAAAATAATACATATGGTGTATCTTTATATGTGTGCATGGAGGGAGAGACTGATTTATTTTAAGGAATTTTCTTATGAGATATGGAACTTGGAAAGTCTACAGGAGGCCTGGCAGCTGGAAACCCAGGCAAGTGTTGAAGTTTGGTATGAATTCTTCTTCCTCAGGGAACCCCGATCTTTCTGTTAAGGCCCTCAACTGATTTGATGAGGCCCACCCACACAGTGGCAGGTCATCTCTTTTACTCAAAAGTCTGCTGATGCTACGCAGATCTCTTTAAAACTCACCTCTCCACAAATATCCAGAATCATGATTGACCAAATATCTAGGTACCGTGGTCCCATCAAGTCAACACATAAAACTAACCATCGAATACAGTTAATCTGGCACAGGTACTGATTGGGCCCCTGATGGTCCATGCCACGTGCCCACACCCACGTGGCCGCTAGTGTGCCCCTGCCTCCTCACTTTGGCTCTTTCCTTTGCTTTCTCCCTGATGAAGATAAGGAGGAGAAGGAGGTGACGGTAATACCAGGCCACAATAGTAATGACTGGCCCCTAGGCACGTGGGGCATGGAGCCAGTGCCCGAGCTCCCCCTGCTCCTCCCAAGTCCTTTTCTCGGTGACACTTGACTGTGCCCTGCTGTGCCCTGAGCTGTGTGCCCAGCGGGTGCATGTGAGAGGGTCTTGGCCACAAGATACTAATAGCGCCCCTCCCAGTCACAACAACCAGAGCTACCTACCTCTAGACATAGTCCAGCGACCCCACGGGGTGCAGTATCCCCCCAGCTGAGAAGCACTGGCCTGGAGCATCTGGCGGGGCAGCAGGAGAGGCTGTGAAGGAGCCCGGGTGGAGGTCACACCAGGCTCAAGATAGGTGGCTACACCAGCTGCACAGAAAGTTTGGCAGAGGGCGTCAGAGGGCGTCAGGGGGCATCAGGGGGCATCAGAGGGCGTTGGGGGGCAAGGCATGAGCCCAGGGCAGCAAGGCCTCCGTGGTGGGCCTGAGTGAGGCTGCTGCCATCTGTTGGGGTCCAGCCCTGCTCTTCGCCCAGCCCCGTGGGTGGCCTCTGCTGCCATCAGACTTGGTAAAGCCAGCTAAATGAGGCCACACCTAGCCCAGCTGCAGGCTCTGTGGACTCTAACGTGCAATTGTGTGGCACCAGGCTCTCCTCCACTCAGGACAGCCTGCGGTGCAGAACGCAGGTGACTTACCTGTCCCCTACTCGGGACAGCCTGCGGAATGCAGGTGACTTACACAGTCCTGCCTGCCACATCAACGGGGGCTTTTACACCCTTCACAGCAAACCCGAGTGTGATCCACAAGAGTGCTGTGAACTGTCCCCAAGAGGCCTCCATAGGGTGGCTGTCATCCAACGTGTTCTACCGAGCTCAGCTCCTCCAGGGCAGCAGTAGAGAGGACGTCTCCTGTGAGCAGCTGGCGCAGGGAGAATACCTGTGAGGACAGGCTGCACAGTCACAGCTGCCAACTCGAGACACGATGGCAGTGAGCACAGAGGAGTGCAGATGTCACCGGGGAAACGCACACTAAAGCAACAAGGAGACCCCTGCACACCTGTGAGACTGGCGGATCCAGGTTTGGCAACCCAGGGCCAAACGCTGGCAGGATGTGGAGCGGCTGGGCTCTCATGTGGTGCTAGTGGGAAGGTCCAGTGGGGCAAGTGTTTTGGAAAACAACTGGGCGGATTCTGGCCAGCTGGAAGTTCTGCATAAAAGCTGCCGGGACCCAGCAGGTCACTTCCAGGTGTTAATCCAGGAACAGCTTTAACTTCCAAATTGGAAACAGCCCAGAGGTCCTTCCCAGCTCTCTTGGGTAAGGAGACAGGCCCTCTCCACGTGGTGGACTACTGCCTGGTGAAGAATTGCCAACACAGGATGTGGCCACCTTCAGAGCTCTGGCTGAGCACAGGAAGCCAGGCGCTACAAGCGGCCTGGGCAGATGGCACGCACCTCGGACCAGAGGGCATTCTGGAAAGGCACGCCTCAGGGACGTGCACCAGGGTTGCCGAGGGAGGGAGCTGTTGGCAGCAGAGGCCAAAGGGCCCGGGTGGGGGAGCAGCCTGTATCTCGACGGTGCTGGCTGCCACAAGCCTGGCTTCTGTGTGGCTCTGCCCCTCCTGTTAGGGTCTGGATGGGAGGTGTCCCCAGAAGCTCATGTATGAGACAGCACGAGAAGGTGTGGCGTGAAATGACTAGGGTGTGAGCATGTTGACCTACTCAGTGCATAAACCCCTGAGAGGGGCTCACTGGTTGGCACCTGTAGGTAGGTGGGGTGTGGCAGGAGAACATGGGTCCTTGAGGTGTGTTTTGGGGTCTGTATTTTGTCAGTGGTGAGGGGACTCTCTCTGCTTCCTGGTGCCATGTTTCCAGCGCTTCCCTCTGCCACACCTTTCTGCCGTGATGCTCTGCCACCTCGAGTCCCGAGAGGGGAGCCAGCTGTTTATGGACTGAGACCTCTGGAACCATGAGCCCCCAAACAAGCCTTTCCTCCTTCAAATTGTACTTGTCAGGCCTTTTGGTCACAGCAGGAAAAAGCTGACTAAAACAGGACCCAAGTGTCGGATCAGCCTCCCTGGAGTGGGGGCGAGGGTTAGGGATGTTTGTGGGGTAAGGAGGCAGGAGCCTGAGGTGGGGAAAGGTGGAGTGGCCGGTGGCCTGCACCCACTTTCAAAATGGCGGCATCAGCGTGACCTGAGTGTCAAAGAGTCGCCTGTCAGACACCTGAACAGGCCCCAGCAAAGAGTCATGGTTTTATCAAAATCGGCCCTGGATTCCCTGGTGACCATTACCATCATGACCCACAGGACAGAAGGGTCCTCTGCAGCAAAGCCTGTGGGACACTGGTGACAGGTTGCCTAACGGTGTGACTTCCAAAGCTGGTGAGTTTTGAAAAGCCAGCGGCTAGTGGGGAGCAGGGCCAGAGCCGGTCCAGGTGTCGGTTCCTCTCTGTCCTGCAGGACAGCGCTCAGCCAGGGCCCACCAGTGTAAGGACTGTGGCCTTGGGTTTTCCCCAATCTCTACCTCTTTACAGCCACTGGTCCTGGGACCACCTGTCACCGAGGTCTTGGGGGTACCCAGCACCCTCCACTGTCCTACGATGTCCCGTCTGTTTCCTGTCCTGTTGGTATTCACACAGGGGTCTGAGAGCCCATGCTGCCAGCCTTAGGTCGCAGTCTCTGGGACTGCACCCGTCGGTTGTCATCCTGTTTGTGTCAATGGGAGGCCACATCCTGGTGGCCTCGGCTCAGGGAAACCAAGAAAGGAGTGAAACTGCACAGCCGGCCGCTCCTTCCCCAGCAAGGAGGCGGACTGCAAGAGTGTTCTAGAATAGGTGGTCCCAGTGGAGCTCTGCGCTGCTCTCAGGACGACAGATTCCCTAAAATCAGCCTTTTGTTTTAGGAAACACCAGAGCTTGGTGGGGGAACACTCCATTTATGACGGCCTCTAGAGGCCCCTCTTCAGAGCAGGCCTAGGCTCCAGGCTCTGTGCAGCCGCCAAGGGGAGGAGACACTGCCAAGACCCTGACTCGTGGCCCCGCAAGTCAGGAGCACCTGTTCCAACAGCACGTGGCCACTGCCGGCTTCAAGGGGCACCTCAGGCTGAGTGGTGCCCCCAGGTCACACGTCAAAGTCCTCTGGGACCCTATCTCTGGGGAGATAGGGTCTTTCAAGAGGTGATTAGTGTTAAAGGAGGTCACTAAGGTGGCCCTAGTCCAATCTGACTCATGTCCTTACAGGCAAAGATGACTAGGACAGACAGGAACAGAAGGTGACCTGGGGACACAGAGAGATGACGCTGCCCGTGAGCCCAGGAGGGAGGCCTTGGGAGGAAGCAGCCCTGCGGCACCTTGAGCTGGGATCTTCGACCTACAGAACGTGAGACACGTCGGGTTTTAAGCCTCAGCTGTGGCTTCTGGTTATGGAAACCCTAGAAATAAACATGGTGGAGTGGTCAGAAGCACCCCCACCTTCAGTCCACGGCGAGCTGCGAGGCAGGTCAAGGTGGGCTGTGGTGCAGCAAGTGCTCATCAGTCCCTGGCCACCATGGGCAGCTCAGGAGCTGGGTGTGGATGTGGGAACTGCCCTGGGTCTGTGTGTGTGTGTCGGGGGGCTGGGGACAGAGCCCAGGCCTCAGGTATGCTGGCAAGTGCTCTATCCACAGCTCACACCCTGGGAAACAGCGCTCTCAGCACCAGCTACAACTCGGACTCATCACACAGTAACTATGGAAACAAAGAAAGGGAACATCAATGGTGAAGACTTTCCTTTGAACAGGATAAGTTCCTGTGTCAGGTTACTCGTGCCCACCCCAGCATCCACCTCCGCTCCCACTTCCTTCTTAGTAACAGAACTGAGTTTTATTTGGAGTGGTAATATCCCTGGCTAAAAGACCACATTTCCCAGTCTCCTGGCCTGCTTGTCCCCCAGTTGATACTCTGTCAAACAAATGTTTGTGGAAATGTACTCGGGGAATCCTGAGGTCTTCAAATGGATGGCACACTTCTCTTGCAGGCAGCTGCTTCTTTCTTTCTATTTACTGGAATGTGAATGCCAGGCTGGAGCCTCAGCAGCTCTCTTGTTCTGTGGGGTGACTTTGAGAAGAGGAGCACATGTGACAGAACAGAAAAGCAGGAGCAGCAGGGGCAGTGGTGTGTGGTGATTTCACTCAGCTGCCACACTGGCCCACGAGGCCTGCTGCAGACCTGGCGTGCTGTGAGAACGGACCCTCCTGTGTCTGAGCTGTCAGTTGTACCCAACTGAATCAAATCACAACATTCTCTGTGGTTTGAGCAAGGAAGGCTTCTCCATCCTAGGAGATCATGATAACTGCGTGTGTGCCTGTTTTGACACCTAGAAATGCCCCCCTCCTTTCTGGCCTTGCAGGGTGTGAGAACAGTTGGGTTTATGGGTCTGGTGAACTCAGATAAGTGAAGTGTCCTTTCTGTTCCCAAATTTGTGGCTGTCCTTCCTCAGCCCATGATGGAGATGAAAGCCTGAGCACTACTCTTCTGGCTGCTCTGCAGTCCCCAGCCAGGCAGAGGAAGCGCTTCTTCAGCCAAACAGCCTCAGACCTCAGGAACAGGAAAGAGGGGACGCAGTGAGTAGCTTTCTCCTGTTCTCTGTGGTTTTGTTTTTGGCTTAACCGGATCTCAATCTCTGTGAGCATCTACGGGGGTTTTGTCTTTGAAGCAAGTGACTTAGGACATCAGTTGGAGCTTTACGACTTGGAACAGTAAGAGGGGTGAAGGAGAGTTGGGTACTGCGAGACCAGGTGGGGCCGTGGTCCAGGGCGCAGGCTGGGCCGTGGGCCATGGGGTCTGAAGGCACCCTGGAGAGGCTCCCCTTGGCCACAAGGCAGAGGCTGCAGCAGGATCCTGGGACACAGGAAGGGTGGTGCGGTCAGCACTGGGGCCCAGTGGGCAGGCTGAGGTGATGAGGTTGGGGAACCCGAGGGTTTGTGGCCAAGCTGGAAGACCCATCTCAAAGCAGCCGCCTGATGCTGTGTGCCTGGGCTTTTCATTCTAAGATGGTCTCCTGTCTCCAGTCTTAGGGACCAAGCCACTAGATGAGGTAATCTGGTGGCTTCCAGAAGCTCCTCTGGTCGGGTCCACAAAAGAGATGTGGTTGCAGGCTTGCAGCCTCTTCTCTCGGGGTCCCCCCCAGGTGAGGTCCGCAGTGGGGCTCGACCCCATCTCTGGCTGCACAGAGCTCCTCTCCTAGCCAGCCCATGACACACTAGGACCTGTGGCTTGTCCCAGGGCTGCTCTATTGAGGAGCTCTGCTGGGACACTCTCTGTATCCTGCTAGGTGTTGCCAGGCCTCCCTCGGAGTAGACCTGCCAGAACCCCCTTCCATCTCAAAGGAGGGAGTCTAAGGAGCCTCCTCATCCCGGCCCCTTCCCGGACCTGGGTTTTACTGCTCTGCTTAGACTTGGCTTTTGGCTGAAAGTTCGTTTTAAAACGGGGAGTTCCACACCTGTGCCAAGAGGGGGCCAAATTTACCCTCTGCATAGAGCCGTCGCCTGGGGTGAGCTACACCCTGGCAGAGCCGGGACAACTCGAAGCCAAGGGCAAACAGGGGGAGGTCGGTGCAGGTGCCCTGCCCAGAAGGCGGCTGGGGGTGACAGGGTCACCAGGGCCCCCATACCCGCCTCATGGATCTCCCTGTAAACTCCCAGGCCGTCCCTTGGCCCCAGGGCTCAGCCCAAGGCCCATCGCTGGACAAGTAGAAAGAGAGGCCCGAGCCCCGCAGCAGATCTCAGGCCCTGAGCCGTGCAGTGCACATGTGACAGAAGCGTAGATGTGCAACACGCCACATCACAGCTGGTGGCATGGGAGAGGACTCCACTTGCCAATGAGCTTCCTGCTCCCGACCTGACATCCAGCCCAGTCCGCCCTGGCTCTCGGTCCTTCTGCTCGGAGCCCCAGTCTTGGGATCCTGGAGGGTGGAAAAGCCTAACAGCTTCTGCTGCCCCCAGGTCCTGGAGTCCTGCCAGGTTCACGGTGATGAGGTGATGGGGCTGGTGGCTGCTCACGCCAGGGCAGAGGGGAGTCGTCCACGGTGAGGAAGATGGCCCTGCAGGTGGAGATGCCCCTCCAGAGTGTGCCAGGAATCCTGCCTCTGCTGAGCTGCAAAGCCCTGTCCTTGCGGGGGAGGGTTGGACACCTCCCACTGCCTGCAGTCCCTGCCTGGTGCTCCCACGTTCCCACGCCCGCTGTCTGGACTCCCCTTCCTGAGGACTTGCTTCCCTACACTCCTGCAGCCCCAGCCTTGGGACCCAGCGGGCGCCCTGCTGTGCTCTGTGCCCTGCTGTCTGGAGCACAAGGTCACAGATGCTTTTCATTCACAAAATGCTGTGGCAGAGAGTGACCCTCCCAGGGATGTGTACACCCCTCCCCACACCCAGGAGTATGAGACCTTATGTGGCAAAAGGGACTTTGCAGATGTGACCAAGTGAAGGGCCACTGCAGGGTCCTGATGAGGGAAAGAGAGAGCCAAGAGGAGCAGGGAAGGAGACACAGAAGCGGAGGTCAGAGTCGGGGCAGAAGGTCGGCATTTGCTGCTTCCTGTGGCTCTGACCCCTGAGGGAGCCCCTCTGTCTGTGGGGTTCGCCTTGGTCCTCCAGCTGGATAAGGAGCTGGCCATCGCCTCACTGAGGCACGGCTTTGCCATCTGGGCTCTGGGCTGATGTCTTGGCTGAGTTGCTGCTCGACAATGGGGCAGAGCCGGAACCTCTCTCTGGGCCCAGCCTTGCCTTCCTCCAGCCAGGCCCAGCAGGCGGCTGCCCCTTCACACTTCAAAGCCAGCAGGCAAGGCCTTGCTTCCTGCTTGGCAGCTGCTTTGAGCTCTGGCTCACCTGGAGGCCCAGCTCTGATGGTGCCCTGTGCCCTTCTGAGGCCCGGCTCATCCACCTCCTCAGTTCCATGGGACTCCTCCAGGCACTCACCAGGTGAGTGCTGAGTGTCAGCTTGGCGCCAGGGTCAGGGGTTCTGGGGTCATTCTGGCCTTTAAAGAGTGTGCGACCTCGTGGGGAAGACAGGCGATGACCAAATGCAAAATTACAAACCTGCTCCATGCTGCGGCGATGGGTGTGTGAGGAGGACCAGGGCTTAGAGCTCAGGCCAGGCTTGGCACAGACTGCCTGGTGCGTGGGGCAGTGTGCACAGTGCCGTCTGAGTGGAGACGTAAACACGATGAGGAGGTGGCTGCTCACGTCAGGGCAGAGGTAAGGGAGTAGCCTGGGCCAGAGCGAGGGCTGGATGGAGAAAGGCTCAGAGGCTGAATCCCTAGGATGCAGACTGATGGAACATGGGGACATTGAAGGTGCCCTGTGTCCAGCATGAACCACCAGAGAATTGCACAGTCCCCTAAGGAGACGGGCAGGAGTGGGGAAGAGAGCGTGGGGGGAGGGACTGTTCCTCCTGCAGGTGCCCCTACATCTGGGCTTGTGAGGAAGGGGGCGGAGATGGAGCTCAACAGAGGGAGAGAGCCTTTCCTGGGAACCTGAATGCGGCAGGTACTTCAAACCCACGCACCGTGAGAGCCCCATGAAAGCTCACGGTTTGCAGGGATGACACCAAATAGCGCCCACCCTGTGGAGCTGTGAGTGCCAGCCTCAGCCCTCCCTGGAGATCCTTGCCGCTCAGTGGGAACTGCAGGGCACCCCTGGGGCTCTGCCTGGGTCTGGAGAACGTCCTCTGGTTCTGTTGGTGGGTGAGCTGAGGGAGCGCAGGTGAGACCTGGAGTGTCAGGAGCTGGAGGTGCCGCTGCAGCCCCTCCTCCCACACAGTCGCACTGGTCAGAGCCCTAGATGCCCTCTGCTGGACCTCTCAGCCAGCCCCGTGCCTGAGCTGCGGTTGCCCACAGTGAGGTGCTTCTCCTGCCTCGCCTGTGCTGCCTGCGTCACCCTAATCCACTTTTCTACCCAAATCCTTGTCTTGAGTTTGAGAGGGAGGGAAATGAAGCAAAGGCATTAGTGAGAGTTGTCCTTGTGTGCTGTGGTCCATGGGCTCATTTAGATGAAAACATGGGTAAGTGCCTCCGTTTTATAAGTGAAAACGCTTTATCCCGGCTGTAACGCCCTGTGGTAAGTTCCTTTTGGGTAAATAGACCAATGAATTTATTGTTGTCTTTGGGTAATAACAAAACCTTTGGAGCTGCATTTTTCTGACATGTTAAAACTTGTGTCTAAATTAATTTGCCCTACAAAATCAGCCGGAAGTTCACCTTGCCATGGCCCTCAGCCTGAGAGGAGGAGAGGCAGGCCAGTCGGGATGGATGTTGGATGGGGTGGCCTTCTCATGCATCTTGGACCACGCTGTGGAGGCCGACGGGCTATGCCTGCACCTGAGGTCGATCCCCAGCTGTGTCCTGAGCAGACCTCTTCCATGACACCCATCGGGTCTCCCCGCAGGGTGAGATCTGAAATAGATAGAGGTACATTGAGCTGGAGGGGGGAAGCAGGTGCCTTCAGGGGTCCTGTGCTCTTGGGCCTGTGACGGGGAACGCCTGTGCGATGGCCTCAGATTGCTTCACTGACGGCAGGGCTGAATCATGAAGGCAGACACTGTGCCATGACTCAGTCCAGAGCCAGGGGCAGGAGGGGACTCTGCTCAGTCAACCTTCATCTAACGCTCCCGGCTTGCGACGTAACTGTAGCCCAGAGCAGAACTGGGCCTGAATTGCTCAACATGGTGTAACCACGTTCACTCTGCCTGTCATGGCCACTCGTTGGTGGGGGCTGTCCAGCAGGCTCAGGTGGGCCGCAGGTCAGTCCCTACTGGTCCCTGGTAACAAGGCCGGAACCCTCACCCTAGGAGGGAGACAGGCTGTGTTGAGGTAGGTGCAGGGGAGGCCAGAGGACTCCAGATTCTCAACAGGGCCACTGTATTTGAGCCTCTGTTTACCTTCTGTTATGGACTGACCTTCCTGACCATGTCCGCTCAAAGACAGACCCCTCTCTCATTTTGGCCTAAGGCCAGACCACCAGGGTGCTCATGACACCACTTGACAACTGCAGCTGGGGAGAGAAGGACGCCCACCACATTGAGGGTGAGGCCCGTGGACACCGCCCTTGCCGGGTTTCTCCATGCCCCTACCTCAGTGCCATTGACGGGTGCTTCCGACAAGATTGACAATCATGACAGCAAAGAAGGCTTTTTACAAAGTACTTTTACATCGTGGCTTCCCTTGGTCCTGGCCGTAGCTGGTGACGACATTTTGTTCTTCAGCCTCCCTGCAGCCACAGGAAGCTGAGGCGCAGAGCGCTGGGCGAGGTCAGCCAGCTAGTGAAGGACCAGGCCTGGGACTGGGGAGCCTCGAGGCCTGTGGCTGCTGCCGAGGGTGGGGCTTCTCTGCATCTTGGGAGCTCAGGAGGCAGCCAGGCTGCAGCCGCTCCCTCCCAGGTTATTCCTGGTCCCTGAGGTCCTAAGCCCTTGTCAGATGACCAACCAAGCTCCATGTGTGACCTCGGACCCCACCCCTAGGTCTCTACCTTACACCCCACATATGGCACCCTTTGAGGACCCTGGGCCTGTGTGGTCCCATTCTCACCACCTGCCTGCTCAGCTGGGGTGTCTTCTGAAGTCCCTGCTCCAGCCTTGCGAGTGCTCCGGTCCCCAGAACAGGCCTCCCTGGGAGCCAGAGGCGACAGCACTGGATGTGCCCATTCCTGCCGTCACCCTGGGTTCTACCACCTGGTCGCATTCCAGCCTGGCAGCTGCTGCCTGAGCTTGGCAGGAGGGAGGAGGAAGAAGTTGGTTTCAGGTGTTGATAACCCAGTGCATGACGAGGTGCTGTTTCCTTGTGCCCCTCTAGACTTTAGAACCCTGGGATGTTCACGAGGAGGTCCAGGCTCAACCTGTCTCAGGCTTGGCTGTCTTTCTGCCCAGTCCTGCTCCACGTCCTCCTCTGGTTCTGTTTAGTGCCTGCCATCAGGGGGCTGGGGACATAGCTCAGTTGGTAGAGTGCTTGCCTCGTGTGCACAAGGCCCTGGGTTCAATCCCCAGCTACACACACACACACACACACACACACACACACACACAAAATGTAGTTCCTCCCATTAGGGAGAGGGAACCCAGCCACATGGACCCCTCTCCTCTCCACACTGCCCTGGGCCTCTGAGGGCCTGGCCCTGCCTGTGGGAGGATTTGTGGGTGCAGAGGCCTCTTAGAGACTGGCTGGGGTGGGGCAGTGGGAGGTGGCAGGGACAGAGTAAAGGAAATGGCCCAGAGCAGACCCTCAGGGCTGACCACCACTGTGCTCCAGGACCCGGACAGCTAGGCCCAGGCAGGTCCACTGCCTTCTCCCTTTGCTGCTCCTCTGAGAGTTGGTGAGAGAGACAGAGGGGTTACTCACTGCCCACCTGAAGGCTTCCGACACTCTCCCTCGTGCTTTTGACACTCTCCCCTCCCCGCCCACTAGGGGAAAATCCATCTTGTGAAATCCCCTTAGAATAACTGAGCTCCAGGGTCCCTTGTGCCTGGTGTCTGTCACCATGCACCTGCATGCACAGGGGCCTGAGATGGGGGAAGGCCCAGAGGAGTCCAGTCAGCAGCCTTCCAATGCACCAGGTTTGGTGGCCAGGACTGGGGGTGCAGAGCACAGAGCGGCTGAAGTGGGGACGTGTGCGTGCATGTACCCCTACGAGCTCTGCATGTGGTCAGGTCTGACTCAGCCTCGCATGACCCCTGCTGTCCTCCCCAGGACACGTCCCATGGGAGCATGCAGGAGGCAGGAGGCTTGCTGCTCAGCCAGCAGCAAAGAGGGACAAGGCAGCATGAGCTCATTAGGAAGCAGAGGGCAGTCACCTCGAACAGCTCCATGGCCCTTGCTGTCCTCAGAGACCACCGTGGAGTGGAAGCTAATTGCTGTGGCTTGGATCTGGAATGCCCCCCAAGGCCCAAGTGTTAAAGGCTTAGTGCCCAGTGTGGTGCTGTGGGAGGTGCTGGGAGCTTCGGGAGCAGGGGCATAGCCAATAGGTCATGGGGTGTCCTCTGCAAGGGATTGGGGGGCCCTGGCCTCTTCTACTTCCTTCCTTTTGCACCTGGCTGTGAGATGAACAGGGCTCCTCTGCTCCCTTTGGCAGTATACTCTGCCACCTCAGTTCCCAAAGTAATAGGGCCTGTTAATTGTGAACTGAAGCCTCCAGAACTGCCAGCCAAAATCAACCTTTCTCCTTTTTAAGTATATTTGTCTCAGGTATTGTTTTACAGTAATGAAAAGCTGACTGGCACATTAATTGATATGTAAGCTAAAGAAGACCAAGTAGAATTAGAAGCATTTGCCTTCTACACAGCACTTCATCTTGTTAGGTAATATCCCTCATCCTTGTCCTGACTTCCTAAAGGATCCAGATTCACCACTGCTTGTGACTTGAGATAGCGTTGGGAGCCTTTTTACAGATACACCATTGCAATCTTCAAGCCCACCTTTGCTTAAACCACACAATGTCCTCTCCCTGTAAGCCTGAGGTGGCACAGCAGGTGCCTTTGGCTGAGCATCCCCCAGCCCCAAGTGCAGCAGCCCAGGTATTCACACAGCGTCTCTGCTCAGCCTCCACCTGACTATCGTCCTTCTTTGTTCCTAAATGCAGGTGCAAAAGACAAGCCATTTCGGCAGATTTGGGTCAAGGCTGGGTGGGGGTCATGGTCTCAAAATTTGTCCTTAAAACAAAGGTCAGGAGTTGGAAACTGGCAACTGCTCATCCATGTTTACTTGAAGTACGTTGGGACCTTGAATGGCACTGTTTACTCAGAGCCTGTGTCAGTGAGGACAATGTTTGGTTTCCCAGAGGCTGTGCTGGGAGGGAAGAATTCTGGGAAACCAGAATTGGGGCTAAATGCCTCCAGTCCAAACAGCAGAGGAGCCGCTGGCTCCCACATCTGCTGGGGCACTGTGAGCTTCCGGGGCTCACTCCAGATGAGCGCACTGCAGGCCGGCTGGCGCTCCGAGGGCTCTCGCCGTCTCTCACCTGCGGACAGACTTTGCTAAGTGAAGCAAAGTCGAGCTCTGAGAAGAGACCTGGGGAGTTCGGTTTGGCTGACTGGATTTCATTTTAAGATTCTGAAGTCATCACCGCGGCGCTGCATTTCCTGAGCACTGCGCTGTCTCAGTGACGCTCGGGAGGAAATGCCTCACCTCACTTTATTTAGGTCTTTACCACAAAGTCCAGATGCAGGCCAGGTGTGAGGTCACTGGCTGGCTCTGCCAGGGCAGATTTACAACCAGGCAAAGGACCACTCAGTGGCAGGTCCCCACCCCTGGCGGGGCAATTGCTCTTGGACTGCTCCGTGCTGATTCCGTGTGGCCTGCCAGTGCTGGACTGACTGGGGGACACAGGCAGGGTGACAGGAGGCATGCTCAGGAGACAGGGCTGCTGCTTCCTGTGCGGGCTCCGGGATCACTCAGTGCAATGCTTGCTCCCTTCCACGATAGCCTGAGGGCGATCACCTTTTTATGCCACAGCCCAGGGACAGATGGAGTAGGACGTGCTATGGGTGTGTGTTGAGAACCTGTGTCTGAGCTTTTAGTAATTGCTCCCTGGGCTTAACACCTTGATAAAAACCTTTGCCCCTTTCTTCCCCTCCTCTTTTCCCCCGTAGCAAACATTATGCTAAACCAATATTTCTTAAACATCAGTGGATATGGGAGTCCCCTAGAGGCCTGTGACACTATGGATTCTGACTCAGCAGCACGGTGCACAAGCTCCGGGGGATGCTCAAGTTGTGACCTGGCGCACTCCTGGAGGAGCCCGGCCCTCATTCTCCTTGACTCCAGGAGTAGCTTCTCGGCTCTGCCTGGCGCTGTACCCACAGGGCTCTGGACACAGTCATTACGGATCAGCATGGAGCCACAACCTGTCTGGTCTGGCAAGGGCAAGGAGTGAGGGTACCGGGGAAGACATCTGTGAGAGGCTAAGACCGGCTTACCCATCATCTAGGAAGGGGTGGCTAGGAGGCCGTCAGGCGGCAGAGAGGGCACAGAGAGTGGGGTGCAGAGCGGGGCTGTCAGGGTACCAGGGTCTGATTCAAAAGAGAACAGCCAAGGTTGGGGCAGGGCCAAGGGGCCTGGGCGTCTGCAGAGCCCTCATGTGTCCCTGTGAGTGGGCTGTTCACCCTGCCCACCTGCTTCCTGGAGCCCAAGGAGCCCTGAATGAATGGCGGCCACTCGACTGTGGGTCCTGGACGGCACTGGTGTCCAGCTCAACCTACCTGGAGTGAAGGGGGTGGAAATCTGGTGGAATCAAGCACTGTGGGGCCTGAGGGTACGTGACGCCGGATGAGCCACCATGTCAGGGGAAGTACCTGTGGTGACAGTGGCTGGTGTCTGCTTCCTCATCTCTGGTCCTGCTTCCGAGTGGGGTAGCTGTGGGCCTTCTGGTGGGGACAAGGAGGGGGAAGACACCCTCTGAGTCTGGGTGTTGCGGGGCTTGGTGCTGGCTCTGGCTACCACTGCACAACTCAGGGGAATGGTCCTGGGATTGAGGGGCCAGGCTGCACCCGGCCCAGAACCAGGTGACCACCAGTCTGGGTACACAAGTCCATGCACCTGGCCCTGAGCACATTCCTTCCTGCCGCATGACAGTCCCCTTGGGCCAGCTCCGATGAGACCAGGTACATGGTGTTACCATTGAAATGCTGCAGATTTTTTATTGTGGTATAAAATTGTGTCTTAGAAAATTGTTGCAAGAATAATACAAAGAAATTCCTTTACCTTCAGCAGATTTACCAGGTGCTAGCATTTCGCTCCATTTGCTCACATCTTCTCTCCAATATAATCTCTAAGCATATTTCTTCTTACATATGTAGTACCACCTCTGTCCATGTTCACATCTCTTCACACGTGTGTGTGCGCCCATGTATGGGTATGTGTTGTTTTTAGATAAGAGGCGTCCCTCCAAAACTCATGCGTGAGACAATGCAAGAAAGTTTAGAGGTGAAATGATCAGGTTGTGATACTTTTTTAAAATATTAAATGTAGTTTTAAATTCTTATTTATTTATTTATTTTTCATTTCTTTTTTTTATTGGTTGTTCAAAACATTACATAGCTCATGACATATCATCTTTCATACATTTGATTCAAGTGGGTTATGAACTCCCATCTTCTTTGATATAAGGAGAGCAACTAAGAACAGAGCAGGGAGGAAGAGCATGAGGAAAAGACTAACATTAAACAGAGACGAGTGGTGAGAGGGAAAGGGAGAGAGAAGGGAAACTGTATGGAAATGGAAGGAGACCCTCATTGTTACACAAAATTACATATAAGAGATGGTGAGGGGAAAGGGGGAAAAAAAAAACCAAGGTTGTGATACTTTTAACCTCATCAGTGCAATAATCCCTGATGGGGATTAGCTGGTGGTAACAGTAGGGTGTGGCTGGAGGAGGTGGACCAATGAGGTGTGCCTTTGGGGAATATATTTTGTCCCTGGAGAGTGGGACGCTTTCTCTCTGCTTCTTGGTGGCCATGTCCTGGGCCACTTTTTTCTGCCACACTCTTTTACCATGAAGTTCTACTTCATTTCAGTCCCAAAGAATGGAGTCAGCCATCTAAGGACTGAGACCTCTAACACCATGAACTCCCAAATAAAATCTTCCTCCTGTAATTGTTCTTGACAGGTCTTTTGGTCACAGCAGCAGAAAGCTGACCAAAACAGTATGTGTGTCTGTGCCTAAATTTTGGGGAAAGAACAATTTGGAAAGAGGTTGCAGACATCTGGCTCTTATCTGCTGTTGGCTTTCTGTTGCTATGACAGAATTCTGGGGGAAATAGACTCAGGGAGGGAGGATTGGCCTGGCTCCTGGCCTCAGAGCTCTCAGTGCATGGTCAGTTGGCTCCATTGCTCTGGAGGTGAGGCAGATCATCTTGGTGGAGCAAAGCTGCCCAACTCATGGTGACCACGAGAGAGAGAGAGAGAGAGAGAGAGAGAGAGAGAGAGAGAGCAGAGACAGAGGGAGAACAAGGACCAGATGTCTTTTAAGGGCATATCCTGGTGACCTTATTCTCTGAACTAGGCCCCACCTCCTGAAGTGTCTAGCACCTCTCAATACTGCCATCATCTATGAACCCATTAGTGGATTAATCCACCAGTGAGATCAGAGCCCTCATGGTCCACTCACTTCCTAAACCCACCTCTGAATACTGCCACACTGGGAACCAGCCTTCAAAACACAAGTCTTTGAGAGACATTTGAGATCCAGACCACCACCACCCTCCATACTTTTGGCACATATATATCCAAGAACGCTGATATTCTCCTACGTCACTAGCATGGCCACATCCCAGGCCAATCCACTGCTGTATCCAATACAATGCCCTTTATGACACCTTTTGTCCTGCCAGGACCTTCCCCTGGACACACCAGTGCATTTGGCTGTCTTCACACGACGATATCAAGGGGAAGGATCATTTTTACCTTTTTTTTAAATTTTTTTTTTAGTAAAGTGTAAAACCAGAGCCAATGGCATAAAGGTGACTTTTATTCAGAGGCTAAGAATCCACAAATCCTTCCCCTTCATCAGCAGGCAGAATCTGTGACAAGGCACCTCCCTGGCTGACCTCCTCACAGTCTGCCTCTAGGGCAAGTGGCCGCAGTGATCTGCTTTCGGGGTGTAGGCCATGGGGCCACGGGGCCACGGCATCCTGCACAGCCTGTTCTGCATTTGGATTACAAGAAGGTGACACCTGGCTCTCTGCTCTTGAGCCTGCCTTTAGGGCTGCTTCTGGGTTGAAGGGCAGATGTCAGAGGTGTAATTACAAATTTTGTTCTAACTCTGAAGAAATGAAAACTTGCCAGCTAGGTTAAAGCTGTGAATTCCCAGGTTTTGACTTGATTTTTCTGTCCTTGCATACTGAATCGTAATTCTTTGTCCCAGAGTGGTGTCGATCACTCCCTTAACGTCCTTTCGTGACGTGCCTTCGGCTCTCTGAAGGCCTGTGTGGTGCAGATAAAATGAAAGGTGAGAATGTGCTGGCTCCTGGCCACACTCTGCAGGCTCTGAGCCAGGTGCAGGTCTAGGCCGCAGCGTCCCGACCGGCTCTCAGGCAATCTCCTGCAGCCCACCTCGGCCGTGAGCTGGGGACCACAAGCAAAGGTAAGGTCGTTTTAGCCTGCCTTTTATGTTAAAAAACAAACAAAAAAAAGAGGCAAAAGAAAAAGGAGTCGTTTCAAAAAGCTTACTAAGTTCATTACATCTTTTACCAAGAGCAAAATGTTCAGCATGCTTTACAGGCAGGTAGGACACCCTTAAGGAACTACACGTGGCCTGGGTCACTCATGTGATTTTTCCATGGGACATTGGGGGAGGTGTTGCCTGCCTGAATGCATTGATAGTGACGGTGTAATGACAATCTGGGACACTTGCCTTCACCTGCAGAAGAGGAGGCTTTAGTGCACAGTGGTGTCAGTGACACAGCAGAGCTAGGCTGTCCCAGAGGTTGCCCTGAGGTCACACCTGGAGGCTGTCACTTCAGAGGTCCCCAGCACAGGGGTCACCGTGATTCTACCACTAATGGCAGTACTGTCATTCATTGCCACCAGAGCTGTCTGTGGGCTGCAGCTGCTCTGGGTCAGCCTAGTGTTGTGCTTTAGGTGTAGCCCTCCTGGACGCAGCTCAACACCTTCAGGAAACCAAAGGTGGACGTTTCCATCATCCTTAGGGGCCTTGTTAAGGCTTGTTCCACATCAGGAGCCAGTGCTCCAAAGCTTGGGCTGCTTCTAGATCCATCTTGGCCGCTTCTGGGCCCCTGCTGGTCCTCCTGCCCTTGGCCTCCAGACCTGTTTGCCTCTCAGGGGTCAGCTCTTCACGTGTTGCCATGAAGGAGCTTGGGGCGGGCTCGCTTCTCTTAGGGGGAACTCTTGCCCTGGGAAAATGTGAACAAGAACTAATGTGCTTTGCCCTGTCAATTTCCTCACTTTCTCTAGTTCACTGATTTTCCTCCACGTTTTTTATTGGTGCATCTTAGCTGTACCTAAGGTGGTGGGATTTGTTGTACATATTAGTACATGCTCACAATTTAACAGTATGATTTGGCCAACATCACTCCCTAGTTCACCAATTTTCTATCAACAGATTAAAAAAAACAAAAAACAAAACCTGAGGCCAAAGAGCTTTTGTTGCCTGAGGTCACAGAGTTGATCATCTCTGTAGCCCAGGTGTAAGCCCCCAGGATTCAGAGACGGCTCCTGTGAGACCCTGGGGCCCACTGGAAGTTAGCCCCAGGCTAACTTCAAGGAACACTTCTGGCCTCTGGCTCCCGCAGCCTCTCAGCCATGTCCACAGTTGGAATGGTGCCACGGCAGCCAGGCAGCAACCCCCGGAGTGCACACAGAGAACTTGTGCGGGGGGCTGGCTCCTGGGCCCCTCTCACCAAAGGCTTCCAGATCAATGGGCTGGGGGCACCCATCCTAGCAGAAGTAGGGTGTGTGATGTCCCCAGGCCCTGGCCTCTCCTTCAGGGGGAGTGCCGCGTGAGCACAGCTTGGCTGTTGTGTTCTGAAGGATGCAGGTGCAGAGTGTCTGCTGCTGTCCCCATCCCTGAGGCTTCCTTGCCCCCTGTGGTCAATTTCCTCTTCCCTTCTGGGATTTCTCCCATTTTCAGGGTCCATTCTGCTGCCCCCCAAAACCTCAGTTGGTGAGGCGCCAGCCTTCCTGATGCTCCAAACCCAGCTGTTGCTGCAGCAGCTTCAGGCCTGCTTGAATGCTCCTGCAGTCAGGCAGCTCGCCACCGCGTTCAGCTGAGAATCTTCCTCCTGGACTGAGCCAAAGCCCTCGGAGGACTGACTTTGGCCATCGTCCCCCATGTGTTTGGATCTCTCCCAAATAAACAGGTGCTGCGTCTGCACAGCGACCCCTCAACACTTGCCGTGGCCTTTCGTCTTCTCTGGGGAGCTGCTCCACAGGCAGCACCAAGTCCACTCCTCCCTGCAGCCCCTGCCGCCTGTGTCTTGTCCATCACCTGGGTAGACATCGGTCACCAGTCCAGGCAGGTCCACCAGCGAGGACTTGCACTTTAGCTGGGGTTATCCTGTGGGGGAGGCTGCAGGGTGGGCATCAGGGGGCCCAGGCCTTGCCCATGTCCCTCCATGTCCCACCCTGTGCACAAGGGTGTTTCCTGCTCCCTAGGGAGGAACCAGTAGGGAGAAGGAGGGGGTTGTGAGCCTGGGTGGCCAGAGGCCTCAGACAGGGGAAGGAGGAGCAAGGAGAGCCCAGAAAGAAACAATAGAGCACTGCTTGGTAGCAGGGTGTCCATTGGGCCACAGGCACGACCCTGAAGTGTCGTCGGAGCAGGAAGACACGTCAGGGCCTGGTGCTTGGGACGTCTGTGTGGGAATGCTGGGCAGCAAGCAGGCCAGATGCAGGTGGTGTGGGGGCTCTGCCCTTCCTCCCCTGGGCGTGGGGTCTTGTGTTGTAGGTGGCAACACTCTGGTGGTTCCTAGGCATGAGGGCCAGTCACAGACGTCTCCACTGGAGTTTCCAGGTGCACAGACAGTGATAAGCTTGCAGGACAAGACCCCAGAGTTGGACCTGTGGTTAAAGGCAGCCAGGGAACTCTGTGAGGGACAGACAGGAGGCACAGACTGGCCCAGCCCTCCAGCGGCCGACCACCGCCCCTCATTTCCCCTCTTCCTTCCTCTCTCCCTTCCTTCCTTCCTTCCTCCCTTCCCCTCTCAATTCCTTCCTAAAAAGATACTGCATTCCCAAGAGGATACAGTGGATGACCAAAGGCCACCCATAAAATTAACCAAGGGAGAGACTGAATCAGGTTGTATCTTGCATCCCGAGGTTTCAGTTCTGGAATGCTCCACAGAGCTCGCTAGGACCCTCCCTTGGTAGGGTGGAGGTCACCATGACTGCAGTCTTGGGGCTGGCACGAGCAGAGCTGACCGGGCCCGCTGCCTTCCTCCTACCAATGATGACCCCAGGGAAGAGAGGCCGCAGGAAGACCCTCATCTGGGAGGCTGGACAGAATTTCAGACGGCCCGAGCTCACCTTCTTGCACCCCCAGTTTGCCCAACAGTGGCCTCAGAATAGTCTGGGTGATCTTGAGGGCGAGTTGCTTGATGTGTTTGCACTGGTTCTAGCATCCAGAGGTGTGGTCTTCCATGAACCAGATCTCGCTCTTGGCACGAGCATTGCCACCATGAGGTCCTGAGGGCTCCTTCTGGTCTCCTGGCTGCCAGTGGCCTTGGGTCCTTGGTGTGCAGTTGCCCACTCTCTGCCTGCTCCCTGGGCCCTTTCCACTCTCTTATCAGGACACTCACTGGGGGCAGGGCCCACCACAGTCCAGGATCACCGTCCTTACCATAATCATCTCTGCGAAGGCCCTCTTTCCAAATAAGACCACATCCTGTGATTCTGGGTGGACATGAATGTCCAGGGGACACTCTTCCAACCCACTGCCGCCCTCGACTGCCTGTACTCTTCCTTCTTTCTTTCCCCCAGTCTGTTGGTCTTCTCTTTTCTGTTGAGTGAGTCCAGCAGGCTACCTGCCAGTCTCAGCTCGGGCATGTGACCCCTTCCTTTGGGGATGGAAAAGCATTCTCTTTGGCCTCGCCAGTCAGCCAGACATTCCAAGCTGGTCTTTCCATTTGGGGCTTCTCATCAGTTGGTCTATTGTTTATACAAACCCCAAACCATGGAACGCTCTTGGTAAACACTCTCCCACTTACTCTGAAAATGCTGGCCCTGGGGCCTGAGACCCCCCTTCCCCAGGGGTGCCGCGCTGGGCTTTCTTCACAGATTTCGGGGCTTTTGGAAAGGGTGTGTTTTTCCTAACTCACTTCAAATGCATTTCTTAACAAAACCTCTGAACCTTTGGAAAATGGAAAAGCAGTAGCTCATCTGGAAGGAAATTCCAAGTTTTAAGAACCTGCAACCAAATCCTTGGCATCCACGGCCGTCCTTGGCGGGCATCTCTGGCCTCCGGGTGCGTCTCCAGCCGAGACTTCTTCATCTTGTTCCGTTGGTGGTCTATGTTTAAATTCCTGCTCAGAATTTTTCCAGTGGGTCTTCTTCTCCTCCAGAAAAAGTCCCATGTATGGTGCCAGCCCTGCGTCCGGTCCTGGTTCTCTGACGTCTGACCGTTCCGCGTGGCTGGAAACTCAGAGCAGGCGGTGGAGGGGAAGGCGGGCAGTGGCAGAGGCCGGGTTTGAGTGAGTCATTGCCAGTCTTCATGGCGTAACGGGGAGTCATTCCAGGTTAGCGGTTTGTAAAGTGGTCAGCTCCAAGGGGAATAGCCACCCCTGAGGAATTTTAAATATACGATAATGTGACATCAAAGACCAAAGGCGCCCCAGGGCATGGGTTTCTCAGCAGGGACCAGCAGGCTCACACTCTGATGCCCTCAGAAAGCAGGCGAAGAGACCTGCTAAGAGCCACTTTCCCCACTTGGGATCTCCATTGGATGGACACGCAGCCTATGTGAGCCATTACTGCCTGTCCCTCTGGCCACACTTGTCCTGGGTGGCCCCGCTGTGGTTCGGCTGAGAACTCTGCTTCCTGAGGATGAGGAGAGTGGGAGAAGCTGTCTGGGGACATTTTATGTGTGCCTGTCTCTGGGGATCCCCTAATGTGCTTGTGAACTGACCCCGGACTCTTTATGCAACATTTTTTGAGCACCTGGTGCATACCAGACCTGGGCTGGGCACCAGGAGATGACCTTGGGTCATGATTCCCCTTCCTGTGTTGTCCCATCCTTCAGGGCAAGGAGAATCTTGCCCAGGTTGTTGTGAAGGACAAAGGACAAAGGGGACAAGGACGTGAGGAGCCACGTGCCTTGGGTATGGGGAAGGAGCACCCTGTAAGCGAGGACATGTGGGCAGCCGGGAGGAGTCAGTGTTGGAACTGGGTTGATTGGATCAGCACTTGTCTCCTGTTGGTCTGACCCTGACTGACAGCCTGAAGTCCTTTATGAGTGTTAGCCTCAGGTCGGGCCCTAATGTGAAGCCTGAACTTGGCCTCTGACCTCAGCTGGCCGTGGACCTGGACCAGTCCCTGTGGCTCAGCTCTGCCCCTGCTCTGGCTCTGTGAATCTGCCCCTTACCCAAAGATCCCTGGATGACCCTTGCCACTCAGCCTTCCAGGCTCAGGGATCCTGCCCCACCACCCTGGAGGACCTCCCTGAGGCCGGCTCCTAACCCAGCCCTGCTTTCCCTCCATGCATCTGTGCTCTGAGATCCACACTGTCACCCACTCACCACCGCTGGGCCACTGTGAACACCAACCTAGCTCAGGCCTAGTGTCCCCTGCTGTAGTCCCCGTGGAAACAGCTCCTGCAGTGCTAGCCCGCTCTGCTCTGGGTCCAGCGTGGCTCACCCTCGACCCCTCCTGCCTGTCTTCCTGAAAGTTAGCTAATGGCAAGGCATCTTTGGCTGAGACCTCACACTTGGCTGGTGACTGGCATTGCACATGTCATAAGATAAGCATGATCATAGGAGGGAGCAAGGAAGCTGCTCCTCCGGGGAGCAGGGATGACACCGGGGTCCATGAATGATGGCTCCCAGTGCCAGCTGCCAGTAAGCCTCATGGTGCCTTGTTTGCAGACGAGGACCCAGGCCAAGACCTTCCAAGGCCACTCAGAACGTTAGAGGTGGTCAGGTTAGACCTGCATCCATGGGGTTGGCCGGTCCTGCTCTGTTCACACACCATGGCCCTGCTGTGCTTCTCAGAGCTGGGTGATCACCTGTCCACCTGCTGTGCTTCTCAGAGCTGGGTGATCACCTGTCCACCTGCTGTGCTTCTCAGAGCTGGGTGATCACCTGTCCACCTGCTGTGCTTCTCAGAGCTGGGTGATCACCTGTCCACCTGCTGTGCTTCTCAGAGCTGGGTGATCACCTGTCCACCTGCTGTGCTTCTCAGAGCTGGGTAATCACCTGTCCACCTGCTGTTGAAGTCATCAGGTCCTGGAGGAGCCGCCCTTCCTCTGAAGCTACCGTCTCAGGTGCAGAGGTTGGGGACCTTGGAGGGCTTCCCTGAGCAGCGTCCCTCGTCACAGCTTCTGGGCAAGGCAGTCCAGGGCTTAACAGTCCTCGCCATCTAACCTGAATTCCTCCTGCTGTAATTTAAGTCAACCTTCTCTGACTCGGCCCCGAGTGACACCGAGGCCTCAGTCCTTTGTCACTACCCCCCACCTCCTGCCCCTAAATGCAGCACCTGTGCACAGGCACTGGAGGTGACTGAGGCCTGCTATTGCTGGCACTCTGCCTCAATGTCCACTTCAAGAATGGTGCAGCCGCATGGTCCTGGGGACCTGGTGGGAGGCAGGGGAGGGCCGGTCTAGCTTGGTAGTCTGCAGCTGCACGAGAGCCTTGTGCTCCGGGCTCCAGCTCCGTTTGTTACTGTGTGCACTAGGCTCCCAGCCCCAGGGCCTTTGAGGCTGTCTCTCAGGAAGGCCCTGCTCACCCCGTTCCTGGAGGTCCCAGCTTTTGTGCCATGGGCTCTTGGGCATGTTGGTTGTGGAATTATGTTCATTGTCAGTCTTTCCCCTGGGACAGCCATAGCAAAGTGCCAGAAACAGGGACCTAAATAACAGGGAGTTATTCTCTCACACTTCTGGAGGCTGTTTTCAGGGCTCTGCTCCCTCTAGAGGTTCGAGGGGATCCTTCTGCCCCCAGCTCCTCTGGTTGCTGGCCATTCTGCACCCCTTGGCTCTCAGGCCCTGCTCCAGGCTCCTCTGGTTGTCACACAGCCTTCTGTCTAGGTGCTATGTTCCTACTTCCCTCTTCTATAGGAACCCAAGCCACACTACCAGAGGGCCACCCTACTCCAGTGTGGCCTGATCGCATCTGAAGAGACCCTGATCTCAAGGAAGGCCACGTTCACAGGTATGGAGGTCAGGTCACAGACATATCTTTTGGGAGCCACAGTTTGATCACTAAAGGCTTCCAGGGACTTAGTGAGCCCGCCCACGGCCGACTGCCCAGGAGTGCCCAAGGAAGGCGGGCTGAATGCTGAGGAAGGCGTGAGCCCCGGGGCAGAGCGCTGACTCCCCCACAGGTGGCAAATCAGCTCCTCATCCAAGAGAAGTCCCACAGGTGCCGCCATCGCCCCTTTTCTGGTATATTCCATCTTCCAATGTGGGTGTTCTGCATCATCGTCTCCCCACCGCCACCCTTCCTCCAGCTCTCGCTTCCTGTTTTCTGCCTCTCCTCTGAGCTGTTCCAGAAGTTGAAACTGCCGGGGCTGAGCCCGACTTGAGAAGGTGTGCTTTCTTCTTTGAGTGAGAATCAGCGAGGGAGCAGTCTCCTTGCTCCATCCCACACACCCTGCGGCGCACACAGGGCACAGCCCCTGACCACTGCGGGGGCGGGCGGTGCCGTGCCTTCTCCTGCCAGCCCCCTTCACTGTGGGCAGGATCAACCTTCCCAGCTGCACCTCCAAGGCGGCTCTGGGCTTGTCGCAGCAAATCCACAGGATTGGTGTCACTCTAACCACATCAACTTACGCTCCTTGCACTGCTGTTTTGCAGGACCAGTTGCCTCTGCCCATGTGGGGCCTTGGCAGGCAGTGGGCAGACGGGGCAGGTCTGGCTCTAGATTACCCCCAGAGTTGGGCTTCTGGCATTTTCTCTCTGGCCTGCTGAGGCTGCTGCCCCAAACCCTGGGACCACACAACAGGAATAAAGGCTTTCGGACTCAACTAATGTTCCCCAAACCACTCACTGTTGACGTTACAAGAGGCAGACTGTGAGAGACTGTCCAGATGGAAGTGGGGGAGGTCTCGCAAACAAGGGGTAGGGCTGTGCTCGGCACCGCAGGGACCCTGAGCCAGAGTGGCCGGGATGGTGCTCCAAGCCCCATACACACCTGTCCTCACAGGCCAGAGGAGGGCAGACACCCTGGATCAAAGGGAGGACCTCACAGTGTGGCTGGCAGAGAGGAGAGCTGGGCGGTCAGAGACTCCAGGGATCGACTCTCTGACAGCCCGTGGAGATCTCTGTGAGACAGCCTGCCACGCACACCACAGCCCCAGCACCCCCAGGCCCAAGGCCACGGCCAGGTTAGTTCAGATCAACTCGGGTCCTAATACACCTGTCAGCCCACAAGTCCCACATGCACTGAGCATCTCCCATTGTTCACCCCAAGTGAACTGTCCTGGAACTGGGGGCTGGCCCCATGTGGAAGAGGGGAGGTGGGGCTGAGCAAGAGGTCATGGTGGGAAGACGCCATCCCAGGGTACCAGGACTGAGAGGAGGCCACGCCTCTGACCAACAGGGAAGCATCCTGGGGCCCCATAACAAAGCGCCACAGAGGCTTCAACAACAGAGCTCTGTTCTCTCACAGGCCCGAGACCAAGGTGTGGGCAGTGCTGGTCCCCCTGGAGGCGCCAAGTGCATTTGTCCCTCGTGTCCCCTGCCTTCTGGAGTTGCCGACCCTCCCTGCCTTTCATGGACTGCAGACGCACCTCCACTCCCTGCCTCCTGTGCCTTGTGCATCTCGTCTCCCTTTCTCCTAAGAGGACATCCGTCATTGGATTTAGGGTCCACCTTAATCTGGGATGGCTCACAAAGACCCTGTTTCTAAATAAACTCATGTTCACAGGTGCCCGGAGCTAGGGCTTGGACATTTTTTTGTAGGAACTATTGTTCATCTTGCTACTTGACCAAGGGCGTCTCCCTTCCATTTTCCATTGCAAACAGTCCTGGGTTGACTGGGCAAGGGCTCTCAACTTGCAGACCTCTGGAGTCCCCCCAGATGCCACCCTGAGATCCCCGGGCTGGGGCTGGGCATTGGTATTTCTTAGAAATCTTCTCAGTTGTGACTGATCCATCCTGGTGTCCACAAGACTCTCTGGTGTAGGTGGTGAAGGCTCTTCATTCTAAGAGACGCCTGAGTCCAAGGCGAAGTGGGACAGTTAGTCACCAAATCCCATCAATCCCCAGGGCAGGTGGATGGAAGCTTTTGGACTTGACCCCCGTGGAGATATTTGTACCTCTCAGACCAGAGGCTGGGGCATGGTAAGCCTGCTTTCTATTGCTATAGCAAAATACTGGAGGTTGAGTTAAAAAAAAAAAAGGGAGGTTTATTTAGCTTACAGTTTGGAAACTGAAATCCTAAGGCCAGAAGCTCCAGGTATTGGGCCTCTGGTGAGGATCCTGGGCCACACACAGCATGGTGGGTGGCAGCACTCGGCAGGAGCATATTCAGAGGAGTCACATGCAGAGACAGGAAGAAAGGAGGGGCCTGGGAATGGGCAGCCTCACTTCCACAAGAGCCTGCTTGGTAGGGCCGAGTCCCTGACCTGCTTCCTGAGGACAGACATGAATCCCCTTAGGGGTTGAAGCCCCATGGCCCAACCACCTCCCACCAGGCCACTCCTCTTGGAGATCCACTGCCTCTCAACACCAGCCCCCGGGGACCGAGCTCCAGCACAGGAACCTCTGGGGGCACAGCTGGGCTGAACCACTCCATAGACTCCATGATTCCCGCCTGGCCACTCGCTCCCCCTCTCTGCAGCCGCAGGGTGGCATTGCCCAGGTGGAGGGTGTGCGCCCAGCTGTGTCTCAGAGCTACATCCAGAGAAGGAGGGTCTTTCGGAAGCCGTGGGGCACCCCAGCCTCCTCAGGGCAGAGGAGAACATATAGAGAAAGTCATTTTACCCTCCCGTGGCGGGGGACACCTGCTCCAGGAAGCCTTGCCTTGCCCTCCTCCCCCAGGTGCCTGGGCCTCTCCCTGAGTGGCTCTGAGGGTGCAGGTTCCCTCAAGAGCCTCTGGAGGACACAGCAAGGGCAGGTGCCACAGTTGTCACACCAGGGCCCGGGCTGGCATCTGTCCCCCACTCCCTGTATAGGGGATAGGGACAAGAGGTCAGGAAAGAGGCAAGCTGACCCAGAAGGGAGCCTGCGTTGAAAGGAGGGTCCCCAGGAAATCTGTGACAGCCTTGTGGAGGAGCTGGCGGCTACCTCCGAGGTGGCCCCCATTGTTCCCCAAGAAGCCCCCCCATCTTGGTGCCTGTGACTGCCAGGGAGCTGCCTGCGGTGGGCGGGAAGCCGGCTCAGCTTAGTCCAGGCCTCCTCCGAATCCAGACTTTTCCAGTTTCACGAATCTGCTGTCTGGCTCATCACTGCCACTGTCCTATCCTGCTAGTGCTTCATGGAAGTGAGCCCCGACTGCTGAGCTCTTGGAGACGGGACTTCTCCCGCCTCCACCTGCATCTCCCCTGCTCCCGGACTCCAGTGGGACAAGGGCATCTGCAGTCGGGACAGTGCAGGTGTCTCCAAGTCCCCACTTCCACCAGGACAGCTCCCTCGCATGGAGCTGCTGCCGGCCCTGCCTCTCTGGTCCATTCCTCCTTCCCTCCGGGCTGGCGTCCCCCACCTCGGCAGCCCTCCCTCCTCTCCCAAGGGAAGGTGGTTGTGTGGTTGCCTGGGGACAGGATCCCAGAGGAGGCTGCAGGCTACTCGTGGTGCCTCCTCACCCTCCCAGCCTGGACCAGTGGGAGGACTTCACGTTGGCTGTGCTCTCTGTCTCTGGGACACGACTAGCATAACCACCATCAGGGCGGACACACTTGAGCCACAGGGTGGTGACACATGTGTCATTTTGCATTGGTGTGTGGAACCTCCGTGAACACACACAGGTCACAGCACTCAGACCCCAGGTGAGGAAGGGCCGTCAGGGAGTGGGACCCATGCTCTCCCTGTAATGGAGGAGATGAATCATGGCGGCCTCTGCTGAGGCTGTCCAGGGCCGGCAGGCCCTTCCTCACCTTATGTCTGTGCGTGTGTGCAGATGTGAGCCAGCAGGCATGTGTGTAAACGTGCACAAGCTAGCATGAGTGCTGAGTGTGAACACGTGTGAGAGCTGCGTGTATGTGAACATTGGTGGGTGTGAAAGTGAATTGTGAGCACGTGTCAGTGTGTGAGGGAGCTGGTGGGACCGAGCCTGTGTGTGTGCATGGGTGTGTGTGAACCCTTCAACTGCACCCCGTGGCTTCCCCTGTTCTCCTGCGTGTGGACACTGGGTCAGCGGGACGCTGGTCTGTCTGATGGACACATCCTGGCCGTGCTGACTCTAAACGAGACCATCCTTCCCTGCGGGCCACAGGGTGAAGCTGCTTCACCTAACAAGGCAAAGTGGAAAGTCCCCACGGTCATCTGTGCCTGAGTGTGGACTCACCGAGCACAATCACACCCTCACTCACACACGCTCACTCACATATCCACACCTTGCACCTGCACACACACTCAAACATGCTTACACTCATGTATACTCACACACTCACAAACACACACCCATACAGTCACACACGCACTCTCATGCTCACTCACACCCACTCACTCACAATAACACTCTCACGAATAACACTCAGTCACGCACACACCCAACACATGTGCACACACACCCAACACATGTGCGTGCGCACACACACACACACACACACCTTTTGCTGTACCTTTATGGAGGAGTGATTGACAGGAAGACCTGTTAGCCAATAGCTAGAAACTGTTAACTTGGTTCTATTTTGACGACAGGCGTTTAACCATAGAGAAAGCATGAGGACATTCCAGACTCCACCAAGTCCTCAGTGCGACGTCCTGCCCTGCCTGTGCTGGACTGCAGGGTGCAGTGCTCTCTCCAGAGGGACCGGCAGGCCGTGGAGTGGAGTGGGAGGCAGGGGCCAGGCTGGGGTCCCCTCCCTCACCACGTGCCTTCCTGAACCGTGGCCCCCTTCCTGGAACCCATCTGGTGAAGGGCCTGCGCTGTAGGGCGGTAGAGAATTGCAGGGAAAAGGAGTTTTAAACTTTAATGTTGTCCCTGATTCACCTCCACATGCCATGGAAACTTCCTGTATGGTACAAACTTCCCGAGAGAGGGTAAATGTGGTATTATAAAGAAGATTCAGCTTGCATTTTAAATGTCCAAATTTACTCAGATTTTAATTAATTTTCATTTTCTTTTTTTTTAAAGATAGAGGGAGAGAAGAGAGAGAATTTTTTAATATTTATTTTTCAGTTTTTGGTGGACACAACATCTTTTATTTTATTTTTATGTGGTGCTGAGGATCGAACCCAGCACCCCGTGCACGCCAGGCGAGCACATTACCGCTTGAGCCACATCCCCAGCCCTAATTTTCTATTCATTCTTCTAATGCTAATCAAATTAATTTCCTCGAACACGAGAGTTTTAGGATCGATTCTTTCCTTATTAAACTCTTTCTTTTTAACCTGTATTACAGCACAGTCTATGGGTCCGTCCTCACGAAACTCGGGTCTTCTGTAAAGGGACTTGCTGTCCTCCAGGGAACCCCTGTGCAGGGCCCTTGGCTGTGGTTATTTCCAGCTTCTCTTTAAAGTTCTTGCCATGGCATCTGACACTCAGCCATTAGCCATGCAAGCGCAGCAGTGAGTTGTCGGGGAGATGAACCTACAGAGAATAGAAGACATGGCAACGTGGGCATGGGCATCGGGTGGAAGGCCCCTGGGAGAGGACAGCTCTGTATTTAGGACACAAGGGAATTATGAGCTGGACAGCCAGGGGGCCCTGTACCTACCCTGTCGTCTTCTCCGAGAAGCCAACAGCTTTCAATACCAAGTTACAAAAAGCACAAAGGCTTTGTGGGCTAGAGAGAGTCTGACACGAAATCTAAAAATCCATCTCACATGTAACATGACAGTTACTGAAATAAAAAATGCCTCCTACAATTCCACCACCTCAACAGGCTTTCTCTTCTCCCCTTGATCTTCTCTGGGTTTCATCCACTTTCATATAAGGTTGGGGTTGACTTCTTTCTGAAGGCAGTTGTATGAACTTTTGTTTTGAGTTTACAGTGCTCATTTTTTCTTAATACTGGTAAAACATCTTCATGGTGGGCATTTCCCGATTCTTTAATATTCCATCCTCTGCAATAATTCATTTCCCCCCCACTTGTGGCTGTTCCACGGGTGATTTTCCATTCCAATCACGGGTAGTGAGCGTCTCTGTGAGCACAGCCCAGCGATCCCCAGGAGAAGGGGCTGGTGGGGCTGGTGAAGTCCCACTCATGACTTCTGAGCTGTATTGTGGAGCTGTGTGAAGGGTGCCTTTCTGAGTCTGATGTACCACTTTGATTTGACGCTGTTTTCTCCTGCCAGTTTGCAGTGATAGGGTAAGAGAATACTTTGCACTTGGTGGGGGGACACAGATTTGGGTTTGCAATGCATTTTCTGGGTAACAATGAGATGGAACTCAGCGATGAGACTGGAGATGTTGGCCGCTCACCTTTCCTAAAAGATGCCATCTGCTTGGAGCAAGAATAGTCTGTGACATGCAGGAGCCCCCAGGGAAACAGCGGTAGCAGGCGGGCATTGATGAGCAGGCATAAGGGACTGCTCCCAGCAGATGCTCCCTCTGAAGCCATTGCCATCACCAGCAGCACAGGGGACAGAAGGCCTTTTCTTGGGGCCCAGGCGACGCAGGCCCTTAGTGCCCCTCCAAAGACTCAGACTGCTGCGTTGGAAGCCCTGGGTCCTGCGTGGCCCCTGCCCCCAAGGATGCCCATGACCCTGGGGCTGGCCCTGCTGGCTTTGGCCAGTGCGGTGGGTCTGAGCCAGGCCAGCAGCTTTACAGGTGAGGCATCTGGGCTCAGCGTGGGTGATTCTTGAGGAAGGGGCTCCTTGGGAGAGGGTCTCATAAGGATGGCACCTATGGGGACACCGTGTCTTCTATGAGGGGTGGACCTGCTCCTGGATGGCCAAGCTGCATAAGTAGGGGAGCACCCTGCAAGCTTCCAGAAAGAGGACTCCTTCAGTGCCAGTGTGCCTCTGGGGGTCCCGGGGATCCCTGGGGTTAAAATGTGGATTCAGAGCTGGCAGGGGGCAGGGTGGGGCCGGAAACTGCATTTATGTGGGTGATGAAGGTGTGGTAGATCCTGGGACCCAGTTGGGGACAGCAAGCTCTTAGAGATTATCCTGGACCTCGGGGTATTGAAGTCCTTGGTCATAGGTCAGGACCCAGGAACCAGAGATGTTAGGGCTCGCCCTTCGCCACCCAGCTCCTAAGTGCAGAATTACTGCCATGGAGTGAGGGGTGGGTGAAGGCACTGGCAGGAGCCTCAGGAGACACAGGGTTTGTAGAGCTGCAGGGCTGGGGTGTAGCTCAGGGCAGAGTTCACAATTAGCACACTGGGTTCCATGCCCAGTACCGCAAACAAACAGAAACTCGAGGATTTCTGAAACCACAGATTGCAAGATATTGAGATTCCAAGCTTTAAAATTATTTCCTCTTAAAACTCTCTCGCTCAGTTGGGAGTCTAAAGAGACCCATGCTGTCTCCAAATCAACTACAGCTTCCCTGCAGACAGGAGCGGGCACGTGTGTGTGTGTGTGTGTGTGTGTGTGTGTGTGTGCACGCGCGCGTGCATGGTGAGAGTGAGAGCCTGTGAACGTGTGCGAGTGTGTGCACATGTATGGGCTTGTGTAAGCATGTGCATGTGCACACACATGTGCCGGCTGGAGGGCCCTCCTGGCCATTAGCTGGGACCCATAAAGAGCAGGTGGAACCAGGGGGCTCCCTAAACACCACATACTGTGGCCTCGGTGGACATCTCCCCTTAGTTGAAGGTGAAACCCTCTATAGCCACCTGATGCTGGGCACCTGGGGCTTCGTCCTGCTCAGCATGGCCACCAATTTGAGCCCGGGTTCGTTCTGCCACTCTCTCACCCTCTCCTAGTCATATCTGAGCTTTTGGCCAACCCCCGCCCCACGACCCCAACTTCTCCTGTCCCATCCCATGTCACCAAGGCTCTGTGCTCTCCAGAGCAGACTGGACCTACATTTAGCAGAGGAGCAACCAGGTTGCCCCCGACCCACAGAGTCCCCTGAGGAGGGCGACTGGGATGCAGCATCCCCCAGGAAGGTGGCAGCTTGTCCTCTGTGACTGGAGAGGCTTGTTCTCCGCCCTGGGGCTCCACCCAGAATAAGGCTGCACCCCTTCCATCAGCCAGTCCACGGCTGGCTCTGTCCAGTTTCTTACTGGTTCTCACTATCTGCATGTTTGTGAGTCACCCAAAAGTCCAGGGCAGGTGTCTTCAGAGGTGCCATCCTGGGGTGGGGACAAAGGCAGTTGCTCTTCTTAGGATTATTTCTGCCCCTGTCTATGAGTTCCTCCCAGCAACCCACCACGTTGCTCTTGGAGGGAAATAAGTGGTGGCATTGGCCCTACCTGCAGGCTGTAGTCTAGTGGGGCGGAGAGCTTTAGGCTGAGCATCCGAAGATGTGGCCCCGGCCAGCTACTCCTTCAGCCCATACCTGAGTCCAGCACACAGAGCCCCTGCTGTGTGCTATGGGAATTGAGGGGAGCCCCATCTCCAGTTAGGGTCACCTCTTGAGCTTTTGGGAGTTAGCACCTGAACATATTTTGGAGGAACACAATCCTCCCCAAGCAGCTTCAGTGACATGAGGTGACAGAGGCTCCCTGGGAAGAGAGGAAGCCCCAGGAGCCACCTGAGGGGAGACAATGACAAAGGGGCAGAGGGCTGGCAGATGTCACCTGTGCCTAAGTCTCAAGAACAGAGTACTCATATTGACAAAGGATCAACGGGCGTCACGTAGGAGCCAGGCTCCAGGGCAGAGATGCTCAGGGCCTGACGGGGTCAGCGGGAGGCTCCATCTAGAACAGGGTGACGTGCCCTCCGTCCTCCATGACAATAGTGACAGTTGCAGTGAGCTTCATCATCTGTGCACCTTTCACATGTGGCTACATATTTGTTATTTATCTTATTGGATTTTATTGCACAAAAGTTGTCACTGTCTTCTGCCTGGCCCGAGCAGTCCCCTGGTAGGAGGGAGTCACTGCCTATCCGTGTCCCACATGCCCAGCCTGAGGCTCACGAGTCAGGTGTGCACGAGATTCTACACTGCAGAACCAGAAACATGCAGTAGACAACGGGACGGGACCTCCTGGTTCTGCTCCTTCAGCATCTTCACTGTCGGAGCCCTGGCTGCGGGAGGTGGGAGTGGCCCGGGTGGCGGCTCACTCTAAGGAGGGATTTTTAGCCTGCAGACAGGTGTTGATGCACCATTCCTTTCAGTTTGGTGCAAACCCCATGACTCTCGGTGCACAGAGGCCAAGGCTGTGGTTGGGCAGGTGGCGGGACATGAGCGGCCCTAGTGTGGCGATCCTATCCGCTGGCTGTGGCAGAGGTGGCCATCCATGTAACCCACGTTGATCTGACACTTTGGTCCCACCTCTTTGCCCACTCCCTCATAGAAAAAGGCCTGTCCTTGCTGAGCTACCAGCTGTGCAGCTACCTGGAGACCCGAAGCGTCCCGAGAGTGGAGGCTGTCCAGACTTCCCACGTTGTCCACACATCCTGCGGGGGCTGGATCCCATGGAGGTGGTGCCCCAAGACTGTTTACAGGACACAGTACCTGACGGTGGAGGTCCCCGAGTCCAGGAACGTGACCGACTGCTGCAAGGGCTACGAGCAGCTCGGCCTCTACTGCGTCCTGTGTGAGTCCAGGGTGCAGGGTGGTGGCAGGGGCAGAGAGGGAGTCTCTGGGACTGTCATGTGCCTGCTGTCAGCACTGAACTGTTTAGGTCTTGTGCATTAGGGTCATCTGAAGGGGGTCACAGGCCCCACCCCCAGAGCTCCAAGTCTGTGGGTCATGATGAAAGGCAAGAGTTGGCCTTCCCGGCCTGTTCCCAGGTGGTATAGAGGCTCACCCAGGGCCCAGGAGCTGTAGACCTGCCCGAGCTCGGAGGCTGTGCAGGCTCCTCCCCAGCCGCACAGTCTTCTCCTTTTGAAGGTCATGGTTAGGTGATGTGAGTTCCAGCTCATGTCCTAGCCTGAACCCTATGGTGGGCCGGAGGGCCAGGCCTCCCCCATCACTGCCCAGAGGCCACGTCCTCCTGCCTCCACCCTGCAGTGTGAAGCTGCTGCTGTGAGCAGAGGTGGCTGTTGCCAAGGCGACCAGTGTGGCTGCCAGGGCCACAGTGGGGCCAGGCAGGGTCAGATGACCTCTTCCGGGAGGGAGTGTGAGAGGCAGGGTGCGTGGGTGGTGCTGCTTGCTCTGAGTCAGGATCAGATCAGAGTGAGCCTCCGTACAGTCAGAAGGTCCTCTCCCGCCCTGGGGAGGGCAAGTGGGAAGGGGTGCCGGCTAGGTGTCAGCAGGGCCACCCAGGACATGAGGGCAGCAGCCCAGGGCAGAAAGCACTAGCTGTGGGGGCCCCAAGAAGGGCCCCAAGGGACCAATTCCTGTGGCCCAGGCCAGTATGCCAGCAGGCTGGGAGCCCCCCAGTTCCCCAGTGCAACATCATCAAGGATGGGTGGGGGACACTTCCCCATTGTCCTGTTCAGAGGGCCAGGTGTAGAGAGGGCTGAAGGTTCTGGACTGATGCCTGTTAAACAGGAGCCTGACGAGCGCCACCGCCATCAGCCTCCTCTGCAGAAGAAAGAGGGCCAGCTGACTCAGGGCCAGCACCGGGCAGCGACAGGCTGTCCCTGTCCATTCACTAAGTGATGGGGTCTAAGGAGTCCCTTTGTGCCCAGACCCCAGCCCCATTTCCATGTTCCTGTCTCCAGGGCTCGTGGGCAACTGTGGCCAGCCAGTCCCACCACAGTTGCTCCTGCACCACCTCCCGGGGCTGGGGTCACCTTGCGTTCCCAGCCTGTTGCTGCGAAGGCCTTGTGGCTCAGAGCGTCATGGCATGGAGCTCGTGATCTGGCCATTGAAGGCTGGCACAGGCCTGCCCCGTCCCATCTCAGTGTGACAGCTACACTTCTTCTGACTTGTTATTGCTATCAGGACTAGTGAGGTGACACAGCTGGAGGGAGGGAGGCCGATCCTCAGCCCCTTCCCACCTCCAGCCCTGCCTAGGGCACCTGCGGCTCTGCTCTGCTCCACACGCTAATCCCCATGGAAGAGAAGACTGGCAGCTGGTGGCCCTCCCCACCACCTGCCCCCACCTTCCCTCAGCAAACCAGCATCTAGAAGGGCCTCTTGTGGGGCCTTGGCCCCTTTTAAGAGCATCAGGACCTTTAATTAGGGACTCACCAGGGTGAGGAAGGGTACAGTGTTCTAGTTAGAGAGTCTCAGGTGAGCACAGTGCTGCTCTGGGGAGCTGCAGGTGACCCTGTGGCAGGTGCAGGCAGGGTGAGGCAGGTAAGGGATGGCTGGGGGAGAGGGAGAGACGTGCTGTGAGGCAGGACAATTCATGGTCCCCTTGATTCCTGGAAGTGCTACTCTAGTAGTAGGGGACCCGGAGAGGCAGACAGGACCCTGGAAAGAAAGGAGAGGAAATGGGCATTGGTCAGTGGTGTTGGAGGGTCAGGCCAGATAGGAGATCCTTGCTCCTGTCACTCAGGAATAGCTCTGCCTGGTGTGAACCCAGCCAGAGAGAGGCCAGGGACCTGACCAGGACTGGCAGCTAGTGGGCAGGCTGGGGATGGGGCCCCAAGTCTCTGACCTCACACCATCGTTTTCTGGTTCACCAAGCTGCACTTGCTGTTGGGGAGCATTTGAGGTCAGTGGCCATGTGATGGTGGGAGGGGAACATTTCAGGGCACCAAGGACACTGGGCTCTCCCTCGGGAAGGTCCTGGCTGGTGCCAGGGCTTGTCATATAGCATAACCCATGGGGCCGCCGTGGCTCCCTCTCTCTGTGAGGGACCATCGTAAGCACTGATCTCTACCCAGCTCTTGTTCAAAGGCAGGCCCTGGCGGCCTGAGGCTGCCGGTGGGCACCACATCTACACCATGGATGTGGATGGGCAGCCCAGCCTTGCCCAGCGTTCTGGGTCACTCCATGACTGTTTTGTGAATGCCCATTTGTAGCCACCCATGGTGGGTTGGCCGTGTAGAGCTCGAGCAGCCCAGCCAAGACCCGCAGCTCGGGTTTGCACAGGATGAAGCTGGTGCAGAGCTGGACCCCACGGGTGGACGGTGGGAGGGACAAAGAAGCCCAAAGACATTTTTTCCTCTGGCAAAGCCTCTTGCCCTGGTGCCTTTGCATCAGTACCTTGTCCCCAGGCGGCAGCAAAACGCCACTTTCCCTTTTCTTCTCTTCCCTGGAAGCCGGCATCCAAAAAGTCATCAGCACATGGGACGCGACCTCCCTGAGTGCCTCTTCCACCTGTGGGCCCAGCACTGCTGGGAAATGATAAGTCACACTTTTTGATTTAAACTTTAAAAAAATGGAATAACAAAAATGAATGCACGGCCATTGGCCATTCATCAAAAATGAATGCACAAATAATTTGGAAGCACAGTCAGAAATTACCCCAAAGCCCGCCACCCGAGAATAACCCCAGTTAGATTTCTTCTGGTCTATATCCAGGGAGGGCGTCTTATGGAGGATGGTGGCCCCAGACAGGGATTTCTGAAGAACACCCTCACCCCTGGCCAGGCCGCCCAGGCGTCTTCATGTCAATAAGTATTATCTACTGCCTGACTCAATGGCTCCCGCACACCACCTCCATGGACGTAGCAGTGCTTCTTATGCACTGCTTAACATTTAGTTGTTCCCAATGTTTTTATTATCATAAGTAATGCTGAAAATCATAAGGGACACACACTGTTCCCCACAGAAGGATCACTATCAGGGTATCTCCTGAGAAGTGGGACCAAGCGTCTTGCCAAAGCTCACCATGTCTAGGGACTCCTGGCTTCTGCACGGCTCACTGTATGGGTTCAACACCTGGGCAAGCTCCCCTCCTGGGGCAAGCCAGGGCCCCATTGGGTCAGGAGGCCCCGTAACTCCCATCCCTCCCTGATGATGGCCAGGGCCCTGGAGGAACAAGGCAGGAAAGGATGCTACCACAGGGCAGTGGGCTCCGCAGCCCCTGGGATGTGGCTGCCTGGATGGAAATCGCAGCATCATCTCGCTGAGTCAGGACTACCTGGGCTGCCGGGTGCCCGGTTTCATGGTTTGCCTTGAGTTAGGGAAGGAGAAGGAGATTCTTGACTTCTGACCAAGTTGGAGTCATTGGTGTTTCTCTGATGGCACTGGGTGAGCCACCAGTGGAGGCAGGGAGGGGATTCCCAGTAGTCAAACGGAGGCGCAGAGCCTGGACTGAAATACCGCTGTCTTGATCAGGTGGCCGAGGCTGGAAGCCAGTTTTGGGGGGTGGGCTGTATTTTCTTTAAATTTAAATAAACATGTTAGCTTGGGACAGTTTAAGGTTGATGGAAGTGGGGCAAAGAAGGCACATAGTTCCCTGCCACGCCTCTGAGCTTCCTCGTGTCACTGGGATGGTTTATCCCAGTCGAGGGTCCGGGCATGGGACTCCATGTTTGCCTGGATTGGTCGCCCACCTTGCCTCGCCTCTCTTCTGTCCCAGGAGCCCACCTCACACTCAGCCCTGGCGTCTTTTGTCCTTGAGGCCCTTGCCACTCACCGCAGGGATGAAGCAGGGAGCCGGCTCTCCCTCCTTGGCCTGTGCAGACAGCCATTTCTTTTTTCCTTTTTTTTTAATATTTATTTTTCAGTTTTCGGTGGACACAACATCTTTATTTATTTATTTTTTATGTGGTGCTGAGGATCGAATCCAGTGCCTCGCGCATGCCAGGTGAGCGCGCTACCACTTGAGGCACAACCCCAGCCCCCAGACATTCATTTCTTATGCCCCAGAGCCATGGCTGGCCTGGCCCTCTCTCTGGGACCTGGAGACATTAGTGCAGTCACCTGGATGCCGAGGACACCAAGGTACAGCCAAGGACGACTCAGAAAGCAGGGAGTTACTTCAGCCATTTGAATCCCACAGCAAGAAGCGGCTACAGCAGCTTCCTGGGTACAGAGAGCCAGGTGACCCCCATACATTAAGAGCTTCAGCTGCCCTGCTCTGCCTTGGCAGACACAGCCACCCTCAGAGAGGTGTTCCCAACAGAAGAGAGGAACAGGGTCTTCTGTTCTGTAGAACATCTGTGGGGCCCCAGGAGAATGGGCCTGGGCCACAGCCCCTCGAGGCCTCCCTTAGGCTTGGCCCATCGCCTGCCTCCCACCTTCAGGGGGACAGCCGCAGAGCCTGGTTACCAGTGGGACTCGCAGAGCTTCGCAGCCCTGGAGGGGCTCATGACAGTCCTGTGGGCCACTGGAGAAGACACGCACCTTCTGGTGCCTCCAGGCTTGAGCCGTGTGGGCTGGGGCAGCACTGCAGGGGGCATGGCCCCTGCCCCGGCTGCTGGGTGGGAGGCCGAGCCCCCAGCCTCCTGGCACTGACACTGCCTCTCTCCTGCCTTCTGCTGCCCTCCCGCTGCCCTTTTCCTCCTCGGGCTCCCATCTCAGTTTTACTCCTCCTGGATATGAGACGGTGCCCCCCAGCCTGGCCCACCTTCCGGGCTGGCTGGGGAGGTCTGTCCCGCTGCATGTCCAGCTCTCCTGGACCTCAGTGCGTGCTCCACTGTCTCCCTGCAGCGTCTCCTGGAGCTCAGCCCCTGGGCTCCAGATTCTCCTCTCCTCCCTCTCCTGCTTTCCTGTGGCTGGAACGCCATCTCCCTGGACTCCTGGCCCTTGCTAGGACCCTGAGAAGCCCACCATGGCCGCCCCACCCCATTACTGAGCTCCTGGTCACTAGGATCACCAGTCCTTGCAGGTGGCTCCCTCTGTCCCTGGCCTCACATCACCTGTGTCCCCACAGCAGCTCCCTCCGTCCTGACGATCCCACGTCTGCCAGGAGTGACTCCCAGGCCATGTTCACAGCACACACTGTGCCAACAGGCCCTGGGCTCTGCAGCCACCAGCCTCAGCTGACCCTCACGTTGATGGGGTGGGGTGTGCACTGCTAGGTGCGTCTCCACACAGGTGTCCAGTAACTTGTCAGACTTCACCTGGACAAGGCTGGACTCTGAGGTCCTGGCCACTCTTCCTGCAGCATCCCCAGCTGAGGACCAGAGACAGGTGGGTGCCCAGGTCCACAGCCTTGGAGGCTCCCTGAAGCTCCTCTTTCTCTTGCACCCCACCTTCTGCCCTGTCTGTTGGCACATCCTGGAGATGCTTGTAGCTGATAACTCCAATCTGACTCCTCACCTTCTCTGCCACCTGGCCTCCACATCCCTCCTGAATCATCATGACAGGCTTCCTCCCTTCTGAGGATGCTCCCAAGCAGGCAGAAGGGCCACCACAATGTGGACCAGACCAGCACGTGCCCTGTGCCCCCGGGAAGCAGGAGGACAAAGGGAAGGTGCAGCACACAGGGGCTATTTCACGGTATTGGCCATAAGCGGAGAAGTTGGCTGTTGGATCTCCAGGCACCTCAGGTTTTCGCTAAAGCCAGGCAGCTCCAGCCTCCAGGGCAAACTGAGGGTCACAGGAGATAGGGTACAGAGCAGGCCAGAGTAATTAGAGGGACTGGGGGTACCAATAGTGTCCCCATCATCACTAGATGGCTCAAATCTCCAGGACCCCCACTCATGCACAGGGTCTCTGCCCCCGCTGAGCCTCCTGCCCAGCCACAGACAGACCCTCTGAGGGTCCAACACTCCCTCGCCTCCTGGTGACGGGGCTGGAGTCACTCTACCGGGCTCCATTGGCTTGCCAGACGGAGGCATTGCATCTCCCTCCAGAGCCTTCCCTGACAAACCCCCCCCCCCCCGCCTACCTTATCCCAGGCTCTGCTCCTATGTGACCTTCTGTAGGTTCACTGCAGATTCCGTCCCCCTGGAACACAGTCTCAAGGGTAGATTGTCTGGGGCCACAGCTAGGCCAGGCACTGAGCACCATGCCTGGCCACAGTAAGTGCTCGGTAGATGTTCAGTGGCTGAATGAGCGAGCGAGTGGAGCAATCGGGAGAGGAAGCCATATGGGGTCCTGGAAGAGGGTGTAGAGCCACCGTCCCTGGACCTCCACCAAATCTGCCCTGGCAGCCCTATGGCCAGGCAACGGTAGAACCAACAGGGCTAGAGGTGGTCCCAGGCTCACAGCCTGGAACCTCTGGGAACTATAGGAGGGGCTCAGCTCTGCATGCAGCACCCACAGCTCACCAAGGGCTTTCTTTTTTTTGAGATTCCAGATCCATTAATTGTCTCCGTTCTCCTTTCCCCTTAGCCCTGAATCGGTCTGGGGAGTTTGCATCAAGACCTGGTGTCTGCCCAACAGCAGGGCCACAACTACCCACCTCACAGTGCAGCTCGGACACTGAGTGCCCTGGGCTTCAGAAGTGCTGTCCCTGGTCAGGGGGTCACCACTGTGTGGCTCCCACACCTCACGGTAGGGCTGCTAGGAGGAGGGTCTCACGAGGAGGGGTGGTGGGTAGGCACCTAGCAGCAGCAGCCCCAGTGCAGGCAGGGTGGGCTCCTCCCCAGATCTGTTTGCTGGAGCGCTGGGCAGAGCTGGGCTCTCGGTGCCCTGGAGTGGCGAGGCACTCCTGTCGGGCAGAGACCCAGGTCTCCTGGCAGCTGCAGGTGGGCTCCTGCATGGGAAGCTAGGGCTGGATGCTCAGCAGATGTTTCAGCAACCCAACACCAAGAGCAGGTGCTGACTGGCCACGTCTGCTGGTCTGGAAAGTTCTGTCCTAACCACAGGTTATACCTAGAAGCATGGGTGGGCCAGTGTTCAGAGTTAGGGAAACATGTGAAATAAATGTATATAAGAATCACATAGGATATATAGTCATATGAGTAAGTATATAGCCATAAAGGAATAGTATAAACAGTATCAAGTATTATTAAATACTTTGTGTTCACTATACCATTCAACGATATATTGTGGTATTTATAGTATGGTTTACATACAGTATTATATAGTATATTATGTAATATATAATTATGTATTATGCTGGTTGATATTAATAGTATAAATAGAATCCACAAAATCATGGCCCAGTGTATAATAACCCAATACATCAGTGCAACATTATACTAGCGAGGATGGCAGCATACACTTGCATCCTGCGTCTCTTTTCAAATTCCAGTGCTTTGGCTCCCAGGCCTTCTGACCTGTCAGCCCCTCACAGGTTGGGGCCAGTGGTCTTCATGGCCAACGGGAGGGAGAGGAACTGTGGGCAGGTGATTTAGGGAGGGAGGGGCGGGCAAAGGTTGGCCTCCTGCCTTCTGGCCTTCCGTCTTCACCCTGCCTGTTTAGTCAGCTATTGTGATGCTATGAGTTAAAGACTTGACCAGAATAGCTGCAAAGAAGGAAAAGTTTATTTAGGGGCTCACGGTTTCAGAGGTCTCAGTCCATAGAAGGCCAGCTCCATTCCTTCGGCTTGAGGTGAGCCAGGACACCATGGCAGAAGAGTGGGGCAGAGGGAAGCAACTCACATGATGATCAGAAACAGAGAGAAAGTCTCCACTGGTCAGATACAGACTATATACCCCAAAGACACGCCCCCAATGCCCACCCCCTCCAGCCACACCCACCTGCCTCCAGCCACCGCTCAGATTCCCATCAGGAATCTATTCACTGATTAGTTTAAGGCTCTTGCAACCTAATCATTTCCCCTCTGAACCCTCTTGTATTGTCTTATGTGTGAGCTTTTGGGGGACACCTCACATACAAACCCCAACACCACCCCACAGTGGCCTCTGGTGTCCAGCCCTGCCCTGGTCCTAACTCACTGGCATTCACCCTCCAGATGCAGGTGCAGCTCCAGAGAGGAGCCGGGTGAGCTGGTACAACGTGACCATGCTGGTGAAGGTGGACTTTGAGGACCTGCAGCATGTGGACCCCGGGCTGCAGAACCACACGCGCCTTCTGTGCTCCTTGGTGGGTGGTAGGTGGAGAGGAGCTGAGGGCGGGACAGGGAGGGGGACGTCTCATGAGTGGTTCCCAAATGACTGGCTCTGAACCAGACTGGAATTCTCAGTTTAAAGATACCAGCTTCAAGCTGGGCATCGTGGTGCATGCCTGTAACCCCAATGGCTCGGGAGGCTGAGGCAGGAGGATCACAAGATGAAAGCCAGCCTCAGCAACTTAGTGAGGCCCTAAGTAACTACGTGAGACCTAAATAAAAATAAAATAAAGGGCTGGGGATGTGGCTCAATGGTTAAGTACTCCTGGGTTCAATCCCTGGTACCCAAAACAACAACAACAACAACAACAACAACAAATTACCAGCTTCGGAGAGATACAACCCACCTGCCATCAAAGGTCTATCGAGAAGCAAAAGGCGTCCCACCTTTCTAGGGGCTGGAAGCCCAAAATCAGAGTGTTGGGGATCCGGTTCCCTCTGGGCACTGCAAGGGCTCCAGGCCCCTCCTGGGCTGTGTGGCGTCCTCTCTGTGTTCCTCGGCACCGCCTTCCCTCTGTGTCTGGCTCTGGGCTCAAGTTTCCACTGTTGATGAGGCCACCAGGATTACGGGATGGGGCCTGCCCTGATGAGCTCACCTTCACAAGTGACATCTTCAGCAAAACCATCTCCAGATAAGGGCAAAGTCAGGGGCCAGGGGTGCAAGTTGGAGGGCACCATTCAGCCCACCACCACTGCTGTTGCGAAGGCCGTGAGTCCTGCCGCAGCGCTCTCTGTGGAGCAGAACGGGGGATGTGTGTGCCTGTGGTTCCAGCTCCTCCCACCTCGGGCTCCTTGTCGGGCTGAAGAGGATGTCTCTCTGATGCTCTGATTCCAGGTCACCAGTGCCTTGCAGCTGCTGGACCCCACTGTGCACTACCTGAGCTCAGCCAGACAGGACCCCTCCACCACACTGTCATGGCTGCTGCTGGGTCTGCCTCAGCTGCTGCCGGTGGCCAAGGTCTCCTCTATGCTGAATGACATTGTGAAGCGTGTTTATGAAGTGGTCAGCATCCAGGTGCAAGGTTGGTCTCCTTGCCCTAGTGGCCCAAATACAGGCTACCTAAGGTCAGAGCCAGGCCTGCACACTGGCAGACAGGGATCCCCATGCCCAGTGTGTTCCTCCTGCCGGGGTGGTGGTGGGCGGTGGTGGGTGGTGGTGGGTGGTGGTAGGCGGTGGTGGGTGGTGGGGCCCATCTGAACTCCTTCTGCCTAAGCCAAGGTTAAACTCAGGTCCCAAGCACAGGTTCTGAGACCTTCCCTCCCCTCTCTCCTCCAAGCCTTCCTCCTCCCTGGGAGGCTTCTCCTTCCGTCCAGGGGCCCCCGAGTGCAAAGCCTAGAGCACACTCCAGGAGTGTGCTCCTCCAGTTCTTGGGCTCCTAAGTCTCCCTCTGGCCTCCTTCCCACCTTCGACAAGGACGTCTTTCCCCCAGGAGGCTCTATCAGCAGAATTTGTGCACAGTTGAATTTTCACTTGCTGAGGCCCTCAGCTGTGGCCTTGATTCCAGGATAAATGACAGGGTGCTTTTTAGTTGATGACAGAGGTTGGCAAAGTGTTTTCCTGAAAAGGGACACAGAGTCAATATTTTTGGCCTCGTGGGCCACATGGTCTCTGTCTCAGCTGCCCAGCTCTGGCCCTACAGCATGAGCAGCCGCCATGGCACGGAAGCAAAAGGTGGGGCCAGTCCAACCCTTTCTGAGTTGGTAGCAGGCGGCATGGCCCAGCTGACAGGCCCTGGGCGGGGCTGCTCCCCTCCACGAAGCTTGGTCTGGGACGCTGAAGGTCAGCCTGAAGGAGCCATGAACACTCCGGGGATTGCACTCCCTTTCTTTGCAAGGCACGGATGTTCTTGGAAACCAAGCCAGGCTGGCGCAGGGCCAACGGTCCAAGTGCTGGGGTGTCGTGCCCACGCCCTCAGCTAGTGGTCGCGGGAGCACACCTGGCTAGCAAGTGGTTTACCCCTCGGGGCTGCAAACCTACTGCAGGATGTGGATTTGACTGGGTGGTTTGGGGAGGGTATAAGGAAGCAAGTTTGTTCTAGACTGAAGTGGAACAGTTGTACGACTGGGTAGCTCAGTAAATCTCATCTATGGGATGTGAAGAAACTGCACAAAGCTGAGCTTAGAGGGAAAGACTAATGATTCCATAGTGTGGCCGAGAGGGGGGTCTGTGCTTTGTGGGTGATGTGTGAGCTAATTCCTGTTGGTGCTTAGAGACTCCAGTGAAGGGGCCCAGCTCTGCCTGGCTTTGTCCTAGGCACAGAGCTGCCTTGCCCTGAGGTCAGTGTTCTGGGGGATGGTGTCTGCCTGATGGGAGGATAACAGGGCCACTGTGAGTGCCAGGCCCACTCAGAACATCCAGGGTGGCTCCAGTTTTCTTTCTCATTCAGAAAACTGCCTAGGCACGTGGTTTATTCTGGGGTCCATCATTTCATGACCACTCACTCGTGCTCAGGCCATAGAGGCTGCCCAGGGCGTGAGGTGCCTGGTGAGGGTGTGAAGCCCTGCCTGCAGTGGGCAGCTGGGAGGACACGTGTGGAGCCCCACGGGAGGGCAGAGGTATGTGATGGGCCGTCCTGACCTCTCTTTCTCAGACGTGGACGAGTGCTCCCACGATGGGCTCCATGCCTGCTCTGGAGAGGAGCTGTGTGTGAACGGGGAGGGCTCCTACCAGTGTGTCTGCCCACAGGAGTCCTCAGCCTCAGCTCCGCAGAAGCTGAATGGCACGGGCAAAGGTAAGACGGGGCTCCCCAGATGGCGTGCGCCAGGCTGGGGTCTAGGGGAGGGCTGAACCCTCCCTGTGCTGTCTCACCTGCCCAGGTCTCCTGGCTGTCACTCTCACAATCATTCCTTGATCTAGCAGATGACTGTCCAGTGCCACCCACTGCCCCGTGAAAGGAGCAGGCACCAGCAGGCAGTGGTCGCCCTGGGGAACCTCCCAAGGTTGGCAGGCATGGGCTGGTGTAAGTGGGATGGTCTTGAGTCCCTGGAGAGTGAGGGCATGATGAGACTTAGGCTGGACCACAGGCAAGAGCTGGCACTGACCCTAGCTTTGCCTGGGCAATCTAGGGGCAGAAAGTGTGTTGGGTGCTGGCAGAGACACTGAGAAGGGAAAGCCTGGCTCTGTTCTGTTGGGGACATCGGAGGCTGGGGTGTCCCAGGTGCTGTATATGTGACTGGCTTCTGCCAGCCCAGGGCTTACAGTAAGAAATAACTGTACACAATGGTTCCCCCTTATCCTTGGTTTCACTTTCAAGGGCTTGCATTCACCTGTGATCAGCCACATTCTGAAAATATTAAGCAATTCATAAATTTTAAATTATGAGCCTTTCTGAGTAGCACGATGAGCCATCCATTCCACTCCATCCCACCCAGGACGTGGAGTGCCTCTGTCCTGTGTCTCCACACTGTATGCGCTACCCACCCATGAGTCACTTGGTGGTCCTCTCCGTTCTCAGGCCGCCTGTCACAGTACTGCACTGTTTGTGCTCAAGGGATCCTCATGTAACAGTCGAGTGACATCACAACGCCGATGTCACTCTCCCCCGTTCATCCCATGTGGCACTGTGCCATCTCACATCCTTCCAAGAAGGGCAAATATGATGCAGTCAGACATTTTGATGAGACAGAGAAAACATCCCAGGATTTATCATAGTGTGTTGTTCGGGTGGTTCCATTTTATTAGTTGATTTTACTAAGTTGCTTCTGGAGCAGGAACCCCCTCCTACTGTGCCTGGGCTCCTTTGTCCCTGTCATTCCCTCTCCCTGCGGGCTGGGTGGTCATATCACTCCATACCAGGAGGGACACCAAGTGTCCCTTGGGGTTCAGGAGGGCTGCTTAGAGTGTCCCCTGTAAGAACATGCCACATGTGGCCAAGGCCCTAAGGCCTGGCTGACCTCCTGGTGGCTAGGGAAGGAGGAGCAGAGATGAGCCTGGCTCTGAGATGGGCCCCAGGGCTGCTGGCCAGGGCTGCCGTCCCTGTGAGGAATGACCCGAGGGGCTAAGGGCCTCCGGCCTGACCTTCCCTGGGCTGCATGGCTGGAGGGTGTCCCTGAGACTGTGGCCTGTCTGTTTCTGTCTGAGCCACCGCTCTGCAGTCCTGTAGGGGCCCAGGGTCAGTCCTCTTGAGCTGGAATGTTCTACCCACTGACAGGAGGGAGCGCAGGGGAAGAGGCCTGTGCCCTCTTCATTGCTGGAAGTGTCCTGGTGCAGGGGTGGGCACGACAGTGGTTCTGTGCCACTGCGTTCGTTCTAGTAGCATTGTCAGGCGCTGGCTTCAGGGTGAGGCCCTCACACAGCCCTCAGCTGGGCAGCTACATACCCTGGGGTACAGCCCCTGAAGTAGGTGTGGACGCTGTTGACCCAAATGTTGATATGCAGGGCACAGCTGCATTGGCTGTTTCAATTAAAGGAAATTTGGAGTGGTAGCCAATCCTGGATCTCCAGGTGAAAGGAAGGAAGGAAGGAAGGAAGGAAGGAAGGAAGGAAGGAAGGAAGGAAGGAAGGAAGGAGAGCCGACCAGCCCAACTATGGCAATCAATCACTCCTCCGCCACCGCAGCTCATGACTTTGGGGATCCCATTAGAGCTGCACCCCACACAGATGCACCCCATCTGTGTGGGGAACCGCAGACTCCGCAGACTTCCCGGTTGTGGACCCCAGGTCAAGAATCCCCCCTTTAGTGAGAACACAGGTTGAGATACGGTTATTTTTACTCTGGGCAGTAATCTGGAAAAATATTAGGCTCTATTTACAGTTAGCAATGCCGCCAGCCCAGCTCCGCCGAGCCCGCCAGCGTAGAGCGTTGCCAGAAGGCCGCCAGCCCCGCTTCCCTTCCAACAGGGCAGGACAGACAGCTCCAGCACGTCCAGACCAGAGTCAGGGGAGTTCCAGTCGCGCACTGCTAAGGAATCAGCATGTGTTTTAAATTTAGATGCTAATCTGAATGAGCAATCCCCTGGAATGGCTAAGAGGTACAGTCCTTGGAAAATACAGCACAAATCTCAGATATTTTTCTTGTGAAATTCGTCACTCAATTAATGACACAGGGCAGCTGTATTCTTAAACTTACCAAAACCCGTGAAGAATGGCCACAGTCCACACTTAATGTTCCAGGAGCGGGGTCCCTCTCCCATTGGCCTCCATCCTCAACTGGAGGCCCCCAGCTGTCCAGCTCCCTGAGGAGGGGTCTCCTGAACCTGGGCTTGGCTGGCAGGGGGTCAGTCGCAGCAGCAGCAGAGTTGGTGAGGAGCGGCCGCCCAGGCTTGCCCCAGACAGGCTCTTGGCTCCAGTCAGCTTTCCGTGGCGTGCTCAGGATTTCAGCCCTGATCCATCCCCCCCTGGTTCTGTATTCATGAGGGTCGGGTGCCAGGCGGGCAGGCCCAGGGGGAAGGGAACTGAGTCTGACACACACCATGACAGGCTGTGTCCCAGCACGATTTCCTGAACAGCTGGAGGGTAGGGCTGCTGGGAGCAATGAGAGCCCAGGCCCACAGACAGGAGTCTGAGGTGCCCCACTGAGAGGGGGGTCAGGGCCAGGATATGTCCCCAGCTATGGGGTGGGGAGAGCCCTGCAGCAGGGACCTCACTGCCTGCAGTTGCAGGATCCAGGTTGCCCCTGCCCACGGACCATGCCCGGAGTCAAGGACTGAGTGGTGACATTTGGGGTCACATTTTAAGAAGGAAAAGCTGGAATAAGCAGAGGAGGGTGTCCTGGCTAATGGGGGACCTCAAACCCAGTTCCAGGGGCTTATCCCAGAAGACAGAAGGCCAGGTGCAGAAGGAGTAGCCTTAGGGAGAGCGCAGAAGCGCGTTAGCTCAGGATGTCAGGAGTTGGTCATTTTATAGCAAAATGAGGAACTTTCTCCTGTGTGCTGTGCCAGTCACAGGGCGGCTGCCTCAAACACTGCTGGAAGCAGAGTCAGGAGGTTCCTGAGTGTCCTGTGGCTGCTGTGACAAAGTACCACAAGCTAGGTGGCTTACGCAGCAGGAACGAGGTCTCCCATACTTCTGGAGGCCTGAGGTCCCAACGGGTAGCAGCAGGGCTGGGCAGGGCTGTGCTCCTGGGGAGCGTCTCTGCCTGCCCTCCCACCTTCGCCTGCTGCGGCCAGCATTCCTGTGGTCACGTCGCCAGCCTTCAGGGCCACTGTCTTCAGGTCTTTCTCTGCTCTTCTGACCGTCAAATCTCCCTCGGCCTCTCGTAAGGACACTTGCAGTTGCATTTAGCACCACCCTGGGCAATCCAGGACACTCTCCCCATCTCAAGACCCTCAGCTTAAATCCACCTGCAAAGACCTTTTTCCAGAGAGCCGGCAGTTCCTCAATCATTATGTGGCAACTGTGGCCAATGGCTTAGGAGTCAGCAGGGAACTGTCAAGTCAACAGCTCTGCCACTTAGGGCTTGACCTTTCTGGTCACCTCTGTGAGATGGTGTCACAGAAGAGCCTCTTAGCTGGGATGGTGGCAAGAGGTACATGGGGCACCATGTCTGGCCCAGTGACAGCTTGGACCGAGTGTGGCATGCCTGTGTTGTTCTACCTCACAGGCTTGCAACCGGTGTGAACTCCCAGCTCCATGGCAGTGTCCCTGCACCCCTGGAGGCTGCCTGGGGAGGACCCTTCCTTGTGCCTGTCAGGCATTGCTGTGGCATCACGTAGCTCTCCCTGTGTCTGTGTCAGTGTGGGTGCATAGTAGATGCTCAACAAACCTAGAGCTTCTGAAGCTGCCTCTGTTGCTGGTGGAAAGCATTTGAACAGGGGATATTGCAAGTTTCCCAAGGCAATAAATTGGAGAAGGAGCTGCACAAATATTCAGAGGTAGCATCAGCCTTAGGGGCTGCATTTCTTTGGGTGGGAAGGGATTCTCTTTCTCCTAGTGCTCATTTGCACACAGGAACACAGAAGCTGCCATCTGTGGACGCCTTGAGGTCTCACAGCCTTCAAGGTTCCAGGTTTGCAGCCTCAACCCAACAGTCCAAGAACCCTTGGTTTTTCATTGAAAGACTGAGCGTATGTTATTAGAAGAGGCGCCATGTGCATGGTCTTCCCAGACCTCTTCCCAACACCACCCTCTGAGTCCTTTGCAAATGTTCACGTCATCTTCCTTCCACCCTGCACGGAGACACCCTCAGAAGACACTCTAGGGTGGCCCTCAGTACAGATAGGTCATCTTCTGTTGCATGTCAGTTGTGATTTCCAAGCAGCAACAAGGAGACAGGGACTGTGTGCTGCTGCTCAAGCTTCCAGACTGGCCCTGGGCCCCCACTTTCCCGTTTATCAGGTCTCATGCCGCACCTGGTCCCCCAACCATGTGGAGGAAAAAGTGCTTGGTGCCACCTGTCTTGACTGTACTGTCAGAGTGTGCAGCAGATTTTCAGAAAAGAAGTCGTGGCCCTTCCCCAGTCTCTGAGTGAGACACGTGCTCCCAGGGCACAGACTGACGTGCAGTGCAGTTGCTGGAGGCTGGGCCGGGGCTCCAGGGACCGTGGATCTGGGGGGAGGCCTACACTGTCAGGACCCAGATTGCAGGGAATCAGTCAGGACCCTGCCCTTGGGGAAGCCTGCCCTGCTTCTCCTGCTGCAAAGGAAGACGTCATCAAGGGTGAACCTCAGTGTCTACGTCCGTCGACTTCTGTGACCAAAACGCAGAAAACCACGGGGTGATCCAGTAAAAGAAGAGTCAGGTCTTTTAAAAAATATGCTTCCTGCTTCTAGGAATGTCATGAGGAAGCAGTAAGAGTCTGGGAGGATTCACTGATCCCAGGCACAGGGAAGGAGGCCTCTCAGCCATTTGTACCCACCACTTGGAGGAGGGTCTGTGAGGCTCCCCGAGGGGAAGAACACACACACGGGATTATGAAAGGCAGCCTGGGGCTTGGCTGGAAGGAGGCAGCAGGGCCATGTCACAGGACTATGACGGGGCACTAAGCTTGGTTCTGGGCTTCTTGGCAGCCAAGGAAAAAGGGGAACTGGGTTGTATTGGTTTGTTGTTTTTGTTGAGAAGAAGCGTATGCATGTGTTGGGAAGGACAGAATTTTTTCATGATACTAGAAAGTGTGTATTCTATGAGTCCTTACACAAAGGGCTTTGAGGAATCGCATAGCTTGAAAATTTATTTTCTTTACTATGGTTTTACAAAAAAAATTTTTTCTAAGTGTCCTCATTGATGCTTTTTATAGAACTAAAATTCTGACCTGAAGACACTGCTGCCTGCCTGCAGGCCACCTACTTCAGATGCAGTTCCCACTCCCAGATGGCTGCTGGAGAGCCAGGCTTTTCCCACTCAAAATAGAGCTTTAATTCTAGCTGAGGACCAGAATAGATGTCAGGCGGCACGTTGGCGTTTTGCTCCCTGAAGCTTGGATTTCGATAGGAAAGCACAAAGGGGTATGGAGCAGACTCTGCTGGACCGCTGAGGGCTGTGTCCTGATGGGGCCGTGGTCCAGTGGATGACTGGCTGGAAGCAGAAGTCCTGTGCAAGCCATCAGGCTCAGGGGAGTCCGTGTGGCCTGCAGCCCTGAGTGGGTGGAGGCAGGGTCTTGGCCGCAGCCCTGCAGCCTCGCCGGCAGTGGCCTCAATGAAGATGGTTTCTGTCTGTGCCACAGTCCCCACAGTGCTCTGCCTCCTGGTAACCACCAATTCTGAATCACACTCAAGCCACACGCGCAGAGCCGTGGTGTAGACCGCGAGCACTGGGTCGGGGCCCTCTAGCTTGGCTCAGTGACATGGGGGCTGCGACGTGAACCTCAGGCTGCTGTTTGCTTTCTCCTTCCTTCATCTCAATACCCAGCACCATAAGGCCATCCAGAACTACCTTCCCAAATCCCTGACAGGGCCTGGGCCCTTCGTGGGACGTCTCCAAGGGAGAGGGTTGCTGCCTCTTTTTTGAAGTAACAGGTTTGATTCAAGGTGGGGAAAAATGTCACGGTGGTCCTGCCTTGGCCCACTGGACTTGGCCCTGGGCTGAATGGAGGTGGGGCTTCTTGCTGCAGGGAAGGTGGACCACCCTCCCTGAGGCTTGTGCATACCCATGCTGCCCTAGATTGTCCTCCGATCCGTGACTACGTGGCCCTCAACGTCACCAGCAGCAGTTTCCGGGTGTCCTGGGGTCTGAATTCCACCCAGAACCACACCTTCCACGTCCAGCTCCAGCGGGGTGAGCTGGTGCTCAGACGCGCCTGGACCAGCGACCTGGGCCTGGAGGTGGCTGGGCTGGAGGCCGGGGTGCTGTACGGTGTGAAGACCAGCTACCAGGGCTGCGGGGCCAACATCTCCGCCTGGCTGACCGTCAAGACAGGTAAGGCCAGGCCAGAACTCCAGGTGACCTTGCGGACTTGTCTTGCTATCCCAGTTCCGCAGTCCCCACACATCATGTTGTTCTTCCTGTAATCAGGCCACCAGAGGTCACTGCCTAACTGCAGCCTCCCTGTCCCCCTGAGCTTCCTAGAGCTTGGCAGGCTGCCTCAGGGCCCTCCACAGGCTCCCCTGCTCCCAGCGTGTCTCCTCCAGGGCTCACTCTGACGTCTGAGGGGACGGCCTGGGGCTCTCTGGGGGCCACCTTTGTGGCACATGTGGGGTCATTGAGTGGACAGGCCAAATGCAGTAACATGAGGACGGCAGCCATGGGGAAGCAGGTAGCTGTCCCCACACTCGCTCCCACAGGGCTGTCTACATGTCTTGCCACCATCAGAGCCGAGCTGCACGCTCAAGTCTCCACAACCACATGAGCCCCGCTTCCCATGTGACACACGTGTGCTGACACAGTGCACACCCCTGTGCCAGGAGGCCACTTTCCCCATACCTAGGTGACACCTTCACAGCTAGAACTCAGTGTTGGGAGGTGGCTGGTGTGGCTGTCCAGTCTACCGTGTGGCCTGCCCAGCTCTGGCTGCTCGTCCTTACCCTGGGGGTCACGGTAGCATACAGACCTTGGTCTGGCTAGGTATCAGGGTGGACGCTCTCCCCCAGGCTGGCCTTTGTGGCTGTGGGTTGTGAGGTGAGGAGTGCATCCGAGACATTCTACTCCTGTGTCCCATGTGTGTGCCCTCAGCCTGGAGCAATGGGGGCCCCAGGCTGGGGGTCAGGCTCAGAGCATGGTGAGCACTGAAATGACTTCATAAGGAGCCTGCTGGGGTCTGTCCAGTGCACAGAGATCCACGCAGCGACAGCAGCTATGACTGTGGGTGAAGGAGCGGCCCTGATGACTCGGCCTACGCCCCTGATGAACAGATTCAGGGCCGACCCCATGCAAAATCATCCCAGCACACAGGGTGGGCACCCAGAGGCCCCCAAACCCCAGCATGCAAAGCCTTGACTTGGCGCAGAGTCTCCAGTTTTCCAGGACCCCCCCTCCATAGCTCCAGGGACAAGGGGAGGGGCCTCTCTTTTCCCTGGAGGAAACCGAGGCCTGGGAGATGGTCACTGACCAGGGAATCTTTTCGTATCCATCTGTTATTCACACTCCTTCCAGTTCACCTGGGATGCGCCACCCATGGCTGCCCTCTGTGATGCAGAGCTCTCTCCACTGGGGCAGATAGTAGGAATTTGCAGCTCCACCCACCACCCCAGGCCCTCATGAAAAAATATCTATGTGCCCATGCTAGGGAATGGTAATTCAGAAGGTTCTAGAAGACTTCTGAAGAGTCAGCCTCTTCCACTCTCCAGCCTTGATTTCTTTCTTTCTTTATGTTACAAAATGCCTTTTGTCAGTAGAGGACTTCTAGAGTGCTCTCTTTGCTTAACGTTGCATTTCCAATGTGGCCTCTATGCCATCTGCATGTTGGGTGGGTGAGACTGCAGCAGCGGTCACCCAGAGCCTCTGGATGCAATCTGGCTTCCAAGGCCCTGGGGAAGCTGAACATCCTCAGGGCTCAGCAACTGCATCTTGTGATGATGACCAGGCAGAGGTAGGAGGGGCTCGCGTCAAGGCCCAAAAGCCAGGGCCAAGCATGGGGTCTCTTGCTAAGATGGGGGGCCCAGCCTGGAAATATCTGGGGTTTCACATTCTGGGTTTCAGTTACCTGCAATCAACTGTGGTGTAAAAATATGAAAGGGGAAAATTCTACAAATAATTTGCAAATGTTGAATAACTTCTATTACAGCATGTTGTTATAATTCTATTTTATTATTAGTCATTGTTCCAGTTCTTTCTGTGCCTGATTTGTAGCCTAAAGTTTATCCTAGGAGTGTGTGTGTGTGTGTGTGTGTGTGTGTGTGTGTGTGTGCGCGCTTCGGGGGTGCACTGGGCCTCCTGGGAGGTCTTGTTTGGGTCAGGGGTCTGTTCACATCCTTGGTGAACTTTGCGTGCCCTCAATCCTGGTGTGCACAGGTGATGGACAGCGTGATGACCTCATTGGCCCTAAAGCTTGCTAACCGAGCTGAGCCAGGGCGGGGTCAGCTAGCTGCTGTCCACACTCAGCAGCACTCAGAGAGGCAGCAGGGCCTGTTTCCGATGCTCCTGACCGTTTGACTGTGCACGTGTCAGTTTTACTCTCATGATGAAAGTGACATGAGTCACCCTGTCCCATCTGGAGTATTTTTCCCAGCATCAGAGTAACAGCAACCTTTATTGCTGATGATAGTTTGCACAGGACAGAGGCAGGGCTCTCAGCACTGAAACCGGGAAGATTCCAGCAACCAGGGCCAATTTGTCACCCTAATTTTGGGGGCCTGGGTGGGGATGCAGCAAAGAACCTGGTTGGGTCTTGTGGTTCTGAAGAGGCAAAGGGAAGCAGCAGCCCCCTGGGGAAGGATAGTTGAAGGGGCCTTCCTACCCCACAGGTGCTGGTTGACCAGTTCCTGTTGGAGTGGTCTGTGGGGTTTGCACCTGGCTCCTCAGTGTTCCTATCCTGGCCATAAGTGTGGCTTAAGTTAATCAGTCCTTTCACTCCATTGCAGATATAAACATGATAAATAAAATTTCCCAATTTGAGCTCAATCTAAGGTTCATGCCTTGATCTATTTAAAAATAATCTTTCCTCATCAAAAAATAGACTTTCTATAAAACTGACAGAGAAGCAGGTGACTTTGAATCCCAGGATTTCAGCTATTCTGCATCTCTGTCTCAGATGCCCAGGTTTTTGGACTTACAATAAGGATCGTGAACTGCAACCTGACGGAGCAGCTACTCAACTGTAGCAGCGTGGAACACAGGGACTTCTCCCGACAGCTGCTGCAAGAGGTAAACCCAGCTGTGGTCCCAGACTCCTCACCTTGTGTCCTCTGGGCAAGGACTACCCATGGGAGGGCATTATGCCCAGCTCCTCCCCTGTGGTCATGGCAAAATCACATGTCACTGCAGCCTTAGGCAGGCAAACCCAAATCACACAGTAATGGCTGACTGCACCCAACCCTGTCCCTGAACAATCTGTCTTCAGAATCTGTGCTTTGATTGCAAGGTCTACACCACTTGAACACACAGCTGGATCCGCTGTTGAAGCATCTGCTTGGGAACCTGTCTTTCTGCAATGGTGTAGCTTCACCAGGGAAGCATTTACCAATCATCTCAGCATCCCTTCCTCCTTGTGGCTAACAGGAGATGTCCAGTGCGCAGCCTGGGAGTCAAAGCCAATGTTAAATACTATCTATCCATAGATGTTTAGCTGGAGAGGAAGTGGCTTACTAAATCACCAAGAATTATGAAAGGACTGAGCTTTTACCTTTCTTGTGAATGAATAGGCTGCTGCCACAGTGTCATAAAAGACAAGAGATCGCTGGGTCAGAGACAGAGCCCTTGTCATTCCCAGAACTGCAAGTGCCTGAGCATGATGTTGGGCCCTTTTGGCTCTGTTGGGTGGACAGGTGGATGGATGATGCCCATAGAGGGGGTCCAGGTCACAGCTGAGGAACCCCACATTTGGGGAACCCAAATCTTTTATAATAGGCTGCATGCAAAAATGCCTAAGCCTTTCTTCAGAAGGAGATGTTATCTTTGTTATACTGGACAGTAAACAGAGGGAGCCACCATTACTGTCTCCCAAGGCTGCTCATAATAAAGACAGTCTGGAACAAAAGGGCCTCTGTTTGTAGGATGTGTGGAAATGCAAGAGCCTCACAGGATGTTGCTTCCCAGCATGCGTCTGCAGGGGGAAATTAGCTTTTGAGGTTCTTAGAAAACTCTTTTCCAATGTTAATTTCTTTGAGCTCACAGGAACTGAGTGGCAGAAGGTAGGAGGTAAGACTGGTGTCTTCTTTGATAGAACATAGGTGTCCCTGAGCCCTTGGCTCTGTCTGTGTATTTTCTGGAGATACAGCCCAGTAATGAGGGGAACAGCTCCAAATAGCCATGGAGACTGTTCCTTGGTATTCTTCTCTGTCAATCGATCAGTCCCTCAATAAATCCAACAGTCTATCTGACTCTCACCCACATATACAAATTACCTGCATGCCCAACTTCAGAACATCCAGAGTGGATGGTTCATCTGATGCTGCAGGTCTGGAAGCTTGACTGTAGAGGTCACTCTGGGTTCTCCAACAAGACCAGGTCAGGCTCGACTGACTCAGGGAAAAACACGATTTGAGAGGTGTCTCTGCTGCCCTGTCTGAGCCCCGTCGCCTCTTCTTGGCTAGGTCGAGAACTCCTTCCCACCAGCAGTTTGTGACCTTTACCGACGTGGGAAGCTGAGGATGCAGATGGCGTCTCTCCAGGTGGGGAGCGTGGTGGTGAAGCTGAGGCTCACAGTGCAAGACCCTGAGTTTCCAGTGGGTGTCTCCACTCTGGCTCCCCTGCTTCAGCTTCTGCCTTCAAGCACAGTGTTCCAGATCGACCAGCAGGGGACGGCTGTGCAAGGTACGCATGGGACTGTGCCGCCAGGATGTCCCTCTAGTGTGGTTGTGGTCTAGGAGACTTTATTTTGAGTCAATCTTTCTTTATCCAAAAGGAAATAAAGTAAAGGAAAGCAAATTTTTATCTTTTTTTCTCCATAAGAACCAGGGGCTGGGCCAGGCCCCCCAATCTGCACCCCACTCCTCATGGCTCCAGGTAGGAGGAGGTGCCCGGGGAAGGCACTCTGAGACAGGGCTTATTCCCTCTGGATGGTGCCTCTTGTTAATTGCAGGCCCAGAATATTGAGGAAAATGGGGCCGGGGGTCCACCTGGGGGCAGGGAATGGGCATTCCCTGTGTCTGGTCAGGGCCCGCGTTGCAGGTGTCTGTGGAAGTTTACTCGTGGGCCTATTTGATTAGCTCACATGCCATTTCATTTTACTGATGTTGCCTTGAAGCAAGAGAGACAGACACACAGAAAAAGTGTCATAAAGAGAGATGAAGACAGACAGAGACATAGAGCCTCAGAGAGAGAGAGAGAGACAAAGATAGTGGTAGAGACAGAGAGAGACAGAGACGGGGAGAGACGAAGACATAGACATGGAGCCAGTGACATAGAGACTGGAAGTGGAGGCAGATACAGAGACACAGTCAGAGACACACAGAGAGACAGGGCAGAGACAGGGCGTTGACTGTGAGGCCAGCTTTGCTGTTTCCCAGCAGGGCCTGGCTTTGACCCACAGTGGGACACAGTCTCTGCACCCTGGGCCTCAGCTGGGCATCAACCATGGAATGGTATCCCCCGGTGGCGCTGGGCCTAGGAGGAGCAACATTACCCCCCTGAGCTCAGTGGTGTGCTGGCAGCCCCAACTTTCCCCTGCCCAGGAGTGCAGGGGGCCATGGCACATGTACTTGAAGCCACTCCTGGTGTCCCGTGCTTAGTCTGGGGGTCACTCGGTTCACTTGGTGCCCTCAGATATGGATGTGCTGCAGGGTCCTGCCTGGCTGGGCTGTGGGCTGAGGGCCAGCAGGAGCAGGAGTCCCGTAGCAGGGTTCTCAGTGCATGCCCTGCCCCTCCCTGAGACCAAACCTTCAGCTGATCCAGCCCTGCCTCCCCTGACTTAGGCACCAGGGCCAGGCTACTCCAGATCTTGGTCAAATGGACCTGGAGTGTGAGGGACATAGTGGTCTGAACCATGCCCCCAGGAGTCATGGCTATTGGAACTTCAGAATGTGACCTTGTTTAGAATAATTGTTCACAGACGGCATTAAGGCAAGGAGCTCAGAATAAGACCATCCTGAGGTGAGATTTAGGGTGGGCCCTAAATTCAAGAACAAGTGTCCTCAAAAGAGACAGAAAGCAGAAACCCACGCAGGCCGGGAGGAGGCCATGGGAGGACGAAGGCTGGAGGGCGTCCCCCGGTGAGGGGGACTCCTGGAGCCAGGAGAAGCTGTGCCAGGCAGCAGGAGGGTCCCCCAAAGCTCAGGGTCAGCTTGGCCTCCAGAATGTGGAGATGAACTGGAGCTGCCCAGTTGGTGATTGCTGTTATGTCGGCCACAGGACACAGGTGGGAAGAAGACGGGCCTTGTGCTTCTGATATCCCCTAAGTCAGTAGAGAGTGCCCCCCAACTGTTCCCTAGAAGTTCCAGAAGCCCCTGGACGTTGCTAAGTGCCCATGACAGCAGGCTGCTGAGCCAGCATTTCCTGCTGAGGGGTCACTGTGGGGTGTCCCCCTCAGTTGTCTCTTTGGTCTATGGATGACGAGGCCGCAGGCTGTCTTTGTCAGGGGAGGTGGCCCTGCCTTGGACAGAGTCTTCTGACTCAGGAACCAGTGGCTTCCCTGGACACAGGAGCAGCAGAACAACTAGAGGACACAGTCTCCTCCCCAGGGAGGCCAGAGCCCACTGTGGAGGTCGGTATCCCCACCCTGAGAGAGCCCCACCTCAGGCCAGGAGAGGCACAGACTGCCTTCTGAGACAAGACCTGGCACTCCTGGGAGGAAGGAACGGTGTCTGCTCAGGTTCATCAGGAAGTAATCCTGGTGGAGTGGCCAGAACGTTCCAGGTCATTTTGGAGCACTTGCTGCCTGTGGGTCGGCGTGTCCCAATCCTGACCCTGGAGGCTGACAGGAGCGTACGTGGGGCCATTAGATGTCAGGACCTCTTCTTTGCCCTTAGCCTGTCCGTCCTGAGTCTGCCACGTCCTGGGCAGGGCGATGGAGGGGAGCAGAGTGCTGCCCCTGCTCGGGCTCCTGCCCCGTCCTCACCTGCCCAGCCCACGGGTGCAGAGCCCCCACAGCACCTTCTGCAGCACACCTGCCTTCTCCTCTGTGCCCGGAGCCGGCTGGCCTGGCTTCTGTATGAGACTGAGTAACCCTGCCCACGTGTTGCTCTGGGCTTCCTGTGAGCCACCAGCAGCGGGCAGCCGTGCTAGGTGAGTCACTGCACACTAAACATAGATCCAGGTGCTTGGTGGTCTGTCTGGACTGGGCCTCCGCTCCCCTCCACGGCCTGCTCCCATCCAGCCTGGCTCCGCCCCCAGCCTGGTGGCTCAGGACAGTAGCACTTCAGGTAGGCATGTGGCTGTGGCAGTACCGTGAAGGCAAAGCCACCCAGAAGGCCACATGTAAGTGGTCTGTAGCTGCGCAGCAGGTAACCACCTGGCTGACCTCTGTGAAGACAGCATGAGGCAGACCTGAGACACCGCAGCTGGGCATCCCCAGCCGCACAGCTGCCAGGACCAAACAGTGCCTTTTCTTGGCTTCAGCCCCTGCCAAGTGGGAGCTCTGGCAGGTTGGGCTGGGTCGTTGCATTCCTGGGAAACTCCACCTGCAGCTTGATAAGCATGCACAGACACGGGGCAGCCTGGCCCTCCCTGGCCTCTGCTCAGCCCACCTCCACCCCGGGGGCACCGCATACTTCCTGGTCTGGCTGCCCTTCTAGTAGAGCTGGCTCCTCTCAGAGCCCTCCCTGGCCAGCAGGCCCCATCCCCAGCTGACCTCTCAGCCCAGAGTTTCCCTGTGGGCAGTGACCCACAGAGAGGCTTCTGGACTGAAGGACAGACTTGCAGGGTCATGGGGAAACTACCCTTGACCCCAGCTCTTCCTGGCCACAAATCCAGGTGAGGGTTTGCTCCTTAAGATCTCCTTCGTGCCCGTCTGGGCTTGTGTTAAAGAGCACGGGACCAGCACGTTCTTCACTAGAGCAGGTGGAAGATGGGGTGGCAGCCCCCAGGGTGGAAAGGAGGAGGTGGGAGAAAGAGGAAGGATCCCAAAGGGATATCTAAGAGCAATACATTCACACCTACCTGAAAGAGCCACCATCCCCTGACCCCTCCCCAGAAAGCCAGCCCAGGTGAAGGCCAGCAAGGCGTCCATCTGTCGGTCTGCTCGTCAGGTTGGAGGTCAGGCTTCCAGGAGGGGCTCTTGCTCCTGGGTGCTGGACTCCGTGGTGTTTGGCCGACTCTGCCTCTCCCCCAGGAGAACAGTCCGGAAGTGTCTGGCCCGTGTCCTCCTGTTTTCTGGGCCTCTCTGGCCCTCTTCTCACTGGCTCTGTCTTTTCTGTCCCCGGCAGACTGGGACGAGTGTGCAGACAGCTCGGAGCACGACTGCTCCCCCGCCGCCGACTGCATTAACCTCGAGGGCTCCTACACCTGCCAGTGCCGCACAACCAGGGACGCCAACCCCTCCCGGGCTGGCCGGGCCTGTGAGGGTGCGTGTCCCCAGCCCCGCTCTGGGACCTGGGGGAGGAGGGCAAGCTGTGCAAGTGTCCATGGGAATGTTTTCATTTTCTTTTAAAAACCAGAAGAAAGAGAATAATATGATGCTAAATATATACAACAACAAATTCAGCCTGTTCTGTTCACTTTTATGCCAGTGTAGTTGTAAAATTTAATTTTAATAGATTGTTTTAAAGGAAGGGGTGCAGGAATCCACCAGTCACCATGAGCCCCTGGGAAGGCAGAATCTTTTCTGGGAGGCCTCAGACTGGAGAGGGAGTAGAAGCCCAGGTGAGCTGGATGAAGGCCCGTGGGGCCTCTGAGCCCTGCTCCTCCACCTCTCGGCCCCAAGTCTTGGACAGGGACCACCAGAGTGCTGCTCAGGGAGCAGGGGGAGCCACCTGCAGACTTTAGATGCTGTGGTGACTTGCCACGTCTGCCCTGCACAAGGGTGTGGGCAGTGGAGGGGCCAGCCACGCCTGACATCCATGCTGAGGCCTGTGTGGCAGGAAGGAGGAGTGGGAAAGATCCCGCATTTTTAGTAGACTTGGGACACCAGGCTCTGGCTTGGTCACCTGAACACACATGGGCTGCCAAGTTCCCACTGGGGTCTCCATCCTCAGACAACTCACCACAGGCAGGGGGCTCCAGGGGGGCAGGAATGGGGGTGGAGCCAGGTCTGGCCAGGGGAAGCTCTCCTGGGACATTCAGTGCCCATCCTGCCTTCTGAGATGTCCACTGCTTGTCTCCCACTTCTCTTACTTATCTAATGTGGACATTAGAGTTGAGAGCAACTAGCACCAAGTCCCACTCTGAGTATAAACTGGGGAAACTGTCCCGTTCCCCTGGGGGTCCAGAGCCCTGGGGGTCCATCTGAGGCCTGTGAGCACTAGGCCCTGCCTCCGGCCCTGGGTCTGCAGCCCCCAGGTGGGTTCCTGTCTGCTTTGGGGGGTCTCAGCTTCCTCTTTATAGGCAGAAAGCCCCATCTTGCTGACATGGCCCATTAAACGCCATAGAGCCAGCCTGTGTCCCTTTGGGGTCCCTGGGGAGGCAGGGCAGTCCTGTTGGATGGCCGTGTCTTCCCACAGAGAGGACTCGGGTTGTGGGAGGAACGGGGGGCTTTGCTCAGATGTTCCTGGTGTCAGATGGCGGATGTGTCTTGCAGGTGATGTGGTGAGTCCCACGGGAGATGAACTATCTGCAGCAACAGGAGTGACAGCCTCAGCCCTCGGCACAGGAACAACCACCCTGTCCCTCAGACCCAGGCATCCAGGGGACACCCTGGCAGCAAGCCAGGCCCAGACCCCAAGACCCCCACCCAGGAGAGGGGGCAGTGGCACAATCGGGAACAACAGGAACAGCACAGGGCAAGGTCTGGAGAAGGAGGCGCCCAGTATGGCCCTGGGCCTGGGGACCAGCCAAGGGAGCACCAGCGTGGTGGCCAGCACGTCTTCCTTCAGGGGTCCTGGGCCAACCCATGTCTCCCCTCAGGGGGACACGGACAGCCCACTGGACCCCCCTGGACAGTTACGGGGGAGCCCCACCATGGATCCACTCTTCTGGCCTGTGCCTGCAGAGGACCCCACGGGCTACAGTGTGTGGCACACCAACCTTCCCACTCAAAAGACATCACTGAACGCCACAAGACTGCAGAACAGGGACCCTGGACCTTCCCCCTGGTTAGACCTGGTGTCGACCCCCATTCCTGCCCCCCTGGAGCCCCCTGCCTGTGGTGAGTTGTCTGAGAATGGAGACCTCAGTGGGAACTTGGCAGCTCATGTGTGTTCAGGTGACCAAGCCAGAGCCTGGTGTCCCAAGTCTGGCTAAAAATGCTGGGCCATCTCTCTCATCTTGTGCAGGAGGAGACCCAGGCCCAGAGCAGTGGGACCTCAGTGGTAGTGTCTGGTCTAGTTAGGAAGAGAGAGGCCCCCCATCTCCAGCCTTCCCCTCTCCTCTCCTCCACCTGAGGCCCCCGGTGTGCAGCAGCGGGGGCAGAAGTCAGCCGGGGAAAGAGCCTCTGCAGCGTGTGTAGCCCTCCAATTGCTGGAGCGACCCTGAGTGTTGGGTGCCAGCAGTACCACCATCCCCAGTGTTCTGCTCCCGGGCTGGCTAGAGCCCTCAGTGTGTTATAGCACACCACACTCTGCACCCCGGCTTTCCTTCACCCCACACTGTGTGTGCCCCAGTCCTGTGGAGCCTCCTAGCAGTTCTGCACCCCCAGCTCTTCCTCACCTGGCCATGCTGAGCCCCAGCTCTCCCATACCCCCAGCTGCCTGTACCACCCACCAGCTGTGCTACCCCCCACCCCCCCACCCCCGCCGCCAGCAGATCCACACTGTGAGTAGAGGGTTTAGTCATCACAAAGCCAGGGGACAGCCCAGGAGAGAAGTTGCTCCCTGCAGTGAATATGCCTGGGTGGTGACAGCCCCCCAGAGGCTGCACTGGCATCTGCATGGTGGGTGTGCAGAGCTGGTTCAGCCCTGGACCCCAGCAACCGGGACTAACTGCCGAGTGTGAGCTCTGCCAGGTGTTTCCTCCGCTCCTGGTGGAGCTCACTCTCAAGCTCACGTGGGCCAGGATTGTCCCATCAGGAGCCACAGGCTCCCTGTTGGAGCAGCTCTCAAGGTCAGCAATGCCTCCAGGGAGGTCCACCTGGGCTCAGGTGTGGGCAGCCTTGCTGAGGAGCTGTCCAGCACCTACTGAAGAGGCCTCATTGGGGCAGTTACAGACCAAGGGCTGTGGCTGAACCTGGCTCTAGAACAGAGCGGAGCCAGGACTGTTTCCTATCATCCCGGGGGGCAGGGGTGCAGTTTTAGGGAGCCAGGCTAGGAGGCCCTGTGAGGACACCCCAAGGGGTGCTGGGGTGGTGCTGGGACGGACAGCACTCCCCCTGCTGGCTCTCAGGGGACAAGCGTCAAGCATGGAGAAGAGGAGAAGCCCCTGGCCTACAGCAGGTGCTCCACAGATATTCAGAGAAGGACCGTACGAGGTCGGAGACGGGACTTGGTTCTCGGCGTCGGGAGGTCCTCCTCTCTAAGAACACCTGGATTGATTCCACTCTGGCCTTTATATTCCACTTCCCAGCCCCTGTCCCTATCGAGAGGGTCACGGTCTCCAATGTGACCAGCACCAGCTTCCACCTGGCGTGGGTGGCGAACCTTACCTTGCACCCCACCTTCCGGCTCTCCCTGGCCTCCCCACGGAGCCCTGCCGTGGGCCTGGAGACCCGAGGCACAAGCATGACTGTGTCAGGGCTGGAGCCTGGCACCCTGCACCTGGTGGAGATCGTGGCCAAAGTGTGTGGGGAAGACGGTGCCCGAGCACACCTGAAAGTGAGGACAGGTAAGGGCTTCAGATCGCCTGTCGCCAGGTGTTTTCACCAAGGCACGTCATCGTCGGGGGAGTGGGCCCAGCCCTCACCATTTGTCCTAAAGGGAGGGTCAGAAAAGGGTGAAGCAATGGCAGGAGCCCAAGGCTGGCGAGAGCCCGGTGGACTAGTGGGCCATTGGGTTTCCACGTCCCTCTCATTCCACTCAGTCAGCAGGACAGGAGTGGCACCTCAGGGGCAGTTGGCCTGACCGTGGCAGGGAGGTGGCTCTGCAGAACGTGCCCAGTGCTGCCCATCTGTGCCCTCTGGTACATAGCAGGGAAGTGCTCATGGTGCTGGTCTGTCCCCTCCCTCGACTCTGCGCTTGGCTTTCGGAGAGGTGCCAGTCACCTACCAGTGGTCCCCAGAGCCCAGTGCCACAGGCGGAGGGATGGGGATAGAACTGAGTTGTGCCCAGCATGGAATCCAACACGCGGGAGCAGGTCCCTATCCATAACCACACAGTCAGATGACCTTCTTCTCTGTTCCTCATTAGCCTGTCACCTGGATATTTTCGGAGCATGTGACTCACCTGTGTGAAACCGCAGGTAGTCCTCACGTATCAGAGAGCTTCCCAAGCATTGATGCGGGGTCTCCAGGGTGGGGGTCCCATCTTTGGGGGTGCTAGAGATGACCTACTACGGTGCAATTAGAACAGCTTAGCACTTTTTTTGGTCTAATTCAAAACGCTAATCAGCCTTGGGCTGGGAAGTGAGAGAGCAGCGTGGTTTGCAATGGTGCTAATTGTGGGAGTTCATGGCCAGCAGGAGAGGGAGGTCAGTGTTGGTTGGATGGCCAGGCAGGGTGTCCTCTGAGTCCGAGAGCTGAAGCTGGGTCTGTAAGGTTCTCCCTTTCTCTGGAGGGACAAAATGTACATGGGCCTGTGACCCCGTGCCTGAGGCTGGGTCTACATCCGTTTTCACCGTGTCCCTGTCCTGCGCCTGATGGCTTTCAGATCAGCTTGCATATGCCACCTGTCACAGCTCAGGATTCATGGCCTTCAGGTGCAGTGACAGCCATGGCCCCAGGACATGGGGCTTGGGGTTCATCCAGGAATGTGCAGCTGGACAGCTTTGTGGTGTGTATAAAGACCGAGAAGCTCTCAGGGGACATACTTTAAGCCCCCAAGAGGAGAAGCTTGTCCTTCTCTCTCACAGCCCATTCACCCTGGCGTGTAGCGAGTGCTTCACAAGTATGTGGTGATGGCCTGAACAAGGAAAGCCAGGATGCCTCTGGACAGTGCTCCTGGGCACAGTCATGTCCGGTGTACTCCTAGAAGGCCCATGGAGGGCAGAGATTCAGATGGCACCACAGTGGGACTGCCACACACCCTGGAGCCAAAGGGCTGTGAGGGGAGGGGACACTGACCCAACCAGACCTCGGCTCCCTGCCATGGAGCAGGCTGTCATCAGAGGCGTAGCAGAGCCCTGTGTCCTGGTTCCCTGGGACACCAGTCTACAGAGTAGCCCTGGCCTAATTATTTGCTGGAGTCTCCCTTTGCTCTCAAAGCTGTCCTGGCTTGCAGGTGACAGCCCTGAGGGAGACAGCTGTGCAGGAAGAGTGGCAGGGCTGAGCTGGTTCTGCAGCCCCGGGAGGCTCTCCCCTTGTCCCACGTACTCTGGAGCCCCGTGGGCTGTGTCTGCAGTGTCGGGCTGGTTCTTTCTTTGTGGAGCGCAGCTTGGCCTTGGCTTGATGTTCTGGCCAACATGGAAATATGGCCACGAGACGGAAATGACAGTCTGTGACCTGCAGCATTGCTGTTCCAAATATGTCTTTTCTCCATCCTGCAGCCGCCCAGAAACTCAGTGGCAAAGTCAGACTAGCAAACGTCAGGTTTTCAGAATCCTTGTGCAATTCAAACAGCACGGAGCACCAGCGCTTCCTGGAGCTCTTCTTCAGAAGGGTGAGTGGGCGGCAGGCCCTTCTGTCCTTTTGGGAGGCCAAGGGCGCTCCAGCCTCATCCAACCAGGAATCAGACTTGCAGGGGACCTTTTATATGAAGGTGGCTGGGACTATAAGCTTTGGCATGGCTCTGGTGTCCACCAGACCAGCACAGGCCCATCTGGAGAAGGGAGACACACTTTGTCCCCTGCACACCTTGGTTTCACACGGTTTGCTATTCATTGTAAGACCCTGTGTAGCAGAACGGCCCTCCCCTGCTTAAAAAGAGCCACACAAACCAAAAACTTTAAAAATTGAGATCTATTTCACATACTTAAAATTCACATTTGAAAGCGCACACCTTAACTATATTTGCAAGATTACACAGCCATCACGACTATCTAATTCCACATCATTTTAACATCCTTAAGAGAAATGCTTTACCATTGTGAGTCACTCCCCTCTGCCTCCCCCTGCCTCTGGACACCAGTCCTGGGCTTTCGGTCTCTGTACTTCCTGTTCTGGACTCTCTTGGAATGGAAGCTCACAACCTGTGGCGTCTGTGTCTGCTCCTTCCCCTTAGCGCCACGTCTCCAAGGTTCATTCTTGGAACTCCTTTCTGTGGCTATATTGTCCCATTGCATGGAAGGACCACATCCTGTTTGTGCAGACACCACGTGGTAGACCTTGGCTGGCTTCCACGTCTTGCCTGTTATGACTAATGCTGCTATGGCGCTAGGTCACCTGCATTTACAAAAATTATGTCTCCTACCCTTTCTTGTGCTTCACCCCTGCCACCCCCAGAGTGTTCTTTTTTAAGGGCATATTGTTCCCACTTAGCAAGGGGAGAGATCTCCATAGTTTTGGTTAGGGTTACGTTGGTTTGAAGGGATGGTGCAGGCGCTCACCCTCTCCACCCGTTTCCTCCCCCTAGTGGCAATTGGATCGGAATAGAGCGGGGTTGGCAGCGCCACCCAGTGGTGGGTGTGACAGGTGATTTGGTTCAACCCCTCAGCACCCCAGCTGGTCATGAGTGCTGCTGCCTCTGGGAGCTGGCCCTGTGGAGCTGTGGGGACCTGGGGTCCTGCCTCCGCTATTCTGGGATTCCAGCTCCTGTGGTGGCGCCATGGTGAGCGTCACCACCTCCTCTAGGTACAGGGGTAGTTATAGACACTGACCTTCCAGGTGGCCTGGTGGCCCAAGGAGGGACAGGCAGCCACCTCTCCACCCTAGGTTTCTTGGTTAATCTTTCCCCCTTAAACTATTTCCTTCTTTGCTTGTGTTTGAGGATAATTGTTTTGTTTTTTAAATCTGGAATCTCAGGATAGCAAACAATTGTATGACAAGATGTATGCAGAACATGGAAACCATGGGTAAAAGACTCATCATCCTCTCCTGGGAGGGCCTGAGATCCGTTTGGCGTGGTCACAATGACTCAGGACTAAGCAGACCTCCCCACGGAAGCCAGGGGCCCGAAGAAGCCCACTGTTACATCCATATCGATAGTGACAACAGCTATTTGGGCCACCAGGCAGATGTGGGGACGGGCTTTCTGGGGGAGTTGGCCTCTGACAGGTGACAGTGAATTTGCATCTTGGGTGGCTTGGAGGTGGGGGAGTGAAGCCATGAGCTGGTGTCTTGGGCTCCTGCACCTCATGGTTCTCCGAGGACGGTCCCCGGGGTGCTTCTCCAGAGGCTGACACTCCATGAACTACTAAAGCATATTGTGAGGCTGTGTGTCTCTCTGGGCATTTTGACCATGGTGAGCTGGAATGGGAGAACACAGAGTGTGACATGCAATTTCACCTAAAATAATGGAACGTAGAGGCAGCTTTTCAGAGGCGGAGACTGCAGGTCCTACTGGGAATGTTGGAGATGCGCCCGCTCGGGGAGAATGATAAGAAATGATAAGCTGTGGGCTCATGGGGAGGGAGAAGGAGGGGGAGGCATCCCACAGTGTCAGGAGCAGAAGGTTGGTGGCTCCTATGACCTCTCACTCAGGCTCCTGCTCTCTGTGTCTCTGAGCTGAGTTGTAGGTTTTTGTGTCACCTTGAACCCCCATGTTACAGGCAGGGTCCTCTCCTGTGTTCCTGCTCTGTGCTTGACCTGTCTGCCGGGTCTGGGGGAGTAGCAGGACCCTTCTCAGTATCACAGACTCTCCCAGGTGTTCGGGCTGGCTTGGGGACTTGCAGACAGGAAAGGAGCGCAGAACCAACCTGTGGCCTTGACGGTTTTGCTGTGAGCTGGCCGTGCAGCCGGGCAGGACCCCAGCAGGAGCTGCTCTTAGGACCAGTGACTCATGTCCTCAGCAGGCCACTTTTCTCACATGGCTTTTAAATCTCAAGGTGAGGGACCCCTTGCCAGCCACCCTGCGTCAGCACATGGACTCCGGCGGGATCCGAGTGGACGTCACGAGCATTGCCAACGGCAGCGTGGTGGTGGAGTTTGATTTGCTGGTGACCGTGGACCTGGATGTCAGGGAGGTGTCTGTGGCGTTCCTCTGTGCCCTACAGAACGCGTCTCTGCTGGAAGCGAGCAGGGACAGTGCCTCCATATGGGGTAGGTGAAGGCTAGGCACCGTGGGACCTCCCCCAGGTTCAGAACTGGGGCAGCAAGAGCCCGGCTGCTGCCTTTGGTTTGGGGGGATGTGCCCATGAGCCTCCTCTGTGGTCTTTCCGCCAAACCAGGTGGGAGTGTGGGATAGATGGGCCCCTCCTCATCTCTCTCAATGCCTCCATGACTGCTAAGGCTCAAGGGTTGGAAACATCCTCAGGTGAGCCTGCAGAGACCCAGGGATGTGCTACCTTCAGCAGTCGCTCTGCCCTGCCCCTGCTGCCCATTTTGGTGGACGAAGGGAGATGCGTCCCTCTGTGCAAGCCAGATTCCTCCCAGGCAGTCTCCCAGAAGATCCGAGTGGGGGCAGGGGGCAAGAAGAGCAGAGAGAAGAGACAAGAGGTTCTTTCCTCAGATCATGCCTGAGAAGAAATGATAAGCTGGGGGCGGGGGTTCATGCCTATAATCCTGTGGCTCTGGAGGCTGAGGTTCAAAGCCAGCCTCAGCAATTTAGCGAGGTCCTAAAGCAACTCAGCAATATCTTATCAAATATCGGATAAATAAAATATAAAAAACGGCTGGGGATGTGGCTCAGTGGTTAAGCTCCCCTGAGCTCAATCTCTGGTACCAAAAAAAAAAAAAAAAAAGAGAGAGATATTAAATGGCTATGAGTTACATGTATGAAAAATTGAAGACTTCTTAATTGAGGATTAATATTTTCTGACTTTTTGGAATGAGAAGAATTTACCAAAGAAAATTGGATTTCCAGAAAAGAGGCTGAAATCCTTGACTACATAAATACACAATTCTTTTTCCTAAGGTGCTGGGGGTTGAACCCAGGGCCTTGTGTGTGCTGAGCCAGGGTGTATCAGTGAGTCATGCCCCAGCCCTGAAGACCCAAATCTTCTACATCAGAAAAAATAAAGGCACCATTATAAAGCGAGCAAAATATGTTCAGTAATCTGATGAGGAATAATATCCTAAGTTCAGAGAGATCACACAGGTAGACGATAAATAGCAAGAACCCTGTAGATAGGTGCACCAGGGTCCCAGAGAGAAAATAGAGAAGAAGACGCAAGCGACTGACAAAGAGGGTCACCTTCAATGACACGTAAAGAATCTTCATGATGTAATGTGTGAGTTCCAATGAAGGCGCCATGAGCAGGGGTGAGGGGTGGCTGGGGGTGGAATTTGCTCCCCCTTCTCAGAAATCAGTCAGCTGTAGACACCAAGTGAGGGTCCCTCCACCTTGGCGTCAGAGCATCACTTCTAGGACTCTCAGGGCTCAGTTGGGACCATGTTTTTGATGTTTTTTTGGTGCTGGGGATTGAACTCAGGGCCTTGTGCATGTGAGGCAAGCCCTCTACCAACTGGGCCAGGTCCCCAGCCCTCATTTTTTTTTACAACATATTCATCTTCAGGGTCACTTTAAAAGCAGTCCTGGGGTAGGAAGTGTACTAAATCATGTCCCTGGCATATGCCGCTGTCCATGGTGAAAACGAGGCTTGCTGGGGTGGAAGGTGCTGGAAGGACAGGGGAAGGAAAGAGGCGGAATATGCTTGGTGTCGGTGGAGGCTGCGACCCAGGGCCTCTCCCAGGCCAGGCAAGTGCTCTACCACTGGGCTGCGCGGGGCCTGGAGTCTGTCTTAAGAGACCAGGTGGAAATAAGCCAGCTCGCAGAATTGGGGGCGCTGGGTTTTGTGCTCGGCTTTCCTGTTTCCCCCATCTTCTGCAGCAGGCCTGCTGCTGACTACCTAAGTGGCCAAGTGTGAGGAGGAAGGGCAGGAGGCACAGGCCTGGGGCGCGGGGAGATCGGGGGCCTGGCGGCTGGCTCTCTCCAGAGGTTGGGGGATGACCCTGCCTTGCTGGCACCCTCCCCCTTGCATGGCAGCCTCTGCAGACGCCCCGACAGCAGCTCCCCACCACCCCAGCAGCCCGTGCCCTCCAGAGCTGGCCACATGCACATGGTGTGCTCTCCTGGGGTCGTTTCAGTTTTGCCTCTGAGGACCTGCTCTCCCCTCGGGGCCGTGGTGAGCCATCAGCCTGGCGATGCCTCTTCTACGGCCACCCGCGGGCCCCACGATGTTTCCTGTTCTGTTCTCTAAACTCTTGCAGATTATGACGAGTGTGAGAGGCAGGAGGATGATTGTGTGCCGGGGACATCCTGCCGGAACACCCTTGGGTCTTTCACCTGCAGCTGCCAGGGAGGCGCCCCGGACTTCCACGTGGAATACTCTGGAAGACCTTGTGAAGGTGACAGTGTCATGACCCCCTTTCCAGAACACCGTCCCATAATCTGTTCTTTCAAGGACTCTCATGAGTGGGCTTGTTGTCCTGGGGCGAGTTTCCTGTGTGCACGTGGGGTGTGTGTGCAACATGCTCTGCTTGGGGTAGAAGCAGGAGGCACAGAGACCGAGTTGTCTCCGACCAGAGCCTGCTCAGGGAGGGCTTGCGGAAGAGAGTCTTGGGGCTGGTCTTAAGGAGCAGCTAAGGAGGCACATGACAAGGAGGGCAGCGTGGCAGGGTGTGTTGGGGGATCACTGAGCAAGAGAGGCTGTTGAAGGTGGCTGCAGGATGAGGTGCTGGGGTGTGTGGGGGGCTGCTGGAGAAGCCACAGCAGTTTGCTCCACATCCCGGGGGAGAAGCTGCAGAGTACCAGGTGAGCCCCACCAAGGTGAAGGAAGATGGCCCCCAGGCCAGCAGGAGCCAGCAGGGCTGGGAAGGAGGCTATGAGGCCGCTGAGTGGAGCCTGGGGCCTGGGGTCCACTGAGAACGATACATGCCTCGGAGGCCCGACGTGATTCCTGGTTCTCATGGGTGTTCCAGTGGAGTGTTTGGGGCAAGAGGGAATCCAGGCAGGGGTGAGGGGCATGGGGTCCTGAAGGGAGGTTTCAGGGCCCAATAGTGGCCAGCCTCCAGCCTCCGGGGACAGGTGACTTTCCCTGCCACAGGCTTGGCACATCCCTGCATTATCCCCTGAGATCCCCAGCCAAGGCGCCCCTTGTGCCAAGTGCAAAGCTGGCTGGCACAGCGTGCCGTGTGCCACTGTGACTCAGCTGGCTGTTCCCTGTGTGGCTGCTGCAGGGTGTAGTGACTCCCCAGCTGTCTGCCCACCCAGGTCAGCCCCACAGAAGCCCGCCCTTTCTCTTGGTCTCCTTGTGTCTGCAGGAAGCTCTCCTGGCAACTTGACCCAGGCCCCCAGCCCAGAGCAGCTCCCCACACCAGCAGGGACCAGGGCTGCGCTCAGGACAGGTGACAGGCCCACCCCCCAGGACCTGCGCCCGCGGCTGAACCTGACGGGTGCAGTCAGGGTGCTCTGCGAGATTGAGAAGGTGGCCATCGCCATCCAGAGACGCTTCCTACAGCAGGAGGCCATCCCTGAGTCCTCCCTGTACCTGGGACAGCCTTCCTGCAACGTGAGCAGCAGCAACAGCACCCATGTGCTCCTGGTGGCCGGCTGGGGAGAGTGCGGGACCCTTGTGCAAAGTGTAAGTTCTGACATGGAATGCACACTTGGGTGCAGGGTCTGTGAGTCAGCGGGTCCTCAATATGGGGAGGGTTGGCGTCTGGTCTGGGGGGGGGGGGCCAGGCAAGACCCTGGCTGCTGAGCTGTCTGACTCTAAGCAAGGGAACCCAGCAATGGAGGTCAGGATCAGCCCAGCCTGCACCAAAGAAAAAGGAAGGAGATGTGAGCTCCATCCTGCAGGGTTCTGGTGCAAAGGGCCTGGGGTCCATCTGAGTCAGGGTTCAGAGAGTTGTCCCACTGCAGGCAGGAGGGAGAGGCAGGAGTAGAAGAGGCAGGACAGCCAGGTGTCATGTGGGAATGTGAGTGTGGACAAGTGCCCGTGGGTCTGAATACACCTATGTATATGTGTGAGTTTATAAGAGTGTACATATGCACACAGTGAATGTGCCTATGCACATGCACAGATACACGTGTGCACGCATGTGCATGTGTGCAAATATGCCTGTGTATATGTGTGAGCATACAAGCGCATGAGTGTGCACATACAGTGAACACACCTATGCATGAATATACACATGTTTCAAGCATGTGCACGTGTAAGAATATGCCTGTGCATGTGTGTTTGTGTACATGAGTGCACATGTGTGTGCATACATGTGAATATGCTACACATATGAATGAACATCCCTGTGTGCAGGTATGTGCACGTGTGTGGGTGAGCCTGTGTGTAGTGGGAACATTCACGAGTGTACATGTGCAGATGTACACATATGAATGTGCCTATGGACATGTATGAATGAGTGTATGTGTATTAGTCAGATTTCTGTCACTGTGACAAAATACATGAGATAAATCAACTTAAAAGAGGAAAGGATTACTTTGACTCACGGTTTTGGAGGTTTCAGTTTGTGGCTGGCCCCTGTTCTTGGGCGTGTGGCAAGGCAGAACACTATGGCGGGGGCGCGTGGTGGGGCAAAGCTGCCTCGTGGCAGCTGGGAAGCAAAGGAAGAGAGAGGAAGGGGCTGGGTGCTAACACCTCCTTGGAGGGCATGCCCCACGTTCTGCCTGGGGGCCCACCTCCTCAAGGTCCCACCCCTTCAGGTGGCACCGTGGGCTGGCACCAGGCCTTCAACACATGGACGTTCCAATCCAAAATGTAGCAAAGTGTGCAGGCACTGACTGTGTGTGTGAGAGTGTGTGCATGTGTGTGGTTGTGTTTGATACATCTGTGGGTATGCACAGGTGTGCCTGTGTGTGAGTGGCTGAATGTGTGTGTGTCCGAACACATCCATGTGTGAGCATGTATCTGTGTGCATGTATGTAAATCTGCATAGCTGTGTATGTGTGTGTGCAAATGTGCATGTGTGTGAATGTAGGAGTGTGTTTTGTGTGTGGGTTTGTGCATTACATGCATGTAAACATCACAAGTGTGCAAGTCTGTAGTGCATGGCTGTATGTGTCAAGGGTGTGGGTAAATGTGTGCATGAATCTGAGCATGAATGGGAAGATAGGTGTAGGTGGGTCCATGTATAATTATGTGTGGGTGAGTTGAACATGTCAGAGTGTGTTGCTAACATGAGTGTGTGGTTTGTGTGTGGATGTATCTGTACACATGTATGAGTGTGAGCGTGGGCAAGCAAGCTGAACTTGTCAGTGAGTGTGTGTGTATATGGGTGAGTGTGCATGTCCACTGTGTGGGTGGGGCTGTGGTGGCATTTGTCAGAGTGACTCCGTCAGAGGAAATTGGCTCCAGGTCTTCCGGGGACCTGAAGGCTCTGGACTGGGACGTGGTCTGGGAAAGTGTCCTCCTGGGCTGCAGACCTTCGAGTCCCTGTGCATGTTGCCCCTCGGGTGACTCTGGGCCAGGAGGTCCTGGGGTCCACGTGGGCACCTGGGCCCAGGTCCTGCTTCCTGGAAGGCGGTCTCCATGTCCACGTGTGCCCCACTCTCTCCCTCTTCTCCCCGTTTCAACACGAAGCCTGCTTGGGGAAGGGCTGGGTCCTCCTGAGTCCAACCGAGGGCCAAGCCCCAGGCATGAGGTTGTCCCCTGGTGGAATGTGTCATCTGTGGCAGGATCTTGGCCACTCAGAGAAGATGCAGTGGTGCAGGGACCCTCTCGGGTGGGCTGGGGTACAGGGCCATGCCTAAGCCCTGTGGAGGGCCACCGTCTTCATTGGGAGCCTGTGTTGGCTTTGGGTGGGAAAGGGGCCTCTGCAGGGAGGGCACTGGACAAGGGGAGCCCTTTGGGAAGGGTCTCCTCTTAGAGAGGGAAGGCCCAGGTAGTCCCATGGGGTGAGGGGAGGTGGCCGCGATGGCATTAAGGAGACAGAAAACTCTCAGGGGAGTTCAGCTGTGGTTCAGACCAGCGGCTGCTGGGCCTGGCTGGCAGCATGCTCGGCAGGGTGGACTGCCCCGCAGGCCTGGGACGGCCGTGTGAGGGGTGGGACGGAGGGGACGGTCAGCAGGGGTGCGGCAGCTGATGGAGGAGCTGAGGGCTGTAAGGATGTCCTTGCCAGGGAAGACGAGAGATGGCAGTTTGACATCAGGGCAGGAACCCAGGGTCCTGGCTTTGTCCTTGGAGGCCTGGAAAGCAAAGTAATGCAAGGTCTTGTTTCCTAGAAGAAAGGGTGGGGAGGGCCACATGCCCTGATCCTCCCAACACCTGAGCAGAGTGGGTGGCGCAGGTGCACAATGACGCTTAGTCCCCTGACTCTGGGCCCAGGAGTGTTAGCCGGTTTAGGGCTGAGGTTGGTGGCTCAGCAGGTCTGTGGGTCCAGTGAGGTGGACCCTGGAGGCCGGGCGGGGACAAAGACAGGAGAGGTAGACTCAAGGGACAACGTGGTGGTGGGTGTGGAGCGGGCTGGAGGGGCAGGAAGGCGCGGTCAGCCAGGAGAGTGGAGGCCACTGCAGAGTGCGCGTTGTATGCAGGCTCGGTGTCTGTCCAGCACAACTGTGTTCTCCAAGCCCCCGGTCAGGAGCCACCTGCAGGATCCCAGTGGCTGCAGAGACCACCCCCCACGCCCCCTCCAGCCCTCAACTCACACACTCAAGAAGACTCATCTAGGGGGCCTCGGAGGGAGGCGGGCAGCAGCCTCAGCCTCAGGGCCGCTGAGGGGAGCCCGGCAGCTCTCGGCAGCCCCGTCCTGAGCCAGGACTCTGCGTCCTGTGAGCGGGGGGCCCTGGCAGATGGCAGCCGGGTTCTCAGGCCCAAGGTAGCACTGGCCACAGAGCAGGCATTAAGGTGCCACCAGCAGAGGCCTGCGTCCACCATGGTGTGTGGGTGTGCTTTATATGCCAGCTGGTGCCCCCCAAGTCAGTGTCTCCTACAGGGACAGTGGAGGGGCCTGGAGATGGAGGCCTGAGTTCTCAGTCGGCTGAGCACCTGGTGTGACAGCTGCATTCAGCAGGTTCAGGGCCTGCTGAGGAAGGGAAATCCACCACCCCTGCCTGCTCCAAGCTCAGGACCTCTCAAGAGGTTTTGAGGGTTTTCAGGAGCCAAGCTTTCCCTGGGGACTTCTCTGCACCAATGCAAAGGACTGTGTGCCGTTGGTGGGTTGTGCCTCCTTCTGGGGGGACGAGGCTGGAGGCAGAAGCCAAGGCTTCCTGCTCTCTTTGGCAATCTACATCAGGAAACGGTCATCAGGGGTTTTACACTTTTGGGGGTAAGCTTTAAAAAGAACCCCCAGCACCCAGAGCCAAGGCCTACAGCTCAGTCAGGAGTTTTCTGGACCCTGGGAGCTCACTTACGTCCCTGTTTGTACCCAGAATGTGACAAACACTGTAGTGAGGACCATGCTGAGGAATGACCTGTCCCCAGAGGGAATCATCCACCACCTGAAGATCCTCAGCCCCATCCACTGTGCCTTCCAGAATGACCTCCTGACTTCCTTGGGCTACGCCCCAGAGTGGGGGTGAGTGTCAGGCCGCTCTGGCCACTCCACAGCGCCAGCTCCTCCCTAGCACCTTGATCTTAGGGGTCTTTATGGTTTCAACCATTTGAGACCCTTCTTTGAGGTTGACTATATAAATAAACAGTGGCTGGGGCCGGACTAATACTGTCAGCTTCCCCAATCCTGTCTCAGTCCAATTTAGGATTGACCAGAGGAGCTAAGTATGCACCCCTCGTCAAGCAGCAAGGAGGCCCAGCCTCCCTGAGGCACCCCTGGGGCTCCATTCCTGTGAGGCTCTCTGCCCGCTGCCCCTGCCCAGGAGTCTCTGCCAACACAGGTGGGGGGCTGACCCAGGTGGCCAATCTGTGCCCACAGCCCCCATCTGCTCTACTGAGGGGTTCTTATCGATTTCCACACTTCTTTGGAGTTGCTTTTGGAGGCGGCATGGGTCAAGGGTGTGGCAGAAGGACCTTCCTGAGTGCCGCTCCCTCCTGCAGCGTTCACACCATCCTCGAGGACCTCCACGGCGCTGGGAATTTTGTCACCGAAATGCAGCTGTTCACCGGAGATTCTCCCATCCCTCCAAACCACAGTGTGTCCGCCAGCGAAGACATCACCGTCGAGGTGGGGCTCTGCAGACAGAACAGCAAGCTCAAGGTGGTCCTCACGGAGTGCTGGGCCACCCCCTCCAGCAACGCCCGGGACCCCGTCACTTTCAGCTTCATCAACAACAGGTAGGGCTCAGGGGGTGCTGCACCCGCTGCCCGCCTGGCCTGTCACCTGCTGGGGACTCCTGGAATTCCCAGGCCAACACTGATGTAACCTGGTTCAGAGGACCTGGTGACTCCCACAGACACAGTCACGAGGGAGCCACCTGAGAGGCCAGCAGGGCCTGCGTGTGCTGAGACGCCCCGTTTCCCCCCCAGCTGCCCCGTCCCCAACACCTACACCAGTGTGATCGAGAACGGCAACTCCAGCAAGGCCCAGTTTAAGCTGAGAATCTTCTCCTTCATCAATAACTCCGTGGTCTACCTGCACTGCAGGCTGCGTGTCTGCGTGGAGTCCCCCAGAGCCACGTGCAAGATAGTAAGTGTCTGTGCTCCTTGACTCACAGTTGGCACAAGTTCGAATTGTTATGAGGAAGCAGCTCTGTTAATAAGAGCTGGGGCTCAGGGCATCTGACTGGGGACACAGGGCTCTGCAGGCTGGTATTGGAAGGAGGCAGTGCAGCGGAGGCCCAGGGAGAGCTGGGGCACCTCGGGTGTGTGGCTGGCTGGACAACCTTGAGGCTGTGCTGTTCACTAGCTGTCCCAGCAGCCCAAGCCCCTCCCCCAGGTGGCCAGCTGGACACTTAGGCGCAGAAGTGCTACTGAGCCTGGTGTGGACTCTCAACATCGACGAACATTACCAAATATCAGACGCGGTGGTCGATTTTTCCTTCCCTGTGCCCAACATTCTCGCAGGGAGTGTGAATAGCTTTACGTCTCCCTTCCTCACACCATTGAATTCGAAAGGTGCTCTGCAATCCTGAGTTTCAGAGCTGTTCTCTAGACCAGTCATAGGCAAAGTGACCCACGTGTGGTCACGCGCTGTCTGAGGAGGAGCCGGCTCTGCGGGCCTTTTGTTCAGACGATGTGCGCGTCTCTCCTCTGGAGGATGTGCTTGCTCCTGGGCTCCACCCATGCCTGTTGGCAGGTCGTGGATAAGAGAAGAAGCACCATGTGGCCAACTGAGTTAGTGCCACCTTTTCTCAAACAGTAGACTGTCCTACAGCGAACAGACGATTCCCTGTGACAGGTGCTGAGGGGTACACTCATGTGCCCACCTGGACCATTCGGTCCTCAAAAGACATGAGAAGGTCACAGCCACAAGTTTCCCTCAGCAGGAAGTGCCAGTCCTGTGCTCTGTGTGGTCTGACCTTGACACAGGTCTCTCCTAGCTCCTCAGAACGGGCATCCATTCATTTCCAGGGGTGCTGTAACAGGGTGCCACAAACAGGACAGAGGACGAATCAGAAGCCCCCGTCTCAGCTGAGGTCAGAAGGTGTTGGCAGGCCTGCTCCCTCGTGGGGCCGAGAGGGAGCTCTGCCCAGGCCCTCCCAGCCTCAGCCTTTCCTTGGCCTGGAGACGTGGTTCTACCTCTGTGTGTGTCTGTCTCTGTGTCCAGGTGTCCCCTTTTTATAAGGACACCAGCCATACAGGATTAGAGCCCTATGAGCCACTTGAACCTGAGAAGGTCTCAGTGACATGCGCTGGGCTTAGGAGTCAGAGCTTTTGGAGGACACAGAGCCACCCATGGCAGGCAGAGTGAGCTGACTGCCCAAGGCCCCAGCGCAGGCACCTGTTTGTAAGGCAGAGGCACTAAGAGGAGCCATGGCAGCAGCAGCCTTTGGAGGAGGCACAGGGCACTCAGCCTCCCCTGAGGCGTGGTCACTTTGGTGGGAAGGTCCAAGGGCCAGGGTCCTCCACCTCCCTGGTTGGTGTGCTCTGCTCCTCCTGTCCCAGGCACGTCCCACTATCTGGTCTCCCGCTGCTCCCATGCCCCGTCTAGACTTACCCACCAGTGACCTGATGACCCAGAGGACAGAACTCTCCCAGATGACCGCCCGCCCTGAGAGGGAGTTAATCCCCATGGTGTTGCGCCACTAATTTTGACCTTTTCTCCTTTAAACAAACAACAGAGCTGCAATGACTTCCGGTCACCGAGAAGCAGTAGAGGCTCTGCAGTGCAGCAGATGTCCTGGGGGCCCCTCGTTCGGGCACAAGGTGAGTCCACAGGAAAAGACCCCATTAACCAGCAGGGAGCTCAGGGGGCAACTGCTTCCAAACGCGGGGCTTTGAGTCTCCTAACAGACCCGTGGTCACAGAAACAGCGGTGGCTGAGCTCGTCCTTGGGTCCCTGTGAGCCAGCAGGATGGCGCTCTACGCGTCACGAGCATCTGGGGAGACGGAGCTCGGAGTCAGACACCGCTGAACAGGGCTGCTTTCAGCTGGCCCTGGGGAGCCAGGGAGGTTTTCTGACCTGGGTAGATACGGTGGGTGAAGGGGAAGGGGCTCAAGGGGGAGGCTGTAAACAGGTGGTGTCCAATTCTTTATGTGTGTGAAAAAGCTGTTTTATTCAGAAGATGCAAAAAAAGAAGCCCAGTGTTTCCGTTCTCCCTCAGCATAAACCTTCCTCAGCCAATTACATTTCACGTAGTCTCAGAATCTGGTTTTCAGGAAAATGAGTTCTTTTTTAATGTGATCTATCAGATCTTTTTTTGGGGGGTGGTTTACTGGGGTTTGAACTCAGGGGCATCTGACCTCTGAGCCACATTCCAGCCCTGTTTTGTATTTAGAGACAGGGTCTCACTGACTTGCTTAGCGCCTTGCTTTTGCTGAGGATGGCTTTGAACTCGAAAACCTCCTGCCTCAGCTGCTGGGATTACAGGCGTGGGCTAATGCACCAGCTTGATCAGATTGTTTTGAAAAAGTAATGGTTTTGTGGTTTGAAGACATTTGACAGAAACCGCCAGATGTCCCCAACTTTCTTCTCTTCCCTTCCATAGTGAGAGAGCTCAGGTGGTAGCTGACTCACAACTCCCGGGAGGGAATCTGGTTCCCAGCCTCCCCGGCAGCTAGGTGTGTCCATAGGAGTGAGTTCTGGCCAGTGACAGGCCCAGGGACAGTGGTGGCAACTTCAGGGACACCCTCCTTAAAAACTAGTATGAAACTAGTAACTAGTATGAAAAATTTTGGACTTGGAATTAATAGAACTGAGTATGATTGTTAGGCTATGATGTATGAGTTGGGAAGTCTTATGGAAATTACTAAATCTCCTGAATCCCATCTGTCCATCAACCTATCATCTATCTACCCATCCATCCATCCATCTATTCATCCATCCACTGATCCATCCATCCACTCATCCATCCACTCATACATACATACATCCACTCATCCATCCATCCACTCATCCATCCACTCATCCATCCATCCACCCATACATACATACATCCACTCATCCATCCATCCACTCATCCATCCACTCATTCATCCATCTATCCATCCATCCACTCACCCATCCACTCACCCATCCACTCACCCATCCACTCATCCATCCACTCATCTATCCACTCATCCATCCATCCATTATCCATCCATCCACTCATCCATCCACTCGTTCATCCATTTATCATCCATCCACTCATCCATCCACTCATCCAACCACTCATCCATCCATCCACTCATCCACCCACTCATCCGTCCACTCATCCATCCACCTATCATCCATCCACTCATCCATCCACTCATCCAACCACTCATCCATCCATCCACTCATCCACCCACTCATCCGTCCACTCATCCATCCATCCATCCACTCATCTGTCCATCCATCCACTCATCCATCCATCCACACATTTACTATTTCATCCATCTACTATGTGCAGGCCCTCTGCTTTTCCTTTGTAAGATGGACGTTGTAGTGAACTGTCCTGTTTCATCAGGACATTGTGGGTGTCCCATGGGGCTATAGGAGAAGCAAACCTTTGTGTGAGGCTGATTTGTGGACTTCCTGACTTTGGCCCTTGGTGATGGGCATGCTGAGCCCCATTTTCCTCACCTGTGCACTGGGAATAATAACAACTCCCACTTCACACCGAGACTGGCTGTCTAAGTTGCTGGACAGCGGTAGCTGTCGCCATTCATAACTGGGAAGCAGGGCACTGGCACATCCAGCACAGAGAGTGTAACAGGTCAGCTCAAAAACGAGGTCTCAGTCGGTCCATTTTGCTCATCGTTCTTGCTCTTTGCAGTCTTAGTTTCCCTTTGGTTAATAACTGTCACAGGACATACAGAAAATAATTTAAGCAGAATCCCGCAGCAGTGGGGACTTTGCCACCCAGCAACAGTGCATGTAGCGGCAGCACCATGGGGGCCTGCAGGGGTGAAGAGAGCCCAGAGGCCAGACGGCTTCCGGAACCTTCCTCCGTCTCTGCCTTCACCATCACCTCCACTGCTGGGGAGAGGCGAGACCGGCCTCCTGATGGGGGCTGCCCTCTGCTGCACCTCTTGGGCCACCGCTGCTCTCTGCTCCCAAGGAGCTGGGCTGGCTCCTTAGCAGGTCCACTCCACTCTGGCCCTTCTTGTGTCCTGGGTTGCTGGAACAATCTCCACTCCCGGGTATGGGGGCCTTAAAACAACCGAAATCCTCTCTCAGTGCCGGGCCAGAGGTCTGGAGCCACAGCGCCAGCAGGGCTGCCCCGAGACCGGCAGAGGCGCAGCTGCTGCCCGTTCCTTGGCTGGCCTTAGTCTTCACGTGTCCTTCTCCCTGTGTCTCTGACTCCACGTGGCCATCCTCTCAGCAGAACGCTCCCAGGATGGGGCTGGGCCGCCAATCCCAGTGTCCTCGCCTTCCCTCGTCACATCTTACCTGCAGACCAGCTCACTCCGCGGCACTGGGACTCGGAGGTGTCTTGTGGTGGCACAGTTCAGCACATGGCACAGGGTAGTGACCGTGTAAGGAAGAATCCATTCTGTCCTTCCCTAGGTGTGTGCTACCCACAAATAATCCCTCACCATCAGAATTTTTGGAAATCGTGATGGCCATTGCTTTAGTAGATGGCCGACCTGTTTCACACTCGCTGGAGGTGGTGGACAGAGTAGGAGACTGATGGTCACAGCATGCACACACAGCCCAGTGGGAGGTCTGGAACAATCACTGAGGCTGCTCAGAAGTGAGGAGGCTGGGCCTCCCCAGGCTGAGGAGGACTCTGAGCTCTGGGAGAGGCCTGTCCCTCCTGGGCCTGCTCGGGAAGGTGATAGGACGGTCTTTGGCACTTCCCCTCTCTGTCCCTTTTACAAAAGCCCTAGTAGTTCTGTGTCTTTGCAGTTACTTGAGTTCCTCATGCACCCTGCACTGACACACGCTCTGCCTGCATGACCCACGTGCCGCTGAAGAGGTGAGGACAGGACACACTGCCGAAGCATGTGCCAGATTGGGATAGACATTCCTAAGGGCTGGCTCTCCCCTTCTAACGTACCCTGCATGGACCCAGAGCCCTTCTTCCTGGGCTGTGTCACCAGGGGCAGCCTGGCCTGAGGACCCCACTCTGAGCAGCCTGACTTAGCGGGTCAGTCAGGAATATTTGGGTGCAGGCAACAGAAACCCAGCTGGGGAGTGGAGTGGAACAGGGGCTACTGTTGGGCAGACACTCTAGGCTGGCTCTGGCCCCACAGCTTTGCAGTACCCGTCTCCTTCTGTCCTGGTCTCCAGCATCCTTGGTGCATGTGGCCCCCTTATACCAGCAAGAGGAGTCCCCACTCCTGGCCCAAGAGGAAGGAGGCGCCCACTCTAGTGCCCCTGGCGTCTGCATGTAGGGCCAGCTCTGCAGTTGTCCAGGGAAACGGCTGGCCAGGGCCTGGGAGCCTGGGGGTCCTTGGGAGCTCAGGGCCCAGGCAGGGGGCAGGAGGTCCCAGAGTGTTCCTGTTCCTGGGGGTATGGCTGTCATTTGCAGGTGGCTCGCTGTCCGGGGACCCCAGAGGGAGCCCTAGCAGCTCAGTGGGACAACTCTGCCGACAGCAACATACCCCACTGTGCAGTAGGAGCCCCAGAGCAGCAACCACTTTGGGCAACTGCCCCAAGATCACCACTGGTGGGAGATGGGATGGTGAGCGCCCCTGGTCTCCCAGAGGGCTCATCCCCAGCCACGCCATCCAGCTGTGCTGCGGGGGCACCCCGGCAGGGTTGGGGGAATGTGGCCACGGCTGTGACCCTGCTCTGGGCACCTCTGACTCATGGCGTGCCCACGGGCTGGGTCACCTCGTGGTGGTGGTCAGGTCTGTCCCTGGGGTGCTGGAGTGGCTGAGGGCTGGCAGAAGCTGGCATTTTTCTCAGGCAGTGTGGCAAAGTCCACAGAGCACCGATCAGTGGTACTGACGTCACAGTGCGGTGGCATGTGGTGCCTTTACCACGCGGTATAGCCACCTCCTCTCGGGTTTCAACCCAGCTCCACCCTGAAGCCAACTCCTTGCCCACCAGCTGTCTCTCTGCTCCCTTGCTCAGGGCCCTGGCTTTCTGCCTGTGGTCTGGTCTGTTCCAGAGAGTTCCTGTGGACGGGCGGTGTGACGTGTGGCCCTGGCCTGTCACTCGTGTGATGTGTTCTACTTCATCTCTGCTGTAGCGAGTCAGCTTCCCCTCTCCATGCTGTGTTCCCTTGTGGGGATGGACCACCCTGGCCCACCATTCATGTGCTGAGGGACACGAGGGCTCTTTCTGCTTTGTGGCTACTGTGACTAGTGCCACTGCAAACTTGGGCGTCTGAGCACCCTGAGTGTGTGTTCTCCCCTCCTGGAGGAGGCAGGTGTGTGAGAGGCTGCACCTCTCCTCTGGCCTGGCGGATCCAGGCAGGCCCAGCGCAGGCCGGCCAGCTCCGCCCTCTCAGCCAGGGCATGTCCAGGAGGCTGGACTGGCTGAGCTGTGCTCACTGCACTCACAGGCTTTGGACCCGCCTGGTCGTGTGTGGCAGCTCATGGCACCCGCAGGCCTCACCTCTGCCAGCTTCGGCTCCATCAAACCCAGGTCATGGTTTGAGAAGTGGCGGACACGGGCAGCACTTGCCGTTCGGGCCGCGCTGGACACACCTTCACCTCCCAGCAGTGCTCAGTGCTGGGCCACAGGAGCCTCCTCCGGGCCTGGCGGTCTCTCACCCGTGCCTGTCTCACCCCACAGGTGCCTCTCCAGGTACAAAGCCAGGCCTGGGGACCGGCCACGTCGTTCTTATCGTGGTGGCCTGCTTTGTCATGGTGGCGGGGGCTGCAGCCTTTCTGATCATGCACTACCAGAAATTGACTGGAAAATACAGCTTCAGCACCCAGGCGGACAACTTCAGCTACCAGGTGTTCTCTGAATAGGAGGCCCGCCGACCTGCAGGTGGGTGTGGAGTAAGGCACCCACAGCCGTGTCCTGCCCCCATCACCCTGGTGACGACCACATAGGCCTGGCAGTGGGAAGGTCTGTGCAGGTCCCATTTGGGGCTCCCTGAGGAGACACACCTTCTCCTCCTGGAAAAGCAACCTTCAGTGGCCAGGGAGAGGACATGGACTATGACATCAATGATGGGCTGCACTGATGGCGCATCACTGCCCCCAAGAGTCCAGAGGCAGCACCATGCTGCGTGGTGAGAGCAGCCCCAGGCGCCAGCCCCAAAACCCAGTGCTGCCATTCCCCTGCTGGGCCGCCTGGGGCAAGCTCCCACGCCTCTCTGTGCCTCATTTTCCTCCTCTGTAAAGGAGTGGGGTGAGTCCAGTCACACCAGGAGCTTGAGAATTGAAAGGGAAACAGCCCAGGGCCTTCCCCAGGGTGGGTCGGGCGCACCCCAGGCCTACCAGGAACTGTTCTCAGAGACCAGGCTTTGTGCAGGGATGGGTCCCTGTGTGACCCTTGCTGTGGGACACTGGTGACTTAAACATTCAGAGCGTTGAGGAGAGGATGCCTTTCTGGTCTGTCACATGGACCTCCTGGGCAGGATCTGGACACCGCTCCACAGAGCACAGCATCGGCAGGCAGCCTGCGCACCCCTGCCTCGTGCTGGGGCCGCCTGAGGGCACCTACAATGCCGAAAGCAGCAGCCAGCCGGGCAGAGGGTGTTCACTGAGTTCTTTAGGGAATAATGATCTCAACAGCTTGGACATTTTCAAAAGAATATTTCACCTGCGGTGGGTGGTGTGGAGCCTGCCGGCTCCGGGGCCCTGTAAACTCCTTCCCCGCATGCAAGCTGACCAGTGTCCCCCTTCCCCACGCAGGTCACCGTACGTCAAGCATTAGCAGGCGTGTACTCCGTGGGGTGCTCTGGGCCAGCGTTAGGACGAGCCCCGACATGATGACGGCCGGCCCTTCCGCCCCCAGGAGGCTGTCCTGCTGGAGATGTGGGCAGAGCGCTGGGAGAGCCCTGGCCCTCAAGCCCAGCCCAGACACCACCCCTCCATCGCCCAAGCCACCTGCACATCCCGAGCCCTCCTGGGTCCTCACCGTCCAAGTGACCCTGGCTCACTGAAGCCAGTGGCCAGCATGCTGTCAATCACAGGGCTCCTCACATTTCACAGACACTTGACAGTCCTGGCGAAGCTCTTTTACAAACAGCTCCATCCTTTAAACGCATTGCTCATGCTCTTTTTAATAGCTGTATACACACTCTAACATTTCTTCTGCCTTCTTAGCAGGTCATTTTTATTTACAAAACAGTAACGCAGAAGGTACTCTATTAATATGAAAATTGTCCTAGTGAGTAAAAACGATGTTACATACACACACGTACACACACCACTCTTTTATGTTTGCAACGTGCTCCTAGCCATGTTCTCATGTAATCCACCCTGGGGGAGGGGGAGGTATGCCTGTTACACTAGGAGGAGGCAGAGAAGGGGTAGATAGGTGTGCACTTAGAGTATAAGATGCATAAAGAAGGAAATGGGTCTAGAATGTAAGTATATTCTTCTAGGTTTTCCCCTTGACCCTCTGCTAAGAGACACTGCTTTCCCCCTTATTTGAAACAAAGTAGAATTGGCTGGAAGGCTAACATCTAGAAGTTCCGTGTTTTCCTTCCATGAACTTAGAATGATAACAGGGTCTTTGATTTCAATTCTTGACAGTAATTTTGTCAAATATAATCAACTCTCACTCCTACACAATACTTGGGAAAGGAGCCTTTGGATTTACTGGGTATTCTCAGAATAAGAGGAACAGTCAGTAACTAACGGGTGTGGATGACCGTTTGAGCAAGCAGGATACATTGCCTCAACGCTGAGACCTGAGTGTCGGGTGTGCTGGCTTCTCCGTCTCAGCTCACGTGCTCTGACGGCCGGCCTCCTGGGCAGACCAGGAGCACAACTCTGGTTCTGGCAGGTTCTGGCATGACCACAGACCTTGCCATTTGCTTTTCTTGGGAAAGAGCGTGGAAGCCAGGTATTGAGCTCTGTGACTGGCTGGATTTCAGATAAAGTAGTTGGCATATTATTTTAAAACCCCATCCTTCATCTTCAGTTTTTACTCAATTTCAATAAACAGGCTACTTCCATTTGTTTGTGTTTTCTGTAATAGTGAAAACTCCATCTCCCCTCTTCTTACTTCCCACACTCAAGTCTCTGACAAGTTCTTCCTGAGCAGTCATGTTGCAGGGACAGACAGGCAGGACACCAAGACAGCAGGAGACAGTTTTATTTGGCTGCAGCCAGGTCCAGAGGGCACAGCTTTTGCTGTAATCCATCAATCCCCCTGAACCCCAAGTTCAGGGAGTTTCAGAGTTTTATGCCCAGCATGTAAGGGGAGGGGCTCAGAAGCTCACAGTCTGCAGAAGTTCACATAAATCAGCTTTTTCTCTTACTGTTCTGGGCAAGTTAACCCTTCAAGTACCACACCTGAGAAGGGGAGAGCTTCTTCTCCCCTCTCTTTCCTTCCCTGCCAGCTGTTACCATGGAGCCCAACTGTAACTTATCTTAGAAATGTTGACATCTCTGTGAAGCCCAGCTCAAGGCCAGAGCCTTGTTTGCACAGTTCTACAAACTACTATACTGGATACATGTTTGTGAAAAGCTAGTAAGGGGTGTCCAGCACCTGGAGTGCAGGTATCTTCCAGGCCAGTGGCCAAGTAAACAGGGCAACATGAAAACAGGAAGTTTATCTACATTGAGCTCTTTTGCAGAGACTCTTTTGCTGACAGTCCTAAAATCAGCCATGGTGAAGATTTCTGGAGAGGCCCAGTTAAGACTTATTTTTGAGGAGGAGGGGGTGCCACTAGAGTCACAGTGTCCCAGGCCCTGAGCTCAGTGTTCTGGACAAAATAGTGAGAGCAAGACTGAGCCCTGCCCTCAAAGAACACAGGAGAAGGGAGACGCTCCACCAGCAGCTGATGGGAGCCCTGGGAGGAGCTGAGAGGTGAGGGCAGGGTGCGGTGGGGTGTCCCTATCTGGTCCATCCACTCATCCATCAAATGATCACCCATCTTCTGTCCATCCAACCATCCCCCATCCATCTATCTTGTTCAACTGTCCATGTATGTGCCCGTCATCCAGCAGTAACAGGTGTCTCTAATCCTGGGGCCAACCACCCACCACTCACCCACCTACTTATCTTTCCATCCACCTGCTTGTCCATCCATCCATCCATCCGTCCATCCATCTTTTTGTTCTACTGTCCACATGTGCCCATCCCCAAGCATTAAGAGGTGTCTCTGCTCCTGCGACCATCCACCACCCACTCACCCACCTACTTGTCTTTTCTCCACCTGCTTGTCTATCCATCTATCCATGTTTCTCTCCACCCACCCACTCATCCATCTAGCTAACCAAGGAATGCTTACTACGTCTTGTTCTTACACTGACATCAGGAAGAAAAGAAGAATGACATGAAGTCCTCGCTCCCAAGTGTTCACATCCAGCAGAAGAAACCCCACTGTAACCACGACATGCAGTAAAGCCAGGGAGGCCCCCGCAGGTGGGAGGAAGGGGAATAGGGAAATGCTCATGTGCTCAGGTGGCTTCCACACGGGAGGGTCTGGGACCATCGAGTCACTGATGTGCTGCAGGGATATTCTCAGCTTGTGCATTGCGTTTAGCTTAAAGCCTCCGGTTTAAGACTCTGCTGGCATGGCTCAAGGGACCCAGTCCAGAGAGCGCTGAAACAGAAGGAGGAGGAAGGTTGAGTGTCTCTGATGCAGACGTCACCCTGGGTTGTGCAATGAAACGCCATGAGACCAAACTTCAGGGCCTTGGAGACTCCCCAGATGATGCCCTCCCAGAGTGAGTGGCCCTGGGGCCACCCCATAACAGAGTGGAGATCGTGTGGGACCATGCAGATATCTTCATACTCCACCCTGTGCTAATTCCTTGGGTATGAGCATTCTCCCTTAATGGCTGAGGACTCAGAGATGTTATGGTTCACACATGAAGTGTCCCCAAAAAGTTCCCGTGTGAGACAACGCAAGAAAGTTTAGAGGTGAAAAGATTGCATTATGAGAGTCTTACCTAATCAGCACATTAATCGCTGATAGGATTAACTGGGAGGTAGCTGTAGGCAGGTGGGGTCCCTGGGGGTGGACCTTGGGGTGTATATATTGTCCCTGGTGAGGAGTTCTCCCTCTGCTTCCTGGTGCCATGTCCTGAGCTGCTGTCCTCCTCCACCTTCCCATTTCTAGGGAAGGGCAGCCTGGTGAAGTACCAAGATTTCCTGTCCCTGTCCCCCTCTGCCCTGGTGTCCTGCCTCATCTTGGACTGAGATCTCGGAAACCATGATCCCCAAATAAACTTCCTCGTCTAGAATTGTCCTTGTCGGTCTGTTGATCACAGAGGTGAGAGAACCGACTCAAACAGCACTTTCCCCCACACAGGACTCTGGTGGGAGTGGGATATCCGGCAACCCCCTGAGGTCATGAATCCTTGCTATCCCTCTGGCCCGAGGGAAGGGAAGGAGGCCCTCTGTGGATATTACAGTGCAGAGTACCCCTGAGGTGTGGAGGTGGTCCTCAGGCTCCCTGAGGCTGGGGGTCTTTTCCTGCTGGGTTCTGTGTCCCTGGACGTCCTGACCCTCAGACACCACCTGGGGCCCAAGATCTCAGGCTGTGACCCACTGGGGTGGCCAAGGGTCTGATGGAGATGGAGTGTGATGGAGGTGGAGTCTTATGGAGGTGAAAGTTCTGATGGGGTAGAGGGTCTGATGGCAGAGGTTCTGCTGGAGGTGAAGGCCCCACAGAGGTGGAGAATCACTGGAACCTTCCGCTGTCCTCTGGCAATGGCGGCAACTCTCCATGATGGCCACTAGATGGAGCCCTAAGCCAGGGTCTGCATCAGGGCTGCAGGGTCCCTTTGTTTCTGTAGCAACCACAGCCGGGGGTTTCTCCTTTTTAGCCTGGTTTGAGCCTCTTGTCTGAATCTGACATTGTTCCTCAGGCCTGCTCGGTGCTGGGCTTTGTCTCTGCTGGGTGGAGCCTGGGAGGCCTATCAACAGCTGAGAAGGCCACGCTGGACTTTGAGGGTACAACTGAGCCACGGTGAGTGACCAGGAGCGCATGCCTGGGCAGTGCCAGTGGACTCTGCTCTCCCACCTGGTTTCCAAGCGAAGGAACCTCTTCCCTCCCCATTTCTAGGAAAGGGCAGCCTGGCGAAGTTCCAAGATTTCCTGTCCCTGTCACTAGGTGACAGACCTGGCCAGGGTGTTCCTTCACCTCATGCTCTGAAAAGAGAAGTCTGCTCCTCCAGGCAGAGGGACATTATTAAAGATGCCACAGCAGGAACACAGAGGCTGGCCCCGGGGGCCTTGGTGCAGATCAGCCCAGAACCTGCCCTTGTTCCAGCACCCTTGCTGCTGGGGGGCTATTACAGGGCTGGGGTCTTCTGGGAAACTGAGGCAGCGCAAAGATCCCCTTTAAGCCCCAGTTCTTGTGACCAAGTCAGAAAAATCAAAGATATGTCACTCAGAGTGACAGGCATGTGTTTACCAAAGGGGTAGGAAAAGGGAGCGGGGACACTCTCCAGAGAGGAGAGGGATGGCATGCCCCTCCTGCACTCCAGTTTTATTGGGGATCCCAAAGAAGGTTCCAGAGAGTCCTGCCCAGGTCCACCTCTTGACTTTTGACTGACAGCAGCATGACATCAGGCCTTCAAGTCCCCATTGCCATGGCAACTCTAGGCCACTTTGGCCCACGCCGACTGGTTCTGACTGAATTCTTAACCACACATTCTTACAGATTTTGTGTTGGAAGGAACTATCCTTGTCTCCCTGAGCTCCGGGTCTGACCTGTGGAAAGGGTCACAGTAGTGGACACAGGAGCTGTCACCACCCTCGTCAGAGCGTCAGGCCATCAGGAGCTTGTTGGGGTGACACTGTGGTGCCAGTCCAGCCTCCTAGTGCAGGCTGAGCTTACTGTCTGGCAGCCCTGCCCTTCCCCGGACATCAGCCTGGCCTTGTCCCCTGCTTACCTGCCCTAGAGGAGGCCAGGTGGAACAGCCCTGTGAGGAAGGCCTGGGGATGGCCTGACTGTAGGCGGAGCCCAGTCCTCAGCAGAAGCCTCACCCCCAGTCAGAGGGCACATGGGGGCACTGCACTGGAGGGGTGTCCTACAGAAAGTGTCCAGGCCGCCCCACCTGGTAAAGAGCCAACAGCAGAGTTTCTGGGGCAGGCAGGTGTCAGGGACCCTGTTCAGAGGCAGCGCAGTCAGCTGCCAGGTCTGCAGCTGGGATTGGCGAGTGAGACCCAGCCTTGGCGTGGGCATAGGCAAGATTTCTAGCGCTAACATCTGGTGTCCTTCCGTGTGTGCTGGGCAGCTCACACACACCGCACATGGAGGTGCGGCCTCATGTGACCCCACCCCTCAGCCAGAGAGACAGCAGAGGAAAGGAGCTACCAGGTGTATTGGTCAGGGCTCTCTAGAGGGACAGAACCCACCCGAAGTATGATTATAGCAGGGGGACTTATTAGGTTGGCTCCCACGATCAGAAGCTGGACAGTCCAGAGTGGCCGTCTGCAGGCTGGAGAGCTGGAGGAACCAGTAGCTGCACAGGCCAAGAGGCTGAAGCCCTGCCACAGTCTGGCTGGGCACAAATCACGAGCCACTCAAGCAGGAACAAACTTTATTCCCGAACTCCACCAGCACACTCCACACACGCTCCCGGGGAACCTCTCTCCAACGCCACCCACGCGGCTCCCCCAGGCACACACCACACCAACCGGATATCCCTCCTCTGGACCTTCCCCAACCAAAGCAAACCCTCCAGGAATCCCCAAGAGAACTCCAAAGGACAGGTTACAGTCAGCAGCTGAAATGCTCACAGGGAGGAGGCCAGGAGAGACTCGGCCTCCAGTCCCTCTCTAGTGGGGCCCTCAGATAGCACTTGATTGTCCCAGCAGTGACGTGTGACAACCCAGAGGGAGCATTGCCAGGCAAGCCCAGGTTTACTCTAGAGGCCAGCTTCTCAGACCCCAAACACCAAAGAGGCCCAAAGCCTCAGGCATTCAAAACCACTTTTGATCCCATCAATCCTGTTGTCAGGCTCACCACCTGCGGTGGCTGGACCCAGTGTCCAAACAAGCTCTTATCAGGCTTGGAGGTCAAGTCCAGGACCCTGCAGGAGCCAGTCCTTTAGAGGGGCAGGGTTTGAGCACCTCACCTCTCTGAGTGAACCCTTTATTGCACAGAGGTCATGAGGCCAGGCCGCGGGGAGCCAGAGCTCCCAGGAACGTCCCTCTGCTAAATTTCCATAAGGACATGTCCTGGCTGCGGGAGGCCAGTCCATTCTGTTTCCAGTTCTGCTTCTCCTTTCAGGGCAGGAAAATCACCCCCACCCAGATGCCTAGGCAGAGCTGGACTGAGGGTCAAGGGTGGCCTGGGCTCAGGATTCCCATGACCTCTGACTATCCAGAAGCAATGAGCGCCGGCAGAGAGGCCAGGGCCCTCAGCTGCCCCAGACGTCCACCCACCTGTCACTCCAGCCACCTCATATTCACGCCTCTCTGACTCATAAATATTGTTTTTGGAGAATCATAAATTGCCCTCAGCTTACAAAAACAAACATGCTGGGTAACCCTGGTGACGGCTCTGGGCTGAGCCGATCTCAGGGGACGCAGGGGATTCATCCGCCCTCCAGGGCTTGAGCAGTGGGGGACTCCATCAGAGGAACCCTCAGGCTCTGCAGGCTGGAATTCCTGGGCCCTCTGGGGACAGGTCTGTCCCCATTTCACAGCCTCTTGAGCCCCCAAACCACAGTAGACTGCAGTTACCAGGCCCAGGCTGGTCTCCCAAGGCAGGGCCTTCAGGACCCCTGGAGTCTGGGCAGGTGAGCCAGGGCTTCCTTTCCCAAGGCCAGCTACACCTCCTTGGGTTTCTGTGTCACAAACTTGGTGCTATAGGGCCCCAGCACTGTAGGTCTCCAGACAACCCAGGCTTCTCTCCATGGAGTTCACAATGAGAGGTGGTGGGGTGGGGAGAAAAACGGGGAGAGAGGGGGAGAGGAGGGAGGAGGAGAGGGGGGAGAGGGAGAAGATGGGGAGAGAGGGAGGGGGAGAGGGTGAGGGGGAGAGGGAGGGGTGGAGAGGGGGAAGATGGGAAGAGGGGGAGGGGGGAAAAGGGGACAGGAGACAGAGGGAGAGAGGAGAGTGGAGTGGGGGGGAGAGGAGAAGGCAAGAGGAGGAAGGGGGAGAGGGAGAGGGGGAGGGGAAAGGGGTGAGTGGGAAATGGGGAGAGTGGAAAAGGGGGAGAGAAGGAGAGGGGGAGGGGGGCAGGGTGGGGAGAGAGGGAGGGGGAGGGGGAGAGGGGGAGGGGAGAGAGGAGAGTGGGAAAGGGAGAGGGAGGGAGAGAGGGAGAGGGAGATGGGGAGGGAGAGTGCAGGAGACGGCACAGTAGCACAAACTCTCAGAACACCCAAAAGGAGAGAAAATGTGACCACTGTGCAGACTCTTAGGGAAATCACCCTGACCCTAGGACACACCTCCTACAGGTGTGGGACCTGCCTGGGCCGCACTCTGTACAGTCACTGGTTGGTGCTGCCCAGGCCTGTTCAGGGTAGTACTGGTCACAGAGCAGGAGTGGACACTCACGTCCCCATCAAGGCGAGAGGCTGTCTGAAACCTCGGCCCTGTGTCAGGAGACCGGGAGGGGGAACTGGTGGGCCAAGAAGCCACCAGACCTGGAATTCCACAGACCCAACCCCTAGATGGCTCACGGTGTATGTGCAAATATCCCAAAATAAGAAAAAATCCCAAATCCAAAAGCAATGCTGGTCCCCAGCACTTCAGATAAGGGATAATCAACCTGCAGTACTAAAAGCAATCGTTGAAGATTCTTGGAAAACCTAGCAGCGAGCTCTCATCCTGTTTCCTGTAGGGTTTGATCCTCACCCAATGGAATCCAGAAAGTTCTATGGTCCCAGTGATCAGATGGAGGAGGAGGCAAGAAGCTGGGCAGTGGGAGACCAGGACTCCTGGAGGCTGAGGGAGACAGGCAGCCTGCCAGCTGCCCCCGGTGTGGGCTGTCCAGGCCTCCCATTAGAGCCCCTGGTTGGTGGCTGGGGACTGGGAACGAGGTGGGCACCAGGAGGCCTGGAGAATACTACCTGGTGAAGTCCAGGGAGGGTCTGCCCTCCACTGTCCTGGAGGCATTCAACAGTCGCCATGGAGACGGCACTGGGCGCCCTGCCTCACCTGCGGCAGCTGAGAGAGGCTCCCTTCCTGGTTTCGCAGGGTTGGGGCAGGACGCCAGGCCACACTGTGGCCCATGCAGGCTCCCTGGTCTGGGGAGTCAGAACAGTCCAGTCATGACATAGGGGACCTCGTGGAGGACCGTGGGCTCACTGTCCACTCCGTCACCAACCTTCACAAGCATCAGCATCATGGAAGGGAGTGGGGTGGGGTGGGAGGGCTTGTCAGGCCGATGCTGGGACCAGTTGCTGGGGTTCTGAACCAGAGGTGGCCCTTGTCCTTTCAGAGGCTTGGGGAGTGCTGCCTGCAAAGCCACAGTCCTCTGCAGGTTTCACCTTGGAGGTGGAGCCTAGTGCCCTGGTGACTGAGATGGCCTGATCACGCGGCCAAGGGCGAGGGTCAGGCAGTGGGCCGGGGCCGGGATGTCAGAACCAAGGTGGAGCTGCTGTCCGCCCAAGGGAAAAGCAGACAGAGCCTGACGCATTCTTACTTCTGATTTCCTGACAGGGACTACCAGAGCCACCAGCCTGCATGGAGGCCACCACAGCCTCCCAAGGACGTCTGCCCAGCCTCTGCCTGCTCAGCAGTAGATGGACTCCACGCTTGGTATCGGTCACTGTGGCCCAGGAGCACGGTTCAAGACATCTGCTGCCGGCTCTTCATTTTTGTCTTGGAAAACGTCCCCCTGCCTGGACCTCTTGAGGGCACTCATAGTTCACATAGCCCACGGGTTCCCACGCCAGTCCCTGCTAGTCCCCAATAAATATTCTGTGGGGAATCTCTCTCTCTCTTTTTATTTTTTTAAGATTGACAAAGTAAGTATTTGTTGAACATCTGCTGTGTCCAAAGCAAAGACTGCATTCTAGGGAGAAAATGGGAACAAGACAGCCCTGTGGCCGAGGCTCCTGGACCAGGAGGAGGAGAGGCAGGAAGCCTGCACTCGCCCGGGGAAAGCTGCCCAGGAGGAGTACCAAGGGGCATCGGGCCCCGGCCTGCCCCAGGTGCCCAGTGCCAGCAGCAGGGACAACCTGACAGCAGCCCCTCTGCTCTGTCGGATCTTCCCTCTGTGCCTGGACCTGGTCCCTGCCACCTCCGCAGGCATCCAGGACACTCTGAGGAATGGCGACTCCCCCGGCACCCTGTCCTTCAGGCCCCACAAGACGCGGGGGCTACGGTCGAGGGGGTTTTGCTCCTCTTTTCTCAGTGAGCCTCTGTGACCGGTCCCTGGCCCCTGCCATTCTGGGTGACATTCATGAGCACACCCAAGCCCTGGCCAGCGTGATCCAGCAGTGGGACCCAGGCGCTCACCGCCAGCCCTGGGCTCTCCACACAGCTTCCCTCTGCCACAGGGCCCTCCTCTCCCCGGGAAGCCACCCACCTGACCTGCTGGCGGCAGAGCGGCCTCCAGCTCCTCACTCGCCGGGCCTGGGCTCATCTCCACCCACTGGAATCTGTGGGGATGCCCCTTAGACTGGAGCAGCAGATCAGGGAGGTCAGCTCAGGAGGGAGAGGGAGCCCCGAGGGGGCCCCGAGGGCACGGGAAGAAGGGAGCCTGAGACACCTGTGGTGGCACCCCTGGCCAGCTCTGCCCTCAGCCTGCCCTGCTGGCCTGGTCTGTGGGTTTCTCTGGACTCCCAGGCCCGGGATGGGGACTAGGGGATGAGGACTGGAGGTGAAGTTATGTGGCAGGGGTGGTCCTTGGTTTCTGCTCTTTATCCCCCACTTGATGACCAGTTTCCTTGTCCTTGCCCAGCTTGGGCCCTGTGGCAGTGGTACCACCTGCCTCCCCCACCTGGCCCAGACCAGGACACAGGTGAGGCAGAGGCAGGCCCTGGAGCCTCCTCCTAGAACCTGTGCGTGCCTCCGCCTGGCAACCGCCATGCTCTCCTGCTGCCTGCAGTCCTGCTGTGGCCGGGAAAGAGCCTTGTGGGCAGGGACCACACCCCAACATAGCCTTCCTTCCCCAAGTCACTGGAGGACAAAGGCAAACACACAAACACCAGGGCCCTGCTGGCGCGGGTCCATGGTGCAGGCAGGAATCAGCGGCTCCGCAGGCCGTATCTGTGGGACACAATGCACAGAGGTCCACGCCAGCCATGAGGCTGGCTTCAGTCCCTGCTGTTTCTGGGAAAGAGCCCCTGGTCCTCCCGGAGCCGCTGGCTTACCCAGGCCTCTGCCTGTGCCTCACGGCTCGCTGTCACGCCCCTGTGAGCCCTTTTCGATCTCATTTGGTCCTCAGGGTGATCTGATGGAGTGATTCTGCTGAGCTGTTTCCAAGAGGCAGGAACAGAGGGGCATGGGGTGGGGTGGCCCAGGTCCCAGTGGCACCTTCAGAGCCTGCTCCAAGCCGGGGGAGTTCAGGACGTGAGCAGGGCGGGCTGGGGACCAGCTTCCCTGGCTGCCACTGAAGACAGCACCCTGAGGACTAGACGCAGCGCTCACACATGGCCTTCAACCTCTGGGGTCAGCATCCCACTCGGTCTCCCTGGCCACCGTCCAGGTGTCCCTGGGCTGAGCCTCCTGCAGGCACAGGAATTGGGCTCCTGGCTTTCCCCACTTCTCCAGGCCACCCTCACTTGGTTCCCGGCCCCGTCCTCACCTTCAAAGTCAGAGGGAGCGGCCTCCTTTCTGCCTCCCTGTCCACATTTAGGGGTGCTGGTGATACTTTGGGCCACCAGGATGGCCTAGGACAGCTCCCTAAGCCACTGTCAGCTGACGGACTGTTCATGTTCCTTCTGCACCTGAATTTCCCAGGCCACAGCCCTCGAGCTCCAAGATCAGGACACAGAAAGGGCTTTGGCAGGGGGTGATGTACTCAGGTCAGTGCCCTCGGTGGCCTTTCACTCTGTAATGACCCCCAGGCCCAAGTCTGGCGGCAGGGTTTGCTGGAACCAGCTCACATGGGCTCGTTTAGTAACAGCTCTTGCAAAAGATTAGACAAAAGTTCATAAATTATATTAAAGCAAAGGGAATGATTTCCAATTGCCTCTGCTCTCAGGGTCACCCTGCTCTGTGCCAGCTGGAGTCCTAAGGGTTTGTCACGGGCATCTGGCCCCCCTCCCCTTGCCTTCAGCTACATCATATTGACAGCTCAAGGTCGGATGACCTAGGAATATTTACACCACAGAAATCAGGACGAGCTGCCCATGGAGGCTTGACTGATGGCTTAGGGAGGGTCAGGACTCAGGAAGTGAGGGTGAAGACATCTGGTCGGGGCCCTTCCGCCTGAGAGCGCCTGCGCCTGCTCGGGTTCTGTGGTGAGCAGCCGGGCACACTCTCGGGCCACTGTGGAATGGCAACTGCAGCTTGACCACAAACTCAGAGTTTGGCAAAAATCAATGGGAGCATTCTGTGTGAATCCGCTGGTTCTATGAATGTGTGAGAAATGCCATCAAATATTTTATTTTATCATTTGTAAATTGCATGCTTCCTTTATATCAATGAAAATCAGAGCAGCCTGATGAACGTCTGTGGTCTGCACATCTTTTCTGCAGAGCAGGCTGTTGAACGCTGACCAGCACCCTACCCCTCACTCGGGTGCTTCAGCCTCCATGCCCTTGCCTTGCCCAACCACTGCCATGCTCCAGCACCCCCTCTGCACACACACTTGCTCCTGCCCACCCTGCCCACCCTCCCCCACACCCAGCCGTTGCCTCTTGTCCTTCAGGCCTGGACAGATCTTCCCAGGAGGCTATCCTGGCACCAGGGTGGGTCAGTGCCCGTCTGTGCTCTTGGCTGGTCACATGCTGCAGGGATCACGTTCTCCTCTGTCCTTATCTCTGGGCCGGCTGCCTCCAGGCTGAGACTTGTCCTTTGAGGCCCCCAGTCTAGCCCAAGGCACAGAGTAGGTACACAATCTCCATACTCCATGGGATGGCAGAATATTCCTGTAAGCAGCAGAATACGGCCTTTGAGTTTCCCAGGACACAGAAATAAAAGGGGCTGAGAAAACACTGAATTCTGTGAGGTCCTGACAAGCAAGTCTTCTGAGCACACGGCAGGGGCAGCTGGGACGCCATTGTCACCTCCCTGTGTCTGCAGGAGGGCCCCTTGGACTCCTGCTTCAGGGCAGCAGCTGCCTGGCACCAGGACAAGTTTCTCTCTGCAGGTCCATGGGTGTGGCGACAGGACTGGGAGGTCGGAGTGTCCCCAGGGGGACCCCGGGAGCTGGGATCCTGCTGCCAGTTCTGCTGGAGGATCAGCAGAACAGGCAGTGAATTGGGAGGCAGCCTCCTGGGGAGGCCTCGCACAGGCAGCCCCAGTGTGGAGGCCGGGTGGGCTGCCCGCCCAAGACAAGGCTTGGCCTTCCCATCATGGGATTATGGGAGGGAGGGCTGAAGGAGAGGTCAGATGGGACCCAGAGATGCCAGTCAGGCAGCAGTGCAGGGCAGGGCCGGCCGCACCCTCCTACAGCAGTGCTGGGAAGGCCTCCCTGTGCATAGTCTCCCAAGGTCGCTTGAAGGCACCCTTAGGATGATGCAGGCTAAGGTCTGACTGAGGTCTGAAGTCTGCATACCTGGCCAATGTCAGTGTCAGGAGTTCCAGGCCCTGGAACTCCCACAAAACACTTCCTGACCATGTCTACACTATTGGGCCATTTGTAAGTTCCCCATCTGCAGTTCCCGGGCCCAGGCTGCCTCTAACTCCCCCTGTGCTGCTGCTCGCCCCCTCCAGAGCCCTGGAGGCCCCTCTCTTGCCCCTGCCTGTACCAGGTAGTGGCACCCATCTTCGCCTGTTCTCCTGCCCCTTGTGGTTTTAAAGAAGTGGAGACAGGCTGGGACAGAGTGCAGCTGGTCCCTTGTGTACACTCATAGTGGGCACAGTGGGGAGAGGGCAGGAGGGCCACAGAGCATCTGCTAGCTTCCCCCCAGACACTCTCTGAACAGGCTGCCAGGCTGTGACACGCCTGCTCTGCCCTGGTTCCAGGGCCAGACTGGGGCAAGGGCTGAGTGCAGGGTGACTCTCAATGACTCCCAGGTCTTGACTTTCTCAGCAACTTCAAGTCACTGCATGTGCCCCAGGAAATCCCAGTGGCCCAGGGCAGGAAGGGGGGAAAGGTAGAGGAACCCCCCTCCCGGCAGCTAGCCCCTGCTCAGTGCTCTCCAGAGGCTGGAGAATTCACCAGGACCCTCCCTCACATCTCTTCTGGGTCAGCGGGGCCATGAGGACTCCCATCTCCTAAGTCTGGAGAAATCCAGGACGATAAACTCCAGGCAGGGCTGTCCTGGCGTGGCTGGGGGGTGGGGGGGGAGCTTCCCAGACTGGCCCGGGAATCGGTAACTTCATTAAAAGGACTTCCAGAGAGAAGGGATGGGCAGGAGGCGGTGACTCACAGGCAAGGGGACCCGAGTGCCAGCTGCTCCACCTTGGCCAGTTCCGTGTTTAATATCCACGCAGACACACGCATGCATACGCAGAGACACGCAGACAGAAGCAGCCACAGACACGCCCCTCAGGACCAGCACCTGGGCAGCAGAGGCCACTGCCCTCCTTCAGCAGTGCCCCCATTTGCACAGTCACTGCTGAAGCTGCCCCTTTGTTAGCCCCACTCCAGCTGTCTCTGGGGGAGGCTCAATCACCCTGGTTTATTCTTCAGATGAGGAAACAGCGCCCAGCAGACTCCCTGGGGAGAGGGGGAAGACACCGAGCAGGAGGGGGCAGGGGTCCTGCAGCCCAGAGGAAAGGGTGGAGGGGAGGAGACTCAGGGTTCCCCAGTGCAGAGGAGGTGGGAGGGCGAGCGGATGGCAGCAGAGCCGTCAGCAGGGGTGAGGCTGAGCAGGAGGAGCAGCCCCGGGTCTGCAGTGCACTAGCGAGGCTCCTGCTGGGCGGGCACAGGGGGCTGGCAGGTATGAAGGGCAGGAGCCAGGGCGAATTGCCTCCAGGGAACTTGGTGGCAAAAGGTCAAGTGACGCTGGCTGCTGCAGAGGCGCCTGGTTTAATGGACCGATCCTGCTCTAGCCTTGAGCCAGATGAGCAGGTTCCCAGCCTGCAGTCTGGACAGGGAGGAGAGGGCAGGTGGGGCCCACGTGGGCACTGACAGCTCAGTGACAGCCGCAGTGGGTGGAGGACGGAGATGAGCAGAGGGGGGCAGCGCTTGGGTTCCATGGGAGGGTGGACACGGTTGCAGAGCAAGAGACAGGTCACCTACTCAGGACAGCAGGAGAGGCCGGGGGCCTGAGATTGTGGTGGGAGTTAGTGATCCAGAGCCCAGTGGCCTTCGGCCATGAAACACTTCTTATTCTGAGGTGACTGTAGAGCCACTGGTAGCTGTAAGCAGGTAGGACCCAGGCCCCAGTGGCCGCTCTCAGCTGGGCTCTCCCAGCCCTCCCCTGCCTTCCTGCAGGTGGCCATGCCGCCCAGCTTCTTGCCCCTAACCTCTCAGCCATTTTGCCCTAATTGGAACACCTGACCACCGGCCTACAGACTGCCAGGGTGAATCCTCCGCCTGCCCCTGCCTGGCACCAGGGCGGAGTTGGTGATCAGCCAAGTTCATCAGGGGCCTTTGGTTGCAAGCAACAGGATGTGGGTCTGGCTGAGAATCCAAGAGGGCAGCAAACGGAGAATTCAGCTGGGCACAACTGAAGAGCCACATCCAACAGGGGCTGTTTCCAGGCACCCTGGGGACCCAGGCAGCAGGGTTTCTATAGGTCACTGCAGGAGGCTCCAGAAGTTTCACCCAAACCTACGTCTCCCTGCTGAGGTACCCATTGGCCTGGCCTGTGTCCAAGCCGAGGGGGCAGATTCCTTGATTGACGGTCCTGAAAAACTCATGCCATGGTCGAAGCCAGTCCTGCAGTCAGGCAGCTGTTGACCAAAGGAAGGAGAGAGGGACATGGGCCCCAAGATCTTAGTTGATCACAAAAACCATAGCTGGAAGCAGGGCCCAGAGGTTGCAGGACACTCACGTGGAACCTTTGGGTTGGCCACAGGGCCTTTGAGTGTGCAGGATTCTGGTGTGCAGCTGTCTGCTGCCATTGTGGTTAAGTGGAGAGTCGAAGTCAGTCACAGAGAACACAGAGCCCTTGCTACCTGGGACCATATTTAAAATTAAATCTGCTTGAGTGTGTAGCTGGCTGTCTAGAGCTGCGTCACTTGTTCACCAGGAGTCTCCCCATGAGAGCCTCCTTACCCCAAGATGGCTCTCTTTACGTGGCTCCTCACCTGGAGACGGTGCTTGTTCTGCTCACTTGTGCTGAGAAACTGTGTTCACTCCTTTTCTGATCATCACAGGAAACTGGGCCTACCTACCGCCTTCTTCCCTTCAGCCTGCGGACCGTCTTGCTCTCACAACCTGAACAGCAATGCAGGAGGAGGGCCTTAGATTTTCCTTCAACAAGAGACACGTCTGTTTTCCTTAACAGAAGAACATGCAGTAAATCTGTATGATGGTCAGGGCTAATGTGAAACGCAGTGGGAGACTTTTGGTTTAAAAATGGTGGCAGGGCCCACAAGGAACAGGAGGGACGAGAACAGCAACGTGACTCCATCTCTCCTAAAGTGAGCTCCCTGAGACCTCAAGTCAGAAGGGCAGCAGCAGGGACAGTGGTCCTGGGCAAGGGCCTGGGAAGGAACAGGGACAGACCCACAGCTGCACATCAGGAGAGGCCTCGGAGGGACAGAGCGCTAAGGCAGGGTCTCGTGCCAGGGAAGACGGAGTCCACGTGCAGACAGAGGGAGCCCCCTGGCCAGCGGCCACCATCACTGCCAACGTGCTGAGGCAGCAACCAGCAAGGAGGGAGGCTGATTCCGGCTCATGACTCCAGAGGTCCAGTCTGTGGTCGGGGACTCAGTGCTTTTGGGCCTCCAGTGGGGGAGCAGTGGCAGAGCAAGCTGCCCACCTCATGGCCAGGAAACAAGGGACCAGTGGGAAGGGGCTGGGGTCAGGAGTCTCCCTCAAAGGCACCACCTAGGGACCACGTCCCACCTCCTTGAGGCTCCGCCTTCCCACTGGACAAAGCTGGGGGACCAAACCTTTAACATAGGAGCCTTTGGGGGACACTGAGAATGAGTCCCCACTTCTCTGAGAAGTGAGGACGGGGAGCTGTGGGCATTACCTGGCAAGCCACAGTACCAGGAGCCAGTGCTGTGGAGCTGTGTTACAGGAAGACAGAGCAGGACACCAGCCAGGAGAGCCAAGACTGGACAGGCCACCTGCTGTGCACAGGAAACCGTGGGTCGTGGGTCGAAAACCATCCTGCACCTGTCCAGAAACCCCAGGACTGAGAAGGCTGACCCTGAGGATGGGCAGAGGGCGGAGCTCCAAGCAGAAGTGCCCCCACTGCAGCTCCTGGGTGCCAAGGCAGGGTCCCGTGCCAGGGTAGACAGAGTCCATGTTCCTACCCAATGCTGGCTTCGAGGTGTGGGAGACAGAGTGAGGTCTGTGCAGGATCAGGACATGATATGGACTTTTAAGGACATACTTAATGTGGTTTACTTATTAACTGCTTTTTGTCTTTCTATCTTTTATCATGAAAAGATTTTTAAGGACCCAGAAAAGTTGAAAGAACTGTGCAGTGAGCAGTGCCCACCCTCTCCTAGACCAGGGCTGGGGAACCGCAGCCTGCAGTCCCAACCTCGCCCCTGCTCATTTCTGCATGGAGCGCCGCCAAGGTTGTTAATGCTTTATTTATTTATTTTTTTTTTAAAGAGAGAGTGAGAGAGGAAGAGAGAGAGAGAGAATTTTAATATTTATTTTTTTTAGTTATCGGCGGACACAACATCTTTGTTTTGTATGTGGTTCTGAGGATCGAACCCGGGCCGCACGCATGCCAGGCGAGCGCGCTACCGCTTGAGCCACATCCCCAGCCCTGTTAATGCTTTTAAATAGTTGAAAAACAACAGAAAGAAAGAAGATATTTTGTGGAATGTGGCAATTATATGGAATTCATAGTTCAGCATCCATAGTGAAGTCATTTTGGAACGCGGGCTCCTGTACCTGTTCAGATGCTCACTGGGTGGCTTCCTGCCGCAGTGGGAGTTGGTGAGTGACGGTTGCAGGAGGCAGAACCTAGAGTGCTGGGGGGCGGGGGGCGCACAGCGCTGGCAACTGTACACCAGGCAAGCTGGTTGACAGAGGCTGACACTTTGTCCCTGAGCAAGGGAGAGCGTCTTCCTAACTTTTTTTGTCTATTTGTTCTAGCAATTACTGAGGAACATTCAAACTCCAACTTAGGTCAATTGTTTTCTTTGCTGATGAGGAAGTTTCAATACACAAACACATTATGTAATAATGAAGTCAGGTTGGACACATCTGTCCTCCAGCGTTCGGAGCTCCAGCTCTGACGGCTCCTTAACTGTTTCGCCTTGTAGATCTGCCGGCTTCTCCTTTAGCTGATTCTGAAGCTCCTTAATGGGGCATGTAGACATTTGGGATGGTTACACCCTCATGATGAATTTATTCCTTTATCACTCTGAGATATTCCTCTGTCCGTGTAGGGAATTTGAACTGCATTTCCTGCACACCGTGTAAATTGGGATCCTCGGCAGGTTCCAGACGCTCTGCTTTTTAACTGGAGAGCTCAGCCCATTTATAGTTGAGGTCCTTTGGGGGGTGATGGAGTTTAAATCGACCATCTTGCTCTTGTTTCATTTTCCCCATCATGTATTTGTTCCTCTTCCCTCCCTTGCTTTGCTCAGTGATTATTTATTTTCGTTGTGCATCAAGAGGCCTGACCGTGAGGCTGAGCCTGAGCCCTTCAGTGGAGTTCTTGTTCCGTTCTCCCGGGCCTTGTTAGCTGTGGTTGCTCGAAGTCTTCTGGAGTCATGCTCTCTGTCCTCCTGAGCAGGTCCCAGCCAGCCTGTCAGCCACATTCCACCTCTCCACCTCTCTGTAAGAACCTTTTGCTCCCCAGGCCCTTCCTTTGCCTCATCCTCTGCCAACTTTAGGAATCCACAGCAGGGGTATCATTCTTTTTTTTAAATTTTCATGTTAAATCAATATTTAATTTGGTTGATTGATTTAACAAATAATTATGGAGCTATTTTTGCATTGCACCATGAAAAAAAAAAAGAGAGATGAACAAGTGGTGTGTAATTTAAGTGCACTACAGTCCAGTAGTTCTTCCTGGCAAATATTCTGTGGTTGAAGATATGAGTTCCCCTATCCATAGGGGATACATTCCAAGATTTCCAATGGATGCCTATAACTACAGATACTGTCTGACCTTATATAACTATGGTTTTTCCTACAGCAGGGGCATCACTTTTTAAGCAGCTCTTTTGAAATCACAATGTAGTGGGAATTGCTTTTGATTACACCTCTCATAACATCAAATGGCACAGGGACATACCCAGGCAATGCATGGCTTCTTCCTCCTGCTTCCAGAATGCACTGTTTGTACTTTGATGGCAGCATTTTTTAATACTGTTGTTATTTATTTGTCTTTCTCCTGCGTTAGACAATAAGGTCCTTGAGAGTGGGAACAATATCTATTCATCTAGTAACCTTAGCACAATGCCTGGCGCTGGGCGAGTTCACAAATGTGGGACTGTCACTCACTCCCTGCCTGTCCAGCTGACTGACCCATAGGGGTGATGGGACTGTGGGACCACAGAACCTAGACACAGGTTTGGAGGTGTCCCAACAGACAGAACCAGGGAGGGACACTCAGGGGCACCTTGTCCCCTCTGCCCGCCTCTCAACAGCAACCTGTCCATCAAGGAGGAAGTGAAAAGCACGGGCCACCACAGCATGCTTCAGAGAGACCTGACTTCTGAAAGCCCAGGTGGTTTGGTGGACAGACTTTGGCCAACGTCCAGAAGGTACCTCATTCGTCCTTGTGACTCTGGAGGCCTTGGGTTTGGGTGGGGAATAGCAATGGAGACTGGGTCATACCTGGATCCATGTTCTAGCAACCCTGGAAAGTGACCCAGAGCCCTGGGCTTGCTCCTAATCTCACTGAAGAAACTAAAGCATTTTAACAACTTTATCCAAAGCAAAGAAATCTCTGCTTCTGAGCTAGAGTTGAGCATGCCCAGTGATGTGCTTGGTATTAGTTATCTGGACGTGGAAGCGTCCTGCCTAAAGCCAAGGTTCTGTGCCCACTGCCTTCTAAGTGGCGGAGCAGTCCAGGGCTGGTGAAAGCCACTCACAATGGGCAACAGTGTCCCTATTCTTCTGAAATTGAGGATGTGGAAATATTTCTCTTCTAGCATTTTGAATTCAGAACAATTACAGCATTATGGCTTGTACATGCTTTGCTGACCTTTCTCTCACTTTCTAAGCCTCGAAATGTTGGGATGGAAGGAAAACATTCACAATGTGCTCTAGTGAAAGCACATAAGTCAATAAAGAGCCCAAAATAATGTCCCCCTTCCAGTTAGTTTTAACCTAGAATAGAAGAGAACTTGTTTCAAAGAGAAACCTCTAAAGAATACACAAAGCTCTTTAAAAACCTAAAAGATTTTCTTTCACATGGAAAAATAAAATTAAGTCCAACTATCTCCCTGCTTCATATTTTATTATTTGCATGTACTTACCAAGTCTTTTGGGTGAGGGGGGTCATGTTACCCATGGCTATGGGAGAAAGCTCATGTGGTTCCACATACAAAGAGGGCAAGGACAGTTCCCAAGGGATTGCCAGGTCACCCAGATTTCCTTTTGTCTTTCCCATGCACATGGGGATGAGCCATCCACTGTGTCACAGAACAGCAAGGCCTTTGGGTCATGTGCTGCGGTGTTTTCCAACCTTTCTTTCAAGGAGCACATGTCCCAGGGCGCTCCTGGAGGAGATGTGCCTGGGATGGGGTGCTACCGAACATCTGAAAGCCACTGAACTCCCTGAATTCTTCATTTAAACATGGTACGCTGCTCTGAGAACTCACAAGTACAGGAAACAAGGCAGGCATCACAGTCAGAAGACCTCTTATGGACGGACCTCTCCGGTCACACATTCCCCATATTTAAGGCACTGGGTGATAACCTGGCAAGCAGATCTGTGATCACCTCAGTCAGCAGCCAGGATCCCCAGCATTCAGGGACCAGAACATTCCAGAACCTCTCTGAACCAGAATGTGAAGGCCAGAATCCCCCAGAAAAGCCCATTCTGTGTCCTTAGGCCATTCTGATATGGTTGTCCAGCTGAGGTCCCGGACTTTGCTATCATGAACAAAGAATTAAGCAAGATACACAGAAGGAACAGGCAAAGCAAGGCTTACTGCAGGTGAAGGTGGAAGTGGTGCTCTGTAAGGTAGAGCAGAGTGGGCCCAGTCTTATATGCTGAGCTGTGGGGCCTTCTCTTCCCGTAGGGACCTGACTGAAGACCTCACTCCATTTGCCCCCATTGGTTATTTTATGATACCTTATTAGAATATTGTCCAATTTTCCCTCTTGGTGACTTAGAAAACCTAATAGAATACTGCCCACTTTACCCTCACTAGTCATTTTAAAATGAGGAGATGTCACATGGTAAATCCTCAGTAGCAGGAGTTGTCATGGTAACGGGACTTATCCCAAACAGGGACATGACTTGTCTCCCTGTCTTGCCCCCAACGTCATCCTTCTTACACCCCGACTTTACCATCTTCCCTGAGCTCCTACCTATCAACTCCAGTGTGCACGGTGGCTGGGTGTCGGGACAGGGGCAAGGCAATCTGTGATCTGGAGGTTGCCAGGGACTCAGGGAGATCCTCAAGAGGACCGACCGGCAGGGATTTCTCCTCAGGAAACACCCACTGGGCCTCCTGGGGGAGGAGCAGCAGCACAGTTGTTCCAGAACATTCCTAGAAAGACCCCCAAGGATTCCACCTCAGAAGGCCGGGAGGCTTGCATTACAAAAGGCCCATCTCCCTGGAGCTTAGAGTTTTCTAGAAATGTTCAGCTTGCTGTGACCAGTTCAAAACCGGCTGCAGGAAACCCAGCCAGGTGTTATTTCAGGGGCTTGGTCAACTCTTCCAAAGTGATCAGGTACCATTTAGCAAACTGCTATTCGGCGTAGTTAATGACATCTCAGAGCCTGATAAGGCCCTCCGAGGGTTGCGTGGCAGGGGCGGGAGCGGGCAGAGAATCACCCTGACGTGCAGCCCTCCTGCTCAGGCCGGCCTGCACCCGCGGCGCCATTCTCCCCGGGGCTGCGGGCTGCAGCCTCCTCAGAGCCCACCTACTGCCCACAGCACGTGTCTGGGCGACGCCTCGGGCTGCAACCGCGTCCCCCAGCTCTGGGGACAGGGGTCCTGGGGCTCACGGGGGTGGGACCCCGGGGCTCCAGGGGCCTGGCCGGCTCCCGCGAGTCGCCAGGCTTTCCCCTTCTCTTCCCGTGCTGCTGGCATGGGGCCGACAGGGGAGGGGGCTGGCGGACCCCGGGATGGGGCCTCGACTTGGGGTTACCCACAGCAAAGCCGGGCGAGCGCTGTTCCCACGAGCTCCAGGGCCAGAAGCCCCGGGGAGCTCTGATGGGCCCAGCCTAGGTCACATGAACACGCCCAAGCCAATAGCGAAGGGAGGTGGGGAGCGCTGATTGGTCAGGGCTGGACCCTGCGCTTGGCCCGCGGTCAGCCCCGTGGGAGGGATGCCTCCAGGAAAGCGGCGGGCTGGCTCCTGCAGGGAGGCAGCGCGGTGCCAGAGGCAGACCCAGCTGCGGGATCCTGTGGTCCCTGGCCTCGGGTCAGCTCTTGAATTACCTCGCTGCTGACAGGTCCACGAATAGCACGCAGTAGGCCAGCCTGCTCCTGTCTGGGGCAGGCTGGGTCTCAGTCCCTAAGTGCGGAGCTGTACGTTGTGTACTATTTTAAACTGCGCTGCGGGCTGCCTCCGTGTTCAGCCTGCTTCATTTCTTCATAGAGAGCCCGTTTGTTCTAGAACACACTTAAAATTTTATTTCAAGAATTCTGAGCGATTTGGCAAAGTCATCTCTGTATGCTACTATGAGCTTATAATGCTGGAATGTCTTCGCAGTTTGTACTTTTCCATCTACTGCCCTTGGCTATTTTAATTCTTGAGCAGACTGACCTTCAACCTGCCAGGAATGCCTTCTGCAGGGGAAGCTCTGTGGCTATTCTGGCTTTTCCTGGCAATTGTCTTAAAAATGTCCATCTAGGCTCCCAGTAACTCTCAGACAGGTGTGGAAGCCTTCACCCAAGACCTCTGCCTGCTGCAGAAGCCTCCCCATCTACCCAGGTCACAGCTTCTAAGCTTCTTGGGTCCTCATGACTTCACTCGGCTGTCGCTTCGACAGTTTAATCTGATGATTTTTAAAATGACTCAACTCATAGCTTTGAGGTTGGCTTTTTGAAGCAGTGCCAAACTGTTTTAGGTCTTTAGATCTAGGGATGCTGTCCTTGTCAATTGGCCATACTACCTATGGCTACTTCCCTGCACTGACGGGCAATGATGTGAGTTTGACTCCAACACCGCCTGACACTGCCTGCTTCCTTCTGGACACTGTCCTGCTGCTTCATCTCCCGAAAGCTCCTTCTCTGGACTTCTACAAAACATCAACTTGACCAACTGCTACTTTAATATTTATTGTTCTGGATGCATGAATGTGCACGTTCCAGTGTGCGTGGGCTAGTGCAGACAGCTCTGTCAGGAGCCTGTAAAACTCGAGATTGGAGACCAAGGGTGGACTTCTTGCAGTGCCTGCCTGGCACAAGGGCTTGCTTCTGAGTAGATGCTCAGTGAGCATTCTTAAATGGACTCAGGACCTGTTTCAACATTTACAAACTTGTTTTCCAGTTTTCAACTTTCATTTCACCCACACAGATCATAAGCGCAGAGTCCTGCAACGTCAGCCCATTCTATGTCCAGAAGCCCTTTGAAGATCAAGATATAAATACACAAAACCAGACCTGAGACTTCTACCCATCTTTTGGAAGGGCTCAGTTATGGAGCTTCCCTCCCAGGGATGAAGATGTACTAAAGTGGAGAAGGATCCCAAGGGAGCCCAGGAGACGGCTAAGCTCTCACAGTGAAACCAAACACATACTTGAAGGTTTTCTGCATCTGAAGAACAAGGAGACTGGGCGCCATGATCTCACGCTCCTTTCAGCCCACACCCCAACTCTCAGGAGCCTGGCACATGTGCAGAACTGATGAGGAATTGCAAAAGTCGTCCCTCACAGGAAAATCTGGTTCAACTTCTTAGAAACATGGGTTTTCTCCGGCAGATCTGCTGGGATTCTTTTAGAAAATGGGCTATTTCTAGGTGGTTGGAACCTTCTTGGAAGCTTTCTCACATGACTGCACTGAATGCTTCAAGCAAACATGAAAGCTGAAAATACACCCCCAGCGTGTTCTCTTCTTGCAGTTCTGATATCCCTTACACTGAAACGTTTAAGGGGCTGGCGCTTGATGGTTAGATTTTCTATTTGGATTTAACATGTTGGAAGTTGTTTTGTTTTTCAGTTACAAGAAAATCATTAGAGTGAAAAAAAGTTTGGACTTGTTAAAATTTTCTAAAGCCAGCACACAGTCATCACATCCCATCATTAATTAATCCCTTATTTTGGGAAGCAGGGTTGCCTAGTGGTCGAGCAGGCCCCAAGGTGCAGGTGGGCACTGCCAAATGCTACCTAAGTTACCTGACCACTGGTTGCTGACCAGATAAGGCCGACCGTGTGCCTCTTTCCCTTTCAGAGAATTGGGTTACAGAGGAGTCACCTCTTCAGATTTACCAGATGCTGCCAAAGTGCCCTCCAGGGTGGCTGCTCCATCTCAAATGCCCGCTAAGGTGGGGGCAGAAGTCTTCTTTGTCTGTGTGCTTGTGGACACTTGTTATTAGAGATTTGAAATTCACCAGCAGGTGTGCCATGGCCTGGGTCTGGAATGTCCCTGGAGGCCCATGTGCTAAAGATGGGCTTGGTCCCCAGATCGACCTGATGGGGAGGGTGTGAAACTTTTAAGAGGTGGGGCCAAGTGGGAGGTCTTAGGTGTTTAGAAATATGCCCTTGAAGGGAGTGGGAATCCAACCCCTTTCCTGCACCCTGGCCCGTGAGGCTGTCATCCTCCTGCCATGAGGGGCTGGTCCTCATCATTACACTAACTACCTGATTTGGTCTCCTTTCTTGGCTTTTCCTTTTCTGTTTTGCCATTTGGAAGGGGACCCAGGGCCTTGCGCATGCTGACCAAGCACACCACCACAGAGCCACACCCAGCAGCCTGAGTCGAGCTTCACGCAGGTGTACACCTTTCAGAATGGCATGTTGCACCCCACAAATGTTTACAATTATTGTGTCAAAAACAGGTTTAAAAAAGAAGCAACAGAAAACAGAAGGCCATCAGCCTTTGTGTCGTCTTTTTTCGTTATAACTAGCATATGTGAGTTATCTTGTATTTCTAGAGGTCTTCCTCTTCCCTTTGTTTTCTGAACAATCAGCTCCAAAGTCAGGTGGGCTGAGCAGGGTGGGTGGCTGCCCAGGGCAGGTGGGGTGAGCTGGGTACTCAGGGAGGTGCTGAGGCCTGAGCAGGTGAGGGTCTTCCTCCTGGAATGGACGAAGGGGTCACAGGGAGGGTATAACTGACAGGGGCTCGGCTTGTCCTAGGGAGCAGCGGGGTGCCCTGCAGCAGGGCTGCGGGGCAGCTCATGCCTGTCCCTTGAGTCTTCATGATGAAAGTGAGGAAAGCTCGAGTGTAGTCACTAAGAAGGCTGTGCAGGAGGAACCTGTGTGCCGTGGTCAGAGCCTAGGCCCTGTCCCCTTGCCACTTGCCCTGGACAAGCTGTGGCCTCCTTTGTGCCTCAGTGGCCTCAGCTGTAAAGGGGATATCAGGGTGGCCACCCTGTCCACCTTGTGATTTTCCAAGGCATGCTCTTAGATGGGAGCAAAGTTCCAAGCACAGGGCAAGCACTTAGTGATTGGTAGTGACCATTTTCATGGGTTTCCAGAATAACAGAAACACTTGGCAGACTCCTTCTGCTTGGGAGAAAGTGTGAGGTATGAACGTCTAGCTTACAAAGCATAAGCCAGTGAATGGCTGCAGGGTGGCTGGGCTCTGCCAGGGTGCCCTCCATCCCTGCAGGCACCTCCAAGCCTCTTACACCAACAGAACGCAGCCTCGCAGATCCAGGAGGGTGCCCTGACACCTCAGGGTCTAAGGCTGCCGGGCCTCAATGCTCCTGTCCTCTGCAGGTTAGAGGAAGGGTGCAGAGAGTTCCTTGTAGTGAGACCAGAGTCCCCTGTGATGTGGTTGGACATCCTGGGCACTGACCCCCAGGCTGCCAGGGTCAGAAGTTGGCTCTCCACTGCTGAGCAAGCCTGCACCAGCAGGAGCCCCCGCCAAGGCTGGAACTGAAACTCAGAAGAGGAGGCAGAGGAGTCCAGTAGGAAGGGCCCTGTCCAGGTATTTCCTCATCTTAGAGTCTAACTCTGCACAGCCACATGTCACTCCTTCCCTCCTTCATTCAAAAAGGTGTCCTGAATGTGTTTGCTTCATACAAGTTGAGCTATCTTGGAAGTGACTATAAAGATGCCCTTCTTATATAAAAGGCATGAAGCACTGGGGTGGAACTCAGAGGAGAGCTGACATCTCCAGGTCTGGAGCCACCCTGCCCACCGCAGCTCCAGGCCCTGCACGGGCACCTCTTTAGGTCAGCTGGCTGCAGGCTGTGAACACTTCTAGTTACTAGTGCTGAGCAGAACATACCATACAGCAGTCTTGCAAGGGGGCGTCCTGCATGTTGAAGTCACCAAGATTCACAGTACACCGCCTTCAAGAACTTGAAGCATCTGCTGGCCCCTCCAGAATCACACCTGATGTACCCAGGGTGCGGTTGCAGATGGAAACATTCTCTAACGACATTTTGAGACAGCACATCTCCTGAATTATGTTGTAAGTCAATCAATAAAAGATGATATCAACTTCCCAAAATATATTAAAGTCTATTCAACTTTAAAAGGGCATAAAGCTCAGCAGGGTGAAGTTGTAGCCAGGGCTTCATGGCTGCGTGTGTCCTGGGTGGCTGAGTTTCTCTGGTCTTAGAAGTAAGGCACATACAACCGTCCAACACTGGTGACTTCAGCCTTCCAGGACACCCCTAATTTCATGCACAGAAAAGCAAAACCTTTTCTTCAGATTATGACTATGTCTTTCCCTGTGATACTGTATAGTCATGGTTTGGTAGAGAATATTCTAAAATTTGTGAGCCTGGTTGTAGAATCTTTGACATGAATTTTTCTATGATGGAGTTTTGAAAATGACCCCAGGATCTGCTGCAACGGAGAGCACATTTTCCCCGGGGTGTTCTAAAAACATGGCAGGTCCTGATCTTCCCAGTGAAAGTGAGACAGGTTTGGCAAACACCACGCCCACAGCCCCTGCCCCATCCCGTGGCAGACTTCACTGATGGGCCAGAGCATCGAGGCTTGCTGAGTCTGGACTTGGCCCAAGTGGCAGTCCTGCTGCTGGACCTGACTGGGGTGTGAGCTGAGCTTCCTCCTTCCCTGGGCGAGTCCCTTATGCTGGCCAGGAGCTCCACCTGGGTCCACTTCACCAGCCCGTGCTGTGGAGGAGTTTGGAACTAGCACCGCACTCAAGGCTTCACCTCCAGAAGTAGCTGTAATAACCAAAATCCTTCAGCTGCAAAGGCTGCCTGGCCCAGGACTCAGCTCTTTTCCACTTTCCCTTGCCACTCGGCCTGCTCTCTGCACCTGCTGTAGAGGCCATAGGGTGTGCCCGGCCTTCCTGGTCCCCCCACCCTCGCTGTCTCGGCCCCAACGGGCCGATCCCTGCCTCCCTCTGTCTTCCCATGATTCACCACGCTCCCCTTTCACGACACCTTCCTAGTCTCACTCTCTGGAGGGGACAGTCTGTGGCTCTTTCTCTTTGTGAATTAAAAGCTACATTAAAGCCAGCCTCAGCAAAAGACCCTGCCTCTAAATAAAATACTAAATAGGGCTGGGGATGTGGCCGAGTGCCCCTGCACTCAGTCCCCAGTCCCCATGAGGAAAGGTACGTGCAGGGGAGTCAAAGCAGACCGTTTCCTAAGCTCCCAGCAGAGCCTCCTTCCTGTCCCTCCTTATTCATTACAAAAAAAGGCCTCCAAACCTCAAGCCCTCCCTTGGCCCGCTCGTTGGCAATATCCTGCTCTCTGCAGGGCTCCCGCTCTGCCCCAGCCCAGAAGACTCCGTGAAAGAGACTCAGGAGAACTTTAAAAACAGAGCCCAGAGGTTTGACAGGTGGCTTCAGAGGACACTTCTTTTTGTGCTAAAGACACATTAACACTGTTTTTCTTCTTTCATTGAGCTCTGGACACAGGGAGGATTGTGTTTGCTCCGGGTTAGCAAGGTGACCTCCCACATTGGTCAGCCTCCCTCGCTGCTTCTGCTGGGGTGGAGCTCCCCGACAAGCGCCCCTACAAGGTGTGAGGGCAAACAGCCCACCTCAGATGCCCAGAGCCGTTCTGGAAGGTAGGAGAGAAGGACCAGCTCTAGACACCAGAGAAGGCAGGGAGAGGGGTGGACAGACAGGTCCAGAAGGCAGGTGGGGGAGGTCCCAGGACTCGGCCTCCACCTTCCCAGGGTGGCAGGGAGCTCTCGGGAGTGGGAAGGCTCTGCTGGCCCATCACACAGCTGGACCAGAGCCCGCTGCCAGCTTCGCCTGGCTGGCTTGGGCCGTAAAGTTCTTCTCAAGCCCATGTACCTGCTGGATATTAAGAAAATATCCTGGGGCTTCCTAAACAAGAGTGAATAAGGAAGTAGACGTGGGCTCAGGCTTTCCTTCTCATTTCTTATTCTGTGTCTCCCCAAAAGAAAACAGAGCCAAAACCACACCCTCATGTCCTTGTGGGCCCGAGCAAACATGTCCTGGTGCTCAGTGACTTGGGACAGGCATGAGGCCTGGGCAGCTCCACGATGTAGACAAAGGACCAAGTTAGAAAGGACAGTTGTTTCCGGCAGGGTGCAGAGGGTGCAGGGGGGGTTGGGGTTGACAGTCCGGTCCTCCACCTGGGCCACCTCAGGTGGTTCTGCTCAGCTGCCCACTGCAGCCCCTGCCCTTGGACCCTGGCCAGCTCCTAATGTATGTTCTGGGGTGCTGTTTGGGCATCCCAGGTGACTGTGTGGGGCACCAGTGACACCACCGTATTCAAAATGAGCATGAAATGCGCAGACCCCTGGCTCTGAAGCTCTGGCCGGGCCTGAGTGGGGCAGGGTGTCTGCCAGCTCCTGGGCTCCACTCTGCGGGTGGGCACGGGGCAATGTTCCTGCTGGAGGGTGTTGCATTGATGAGGAACCCCCAAACTTGGATGCTCAGACCTCACTGGGCAGAAACTCTGAGGGATCCCAGGGCCAAGGGGAGCTAGGTCACCGGGAAAGGGCAGGTGGGAGGTTCCGGGAGCTGGAGACTGTCCTGTGTGGGCTTGTTGCAGTGGAGACCGGAAGCAGGATTTGGACAGGACGTGGCACACGGCCAGCCTCACGGTTCCCAGGACAATGAGGATGCGAAGGGGAAGGAAGGCATGGCCTCTGTGACCCCTGTGTCTGGATTCCGAGGCACCTGGAGCGCTCACCGTCCCAGGGTGTGGGGTGGAGAGTGGCCTCTTGGCCTCTCTCAGTAGTGGATCGTGGACACATGAAAGAGTCCAGGCAGCTAACTGGTGCTGGCCACAGCCTGGACAGGTCCACGCTCCATCCTCTCCCAGCCAAGGTGCTGCAGTGCCCAGCCCAGGGGGAAGGGCCATGAGCAGGGCAAGGTCAGGATCTGCAAGGGTGCGGGGACACCAGAGGATGAATTGACAAGGATTCTCAGGCTAAGCCAAGGGAGCCCCTCTGTCCTAGGCTGCAGGAAAGGTGTGGACTACTAGCTGCTGGGTGGCTCTGGCCCTCAGGAGAGCTGGGCTGGCAGCTTCTTACAGGAGTTCCAGGAATCCAAGTGCATCTGGAGCAAGGTGGCCAGAGTGTGACCTGTGCAGGTGGACAGGGGAGTCAGAGTCGCACAGCTGGCAGTGTGGAGACGCGAGGGTGCCAACCCCTGGCTGGGGCAGGGTGGGGCGGTGAGTGTCTCCGTCTGTTTGGGGTGCCGCAGCAGAACACCTGAGCCTGGGTCACATGTTCCCACAGTCCCAGAGACGGGAGCCCAAGGCCAAGGCCCTGGCGTCTGCAGAGGGCCGTCAGGCTGTGTGGTAACCTTGCAGAGGGCATCACCAGTGAGAGAGAGCGGGACCCCTCAGAAGGGCAGAGCCCTGGTGACCTGAACACCTCTTCAAGGTCCCACCTGTCACACTGCAGACCCAGTTCCCAGCACATGACTTGTGGACACTTGAATCACAGCACAGGGGACAGGGTTGGCCAGCAGCATGGGTCCAGGAAGGCTCAAAGGACAGCCAGTGTCACCAGACACCCCAGGGCATCCTTGCAGCCCTAGTTCCAGGACTAGGTCCTCGGGTGGCTTTGAATTTTCCTGTTTGTCCCCTCCCTGGGCTCAGCCACAGGCAGCCCTGCAGCTGCCCCGGTGCTTCCTACGCTTCAAGTTGACAACTTGACATGACCGCGATGACCTCAAGCCGTGAGAGGTGCCCACCCACACTGAGGGGCTTCCGGTGTTGGTCCCACAAAGCTCTGCTGCACACACAGGACATGTCCTGACAGCCACAGACCCTTAAGGAGAACCTGGAGGCCTTGCTCGGCAGCAGGGGTGGAGTCTCAGAGAAGTCGTCCTGGGCCTCACCGTCTCAGCTGACACAGGATGTTACACGCACGTTAACCTTGGGAAGGAAGAGTCTGTCACTCCCAGAGCATGGCCACTTTTAATTGCCACAAAGGCCAATTTTAGGTCATTTTTAAAACAAACATTTTTCTCCACCTGTGGGTTGGCCATTGACACATTTGGGCCAGTTCATGGCAAATGATGAAAATGATTTGCATGGCGAGACCTGGTGTTGCCCAAGACGGCTCCTGAATCCTGTGCAGGAAAGAAAGACACCCTGGCTTGTGGTCACAGGCCGGTGACCTCAGGGCAAGAGGCGATTGTCTTGGTGCTGTTGTTGAAGATGGGCACAACAGCTGGGCCCTGGCTCGTCACTGGGAGAAGGGCCACAACACTCCAAGAAGAGGAACACCCAGACGGCCGTGCAGTGGGTGAGAGGTGACGGGCTGCAGGGCAAGGCTCACTGCAGGGACTCAGTGGACACAATCTGTGGGCGCAGAGGTCAGACTTCAGACAATGTTGCAGAAAACAGTGAGCAGCAGGAGGCTCCAAAACAACTCTGATAAATGCCACCTGCAGAGTAAGAGGTGGGTAAAATGGCAAAGGGAGCACGTTGATGGAGAAGGCAGTCCTCGAGAGCCGTCATGCACACGTCCTGGAGGCTCAGACGTTTGGAAGGAGGTGGTCCAGGCAGCTTCCCCAGCAAGGGGCACAGCCCACCCAAGACTCCTGGGCATCAGACAGAGCAGCAGAAAAGACCCAAGATGGATCAGGGAGAGAAAAGAACAGTAACGACAACGAAGTGTGAAGTGCGCGGGACAGTGTCACCAACGTCACCAACGCAGGGGTGACTGGTCCTTGAGGAAGGCAGAGGGGCAGGGGGAGGGAGGGGAGAAGGGAGGGGAGAAGGAAGGAGGAGTGGTCCTAAGGAAGTCCTGAAGCATGCACTCTGTTAGTGGTGTCTGATTTTCCATCCTCCTATGGGATGGGCATGGGTCTGCAGACCCTGATGGACTTCAGTGTTGGGTGTAATTGGATTTTTGTTTTTCAACGTATGTTATAAACAAACAATCTCCCCCATGATCACAAATGCAAACCCCATCATCTGGGCAGAAGTGGGAAATTGGTAGGTTTTCACACTGGGGTGGCTCTGGGGTAGTGTTATTTTATGCCCAGGACCCTGGGTGGGGACAGAACCCTAAACTCACTCCTGCTTCTGCAGTGACAGGGACATTGGGCAACAGTGTCCCCATGATTGCACGCACTTATTTGAAACAATTCTTCTTGTAGCGTAAGGCAGAGGCCGAGTCATCGTTGTTTGAGGTTCTCGTCACAGTGGTGAGGACTGCACTTGTGTCCACCTGAGGCAGGCCCTTTTCTGAATCAAATGCAGAAGGACCAAGGCAGGCGGAGGGCCCTGCTGGGCTCCCTGGCAAGGGTTTCAGCCTCAGTCTGGAGTGAATCATGGACAAAACGACTTTGAGTTAAAATTAATAATAACAAGTTAAATGTAAGCTTATGGGGTAGTGTGAACCGCTAGCTGTTGGTTGAGGAAAACTTTGGCACCCAATGAGAACAAGTGGAGCCCAGAAAACCAGGGGGGTGAGGAGGGGCTCAGGCATGGCCTCAGGTCGGAGATCCTGCACCCGGTGCCTGGTGAGGGTGGGACGGGCGAGCCACATGTCCAGGGGACTATGAAGCACCAAGGAGGTGAGGCTGGCTTGGCATATTGGATTGTCTCTGTCCCGGATGGTCCCACCAGCAGTTCCCAGCATCCTGCCACAAGAGCTCCTGGGGACATGTGTGGCTTCCCGGCCTCCCCACCTGCTAAGAAGAATTCTGAGGAATGTGCCTTGCGACTACAAACTTGCTCACAGTCTGGTGGTTTGACATTCAGCACTGGGCTCTGGAGCCTGCCCTGCTGGTGGGCCCACGGCTCTGGGGCAGCCTGAGTGGGCAGCACTGGGCAGACCATCCCCCACTCAGCTGCAGATCTACACCTGAGCTCCTTCTAAGACCTGAGCCTCAGCCTCCAGCTGGGCCCAGGCTGGTCTGCAGGTGCCAGGAGCTCTTCTGCATGCTGGGAGCTCACACAGAGTGGACTCAGAGGGTCCCCACCCCCACCCCAAGTGTGGCAGACAGAGCCAGGTGAGGATTTGAAGGCTGAAGCTCCTGCCCAGACTGGCAGGTTCGAGGTTGCTCCAGGGCCTCACACCCGATGGACATCCGTCTTGGATTTGGCTGGGGGACTCGTGTGGATGGGAAGAGCCCTCCAGAGGCCGACTGGGGGTGTGGGGTTCATCTCTTCAGTACTGCTGGCCCTTCAAGGTCTCCCTTGTGTGCCCACCTGAGAACCCGATCTCTCCAGTTGTGACTCCAGCCACCTGGTTGCCATGCTGTGCCTCTTGTGACCTGTGAGCCCACGGGGCTCTGTTGATGTGGGACCGCTGGTCACCCTCCCTGGACATTTGGCATTTCTGCAGCTGGATCCCAGCCCAGGACAGCACCTGGGGAAAGAGTCTGTCTGTGTGTCTCAAGTATCGATTCCGTGGACCAGGGTTCCACCCCAGGTCCCCTGGTCCCCCACTCAGGCTGTTTCCAGAGACATGCGAGGGAAACTGATGGTGAATACGTAACCGAGATGGAATGGGCATCCGTGAAAAGTCAGATGACTGCATTTTTCATGTTGAGTTGGATGCCTAGAGCTTCCTCTGTGCACTATCCACCATTTTTTCCCCTTGGTGAACTTCCTGCCCCACAGTTCAGCTCAGGAAGCAAAGAGGAGCCAACCACGTGGGGAGCATGCAGGGAGGAGGGGGCTGACGGGGGGGGGGGCGGGGGGGCGGGCTCCTCCCTCCTCTGCAGCACCTGAGCCACCCCACTTGTCAACAGTCAGAGCTGCACTGCTGTCATTGCCATTTCACGGCTCAAGACTGAGGCTCTAGGGCCTGGGGACGGGCCTGGGACGACACGGACAGCCAGGGACTGAGGCAGGTGTCCCCCACCACTGTCTGCCCACCCCTGTGATGCACACACACACTTTTAGTGAGGAGCAAAGTCCCTCTGTGTGGGCATTGGGCCACTGTCCCCTCCTCACCCAGGCTGCTGGCTCTGTGATGGTTGGCCCAGGGCCCTGCCCTCCCTTGATCCTGCTGACAATTGAGAGGGACAGTGCAAAGCCCCCTGCAAGGCCCTCCTTCTCAGCAGCCTGTTGCTTCTGGCCCCAGATGGCCTGGGCCTGTCCTCTCCCCAGTCCTCCCCACAGCTCCTCCACTGCCTCGGGATCCCGGGGCTTCCTGTGAAGTCCCCTCACTGCCCAGGCTCCATCTGAGCCTGGCCGACGACTGTCCTGTGCCTATTTAGACATTACACTTTTAATCTTGAGACAACTGTAGAATCATCAGCAGTTTTGGGAAAGAGCATCAGGACGTCCCCTGTGGCCTTTGCCCAGTTTTCCCTGGTGGTGGGGTCTTGCGCCATGTAGCACAGTGTCACAACCAGGTGTCAACCCTGGCAACAGGCGAGATGCAGGGCCTGGGGCCCCATGAAAATCCTCAGACTGCCCTTTACAGCCACACCCTTCCCTGTCTGCCCTGCCACCCTCTCCAGCTCCCAGGATCTCTCTTCTGCATTTGTGCTATTTTGTCATTTCCAGAAAGTGACAGCATGTAACCTCTGGGACTGGCTTTTCCCAGAATTCTCTGGAGAGCCCTGGAGGCAGTGTGTGTCCACAGCCCTCTCTTTTCCAGTAGTATTCCTGGGATGGTTGGACACAGTTTAACTACCCAGTGTCGAAAGACGTCTGGATTGCTCCCAGTTTGGGGTTAAGACAAACAAAAGTGATTTGAACACTTACGTTCAGGTTTTCTTGTGGATGTTGAGTTTTTGTTTCTCTGGAATAAAATCTCTGAGGTGCACTGCTGTGTCGTGCCAACTCCACCTTCAGCCTTTAAAGAAACGGCCACGCTGTGCTGTGAATCGGCGGAGCCCTGGCCTTGGCAGCCACGAGCAGCCCAGCCCCCCACGCCCTTGGGCTTGCTGCGTGACACTTGGCCTGCCCCTGTTCGGCATTCTGATGGACTCCGCGGGGCCCCACTGGGGCTGTGCTTTGCCTTCCTCTAATCACCAATGATGCGGAACGCTCCTCAGGTGACTGCTGTCTGCACGTCGTCTCAGTGAAGTGTCTGTCCGTGGGTTCTGACTGTTGTCTGGTTGGGTCGACTGGTTTTTGCTGTTGAATATCAAGATCCTAGGTTTTTGTTGGAGGCGAGGTTTGTGAGTGTTTTCTCCTGGCCTGGAATTCGTCTTTTCATGTTTGTAAGAGGGTCTTTCTCATAGTTAACATTTTTCATTCTGATGTAGTTCAATTTGCTCATTTTTCATGTTTTTCTTGTTAAGAACTCTTTGTTCGACACTAGATCCTGCAGATTTTTTCTTAATTTTTTTCCCTAAGAGTTTTATTGTTTTACTTTTAAGCATGGTATATTTTAAATTAATATTTAGACAAGAGACTTAAGTCTGTTTCTTTTTTTGTTATTGTTTTTTCTTCTTTTGCCTATGGATGTCTAATTGTTTCAACATCATTTATTGAAAGACATAATTTCTTCTCCAACGATCTTCTTTTATAACTCTGTCAAAAATCGATGGGGCATGTTTGTATAAATATGATTGATTCTGAGTTTCTATTCTATCCCATCAATTTTATGTTTTTCCCCCCTTTGGTGGGGGGGGCAACACAAATAGTCCTGATCATTGTACTCTATAATAAATATTTAAATCAGGTAGACTGATTTCACCTTCTTTTTATTTTTCTTTTTCAAGTCTATTTTAACTATTTAATTCTTTGCCTTTTCTTAAAAAGTAGGCTAATCTTGTTTATGTCTGAAAACCATCTTGCTGGGATTTTAATAGAAATTGTATTAAACCTGCATATTAATTTGGGGATAATCTCTATCTTTAGTATGTTGTTTTCCAATTGATGAACATGGTGTGTCTCTCCATTTTTCTTTCTTTCCCTTTTAGTTTTTTTTCTTTTTTTTTAATCAGAGTTTTCAAGGTTTTATTACACTAGTCCTAAACCTATTTTTAGGTTTATCCCTGAGCATTTTTTTTGTTTGAATGACTATAAACATTATAGTGTTTTTCTATACCAGACCTTAAACTATACTATAGAGCAATAGTAACAAAAACAGCATGGTATTGGCACCAAAACAGACTGTAGACCAATGGTACAGAATAGAGGACACAGAGACTAACCCACAAAACAACAGTTATATTAGACAAAGGTGCCAAGAACATGCATTGGAGGGAAGATAGCCTCTTCAACAAATGGTGCTGGGAAAACTGGAAATACATAAGCAACAAAATGAAATTAAACCCCTATCTCTCATCATGCACAAAACTCAACTCAAAATGGATCAAGGACTTAGGAATACAACTGAGACCCTGCATATAATAGAAGAAAAAGTAGGCCCTAATCTCCATCATGTGGAATTAGGCCCCAACTTCCTTAATAAGACTCCTGTGGCACAAGAATTAAAATCAAGAATCAATAAATGGGATGGACTCAAACTAAAAAGCTTCTTCTCAGCAAAAGAAACAATCAGTGAGGTGAACAGAGAGCCTACATCCTGGGAGCAAGTCTCTGCCCCTCGCACATCAGATAGAGCACTAATTTCTAGGGTATATAAAGAACTCACAAAGCTAAGCACCAAAAAATCAAACAATCCAATCAATAAATGGGCCAAGGACCTGAAGAGACACTTCTCATAAGATGACATACAATTAATCAACAAATATATGAAAAAAAATGCTCATCATCTCTAGAAATTAGAGAAATGCAAATCAAAACCACTCTAAGATTTCATCTCACTCCAGTCAGAATGGCAGCTATTAAGAATACAAACAACAATAAGTGTTGGCGAGGATGTGGGGAAAAGGGCACACTCATACACTACTGGTGGGACTGCAAATTGGTGCAGCCAATATGAAGCATTATGGAGATTTCTTAGAAAACTGGGAATGGAACCACCATTTGATCCAGCAATCCCTCTCCTCAGTCTATACCCAAAGGATTTAAAAACAGCATACTACAAGGACACAGCCACATCAATGTTTATAGCAGCACAATTCACAATAGCTAAATTGTGGAACCAACCTAGAGGCCCTTCAAAAAAATAAATGGATAAAAAATGTGGCATATATACACAATGGAGTATTACTCAGCAATAAAAGAGAATAAAATCATGGCTTTTGCAGGTAAATGGATGGAATTAGAGAAGATAATACTAAGTGAAGTTAGCCAATCCCAAAAAAACAAGTGCTAAATGTTTTCTTTGATATAAGGAAGCTGATTCATAGTGGGATAGGAAAGGGGAGCATGGGAGGAATAGATGAACTCCAGATAGGGCAGAGGGTTGGGAGGGGAAGGGAGGGGACAGGGAGTAATTAATAATGGTTGAACATGATGGACTTCAAGTACATGTATGAGGACACAAATTGGTGTGAGTATACTATGTGAGTATACAACCAGAGATATGAAAAATTGAGCTCTATATATGTAATAAGAATTGTAATGCATTCTGCTTTTATATATAAATAAAAACCCCAAACATTATAATGTTTTTAATATCAGTGCTCATGTGTTCTTTGCTAGAACATAGAAATAAAATTTATTTTTGTGTACTTACTTCCTGTAACCTTGCTGAACTTATGTACTGTTTCAGGAGTTGTTTTTATAGATTTCTTATGTAAACAATCATGACATTTGAAATTAGGGATGTTTTAGTTTTTTTCTTTTTTCAATCTATGTTATTTTATTTCTTTTTCTTGCTTTACTACACTAGCTAGAATTTCCAGCACTATGGTAAATAAAAAATGGCCAAAGCACAGACATCTTGCATCATTCTTTTTTTTTTTGGCGGGGGGGGGGTTGGTCCTTGTGCTGGGAAAAGCAGCCAGGGTCTTTTACCTGCTAAGCAGGAGCTCCACCACTGACTGAGCTCCACCCAGCCCCTTATCTTGCATTATTTGTAATCTTAAGAAGGCAGCAGTAGGTTGTTCACTTTTCTGTTAGCTGGGATTTCCTGCAGAGACTCTTTATCAATTCAGTAAGTAATTGTCAGTTGAAGACATCCAGGGCTTTACGTGGTGAGACTATAGAACTTAGTTAGACCTTCTGCTTTATGGCTTCCTCCGACGTCTCTCTGGCAGGGAAGTGTAGAGAGTGCTGTCTCCTGGCTACCAGGCCAAGGGGAAGTCCAGGTTCCGCCCTCAGCCTCTGCGCACACCCGGGAGGGGCCTCTGCCGCCCGTCACTGATAGCTTTCTAGGTGGGAGAAGTAAGACGCTGCCTTGCTGCTGCCCAGGGGTCTCCTTGTGACCACCAGGCGTGTGTTGACGGAGGTTCGACTGCACGGGGGCTTCTCCTTGGTGCCCCTGTAGAGGTTCCAAGTCCCTACTTGGCCCCCTCTGACACATGTGGCTGGGGGAGGCAGGTCCCCACCTGAGGAAGGTGGGTCTCTAGGTTCCCACCTGCTCTTTGCTGGTGTGAGCAGGGACTGGACTCTAGCTTATTCTGTGGTGTTTGGCTGGAACAGAGAGTGTCTTGACCTAAAATGTTTCTCTCCCACTATGTTGTCCCTTTCCTGTTCTTTTGGGTCCAGAGTTTCTCTCTGGACCCAAAAGAACAGGAACATTTTGGGGACATTTTTCTTTGTTCTTTTTGATCTCTGCTTATTGGCACTTCCAGGTTCTCAGCCTCTTCCACTCCAAGATTTATGATGTAAAAAGAAACCCAGAGACCTCACCAGCACATGGCTCTTTGGGTCCCAGAGCCCTGACTGGTGCCCTCTCTTCCCATCGTCCCATCTCTGTGCTGCTTCCTGTAAAGCCAGGTTCTTATTGTGCTCAGAGGGAGGAGCAGGGAGCAGCACATCTCCTCATCTGCCCACAAGGCTGACCTGTGACTCCAAGTAGATTGAAGTGGGGTTTCTCGTAGACCTTGCCCCTGACTGCAGTAGATTTGGCCTCTTCATTCAACAAATGCACGACAGCTGAAAAAAAGCAGGAGTTAGTGATCTGGGAGCTCTTCCGGGCAATGTGGCCACAGGTGAGTTAAAAACTCAGGGAACCTTTATTTTCTTTTTTTCATGAAGCAGGATAATTCACTGGTATAATTTATGATATTGATATTAATTTCTTCTGCTCTAGCTATTTTCCCCTCCCTTTAATAAATGGCCAAAGTTCTCTTTTTGTTTGTTTTTCTCTTGCCTTGGGGATTTCTGAGTGGCGTAGTCCTAGACAGAAGTTTCCAGACATAATCTCCCTACCCAGACTCTTGCTTTCAGAAGCCGATGTTTAACGAGGTAACCTCCCAGGCCTTCCTGCTGGAAGAGGGAGTTCAGGAATAGCCTCCCAAAGCCTGGGGAGGGGAGGCGTGGGCTTTGCAGTCCACACGGGGAGCTCAAGTGCTTCTCAGGGAGGCAAGAAGTGCTCCAGTGATCAGGGTCCTGGGTGCACAAAAGCTTCCGAACCCTGCAGACTCGATCTGTGCCTGCTCTGGGCACGGCAGAAAGCTGCTGTTCAGGGATGGGGTGGATGACTGACAGATAGAAATCAGCCTGCTCCCAGTGCTCAGCAGCAGATTGTGTGTGGCCTAGCGCAGCACCTGCCCTCCTACCCCTCAGGGGCACGCTGGAGGTAAGATGCAATCATGCAACTTTCAGCACCTGCCAAAGCTTAGATGGTTCCCAGGTAACCCGTGTTTGTATCGAGTGCCGGGCTGGGAAGGACGTCGAGGCAAGGGAGTCCCAGAGAGAAGTGGCCTCCTGTTCTCTGGGGAACCAGAGCTGGGTGAGGCAGAGTGCCAAGGGGTGAAGGGCGGGGGCTGACCTGGAGATGATTTGCAAGGGCTTTCTCATAACTGAACTGTGGGCCCCGTTTTTAAACTCCTGTCAGAATGTCTGCCCCTGCTCTCTGGTCTTCAGGCTGCAAGTGACGGAACCTAGCTCCCTGGGGCAAGGTCAAAGGGAGCCATGGATCCGTAGCAGGGAAAGACAGGCGTGATGGTGGCTAACATCTCCAAGATGCACTCCTCGGTGTGCCACTCACAATCTTCGCACACTGACGGATGAGTCCTGGAAGCCACCCTCTGAGGAGGAGGCCACCACCAGCCCACTTCACCGCCCAGAGGCGCGTGCTGGCCCAGGGAGACAGCGCCCACTCGGGAGCTCAGCGTCCACCATTGGACTCGCAGCTTCCGAGGAAGGGCCAAGGGGAGCCTTGAAATTGGGAAAGTGGCAGAAACCTGGTCTTGGAGCTGAGGTGAGAGAGGGCTTGGCCTCTTCTCCTGAGTATGGGGGTCGCCCTCATCTGTTCTGATTCGCACAGCTTCCGCCACCCATGGTCAGCAGGGTCTAGAAACATGGGCATTGGTCTAGAGTCTTTCAGGAGAGAGAAATCCCATGCATGTAAGCTTGATAACGTCATTTGGTGATGCTTGTTCCCTTTACCATCAGTTATGGTCACTCGTCTTTCCCTTGTGCCTAACTTATAAATTAATCTTTGTCACCTCTGTGCATGTTTAGGGGAAAACGCGGCACATAGAGAGAGTGCTGGAGAAGAGGGAACGACTGTCACTTCATTGTCAGCTCGACACTCATTGAAAGAGGGCCAGAAAGAGCCCACTTTATGTGCCTTGTCAACCCATAGTTGACTTAGGGAGAGAAATCTTCCTTTGAGGGTCCAGGTGAGTTCCCGGAACTCAGAGGAGCCCCTTGGGCTTGTGAGTCTCCTGCAGAACGTGGCAATGGTCGGGATGGGGTGCCGAGTGGCGCAGGTGGATGCATGGAGTTAGGGAGGGACTCCGTGCCATGAGCTAGCCATTACCTCTGAATGGGACTTTTTCTCGGTTGGAGGGAAGGAGCCCTGGGTATTTTCTGGTGTCCATCTCCAAGACACTTGTCCTAATGTTCACATCCTAAGGTCCCACTGCAGAGGGCACTTCCCCTTCCTCACATGGGGGAACTGTGTCCCAGAACTTCCCAGCCATTCTGGTTCCGTGCTGGTGGGGGAAAGCAGAAGCCATCTGTTTGCAGTACTGAGCTTGCCTCTGCCTAATGGTTTGTGAAATATTTACTTGTGTTTCTCTTTCCCTGAAAACGTCGCTTGTGATTTCCGTCTCCGCCTTCCGGGCACTTCCCCTCCACCTCCCTCTCTGCACCACTCTTTGGTTTCTCCTGTCTCAGCAGCTCCTTTGCCTGACCTCCAGGCAGCTGTCCCCCGTGCTGGGATGGAGGGACCCCTCTCTGGCAAGGGGGGAGAGGGCACATTAGATTCTGCTCTTAACCGAGCTTTGGCTGTTAAAACAAATGGGCGTCCCATTTTACCTTTGGCCCCTCGTCCATGCAGTTCCTCCGGGGGCCTGAGTAGGACCACCAGCATTAGCACTGGCACAGGAGCTTTGGCAGCCACTACCGTGTGGACCCCCATCTACCAACATTGGGCTTCTCCAGTCACCTCCATCTTGGGCACTGTAACCACTGTCACAGTCCCCTACCTGTGGTAGCCTGCACCTGGGGACACTGCACTGTACGTCACAGAGCTTCCTCTATGAACACACATCTCAACTCCACTGTCTGGCCCACCCAACCTGACACCCACTGCTGAAAGCAGCCACTCTATCCTGGGACACCTTCACCACCATCATTAGCTGGTCACCTCCCAGCTTGGATCACCAGCTGGGGCTTAGAAACAATATCAAGGCACCCAAGTCCCCAACTCCCCCTCTCCTTGGCAGTCACTCACCCAGCACAGTGCCTGCAGCTACGTAGCTGATCCATTCCTTGAAAAACCAGGTTGCGAAACTGAGTCCTGAACAGCCCAATATAAAACAGGTCTCTGTGACAGGTGCACAGCCCCCAGAGCGCAGCCCCCAGACCTCTGCAGGGTTCCTGATGGGGAAGTAGAAAGGGAGGGGGCGGGAGATACAGTTCAGAGACCAGGAATTGTGAGGTCTACAGACGATATAAGGAGATAAGACCAGGCACCCACATCCCACGAGTGGGCCCCAAAGGAGATCCTTGGGGTGCGGTCTCCCATGGGGGAATAGCAAGTGCTATACCCACCTCCAGGAGCTCCACCCCCAAGATCAACCCTCCCACCCCTAAACCATCACCATCCTGAGGGCAGAGATGCCAGCAAACAGCAGACCACCCCACCTGTGGGGTGAGAAGGGAGGCTGGAAAGACACTGATCTCCAACAGAAGCCATCCTTGAATCTTCCTTTGGAGTGTCTCTCTCTCTCTCTCTCTCTCTCTCTCTCTCCCCCCTGCCCTCACATCCCCAACATTAGTGGTCGTACTTTTCATGAATTAGGCTACTGAGGACTGGGATGTCTGGATAGTATATTACAGTGGTGTGTATATTCTTTTTTTTACTTTTATTTTTTTAATTTTTTTAATTTTTTTATTTTTTTATTGGTTGTTCACAACATTACAAAGCTCTTGACATATCATATTTCATACATTAGATTGAAGTGGGTTATGAACTCCCATTTTTACCCCATATACAGATTGCAGAATCACGTCGGTTACATATCCACATTTTTACTGCCATATTAGTGACTGTTGTATTATGCTACTTTTCCTATCCCCTACTATCCCCCCTCCCCTTCACTCACATCTCCTCTCTCTACCCCATCTACTGTAATTCATTTCTCTCCTTGTTAATTTTCCCATTCCCCTCACAACCTCTTATATGTAATTTTGTATAGCAATGAGGGTCTCCCTTCATTTCCATGCAATTTCCATTTTCTCTCTCTTTCCCTCCCATCTCATGTCTCTGTTTAAAGTTAATCTTTTCTTCCTGCTCTTCCTCCCTACTCTGTTCATAGTTGCTCTCATTATATCAAATAAGACATTTGGTATTTGTTTTTTAGGGATTGGCTAGCTTCACTAAGCATAATATGCTCTAGTTCCATCCATTTCCCTGCAAATTCTATGATTTTGTCATTTTTTATTGCTGCATAGTACTCCATTGTGTATAGATGCCACATTTTTTTTTATCCATTCATCTATTGAAGGGCATCTGGGTTGGTTCCACAGTCTAGCTATTGTGAATTGTGCTGCTATGAACATCAATGTGGCAGTATCCCTGTAGCATGCTCTTTTAAGGTCTTCAGGGAATAGTCCGAGAAGGGCAATAGCAGGGTCAAATGGTGGTTCCATTCCCAGCTTTCCCAGGAATCTCCATACTGCTTTCCAAAGTGGCCGAACCAATTTGCAGTCCCACCAGCAATGTACAAGAGTACCCTTTTCCCCACATCCTCGCCAGCATTTGTTGTTGTTTGACTTCATAATGGCTGCCAATCTTACTGGAGTGAGATGGTATGTTAGGGTGGTTTTGATTTGCATTTCTCTGACTGCTAGAGATGGAGAGCATTTTTTCATGTACTTGTTGATTGATAGTATGTCCTCCTCTGAGAAGTGTCTGTTCAGGTCCTTGGCCCATTTGTTGATTGGGTTATTTGTTTTCTTGTTGTCTAATTTTTTGAGTTATTTGTATACTCTGGATATTAGGGCTCTATCTGAAGTGTGAGGAGTAAAAATTTGTTCCCAGGAGGTAGGCTCCCTATTTACCTCTCTTATTGTTTCTCTTGCTGAGAAAAAAACTTTTTAGTTTAAGTAAGTCCCATTTGTTGAGTCTTGTTATTAACTCTTGTGCTATGGGTGTCCTATTAAGGAATTTGGAGCCCGACCCCACAATATGTAGATCGGAGCCAACTTTTTCTTCTATCAGATGCCGTGTCTCTGATTTGATATCAAGCTCCTTGATCCATTTTGAGTTAACTTTTGTGCATGGCGAGAGAAAGGGATTCAGTTTCATTTTGTTGCATATGGATTTCCAGTTTTCCCAGCACCATTTGTTGAAGATGCTATCCTTCTTCCATTGCATGCTTTTAGCCCCTTTATCAAATATAAGATAGTTGTAACTTTGTGGATTAGTCTCTGTGTCCTCTATTCTGTACCATTGGTCCACCTGCCTGTTTTGGTACCAGTACCATGCTGTTTTTTTTTTAAAGAGAGAGAGAGAGAGAGAGAGAGAGAGAGAGAGAGAGAGAGAGAGAGAGAGAGAGAATTTTTAATATTTATTTTTTAGTTCTCGGCGGACACAACATCTTTGTTGGTATGTGGTGCTGAGGATCGAACCCGGGCCACACGCATGCCAGGCGAGCGCGCTACCACTTGAGCCACATCCCCAGCCCCATACCATGCTGTTTTTGTCACTATTACTCTGTAATATAGTTTGAAATCTGGTATCGTTATACCGCCTGATTCACACTTCCTGCTTAGAATTGCTTTTGCTATTCTGGGTCTTTTATTCTTCCATATGAATTTCATGATTGCTTTCTCTACTTCTACAAGAAATGCCGTTGGGATTTTGATTGGCATTGCATTAAACCTATAGAGAACTTTTGGTAATATCGCCACTTTGATAATGTTAGTTCTGCCTATCCATGAACAGGGTATATTTTTCCATCTTCTAAGATCTTCTTCTACTTCTCTCTTTAGGGTTCTGTAGTTTTCATTGTATAAATCTTTCACCTCTTTTGTTAGGTTGATTCCCAAGTATTTTATTTTTTTTGAGGATATTGTGAATGGAGTGTTTTTCCTCATTTCCGTTTCAGAAGTTTTGTCGCTGATATACAGAAATGCCTTTGATTTATGCGTGTTAATTTTATATCCTGCCACTTTGCTGAATTCATTTATTAGTTCTAGTAGTTTCTTTGTAGATCCTTTTGGGTCTTCTAGGTATAGGATCATGTCATCTGCAAATAGTGATAATTTAAGTTCTTCTTTTCCTATTTTTATGCCTTTAATTTCTTTTGTCTGTCTAATTGCTCTGGCTAGTATTTCAAGGACTAAATTAAATAGAAGTGGTGAGAGAGGGCATCCCTGTCTTGTTCCAGATTTTAGAGGGAATGCCTTCAACTTTTGTCCATTCAGAATGATGCTAGCCTGAGGCTTAGCATAGATAGCTTTTACAATGTCAAGGTAAGTTCCTGTTATCCCTAGTTTTTCTAATGTTTTGAACATAAAGGGATGCTGTACTTTGTCGAATGCTTTCTCTGCGTCTATCGAGATGATTATATGGTTCTTATCTTTAAGTCTATTGATGTGGTGAATAACATTTATTGATTTCCGTATATTGAACCATCCTTGCATCCCAGGGATGAATCCTACTTGATCATGGTGCACAATTTTTTTGATGTGTTTTTGTATTCGATTCGACAGAATTTTATTGAGGATTTTTGCCTCCAGGTTCATCAGAGATATTGGTCTGTAGTTTTCTTTCTTTGAGTTGTCTTTGTCTGGTTTCAGAATCAGGGTGATGTTGGCCTCATAGAATGCATTTGGAAGAGCTCCCTCTTTTTCTATTTCCTGAAATAACTTGAAAAGTATTGGTATTAATTCTTCTTTAAAGGTTTTATAAAACTCCGCTGTATACCCATCCGGTCCTGGGCTTTTCTTGGTTGGTAGTCTTTTGATTGCTTCTTCAATTTCATCCATTGATATTGGTCTGTTCAAATTGTGTGTATCCTCCTGACTCAGTCTGGGCAAATCATATGACTTAAGAAATTTATCGATGTCTTCACTATCTTCTATTTTATTGGAATATAGGTTTTCAAAATAATTTCTAATTGTCTTCTGTATTTCTGTAGCATCTGTTGTGATATTGCCTTTTTCATCCCATATGCTAGTAATTTGAGTTCTCTCTCTTCTTCTCTTCGTTAGCATGGCTAAAGGTCTGTCGATCTTATTTATTTTTTCGAAGAACCAACTTTTAGTTTTGTTAATTTTTTCAATAGTTTCTTTTGTTTCAATTTCATTGATTTCTGCTCTGATTTTAATTATTTCTTGCCTTCTGCTACATTTGCTGTTGTTTTGCTCTTCCTTTTCTAGGGCTTTGAGATGAAGTGTGAGCTCATTTATTTGTTGGTTTTTTCTTTTTTTTGAGGAATGACCACCAGGCAATGAATTTCCCTCTTAAAACTGCTTTCATTGTGTCCCATAGATTCCGATATGTTGTGTCTGTATTTTCGTTTATCTCTAAGAATTTTTTGATTTCCTCCTTTATGTCTTCTGTAACCCATTGATCATTCAGTAACATATTGTTCATTTTCCATGTGATGTAGGATTTTTCCTTCCTTCTTTTATCATTGATTTCCAGTTTCATTCCATTATGATCAGATAAAATGCATGGTATTATCTCCACCCCTTTATATTTACTGAGGGTTGCCCTATGGCATAATATATGGTCTATTTTTGAGAAGGATCCATGTGCTGCTGAGAAAAAAGTATATCCATTTGATGATGGTTGATATATTCTATATATGTCAGTTAAGTCTAGGTTATTGATTGTGGTATTGAGTTCTATAGTTTCTTTATTCAACTTTTGTTTGGAGGATCTGTCCAATGGTGAGAGAGGTGTGTTGAAGTCACCCATAATTATTGTGTTGTGGTCTATTTGATTCTTGAACTTGAGGAGAATTTGTTTTATGAATGTCGCAGCACAATTATTTGGTGCATAAATATTGATAATTGTTATGTCTTGTTGGTGAATGGTTCCTTTTAACAGTATATAATGTCCTTCCTTATCCCTTTTGATTAACTTAGTCTTGAAGTCGATTTTATTTGATATGAGGATGGCCACCCCTGCTTGCTTACGAGGACCGTGTGCGTGGTATATTTTTTCCCATCCTTTCACCTTCAGCCTGTGTATGTCGTTTCCAATCAGATGTGTCTCCTGGAGGCAGAATATTGTTGGATTTGTTTTTTTAATCCATGTTACCAGCCTATGTTGCTTTATTGGAGAGTTTAAGCCATTAACATTCAGAGTTACTATTGATATATGGTTTGAACTTCCAGCCATGTTTGATTATTTATCCTTTTTTTAAAAAATTTAGTTTGTTTTTCCATGATTATCTTTCTCCCCGCCCTCTGTCTTTACCGAGGCACTTCCCACTGATGGTTTTGGTTATTGTTTTTCATTTCTTCCTCGTGTAGTGTTTTGCTCAAAATGCTTTGCAATGCTTGTTTTCTGGCTGCAAATTCTTTTAACTTTTGTTTATCATGGAAGATTTTTATTTCATTGTCATACCTGAAGCTTAATTTTGCTGGGTACAGAATTCTTGGTTGGCATCCATTGTCTTTCAGTGTTTGAAATACGTTGTTCCAGGATCTTCTCGCTTTCAGCATCTGTGATGAAAAATCCATTGTTAACCTTATTGGTTTAACCCTGAATGTAATCTGCCTCCTTTCTCTTGTAGCTTTTAATATTTTCTCTTTGTTCTGTATATTGGATATCTTCATAACAATGTGTCTTGGCGTTGGTCTACTGTGATTTTTGTGTGCTCGGTGTCCTGTATGCATCTTCAATTTGTATATCTGTTTCCTTTTTTATTTCTGGAAAGTTTTCTGTAATTATTTCATTCAGCAGGTTACTCATTCCCTTGGTTTGAATCTCTGTACCTTCTTCTATCCCGATGACTCGTAAGTTTGGTTTTTTTATGTTATCCCATATCTCTTGGATGTTTTTCTCATGATTTTTTACCAGCCTTTCTGAGTTGGCTAGACTCTTTTCAAGATGATATATTTTGTCTTCATTATCTGACGTTCTGGCTTCTACTTGCTCCACTCTGTTAGTGATACTCTCAATTGAGTTTTTAATTTGGTTTATTGTTTCCTTCATTTCTAGAATTATTGTTTGATTATTTTTTATAATCTCTATCTCCTGATAAAGATGCTTAACTTCTTCTTTTATCTGTTTATGTAATTCATTCTCAATGTGTTCTTTCGCTGCTTGAATTTGCTGTCTTGTATCCTCTTTAAGATTCCATTCCATCTGTCTAAGGTGTTCCTTGAGTTCTTTATATGACCATTTTTCTGATGACTCTAGGTCCTCCTGAATATTTAGGCTGTCCTGCATTGTTTGTACTCCTTTTCTTCCTTGCTTTTTGAAGCTGCTCATGTTACTTCTTGTTCTGTTTGACTGCTGAGTTACTGTTTACTCCTATAAATTTATTTGATGCTTGGGAGGAAAGGTATTAGAAGGGAAGGGAAGAAGTCACTAAAGAGAATGAGAGTAAGCAGGTAGAATTCAAGGAAGGGGGAATAAGAAAATCAAAAAGAAATGAAAAGACAAAAGAAGAAAAAAATAATAGGAAATAAAAAAGAAAAAAAATTAAAAAATAATAATAAAAAAATTAACATTAAAATTAGAAGAAAAAAATTTTTTAAAAAATTGTAAAAAAAATTAAAAAACAACAAGAAAGAAAAATGAAAATGAAAGAAAAAACCCAAATCAAAAAAAGAGAAAAAAAAACTAATAAATGCAGTCTTAGAGTTTGATTAACTTCTCTTCCAGTAGGTGGCGCTGTGCCCACCAGGCCAAGTTTCTCCTGTCAATACGCGGGAACCAATCACTGTGCAGCAGCTCCTCCCAGACTGGGCGAGTCTCCAATCCTGAGTGCCTAGGGCCTCCTCTTGTGTCTAGTCACTTCCCACTTTTCTTCTAGCCAGGCCCCTCTCACGGGTGCCGCTCACCACAATACTGGCTACACGCCAGGTCTGCTGCTCCCGGGAGCCCTGTTTTCATGGACGACTGGGCACACTCTTCCAGTTTGCCATTCCCTCAGACCCTAAGTTTGTAGAGCTTGGGGCTGAGAATCCTCAGCAAATTTTACTTGCCCTCCGATAGCCACGCCCCCAGTAACTGGTACAAGAGACCTCAGTTGTCAGCACTGGTGAGAGCGGTAGCCGGGAGTTCTGAGCCACGGTCCCGCGCCACGTCTGATTCCCTCGGTCTGGCTATCGCGCTCACGGGAGAGCTGGAAGGGGCCCTTACGGGAGAGCTGGGAGGGGCCCTTAAGGTTTCCCCGATGTGTGGAGAGGGAAGGCTAGGGAATTACACACCTGTAGCCGCAGGTTTCAATGAAGTTATCTCCTCCGCCGCAGTCTGGTGACGTCAGTTCTCTGCCATGGTGGTATCTCTTGCAAATGGCGACAGTTCGTTTCCCTTTGCCGGGTGACCAATGCAACGGGTGGTCCTTACTGTCTCTCCCAAGCCCCGTTTCAAACCTGTGGCCACTACCTATGAAGGCTCGGTTGGCATTTACCTCCGTAGGAACAGAAGAGCCGACCAGTTGTTTCAGCCGGATGGATTAGTGCTGAGTCACAGCTGTTTGTCTGCAGGAAGCAGGCGAACGGGAGCTTGAATTCAGCCGATCCGGGCTCAGTGTGTGTTCTGAAAGGCCCAGACTGATCGCCCCAGATCCACGTCAGTTCAGCATTGCCTAGTGATCCTGAGCAAACAGAATTTAGATTGTTTACGACTCCCTATGCCCGCACAGCTGAAGAGGTCAGAGACTTGATCTCTCTGCGCCCGCCACCATGTTGGAATCCCGTGTGTATATTCTTTTATCTCCATTTTTACATTTTTTATGTTTCTTAATTTTTATGTTTGTTTTCTGTATTTACTGTCTTTCCACTTACTTGTCTCCCCAAAATCACTTTCTCTCTCTTCTCCTGCTACTAACCAACTTCTTTAGATTCTTCTTTCACGCTTTCTAAGATCTAGTAACTCTATATCCTCACCTCCTACACCCTTAACATCTCATCCTACACCTCACCCCACTTCTTTGCCCACCATCAGAAACTGTAGACTCTTTTGAGAACCTATTGTAGATAATAATTGAACTCACCATTTCTGTATATTGTGACAAAACTGTAAATGTCTGAATAGCAGCTATTTAACATTGAATATTGTTTGTATTGTGATCTGTTCACATTGTTCTCCACCATAGAGGAGAGGTATTGGAAATCTGCAGGGACACTACAAACCTATAGGTAAAAACTATAATGTCTTGGATTCACAGTGCAAGAAGGAAAAACATGAGCAACATGAAAAAACAAGGCAGCAAAGTACCTCCAACAAACCAATACGCTACATTATTAGAATCCATGGCCAGCACAGCAGAAGAAATGACAGAGAAGGAGTTCAGGATGTACATAATTAAAATGTTCAGTAAATTAAAGGATGACATTAGAGAGCACATAGAGGCATAAAAGATCATTTTGACAAAGAGCTACATGAACAAATACAGGAAGTAAAAGGGATATAGAGGTTCTAAATAAAAACAGAAATCCTTGAAATTAAAGAAACAATAAACCAAAATAAAAGCTCAATAGAAAGCATCACCAACAGAGTAGATCACTTGGAAAATAGGACCTCAGACAATGAAGAAAAAATATACAATCTTGAAAAGAATGTCGACCACACAGTGAAGATGGTAAGAAACCATGAGCAGAACAATCAAGAATTATGGGGTAGCGTAAAAGGACCAAATTTAAGAATTATTGGGATAGAGGAAAGCATAGAATTTCAAACCAAAGGAAGAAGCATTCTCTTCAATGAAATAATATCAGAAAGTTTTCCAAAAGAAAGAACTAATGAAGAACTAATTGGAAAATTAAATAGAAGAGGACTCCAAATGTACAAAATCACAACAGATTCACACCAGGGCACGTTATAATGAAAATGCCTAGCATACAGAATAAGGAGAGGATTTAAAAAGCCACTAGAGAAAGAAATTATATTATATATAGGAGGAAACTAATTAGGTTATGTGCAGATTTTTTTCAACCCAGACCCTGAAAGCTAGAAGATCGTGCAACAACATATGTCAAGCTCTGAACAAAAATGGATGCCTACCACGAATCGTATATCCAGCAAAGTCAAGCTTTAGATTTCATGATGAAATAAAAAGCTTCCATGATAAAAAAAAATCAAAAGAATTTACAGCTAGAAACCGGCATTACAGAACATCCTTGGCAAAATACTCCATGAAGACAAAATGAAAAACAAGAATGAAAATCAGCAGAGGGAGGTATTACACTAAGGGAAAAACCAATCAAAGGAGAAACCAAGTCAAGTTAAATACCAAAAATAAACAAAAATTCCTGGGAATATACATCATATCTCAATAATAACCCTGAATGTTAATGGCCTAAACTCACCAATCACATGACATAGACTGGCAGATTGGATTAAAAAAAAAAGATCCAACAATATGCTGCTTTCAAGAGACTCATAGAAAAAAAACATCCAGACTGAAGGTGAAAGGTTTGTAAAAATCAAACCACTCACATGGACTGCGGAAGCAAGCAGGGGTTTCATCCTCATATCAAGTAAAGTAGACTTCAAGCCAAAGTTAATCAAAAGGACATTTCATACTGCTTAAGGGAAATATTCATCAACAAAGCATAACAATTATAAATATGTATGCCCCCCAAAATGGGAAATCTACTTTCATCACACAAACTCTTCTCAAGTTCAAGAGTCAATAGACCACAACACAATAATTCTGGGTGACTTTTACATACCTCTATCACCACTGGATAGATCATACAAACCAAAGCTGAACAAAGAAACTAGAGAACTCAATAATACAATCAATAACTTATACTTCACCGACATATATAGAATATTTCATGCTTTAATGAATGAATACACTTTCTTCTCAGCATCACATGGATCCTTCTCTAAAATAGACCATATATTAAGCCACAAAGCAATTCTTAGCAAATACAAAAAAGTAGAGATACTACCCTGCATTCTATCAGATCATAATGGAATGAAATTAGAAATCAATGATAAAATAAGAAATAAAAGCTACTCCAACACCTAAAGAGACTAAATAATATGCTACTGAATGAACAATGGGTTGCTAAAGACATCAAGGAGGAGATTAAAAAATTCTTAGAGGTGAATGAGAACACAGATACAACGTATCGAAATCTCTGGGTCACTATGAAGGCAGTACTAAGAGGAAAGTTCATTGCATGGAGTTCATTTCTTAAAAGAAGAAAAAGTCAGCAAGTAAATGACCTAACATTACATCTCAAAGTCCTAGAAGAAGAAGAACAAATCAACACCAAAAGCAGTAGAAGACTAGAAATAATTAAAATCAGAGCTGAAATCGATGAAATTGAAACAAAACAAAAAGTTGGTTTTTTGAAAAACTAAATAAAATTGATAAACCCTTGGCCTTGCTAATGAAGAGAAGGAGGGAGAAAACACAAATTACTAACATCTGTGGATGGAAAAGGAAATATCACAATGAACACTACAGAAATACAGAAGATAATTAGAAATTATTTTGAAAATGTGTACTCCAATAATATAGAAAATATCAAAGGCATTGACAAATTTCTAGAATCATATGATCTGTCCAAATGGAATCAGGATGATATACACAAGTTAAACAGATCAATTTCAAGCAATGAAAAATAAGATGATATCAGAAGCCTAGCAACCAAGAAAAGCCCAGGACCAGACAAATACACAGCTGAATTCTGCAAGACCTTCACAGAAGAACTAATATTAATACTCCTCAAATTACATCAAATAGACAAAGAGGAAACACTTCCAAACTCATTCTATGAGGCCAATATTATCCGATTCCAAAATCAGGCAAAGACACAGCAACAAGAAAATTTCAGACCAATATCTCTAATGAACATAGATGAAAAAATTCTCAATAAAATTCTTGCAAATTGAATGCAAAAACATATCAAAGAGATAGTGCACCATGATCCAGTGGGGTTCAACCCAGGGATGCGAGGTTGGTTCAACATACAGAAATCAATAAATATAATTCATCACATCAATAGACTTAAAGAGAAGAATCATATGATCATTTCAATAGATGCTGAAAAAGCATTCGACAAAATACAGTACCCCTTCATGTTCAAAACGCTAGAAAAATTAGTGATAACAGGAACATATCTCAATGTTGTAAAAGCAATCTATATTAAGCCCCAGGCCAACATCATTCTAAATGGGGAAAAATTGAAAGCATTCCTTTTAAAAACTGGAACAAGACAGGGATGCCCTCTTTCACTACTTCTATTTAACATGGTTCTTGAAACTCTAGCCAGAGCAATTAGACAGACTGAAAAAATTAAAGGGATAAAGATAGGAAAAGAAGAACTTAAATTATCACTATTTACCAATGATATGATTCTATACCTAGAAGATTCAAAAAATTCCACCAGAAAACTTTTAGAACTAATAAATGAATTCATCAAAGTAGCAGGATAGAAAATCAACACCCACAAATCAAAGGCATTTCTGTAAATCAGTGACAAATCCTCTGAAAGAGAAACTAGAAAAACTACCCCATTTACAATAGCCTCAAAAAAAAAAAAAACACTTGGGAATCACTTAATGAAAAGAGGTGAAAAACCTCTACAATGAAAATTGCAGAACGCTAAAGAAAGAAAGTAAAGAAGACCATAGAAGAGAAATATCTCCCTTGTTTTTGGATAGGCAGAATTAATATTGTCAAAATGACCATTCTACCAAAGCATTATACAGATTTAATGAAATTCCAATAAAAATCCCAATAACATTTCTCATATAAATAGAAAAAGCAGTCATGAAATTCATCTGGAAAAATAAGAGACCCAGAAGAGCTAAAGCAATCCTTACAAGAAGAGTAAAGCAGGTGGTATCACTCTACCAGAAACTATACTACAGGCAACAGTAACAAAAACACCATGGTATTGGCACCAAAATAGTCTTGCACACCAATGGTTCAGAATAGAGGACATAGAGACTAAACCACATAAATTATCTCATATTAGACAAAGGTGCCAAAAACATATATTGGAGAAAGGACAGCCTCTTCAACAAATGGTGCTGGGAAAACTGGAAATCCATGTGCAACAAAATGAAATTAAGCCTATATCTCACCATGCACAAAACTCAATTCAAAGTGGATCAAGGACATAGGAATTAAGCCAGACACCCTGAGCCTAATAGAAGAAAAAGTAGGCCCACATCTCTACTATATTGGATTAGGCCCCAACTTCCATAATAAGACTCTCATAGAGCAAGAAATAAAATCAAGACTCAATAAACGGGATGGATTCAAACTAAAAAGCTGTTTCTCAGCAAAAGAAACAATCAGTAAGGTGAATAGAGAGCCTACAGCTTGGGAGCAAATTTTTACCACTTGCACATCAGATACAGCATTAATCTCTAGGGTATATAAAGAACTCACAAAGCTAAACACCAAAACAACACATAACCTAATCAATAAATGGGCCAATGAACGGAACAGACACTTCTCAGAAGGTGATATACAATCAATCAACAAATATATGAAAAAATGTTCAGCATCTCTAGCTATTGGAGAAATGAGACTCAAAACCACTCTAAGATTTCATCTTACTCTAGTCAGAATGGCAGCTATTAAGAACACAAACAACAGTAAGTGTTGGCAAGGATGTGGGGCAGGGGAAGGCACACTCATACACTGCTGGTGGGACTGCACATAGGTGCAGACAATAAGGAAAGCAGTATGGAGATTCCTTAGAAAACTGGGAATGGAATCACCATTTGACCCATCTATCCCACTCCTTGATTTATACCCAAGGACTTTAAAAAAGCATACTACAGGGACACAGCCACATTAATGTTTATAGCAGCACAATTAACAATAGCTAAATTGTGGAACCAACCTAGATGCCCTTCAGTAGATGAATTGATAAAGAAGCTGTGATATAATATATACAATGGAATATTACTCAGCATTAAAAGAGAATAAAATCATGATATTTGCAGGTAAATGGATGGAGTGAGAGAATATTATGCCAAGTGAAGTTAGCCAATCCCAAAAAAACCAAAGGCCAAATGTTTTCTCTGATATGAAGATGCTGATCCATAATGGGGATGGGGTGGGGAGCATGGAAGGAGTGGAGGGGCTTTAGATAGGGAAAGGAGAGACAGGGGAAGGAAGGGGGCGTGGGGTAGGAAAGATGGTGGAATGAGGTGGACATCATTACCCCAAGTACACGTGTGAAGACACGAATGGTGTTTCTCTACTTTGTGTAAACCAGAGACATGAAAACTTGTGTTCTATATGTGTATTATGAATTGAATCACATTCTGCTGTCACGTATAACAAGTTAGAATAAATATATAAATTTAAAAAACCACAAATGGTCATCCACTGCTCCACCCAGCTTTGAGGCTTTGGGTAAAGAAATCCCTTAAATTGCCATTCCTCATATGTCATGGGTAGTGGTCTCACATGGGAGGGAGGAGCTGGGCAGGGGGCAGAGCAGACAGGCTTCTTCAGTTTTTGTTTCCTTCACGAAATGGAAGGTGTCAAGAAGATGTTCACTGGCTACTCCACGAAGCACCCACTGGGCAGGATAGACCCAGGGCCACGGGCTGCGGAGCATCAGCAGTAACCAACCTGGGGAGCCAGAGGACCTGGAGTGGAACAGACTTAACAGCTGAGGTGTCCAGAAAAAATCCTTCTCCAGTTGTCTCCAGGGCAGGGCCTAGCTGTGGGTAAACACCTCTGCCTTCCTGGACCTGATGTCCAGGGAGAGTGGTCGGTAGTCCCACATCAACAGAGCCCCGCTTGCTCACAGGTCACAAGAGGCACAGCATGGCAACCAGGTGGTTGGAGTCACAACTGGAGAGATCGGGTTCTCAGGTGGGCACACAAAGGAAGACCTTGAAGGGCCAGCAGTACTGAAGAGATGAACCTCACATCCCCAGACGGCCTCTGGCAGGCTTTCCCCATCCACATGAGTCCCCCAGCCAAATCCAAGACTGATGTCTATCACGTGTGAGGCCCTTGGAGCAACCTCAAACCTGCTAGTCTGGGCAGGAGCTTTAGACTTCAAATCCTCACCTGGCTCTGTCTGCCACACTTGGGGTGGGGACCCTCTGAGTCCACCCTGTGTGAGCTCCCAGCATGCAGAAGAGCTCCTGGCACCTGCAGACCAGCCTGGGCCCAGCTGCAGGCTGGAGGCTCAGGTCTTAGAAGGAGCTCAGGTGTAGATCTGCAGCAGAGTGGGGGATGGTCTGCCCAGTGCAGCCCACTCAGGCTGCCCCAGAGCCGTGGGTCCTCCAGCAGGGTAGACTCCACACCTCAGTGCTGAACGTCAAACCACCAGACTATGAGCAATCCCATGTGGCACATGGGGATAGCAGTACAGGCCCCTCAAGGTTAGGCATCCCTTGCACAGTGACTGGCAACAGTAGACCCAGGCAACTTCAAGTGAATAGCTACAAGTTCGTAGTCACAAGGCACATTCCTCAGAATTCTTCTTAGCAGGTGGGGAAGGGGGAAGACATGCATGTCCCCAAAGGTTCCTGTGGACATCTGGCTTGCCTGCCCCCACCCTCACCAGGCACCAAGTGCAGGATCCTCACCCTAAAACCAAGGCCTTGGGGGCTGCCTTCTCTCCTCATTCTCAGCTCAGTAGCTGTTAGAAGCAGAGAGAAACTGGACAGTTGCTGCAATAGGATTTGAGCTATGAAGTGTGATGAAAAGGACGTGAAGGCAATCAGCTGAGTCCAATGACCTGTGTGGCTCTTCACCTGAAGTTGCCTGGGTCTACTGCTGCCCCGTCAGTATCAACCTGGGCTGTGCTAACAGAGTCCAAAGCCAAGGAGTGGGTTTTCCTGGTGTGCTCTGTCTTGATCAGACATACATCGAATAGGTGTTCTGTGGTCGACTCTGACTGTCACAAGGGACACTGAGAAATAGGTCCTCATCCAGAGAAGGGGAGCTCCTGTGAAGCTGTGCTGGAGGACTGAGGATGTCTGGGCAGAGAAGCAAAGGCCTGGAGAGATCACTGGTGCCTTCACGCCTGTATCACACGTGACATGGAGTGTGATGACTCAGGGACAGTTTGCTAACGGTGACAGCCAGAGTCAGCCCCCTGTATCCACGGGTTCTGCATCTGTGGATTCAAACAAGCAGGGATCAAAGATATTTTAAAAACTGTGTCTATACTGAATACATACAGATGTTTTTCTTGTCATATCCCTAAACAAAATAGTTTAACTACTGTTTACATTGTGGTAGGTATTATAAGATGAAATGGTATTTGGGAGGCTGCCAGCAGATTGTATGCAAATACAACACCATTTTACATAGGGATATCCACAGATTTTGGTATCAGAGAGGGGTCTGGGAACAAATCCCCCATGCGTACTGAGGAACAACTGCACCCAATAATGGACCAATTTTCCAGTTGAGACAGGAAGTCTTCCAGCCCAGCCGGGCCCACCTGTTGGTCACGTCTTGGCAGAAAGTCCTGTTGGGGTTGGATCTGGACATAATGCTTCTGGGGCGAGCTCCTCTTGCTTCTGCCAGGCCCATGCTTCTGTTGAGAAGGCCTCGAAATGGCCTGGGGAAGCATCTATGCCCCCATCCTCCTGTGTGATTCCAATGGGGCTAAACTGCCCATTTCCGTGTGGCCCAGAACAGGCCCCTCAAGGTTAGGCATCCCTTGCACATGACTGGTCGCCAGCTGACAGGATTGGGCCTGGAGATGCTTGGAGGGCTGTATGGGGACAGCCCACCTGAGCAGAAGCCAGCATGAGGACCGAGTCAGAGGGGAGAGCAAGAGTCCAGCAGCTGAGGTAGCAGCACAAGTCCCTGGCCTGCCAGGCTCCGCTCCAGCACATATGAACCCTTACTTCACCAAAGACAGGCATTCCCCCAGGATGGCCTGTCAGAGTTGGCTTTCTGTCACTTACAACTAAGAGTCAAAGCCACAGATCTGTCCGGCTCTACCTCTGACTGATTCCCAGAGTGGGCACCAGGAGGTTGTGTAAGAACCCGAGTTGGATGTCCCCATGTGCCACACGGGATTTCCCATCCAGTGAGACGACTGTGACCCCAGGGTACAGATGGCACATGAAGATGCTTTCCATGGCCCACAATCTTGCTGATTGCTGCCTGTCTTCTCTGTCCTCCTCCCATCCCCGCTCACTGTCAGTCCAGCAAGCACAGCTGAACATCTCCAGTTCCTGACCAACCACTGTGGCCAGGCTTGGCGGGGGAACCTGGGGGCTGAAACCACTGGGCCTGTACTTGAGCTGAAGATTGGTCAGTCCCATGCAATCACAGGGCAGAGAACTAGAGGACAGAGAAGAGAACTTTCCAGAAGGAAATCTGGTCATCCTTGAAAGTGTGGGGACTGGCTATGGATAGGAAAAGGATGTCCTTACACCAGGCACCCTGACACCACCACCCTCACCCTGGTCACATGCAAATTCCCTCCTCATCTGCTATTGAAGTCTTCTCTTATGTTCTTCTTGCCCCTGGAACAGGTGGTGGCCCAGTCCACAATGAGGAGGAACTTTCTCTTTCTCTGAGTGTGCAAATCCTCTTTTCAGAACATTCTGATTTGTTGGTCTCCCGTTCAGCATATTTAGGGCACCCTGGGACTGACAGCAGATAGTGGCATGTGGAAATGCAGGTTTCCTCCTTTAGCCAATATAAAACAGAGGTAGTGTCCAGACACCGTGAGGGGAACCAGCCTAGCAAAAGCAGGTCCTCTCCTCTTTGCTCTTCCCTCCATTCTAAGGGGAGAATCTGGACAGGTGGGGGACCTGTGGGTGCGTCACCCACCTGCCTGCCTGCTTCCTCCCTAGGTGAGGAGAAAGCTCTGCTCCCAGAGGTGTGATGTGGCCGGTGGCCCAGGTGTGCTGGAGGTGAGAGGAAACATTCCTGGTTTTTGTCCCAACATGCAAACAACTGAACAAAAGCATAACTTTCTGAGATCCAGGCTAAAGAATGCTTTGTCGCCTTGGTTATCAGGAAACGGCCACGCTTCCATATAATAAGGGCTTGAGCAGATGCCAGACTATCTAATACTCCCGTAGGGGACCAGATGAGGGGGCGATCTAGTGTCATTCCTTATACAGGACCGCGGACACAGCTGTGGAACTTAAGAAAAACACCACGGTCTGCAAAGTGAGCCTTCCCTTTATTCGGGAGTGGGGCGCAGACAGAGGCCTGCGCACCTTCACCTGGCAACCAGTAGTTAGCGTTAGCACTGCGCTTGCGCACAGCAGCCTTGCAGTAAGAGAGCCTGTGCTGCCTCGTGTGGGGGTCGCCCCACTTTGGAGCTGTGGCTGGGGGAGGGGCGTCGGAGCAGTCGTCTCTTCTTCCTTAGGCTTCTCTACCTGGCAGCGAGGTGCCCAACAACGACAGAATAAAAAAAAGAAGCCATCTGCTCTTCACCCTCGCTCCCCTAACACCCCCTCCTGCGGCGTCCACACAACCGCCCCCAGGTTTGAAGGCAGCGGTTTTCTGAGCTCCAGACCACGCAGTTGGGCGTCCTCCGCGGGCTTGTCCGGGCCGTGCTGGCCCAACCCCCGCGAGCTCTGGACCTCGGAGAGCCGGACAGGCGCAGGTCTACAGCGTCCGCTGGCCCACAGGTGCACAGTCGGGCCGGCGGCTTGGGGACCCGCAGCAGGCCGGCCTGCCCCCCGCAGGAGCAAAACAAGAGCACGCGCACCTGCCGGCCGCCCGCCCCCTCGGCGCCGGCCAATCACGGGGCGGGGCGGGGCCGGCGCGCCGGGCCCGACCCAGGCTATAGCTCAGCCCGAGGCCGCGCGGGGCACAGCGGCAGAGCCAGGAGCCAGCGCATCCTCCTCTCCGCAGCCTCTTCCCCGCCGCCGCCCCCGCCCCCGGGGCATGGCCTGTCTGATGGCCGCTTTCTCGGTCGGCACAGCCATGGTGAGTGAGCGCATCTTTTGCGGCTGGGCTTGGTGTTATTTTCAAGGAGCGCAGAAAACACACAAAGACCCTCACGCTCGCCTTACACCCCCTCCCTGGGAGCGCGCCCGCTCTGGCCGCTGACCCAGAGCCCTCTTTCCCCAGTGAGAGGTGCCTGACTCCGAGAGGCCCCCGCCCTGGCCACCTGGCGCCTCGGGATGCTACTTGCACCGGCCAAGGATGCCGCGAAGGCGGAGGGGGCAGGACTGGGGCACTCGGCAGCGAGCAGCCCCACCAGTGCACGGAGGGCTTTGGCCTCGTCTGCCTCCAGGTGAGGGGCGCGAGGCCTCGGCGACCCGGAGCGCACTGGAGAGGGACTGTAGCGTGGGCCTGAGGGAAGGGAGTGTCCGCTCTCTGCTGGCGCTCACGGCAGTGGGCTTGGGGAGCAGGGGCTTCGCGAGCCACCCTCCGGAACTCCGACAGTCTGGAGGAACAAAAAGAGGATAGGCTTCCAGAGAGCAGGAGCCTGCGCTGCCTCTGCTCTCCTTGGGGACAGCTACTTGCAGAGGGGGCGGCGGAGTCCCCGGGGAGACGGGTGGGGGGCGAGCCTGGATCCCTGCCGACTGCCTTCCTGCGCGCTGGGGAGACCCGGGTGGGGCAGAGGCGCGCCATCTCTCTTCTCCCGAGGGAACCGGCTCCAAGGGGATGACAGAGTGCTGGCTAGACAGTGCTGTTCCCATGGGTGGTCAAGCATCTCCCCTTGAGAAAACAAACAAGCTAACCACAGCCCACCCACCCGCCTCGCCTCGTTCTAAGACCTTTCACTTACTTCTGTGCCTAGCACACCGACATTGCAGTTAGGTACCAATGGCTAGATTTCAGGCCATCTAGAGTACAAATAGCAAGTCCTCCGTATTCCAACTGGGATTATCCCGTTTGCCACCATCTCTCTGTGTATTACTATCCTGCCGGCTCCTTCCCATAGGCTGTAAGCGCACGGTGCCCAGCGTGCGCGGGTCCCCCCTCCCCTCTCCTTTATTTCATTTTTAGCATCCTGTATTTGAAGTCAGCAGAGCTCAGCAGGATTTGACCGACAGTTACCTCTTGCCTTGAGCTCAAGAGAAAAAAAAAGGTAGCAGGCTTTGTGCGCATGCTCTGCTCTGACAACTGCATCCTGTGATTCCAAACAGGTTACTGTAGAACATGCCGCGCGCCAGCTCATTATATAATGATTTTGTGTAAACGGATAGAATGGGGGAAGTCGTCATATTAAGGAAGTTGGTGATGGGGTGGAAGTGGCTGTCCGGAGACCCTCAGGCTAGCCCCCCCCCCCATCGCCCCCGCGAGTGCTCTGCCTTTGACTTGCTGTACATAAAAGGCAGTGGAAAAAAGCTGGGTGAAGGGGCCAATCCAATCCCTTCCTCAAGACATTTACTTTTATCTAGTTGAATTTTGGAGTAATTCCTGAAAATTCTTCCTTTTGTGTTTGTTTGTTTACTTGGAATCCCTAAATTACTAATTTTCCCAGCGTAATGGAAAATTAAAGCGGTTGATGCCCATTACAGGTGAAGGAAGTTTCTGATCTTTTAAGTGATGCATAATTTTTCAAGTTCTTTTAGAGCTGCAGAGGTGGCTTGTTCATGGGAAAAATGAATCGGAACTCTTTAATATAGAGATTTTCTATAGTAATTTGTTGAATGCTGTGTTACAGTTTGATTCAGCCCCAGAGTTCACATGATGTGTTCTCATAGGTAGATGCTAATGGCTGGGCTTATTTTTTCAGATAACCTTGTTTTGTTTGAAAATCGTTTTCCTCTCTGAAAACTGGTACTTAAAAAAAAAAAAATTCTGTCAGCAGCCATATCCCCTAATGCACCGATCTTGCCACAGCTGCCTGGAGACCCTTATGGGCCAGTACTCAGGCCTCTCCATGGATTCTGTACTCAGGTTGACCTCCCCAGTGACTCTCCTTAGCACCCAGGAAAACATTCTCACCAGGGGCAGCCAGGAGCCACCCAAACAGGGTCTCCCCAGCCCCTCGACCTGCAGGAATGAACTCAGACTCTTTACCAGGTGTTACACAGCATGGTGGGTGAGAGTGGAGGCCTAGCAGGACAGAGCCACAGAACAGCAAGAGGGACATGGGAGGGAATAGGTGTTTGTTTTATTTTTAATGAGCTCAGGAGGCTGAGGAAAAGCTAGCTGTAACCTACATTGCTGGCAGCTCTCATCTGAGGATGTTTCCAGAGAGCTGGTCTATTTTGGAGTGACAGGCCACTGCCTCGCATTACACAGGTGTCCATGATTTTATAAATTGGGTGAGTCTGCCGGACATCCGTGGAGGAAGGGTGGGAGTGTGTGCATGGCTGGGATGTGATGGGGTGGGACTGAGGGACTTCCTCAGCCTGCAGTGGATTCTCCTGTAGCAGATGACCCTGCAGCACCTACAAGTTGTGGCTGTGGAGAGCTAAGCAGGGCTTGAGCCTTGTCAAGGTGGCTGGGTGGGAGCCTTTGGAGCCGGACCCCCGCAGGGCCACTTCCTAACTGAAGAGTTGTGACCAGGCTGAACATGTCTGTGCTGCCCACACTGGAACAGTTACCCCTCCCCCACTGCTAAAGCTGTGGAGATGATAAGAGGTGTGATCATGGCTGAAGTTTAACAGGCATGTTGTAACTGCCGGGTCAACAGCCACCTTGTTGACAGTGGCTTACCTAGTGTGTGTGAAGTGTCACTATACAATACTTCACATTGTAAGCACCTGGTGCTGGCTTCTCTCTCCCACTCCCACATCAGACTAGTCCCACCACTTTGCTCTGCTGGCCTGTCCACTTGTCTGCAGCCCGGTCACCACCCTCTGGTTAAGGGCAGCCCACCCCATCTCAGTTCCACAGCACTGGAGGGGACTGTGCTGAATCCTGCGGTTCCCATCCTGTGACTGCCCAGCTTGGGATCCCTCTCTGGCTCCCCATCAACCTCCAGACAAAGTTCACGTGTTCACAAGCCCTTCATCATGGGACCCTGTTTGCCCCTGTGGTCTCTTCTTACACTGAAGCCCCCACCTGCTGCTCTCCCCACCTTGAGAGCCCATCTCCAGTCCCTGCGCTTCCTGCAGGTCACTGAGTGCTCCACTTTACATGCTGTTGGCCGGCAGGAGCATGGTGCTCCAGCACCTGCCCCCTCACCTGCTGACCTCAGCTGAGACTGTATTTCTTTTTTTTTTTTAATATCTTTATTTTGTTTCTTTATCTTTATGCAGAGCTGAGGATTGAACCCAGTGCCTCGCACATGCTAGGCGAGTGCTCTACCACTGAGCCACAACCCCAGCCCTGAGACTGTATTTCTGCAGGAAGACTTTACCCTGAGCCCTGCCCCCACCTCAGAGCCTCCTGTGCCCCCTCTGAGTCTCCGGTGGCTTTTGTCCCACCCTATTGTGATTGTCTATTTTCTTATCTGGGACCAAGTCTTGGACTTGGGCTCACTGAGGCCAGAGGCCATATCTGCAGAACTGGCTTCATCTGGTGTGCAGTTTGTTAAATGAATGAACAAGTGAGTGAGTGACCAGATGGGCTTGGGCTCTAATGGAAAATCTAGACTCTCTTCACAACCCACAGCTGCTGTCTGATGTCTGCTATGACTGAGGGAAGGGACAGTGGTGGCTTCCCCCTGTGTTCCTAGGAGTTTCCTCAACAAGAAGCCACCCACCCGAGCTTCTTCAAGAGTTGGATCCCCCTGTGGTGGGTGCCTATGGAGAGGGATCCATGATTCACTGCAACTGGCATCCAAGGGGTAGAGGTCAAGAGGGCTCTCAAGTGGAGAGGGCACCAGAACCCTCCACCCACCCTAGCACCCGCCCTGGAGGTCCTGGGAGGGAGCCCAGCCTGCAGCGGGTATGGGCGGGGGACCAGCACTCTTGGCTTCCATTTGTATTGCAAGCAGGGATTGGAGTGGCCTCTGGGACCAGGCCAGAGCTACCTGTTGCCCACTGCTCCTCAACATCCCTCCCCCAAAGCCACGACCTGGTGCTTCCCAGACTTTTTGGAGTCCACATGAGTGACACTAGGGGCAGCAGAAGAGGACCTAAGGGGCAGGTGGAATGGGCAGAGGGAAGTCCTCTGGTGCACGCTTGGTGGGCTACAGGGGTACGTTCCTGCCACATCACCAAGACCCATGACCACTGAGCTAGCAGAGTCTTCTAGAACCCCTTCAAGGACCCAGCCAGGTGGGTGTAGCCTGAGGAGCTCTTGCAGGGCGCACAGGGTAGACACCAGCCTTCCCTCACTCTGCCTACCTAGGTTGGCATTTGAAACAGCGTACATGCTCAGTGCTGAACCTCCTTACTCTGCACCTTCATTTCCATTCACACAGGAGTCAGTGAGCTGAGTTTTCATTTGGTGAAGGTTTGGGGAGGTGGGAAATGCCTGCTAGGTGTGTGGTATGTGGATGTCTTTGTAATGAGAAGCTATATTTTCCATCACCAAAAATCCAGAATTCCTGTGCCCAACTCTCCATTCCCAACCCCCAGTTGTGTTTCAAGTGTTTAAAACCCCCAAGCTTAGAGCTAGATTCTGGAACCCTAAATACTTAGTGGAACTAACTCTGGCTTCTCTGTGATTCAGGCACCTTCCCTCAAGGGGACATGCTAGTAGGGGGAGGTGACCATTTGAGGTTTTTTTGTGTGGGGGCCTATTATAGACAATCTGTTCTCTGGTTTTATTTTGTTTTTTTGATAAGAAATAATTAGCAAACCTATGGAAGAGGAACAATGTGATGTGTTCTCACTTTAGAACAAATGACAGGGGCACTGTCCCTGGGTAGTGCAGTTGAAGTGACCTGTGGGCAGGCTTGGGGGGACAGGCGCTCTCACAGAGGTACACTGTCGGCAGCATGGTGGAGTGTTGTGAAAGGCCCCTGCCTTTGATTCAGGAGACATCTAGAAAAGCATTCAGAACCCCAGGGCTCTTCTGTGTTTGGAGGTTCTGGGGCTTATTGACTGGGCCAGGATCCCCAAGTCATGAGAAAAGCCCACCCCTCCTGTGCATAACTGCTTCTGGTCTCCGCTGGCCTGCCAGCTACAGTTCACTTGACTCCCGACAGGAGCTTAAAGGCCAGTGCAGGAGTGGAGGTGCGACCCAGAGGTCAGGCACTTGCCTAGCGTGTGCCAGGCACGGTTCCATCCCAACAGTGGAAGGAAAAAGCCAGTGCAGGCCTGAGGCACTGTGGCCATGCAGCCGGACGAACACCTAGAGTTTTGTGATGACTCAAATTCAAACGTCACTTCTGCCCTTCACTTTGAGCAGCTCCTTAAACTGTGCCTCAGCTTCTTTGTCTGTATGATAGAGAAAAAAGGTGAAGCCTTCCTGCTCCTCGGTGGTCTTATGAAATCGCAGTGAGAGAGTCACAAGTGATTTGGGAAATTTAAAAGTAAAATACAAAGCCCGTCCCCACAAACCCCACAGCTCTACTTGTGCATTCATTACGGGATTTCAAAAGGAAGGCACTCAATCAGCTTTTCAATAAATCTTTACCAGTTAAGTGTTTCTTAGCAGCCTCGTGTGTGTTTGACGTTTTTAATGAGTTGACCATAAACAAATAATTTTTTATGGTGGCTGGTGTTATCTTCACTGAAGAGGTGATTCACTTATACTATGGTTTTGTGATGACATTTTAGGGTTCCGAAGGAAGTTCAGTTTAACATTTTATCTAATTCATCTTTAATAGAAGAAAGAGTGAAGGCCGGCAGTGACAGTGCCTGTGGCTGGTGTCTGCTCCTGTGAGAGAAGCGGGCTGTTAATAATGGGTGCCCTGAGCCTTGTGCCCGTCTCCTGACTTTCCTGCCCTCTGGGTGCCAGGTAACACGTCTGTGCTTCCTCTTCATCTTTCTAGAATGCCAGCAGTTACTCCGCAGCGATGACGGAGCCCAAGTCTGTGTGCGTCTCCGTGGACGAGGTGGTCTCCAGCAATGTGGACGACGCTGAGACCGACCTTCTCAACGGGCATCTGAAGAAGGTGGACAACAATCTCACCGAGGCCCAGCGCTTTTCCTCCCTGCCCCGGAGAGCAGCTGTGAACATCGAATTCAAAGACCTTTCCTACTCCGTTCCCGAAGGACCCTGGTGGAGGAAGAAAGGTAGGGAGAGAGGCCGATTTGGACACTGAACTGGAAAGAGACTGTGGATGGAAGCCACTGGTCATTTGGGGAAAACCTAGGCCTGGGAGTCAGGGGGCTGAGATTCCCTTCCAATGCCTTCACTGTCCAGGCTGATTTATTTAATTGCTTTATGCCAACTTCTTCTCAGCCGTGAAATGAAAAGTTTGGACTAAGTGGTCTGAAAGTTTACGGTGACTGTAAAGTTTTGTGGTATTCTTACAGGTTGAGTATCTCTTATTGGAAATGCCTGGGACCCGAAGTATTTCAGATTTTAGATTAGTTTTTGAGATTTTGGAATATTTGCTTATACAGAATGAGGTATCTCAGGGATGGATATCTCAGTATGTATAATGAGATACATAAACTTGACCTTTGTCCGTTTCATATACACCTTATGCAATATTATTAGTGCACCTATATTTTAACTGCAACATGTCACGTGAGGTCAGTTGTGGAATTTTCTACTTGTGGTGTCATGCCATTGCTCAAAAGGTTGAGACTTGGGAGCATTTTGGTTTCAGATTTTCAGACTGGGGATGCTCAGTCTGTTTAGAGAACCTGACGGAGGTTGGCCAGTATCCGTGTGTGCTCATTTCTGGCAGGTGCTCCAGGCTATCTTTGGTGGACATTGTGTGTGTCAGTCTATGTCTGCCCTTCAGCTATGCAGAGTAAACCAGAAGGCAGGAGCCACCTCTCAGGTCTGAAGTGTCAGGAAGCCAGCGCTTGCCATGACTCTCTGAGAACCCATCATCTGGAAGGGCTCTGAGATGGGAGGTGCTGTTGGGCTACAGAAAAGCCAACCGTTGGAAAGTGGGTGGTGTAGATAAAAACAGAGGGAGTTGGGGGAGGGAACCCAGGGGTCCCGTCAAGCCACTCTGTGCAGGATGTTGCCCCCAGTTTTCTGGGTGCTCAGGGGGTTATGACGAGTGTTTGAGATTCTCAGCCACCTTGCCCAGCCCAACTTCCAGCATGCAGAGCATTGACACCTCCTGGGTCGGTACTTCTTTGTCCACCTGATCTGCCTCTTGTGGGCTTGATGTCCACACATTGTCCATCGGGGGACCCCTCTTTGGTGGGAGTGGCTGGGGAGGAGGGTGCTGGTCTCTTGTTTCTACTGAAGCACTAGAAGCAACTTGGAAATCTGAGAGGAATTTGGATCAGAAAAAGTTATGCAGGCACCACCGGAATAATATAATTTTTAGGACTCTCAGTAAATCTGGACTCATCTTTTCTTTCTTTTTGAAAAGGACCCATGCGGATTTTCTGATTTTCTTTTTATTTCTTCTTTTCCCTCATGTCTTTGTTTTGTTTCTCTACCCTCTTGAAACTGAGCCTTTAAGATCATTAGTGTGGGCCACCTGGACTTGGTTGTAAACAGAAGTTGGAACCTAAGCAAGCCTGCTTCCTGGGACCCAGGAGGCCCGTGGTTGTTGGGTGATTATGCCTGTGTTGGTACAACCAGGAGCAGATCCTGTGCCCTCTCAGGGGCCGACTGCATACCATGGTTAGCTGATACTCACATTTTTAGAGCATGCCAGCCTGTTTTGTTTAGAAAAAATTCTGTGCCAGGCTCAGGTTTGGGCCCATTCTTTTGAGCTTGTTGGAATTTCAACATAGAGGTGTAGCTTTTTCTTTCTAACTCAAAGGTAGATTTTATAGAAACATGTACCAAGAAACCACTGGGGCAGGGTTGTTATGTTCGGCCTTGTTTGTTTGTGTGATTGTGGCTAACCTGGGAGGGGCACAGAGCAGTTTCCATCCCTCTGCTGTGTGTGGCCTTGGAGAGGCCATCTGAGGGTGGAGATGGGGTGGGTGTCCCTAAGAGGAAGATGGCTTGTGATGCAGACGTGCAGATGTGTGAATACCCTGACAGCATCTTGGTGTGAAACCTGGCACATAAAGTCTGGCCACAGAGGTGCCCAGCTGTGGTTTGTGAGTGTTGTCCACCTCACCAGCTGTGTGGCTTGTCCACCCTGTGTTCTGTAAGAGTTCAAACTGTTTATATCCATCATCTGAGTCAGCCTGCAGGTGGTGGCTTCTTGGCAATGAAGGGACACAACTGTCCATTCTGAGTGGCCCTCAGGAAGCTCAGCCAGGAGCCACTGGGTAGTTGCTTGCCCTATAGTAACCTCCGTGGGCTCCTGCAGGGAGGAGGTGGAAATGGGTCTGCGGGACTTGCCCATGAGTCAGAGAGGCAAAGCCAGAGCGGGTGACAGATGTGATTGGCCTGGTGTGTCCCAGTTGCTGGTTGAGAAACCAGTGAGGTGTGATGTGCTGGCAGACTTCCTCCCCGGCTCGCTTCTTCCTCAGTGGCAGCTGCTGGGTGTGCTGGGTCTGTCCCTGTCCTCCCAGCCCCTTGACCCAGTCCTTCTTTGTTCCTGGAATCTACAAATCAGAGTCTAGATGGTTTACCACTCCAGCATGAGTTTGGGGTGGGAAAGAATCACCTGTCTTCTTGTCACTCTGTGGAAGGGGCACAGCGGCTGGCAGTGGTTCAGGGCTTGTCTATGTTCCTGAGCTAGGCAGGGACAGGCCTGGGACTGAGCAGCAGTTTCTCCTTCTGTGGTGGCATGCTGGCCATGGCTTGCCCAGTTCAGGGGCTTCCAGAATGCTGGTTCATGCAGCCAGCAGGAAGCAGTGCCGTTCTGGAGGCTCAGGTGCCCTAGGAGTGTCATGGAACCCCGGTGGTCCATTGGGCTGGAGGCCACAACCAGGAAACCTGGGGTGTCCCCGCTGGAGGGAGACCTTTCCGTGCTCCCTGCCCCCCTCACAGTCTGCTCTTGAGTGCCATATCCTGGTACCCCATGACCCCAACGAGGCCACACCCAGCATGAACAATACAGCCTGCGTTAATCTGGCCGGGCCCAGGGCTGCCCTGCAGGTGTCCTTCTGGGCACTGGTGTGTGCGGATTCCTCTCGTACCACTCCCACATGGCACCGCCCTCTCCTCTGCTCCTCAGTAAGCAAAGGCTGCCCCACCTGTGCAGGTGGGCACCTCCTTTTCCTGCTTTGTCCTCTGATTGCTAGTGAGCATCTCAGGCCCCAGCAGGGACGGGGTCAGGCTGAGAGGCCCAGTCCTAGCCACTTCTCTGCATTTCTTTTTCCTTGTGGTGGCTGTCATCTCTGTGTGACTCCAAGGATGGCCTCCAGCATAGGAGTGACTTCTCTTCCACTGTCACTCGATTAGCTGACGGTGTTAGGTTGATTGTTTTCAGTTTTTAAAATCCGACTCCAAGAGTTGAGCTAACTGTAACGATCACTCTGGGGCTGGACACCCTGGCGTCACTTAAGGGACCACATGAGAGGCAGAGAAGTTTTGAGAGCTCAGGGTCCGACTGCCTCAGAGCTTGTGGAAGGAAACAGGAAGCCGTGTGCTCTGGCCACAGTCAGAGCCCAAGCCGGGAGAAGCCGTTCCTTTCCACTTCTGAGACACTGGAGGATCCCGGGAAAGCCACTCCCTCAGTTTCTCCTGGGACACAGTGCTCCCACACAGCTCAACACGGAATGCTGTACCAGCGAGCTGGGCCTGTGACCTCGGTGGCAGTGTGAACTCCAATGGTCACTGTAAAGCAAGCAGGGAAGAGAGAACTTCAGCGACCTTAGAAGAGAGGCGTCGAGTGGGCCTATAGCAGTATTTTTAAGGAGACGTCAGGCCTGTGTTCTTTAACCACGGAGCAGGGCGATTGCCAAGCATTGAACTTGGCGTTTCACAAAACATCTTGTATTTTCAATTGTAGTTACATTTTCACCATATGATTAATGATGTCTTTGGAGGGCAAAGTAGCTCATATAATAGATTCCTGGTAGAGAGCGTAATTGTGAGAGGAGCTATTCTCAGGAGGAAGAAGCACACCCCAAGGATAATTTCACCGGCTTCGGATACAGTAATTACTTTCCCTCAAGGAATTCGCTCACGTAGCTTGAGTGGATGGGACGGGTGGTTTGGAACACTGACGAACTTAGTGCCGTCACACAGACTGTTGTATTGGGGATGGACCAGGGAGCTGGCGTTCAGATCACCCCTCGTGTGACTCTGGGAAGCAGCCTGAGCTTCCCGTAAGACAGACCCCTTTTGGTAGCACTTGGGACCCTTGTGAGGAAGAGAGTCCACACGACCAACTCAGAGGTGGAGGTGAGAGTGCGGAGGTTTCCACATAGGGGCTCATTCACACTCGACATAATGGCCCTGTGGGTGGAAGGCAGGCTTGGGCGCTCTCTAGGCTTGCCCTCCCCCAGTATCTCTGGACCCTTTCATGCACAGTTGACTGTCTTAGGGCATGGTCGCAGGCCACTTGGCTCACCGTGGATTCGGGAGGAATTCTGTCCATTCTCCTTGTGAAAGACTGTGACATGACATCTGGAAATGTACCAGGGTCACCGCGGTAGGGAATGTGGGACTTGAAACCTGACCTGGGGTTTCAGGGCAAGGTCAGTGGTCCACAGGGACCTTGGGAACACTTGGCCCTGGGGGGGTGCACCGTGCCCCACCTGCAGATGGCGCGGTTGGGGTCTGCCCTGTCTTCCTTTTCACCAGCCTGCTGGGATGTGGCTGCCCCTGGATGTGGGGAGGAATTCTTCCCCCTGCGCAGACACCCTGTTCTGTCTCCCCTCATCAGTGAGGGGAGCCTGTGAGCATGGGGAGAGGACCCCTGGAATGGTCCTGTGACGAAGTTCAGGTTGGGGACAACAGCAGTCACACTTGGGGTTTTAGAGTGTTTTCTTCACTGTTCTCAGGTGGGCATTATCTCCCCCGGCCACACTCCATGGAGTACCACTGCAGCTTTAAAACTAACCCAGCCACATGCTTTCCAAAACCCAGGCAGGAGTTAAACATTCTGGGCAGCTCCATGTTAGATTATCCACATTGGTTTGCTTCTAAGCTGCAAAAATGCTTTTGAACACCCTTCTTAAGGTGAAGTTTGCTTTCTCTTAATTTCCATAGCTGTTTTCTAAGACTTGTCATTACAGGCTGGCAAAAATGAGGGGTGAACCACTAGCAAATCCTTTCAGGAGTTCCATGAGGAAGGCTGGATTGGAACCATGTGCTGGGTGGCATGACCCAACTCACTGGCACAGGCATGGAAGGGCAGCCCAGGGAAGGGAAGGCTGCCAGGGTCCTCAGGATGGCGGTGGGCTGTCAAGGGCTGCTTAGACTTGAGGGGAGATTGGTAGTCCCCTAGGGAGAATTGCTTTTGTGTTTCTTTGGAACTTCTGTGCTAAGGTAGCTTTCTTTGGGTGTAAAGGGAAATTGCTTTTAATGCTGTAGCTAATTTTTTCCTGAAGTGTGACAGCCACAGTCTCCTTGCAAAGATTCCTTGCTAGAGGCTGGGGTGCTTACAAAGAGGAGTTTGCCTCAATGAACTCAAAGGACTGGAGAGCTCCTTTCTTCCCCACTGGGCCCAGTTCTTAGGTTCTCAGGGTTTGGTGGCTCCCAGGGGACAGATAGGCAGGCCACCCACTCAGGGCCCTGAGGGACAGGCTTTCTGGAACTGTTTTCAACTTCTGCCTTAAAGGCCCCCAAATAAGCTTAGAGACATGTCAGGAATGGGCCAGCTCAGCAGACTCACGGGACACGAGCGCATAGTGCCCGTGTGTGCCGGTTCACAAGGGGAGTCTTCACAGCCAGAGCCTGGTAGCCCCCCTCCTCCAGCCTGCACGTGTCCTCTCCCTTCACAAGCCTCGTGGGAAGCCAGACCATCATCAGATGACCTGGAGTTGGAGGTCTTTGGTTACAAAGCATTGCAGCTTAGGGCGCAGCAGCCTCTAGACCTGGCTTCCATGGCCCTGAGATGTGGGCCTCGGTGTCTGCTCTTCTGTTTCACCTTCTGATTGGCATGATCCTTATTTAGGCATGCTAATTCTCTGTCACTCTCCTGGGGAGGGCTCCTATTCTTAAGCCATCTGGCTTCTTCAAACAACTAGGTAGGCCTGTGCCCTGCTCAGGGCATTGCTGCCACTGCCTTGCTTTCTGAGGACATCCATGACACACTCATTCTCCCTGAATGGGGGTGTCTGCTTGCATTTAGCACCTGTAGGCTTGCATCTTGAAAACTTCACATCCCCAAACTGAAGTCCTCCCCTTAAACCAGAACCTAATCTGCCAGGGCAAGAAATAACCTCAGGGGACATTTGGTCGAACATGAAACCATTTCTTTTGTTTATAAATTGGCAGGAAAAAATGTTTAGTAACCACACACCTGCTCCTTTTGAGTTCAATTCTAGGATCAACAGATTCGATTATTTAAGGAACAAAGGTAACCATGCACGTCAGATTAGAACTATTTAGGAAGACCACATCCTGCAAACTAGGGTTTGCCATGAGGCGAATGCTCTATCTGATACATGATGGTAAAGTCCATGCTGTGCCCAAGAAAGCTTACCATCAGATCTGATGCCAGGCATTTTGCTCATGTGGGAAGAGGTGTCAGTCGCAGTTTCCAGGGCCAAGGATGGCAGCAGATGTGGCTACAGGGTCCACCTAGCCTGATCAGCAGTCAAGAGTTTCACTTCCCACTTTGCCAGCTGTGTGTTGTTAGTTACCTTGGTGCCTTGTGGGGTAAAAGTCATTCCCTGTCAAAAGTAAGACATGCAAGAGTGAACTCAAGGTTGTGGTTAGGTCCAACTGAGACCTATATTTAGAGTCCCATCTCTGAGCCAGTGGGGCCTGGAGCTGCCCAGGCTGACCTCCCACACTGGGGAGCAAGCCTCTTGCACCATCCAGACTGCAGATGGCCAGCCTGTCTGAATACTTCACAACCAGGAACCAACGCCTCCCAGGCCTTAGGGCCGTGTTTGCACAACCCTCATTCTTAGAAAATGCTTCTGTCTGTTGATTCCAGTAATGTTCATTAGTTGATCCCATTTCTGCTTTTTGGAACTCTGCAGAACAAGTTTTCTTGGTCTAGAGCTCACAAATTGAGGTGGTGGTTGTGGGGCTAACCAAGAACAAAGCAAAAGGGTATTAAATCCAGAGCTACCCTGAGGGGAGGAAATAAGGAGCATGTGGCCCTTGGAGGAAAGGAGGGCAGAGCACTGCTTGAGAGGTGGGCACCGGAGTGGTTCCACGGGGGCAGGTTCTGGTGAGGGTGGAGCTTGACAAGAGGGGAAGGTGACTCACGCTTTCTGTTTCTTGTGCTGTCATAAGGCAACTTGGTGTACTCCAACCAAAAGTCCCTCTCCTGACATCCCAGCACCCATCTTGAAAGTGAACCTTTGGCAGGAGTTTTATGGGATTTCTCAGTTGTTACTTATCCCCTCCCACTTTTGGGGGAGAAGTGTTTATTTTTTGATTAAAAATAACCCATGTTTACTGAGCAAAAGCTGTTTGCTTTAGCACATTGTCTCATTAAATCCTTTGGGAGCCCCAGGGAGGCGCCTCATATAGCTATCTTCTCTAGGAGGAAGCAGCCTGCCCAGGACCCCTGGAAAGTAAGAGCCAGGCAAGGGTTCAGACCTGAACCTCAAGTCTTGACTTCCTGCCTCTCAATGCTCCAAGGAAACCTCTCTCCGTTTGCAGCTTCTCAGATATACCTAAAGTGGGCCATGTTAAGCCTTCCTGGCCCTTGAGATCGCCCTGGATGTTCTTGTGCTTGGGCAGAGGGCAGCTTTGGGCTCTGTTCAGTGTCCACAACCCCACCACCACCCGCTGCGGGCTGCGCTGGACCTCCGGGAAGGGGTTACAGACGTTCATTCCAAAGGACAGTTCATTTTGGCCAATTGTCCTCTGCCGCCAAGTGCAGCCATATGTGGGCTTTTTTGAGTAGAAACCCTTCTTTCTCAGGCTGGCCGGGCCTGGGGCCACTGCAGACGGCTGGACACACCTGCTCCCACTAGCTTCCTTTTGCTCAGATGCAGGTGTGGCTGCAGGCCTGCTGGGGGCTAACTGTAGGTGAAGTCTGGGTTCTGGAAGACTGCAAGGCGCGGGCCCCCTAATGCAGGCAAGCGCGGGCGGGGCCGAGGCGAGCTGCCGCGCATGCGCAGTGCCTGGTCGTCATCCGCTGCCGCCTGCGCGGGGTTACTAGCGGTCAACGCTCGCTAGTAACCTCGGTGGCGGAGGGGAGCGGCGCGATTGGCCGGGCGCCTGGCGCTGTTGCTAGGGCGGGAGGAGATGCTGCGGCCGCCCTGGTCCGGGTGCTCGGCCTCCGGTCGGCTCAGCCTCGCGGACTGGGGCCCGTCCCCGCTCCGTAGGCTCCCCCTGTACCCAGCGCCCGAGGACCGCCGGGAAGTGGGAGCCAGCCCCGCTGGTGGGGGAGCCATCACGACGGTTGCGCTGACGCCCGGGCTGGCTTTCTGCTGGAGCGGAGTCGGAGACCTCACTGAGGGACAGCGGAATGGCCCGCAGCCTGCGCGACACCGCGGGCGGAGACTCCGGTTCCCCAGCGCCCTTCCGTTCACAGTTGTTCTGTGGCCGGGGATCTTTGAAGGATCCATGTGGGACTTTCATAAAGTCCTTGTTTAAGTTCAGTGTAGGGAAGCCACGATCAGGGCAGCCTGGTGGGTGGCACTGGACCAGGACCTGGGCTACCTTTGGAACCGTGAATTCCCCGTGGAAACTGGGGTGTGGCTCTACTAAGCCAGCTGGAATTCAGAGGGTCATGTGCAAGGTGACAGCTCCCCCACCTCTGCTGAGTCACTCCCACCCTGGGCATGGCAGAGGATGCTAGGACAAATAACAGCTGAGCTTTGGGCGTGTTTGCCGCAGCATCTATGATATTTATTTATCTACTGATATTGTTGAACCATAAATGTAAGACACATGTGATTTCTACCTGCTGTGCTCCATTTGAATATCTGGAAGACCTGGGACTCCTGTCCTTCTCTAGACACTGGCCTGGCCAGTTCTTGGGGATTAATCTAGGTGCCTTGTGAAATGTTAAACACCATTGTATGCTGTGCCCAACCTTCTGGGTTCCTGAATAGACACAAGGAGACCATTTGGACTAATGATTTTCCGCTGCTTGCTTGCCTGGTGTGGTGACGCAGAGTTGGCGTTGCTCTAAGCCTGCACACCTTGAGTTCTTAAGGACTCCCTGTGCTGATGGTGAGCCAGGCAGCCAAAGCTTCCCTTCTCCTTTCCCCGTAGAGACTTCCTGTCCCTATGATCAGGCATTTTTGTTTCCTTTGCCCACTTGATGCCCTCTGTAGGGAGCCCACCTAGCCTTCCCAGGCTGGGGGAAGCCTGCCTCATTTGCCAACTGCCTTGGTCAGGAAGGCCCTTCTGGACACCTTCACAGCCCTCTGCCCCGGAGCCGGGCATTCTTTGTGTGTTTTGGGCTTTCCTTTTCTGAGCTGCAGATGCACTGTTCTGTCACTCCTGTGTCCCTGCTGCCTGGCCCAGGCCTGGCTCACAGTCAGCACACACTAATGAATGAAATCAGAGAAGAAGTCTATCCCTGTAACCCACAGAGGGCTCAGGAGTAGGGAGGAAAAGAAAGAGGCTTGGGCACATGGAACGGGATCTTGCGTGACTTCCTAGGTCACCCCAACCACTGACTCCCTGCATTGAGGTTGGCAGATAGGGTATTAGGTGATAGGATTCTGGGTTCTTCATCAGGCACCTGCCTTTGAGTCCTGGCTCCTCCCCTATTAACCATGTGACCTTGGGCCCCAGTTTCCATGAGGCAGATGGGGCTGGTGGGAGTGCCAGTCCCAGAGTTACAGTGGGTAAAACTGAGGCGTTGCTTCATGAGGGGCTAATGCGTTTGGGAGTTTTACCTCAAATTGGCCAAAGCGTTGGTTTTTACATTGTTGGCTTCATTATGCATTTTTACTCCTATTGCTCTTGGTAATACCAGCTTGGTACCGGCTGGCTCTGGAGCAGTGACTTATTCCGCCTTCCCAGCAGCCCTGCAGGAAGGTTGTCTTGCACGTCCTGCGAGGGATGAAGGTGATGTGGCTGGAGCCCTGAGGTCCCTTGCCAGGCAGCCCAGAGTGTCTCCCACTGCACCCGGCCTTTCTAGTCCCCATGCTCTGAGCTCTCCGTTGCCCCTGACGGTAGAGTTTCCTAGCTTCCTGAGGCTGTTCTCTGAGACTTCCTCTTCCTTCCCTAAGATGTACCCTGGTTTCCACTCATGACTGATATTGGGACTAAGTTAACACTCACTTCAGGGATGTTGACCAAAGCTTCTTGTGTAAGAGTCGCGCATTGACAGGTGGCAGACAGGTAGCTGCAGCCTCGTCCCTGCTGGAGGGCTTTTGAGAATGTCCAAGTCACTGGGTGATGAGCTTTGTGTGTTTGAGACTATTTGTATTTAAGCATGGACGTTTGTGAGTGGCAGAGTGGAAATTTCCACCATTGAAACAAAGCTCCGCAGCAGCGTTACACTTCAGAACCTGCCTCATGAGGGAGGTTAATGTAGGTCATTTTAGGAGGATGTGAGATTTTATCGGCTGTGTATTTTAGTCTGTGGCTAGATTTTCATGCCCGAACATGGAGGCTGCTGTGCCCGCTGCTCTGACTGGCAGCCGAGGCAGGACAAGGGCAGTGCGGGTGCCCAGGCGAGCCTTGCCTCTGCCACCTGAGGAGAGGCTGTCCACATGTAGTTCCTGCATTTGCAGTTATCTCCCGTAAATCCTGTCATCTTGTTGTTGATAGAAAATGCGTTTCCCATTCTTTGCAGCAACTCCAAGTTAATATGTAATAAAAAAAGCTTACGATGAATCAAGCTGTGCTCTGAGCTGGTTTGTCATTTTCTCTCTCTGTTTCTTTTGATGAAACAATTCCAGGCCTCACGCCTTTTAGCTAAACTCTCTCAGTGGAGGACACCGAGGTGCTGCAGCTGGGGATGTGGGCTCCAGAGGGGGAGTCTGGTGTGGACCCCTCTTTATCTCTGCCCCGCTGGACAGCACGTGGGTTACTCCCCTCCTGTCAGGAGGAAATTCCAAGGGCAATGATCCCCACCTGCGAGGCCATGCCCAACCTGAGGTGTCAGTAGACACCAGCCTACTTCTTAGGAAGTTATTCATGACAAAATAACCTACCAGTGGTGGCCGAGAGCCTGAGATGGATCCCTTTGGTGATCATTCTCCAAGGAAGCCTGGTGCACAGTCCGGGCTCCGGCCCTGGGAGGAAGAGTTTGTGGTGCTTGTGGGCTTGGTAACCCTGGGCCCGCAGTGTCCTCAGTGGCTCACCCACATGCACCTCTCTGCCACCCCATGAGCGAGGAGAGGACGGGAGGTGCTCAGGACTGGCCCAGGCTCACAGGGCTGCAGGTGGTGAAGCCCAAGGGATCTAGCCCGAGGCCCCGGGGGCTGCGTCTCATGTGAGTTCCTGGGTGACAGGCACCCCAGAGTGGCTTTCTGCGTTGGCGACTATACATCCCTCCAGTGCAGTCTGCTGCAGATGGATAGATACAGCACTCAAGTGACAACCTTGGTTGAGTGGCTTCTTCAGAGTTGGGAGCTGGGCAAGGGGCCTAAGCTCTAGGAGGCTCCTCTGTGGTCATTTTGGTGGCTCCAGGCTTCTGGCATCTCATTTCTGAATCGAAACCCCAGGAAGGGATGCCATTTCATTTTCACACCAGGGCCCTGGAAGCCTGTGGTGCCCTCTGCAGGGCACTGGGGACCCTATGTGTGCTCATCTTGGGCTGCAAAGAATCCTGAGGACGGAGGAGAGGAAGCAGATGACAGACACGGTGTGGCACAACATTGACCAGGCCCCGTCCCCCTGCCAGGCCCCATCCTCAGCTGTCACGTGAGGCCCATTCTCTCATTAACTAAGAAATCGTGACTTGGTTTCAGAGTCCCAGCCTGTGACAGGTGGACCCCAGGACCAACCCCAGCTGCCAGACCCCACCTTCCTCCTGTGTGTCTTCCACGGTCATGTGAAACAGCCGGCGGCTTCCTTGGGCCACGGCCATCCTCAGTGAACTCGAGACTTTACCGTGCTTGCTCACTACACGCTGTTCCTCCCGTCTCCGCTCACCCCGATCTCACCCCTCCTCCTCTGTCCTCCGGGAGAGCCAATAGTCAGGACTAGAGCATGCCACACTCGCTCTCACACAGCAGGCCTGCCACCTGCACCACCCGTGGCCACCAGGTGCATTGGGCAGGAGGAGGGCATGCAGGGTGGGGTGGGCTCAGCGGGAATCATCCCCCCCCCCCTTGCAGTGATGGAATGGGTCCCTCTCCCCAGAGACTTGGGCGGATGAGAGGTGAGAGCACTGGCCACACCCCATATGGCCTGCCTCTAGGTTGCTGGCTGAGACCCAGACTGGCCCTCCAGATCTCAGTGTCCACTCGTCCTGACCGCAGTGCAGGTGGGAATCCTTCCCTCCTGGTGACTGCAGTGAGCTGGGGGGCGGGGGAGGAACAGGAGAGTGCCACAGGGCATTTCTGTGGGGGTTTGGGACTCAGGCATTTATACACACAGTTACCTAAGAAACCACTCCCACACTGTCTTCAGAATGCCCGGAGGTGTCGGCTGCTGGTTTATAAGAATACCTGCCGCGGAGGGTGTGGAGGAATGAGGCCCAGCTCCAGGACAAGCAGGCCGTGACAGGGGAGACTCTGGTGCAATTTATTTAGCGCAGAGTTAGCCAAGCATGTGCTTTCTGAGTTCCCTTCAGGGCATACGGGCTCTTAGGGAAACACCTCGGTGGGGCAGTAGGGGACACGGCACCTAGGCGGCTGGTGGAGACCACTGGCCTCAGGACTTATTTGCTCTCCTCTGGCTCTGCTTTCTGCACACTCCACACCGTAGTCCTTCGGAGCTGAGCAGCCCCAGTGACCTTGGAACTGTCCATGCGTCCTGTTGTTTTTTTGGGCCTCCAGAAGTCAAAGGCTGTTGGAGTCATGTCCAGGCCCCAGGGAATCCCAGTGTGGCTCGAGGGCTTTGGGAACAGGCATCTGGGCCCACCCAGCAGTTCTGAGCTAGAGGGTGTGGGTCAGTCAAGTTTGCACATTAATGTGCCCAGGACACCTTGGTGTTCCAGGTCTAGGACTCCACTTTAAGAACTTTCAAGGAAGGGATGGCCACTGGCGAGCCACATCTGACCCTTAAATGCAGGAGCGGGAAGTGGCTTTGCCCACCCTTCCCTGATGGCAGGAAGGATTGAGGGGGGCTGCTCAGATAGGCTCAGGTGTCCCCAAGGCCTCAAAGTGAGCTTCCTTTTACCAACAGAGATGCAGACCACTGCTCTGTGCTGAAGGGCATGGTCTCAGGAGTCCCCCTGTGAATTTGGAGAGCTCCTGGGCCCCTTCCTTTCCAGGGTCCTGATCCCAGCGTGCTGATCTGGGGACAGCAGGCTTCAGATGCTGGTAACAGGACAGAAAGGCAATTGGCAGTACACTTGTTTAAGAGAGTCCATGCGACCCAGAGCCACACTTCACCCTCTGTGTGTCTGTGGGTGCTGGTTTGCAGCATCACCTGGAGGTGGGGTGAAGATGATCAGCTTCCTCACGGCTGATCTGTATCGCCTGTCCCCACCCACAAATAAGGTCATTGCAGTCTCTGTCACTGACCAACTTATCCACTGGCCAGTTGCTTTGTGGAATGTGGACAGAGAGCTAGTACTGGGAGCTGGCACTGAGAACTGGTACTGAGGCTGCCATGGGGGAATGTCGTGTGATGGAGAGATGTCTGTCATAGGGCTGTCAGTCACCATGCAGACAGGTGGTGGGGAGGAGGCTTGGAGTGCACCTCTAACCTGGCAGTATTATTTCCTTTCCGTAAACCTTCCTTGTCTTTGACAGAAGAAAAATTGCTCTCTTCAGCTAAGATATCACTGTAGGTGACAAAATCATTTGTAGGGCCTGAGGTCATCCTAGGGTGAAAAGAGCCTCTTAGAGTAGCCACAGGGGCCTCCCAGGGATTCTAGACACCTCTGCACTGTGCCAGGGCGCAGGCAGGATGAAGTAGGCCTCTGGGTCCCAGGGCTTTGGAGAGGAGCGTTTGCTTAGAAGGTCGAGCCTTTCCATGGACTTGGAGACGAGTCTGGGTCAGGGATTTGCAGTGATACAAATGACTGAGCAGCCAGAGTTCATTCTTCCCCGTGGACGTCCAGCATTCCGTCCAGATAGGAGGCTCGGGAAGTGGGGGAGAGACTGTCCTGATCCGGACGAGCTTCGAGGGGCCACAGAAAGCAGTCTTCTTGGCAAGAGTGTCCTTCTGTTTGTAGGTGGGCCTTGCTGCACATCCTGCAATCCAGTGCAGGCGAGGTGGCTTCCCTGGCCACCATGGGACAGGAAGAGCCCGGAGGAGGAGACAGGTTTCAAAGCAGAAACAGGACTGAAGCAGGGTTCCTGTTTGTGGGAGGAGGTGAAGGGAGGCCCCTGAGTCTAGACACACAAATAGAAACCCCCTGAGAGCCAGGCAGAGAGCAGCTCAAGGCTGAGACAAGGCCGGGAATGTGCAGGCGGGTACTGACATCACGGCCAGACCCTGGGGACGGTGAGCAGTGGAGTGTATTTCCTGGGGTATTCCTGGGGCCCACCCTTGCTGGACATGATGTGTGTGGGGGGGCAGCAGGAAGGGAAGGTGCTGCCCAGTGCCCTTGGCCTGCTTCTCCATCAGTGCCTGGAGTAGACACAGAACCGTCCCTGCAGGGGGTCTGGAGAGGTGGGCAGGCTAGGGACACTGCCGACAGGAAGTGTGGCTTGGTCCCTGGAGATGGCTGGGGCCAGGAGGAAGGGAGCGAGGTCACTCCTGATTAAGCGTGCACACACAGGGTGGGAACGGGGTGAGAGGCGCCCGTGGACGCTGGCTCAGGGAGAAGTAGCTTCTTTAGAGGAAATGGAACCCGCAGTGGGAACGGATAGCCATCCAGACACGTTTCACCTCCCTGAGATCCCTGTCGGGCAGCAAAACTGTTCTGATACTTTGTCCGATAATAAATATTCCACAAAATAATTTCAACCACGTGCACAAGTAAAAAACAGGGCTGCTTGCTCCAGGGACTGAGAGAGTTGCCGTCACAGCTTCTCCGCACTGGGGTAAAGGGATAGGATCTAACTCCGGGAGTTCCTTCTTCAGTTGCCCTGCAGAGAGCGAGAGAGTAACCGTGAGACGCAGTGACTGGGTGTGTATTCCTGATGGCGGGTCTGAGCGCACACGTGTACGGTTGCTGGTGACAGCATTTCGTAAAGCTAGGAGAAACCTGCAAGACTCAGGTGGTCCTGGCTGCCCATGTCATGGCCTGGAGAGCAAGGTCCAGGTTAAAAAAGAAAAAGTTCACGGCTGGGGATGGACGCCAGCGTCCTGTGCATGCCAGCCAAGTGCTGTGCCCAAGCCACACTCCCACCACAGCACTGAGAGATTGTTAATTTAAAGTAGCCCCCTTTTTTTTCACATTCAGTATTTTTACATGTAAGTTTGTATCTTATATGTGTATATTTATTTTATTCTGAGTGAGGCGATTTACCTTCTACCATCAATAGAAAAATTTTCTATAGCTGGATTAGAATAAGTTAACAAAAATTTTTTAAAAGTTAAAAAGATGCCAGGCATAGTGGCACACTCCTGTAATCCCAGTGACTCCGGAGGCTGAGGCAGAAGGCCATAAGTTCAAGGCCAGACTCAGCAACTTTGTGAGACTCTCAGCAACTTAGCAGGACCCTGTCTGAAAATAAAATATACAAAGGGCCGGGGATGTTGCTCAGTGATAAAGTACCCCAGGTTTAATCCCCAGTACAAAAAAACCAGACAAGTCCTGCAGTCAGAGCCACAGGACTCTCCATTTGATAGGAGCTTACCTGTGCCACCAGAGCCTTGATCTACTTCACACTGGACAGGAGTGCTCTGGGCGCAAAAGGGAAACTATTGTCAACTTCTGAGGACTTCTGTTGACTTTGTTCTCACTTCTTGGTGAGCATGCTCCTTTTGCCATCTGAGTAATTTCCAGGGTAAAAATATTTGAAATTTCTCCTCTTTTCATTATGGGGATAAAGCCTTTTTCTTTATTAACAATTTTTAATTTTTTTATTATTATAAGCAAAGTACTTTTGCAAAGTCTGGCCTCCATGGCTCATAACTTGCGTGGCCCCAGGTCCTGACACTGGCCTGGGGGTCTCTGACATAGTGCCTGGCAGCCGAGGAGGGAGTGTCAGAGCGGAGGTGGACAGGCCAGTTGTGGCATTCAGCATGGAGGGAGCAGAGTGGCACGGTGGGCAAAGATGGCAATGAACTTCCAGGGAAGCCACCCCTGCCAGAGTCCTCAGGGCACCACAGGAGACTATAGACTCAGTCATATTTTGTAACAATTTAAGTGAGATATTGGACCAGAATAGCAATAATGGGGATTGAATGGTGACCCCCCCCCACCATGGGTATGTCACATCAATTTGTGACCTGCAAATTGATGCTGTTGAAAAGATACAGAGATGTGCAGATAGATGTGATTAACTTAAGAGTCCCAAGATCGTCCTGGGTTCTGGTAGACTAAAAACCAAGGTAGGATTTACATAAGAAGAGAAGGGGAAACTGATATGGAGACACAGGGAGAAGACCCCACACAAGAAAATGGAGGCAGAGCCTGGAGGGTCAGCCACAAGTCCCGGAGCACCTGCAGCCCTGACACCTTGGTTTAGGGCTTCTGGTGCTCAGGCCTGTTGGAGGGTACATTTATGTTGTTTGAATCAACAAGTTGTATGGCATTTTACTGTGGTAGCCGAGGAAATCAATGCCAGAAAAGAAGGGATCGGCATGGGGATGGGACATTTGGAAAGAGAAGCAGCTGGCGCAGTGTGGGGGTGTGGAGCCGGGTGCTGCCCTGCTGCCCTGAGGCCTGGGTCACCTCAGACACCTGTGGCTCCACTAAGCCAAGGTGAAGGTGTATGCGGCTGAGCCAGCACTGCCTCCCCACAGCGCCAGGTTCCCACAGCAGACCTGATGGAACCCAAATGCTGTCCACGGAGAGTGAACGAGGAGCCTTGGTCAGGCCACCCGACTGATCTGGGACCATGAGAAGAATTCAAGCACAGTCACAGCGGGGAAGTCCTGTTGGGTGGAAACCAGCAAATCCTGGGGCCCACGGTGCACTGTGGGGTCCACGGGGCCTCAGGTCCCAGAGTTCGCCAGATCCGCCAGTCCCCTTAGGCCGAGGGCGGGGTGGGGCCGGGCAGAGCGCTTGCCTCCCATGTGCCAGGCCCTGGGGTCTGTCCCCAGCATCAGACGTGAAGGGAGAAAAGCAGGAGAGTAGAAGGTTCTGGATGGCAGTGGCACTTGGGGAGGCCGGGAGTGCCCAAGGCCGCAGGGTGCCCGGCTGCAGAGGGGCTAAGTCTGTGTCTCCAGGCCAGGTGTCGGCACAGGCTCCCCCCTTCTCGTCCTCACACTCACCAACTCGACCTGCTGTAGAGAACGTGGGACGGCGGGCTCAGTCCTGGTCCCCACCCACTTGTAGGGCCCAGGGGAGTCTTCAGGGTTCCCGGCCTCCCTGTCTGTGAAATGGGTGTTTTAAAGTGTGTCCTGTGGCTTGTGGGGAGAATGAGTCACGTGAGGAGGGTTAACTGAGGGATGTGCGTGGGCTGTGGAGTGGTGGGGACACATCACAGGCCACGGAACATGGCTGCGGTTCACCATCCCTCCTGTCACCATCTCCCTTTGTGACCGTGAAGCAAAATAAGAGGTGGACCTGGGAGGAAGAAGCAGGAGACTGGACAGAGAGCCCTGGGTGAGGGAGGACAGGACGCGCACGTGTGTGTGAGGTGACACATGTGCTGGCGAACTCCTGGGCACAGGATCTGGAACCACCAAGGGCCACAGGAGGCAGGACTGAAGAGCAGGAGCACTGCCCTATCAGCCGGCTCCTTGTGGGTTCCTGAGCCAGGTGCCACCTCCGGACACCACGTTCCGTGGCAGACAGGAACCTGGGCTGGGGCCGAGCGGGGACCTTGGGGACCTTGGCCCCCTGTCACATTTGGAGGCCTCATAACTGGGTCAAAGCAGGCTCAGGCCTGTGTGCCCTGCCTGCGTCCGTGATCTGTCCTCCTGCGGTGCCCACAGAGGAGGCCCAGGCTGCCAGGGGGCCAGTGCTCAGTGCTGCTTCTGCACCTGGGAGCACACTACCGCCCGGACCCCTGATGGCGCATGGGGCCTCCCAGGAATGTCCACCTCCTCCACAGGCCAGTCCTGGCTTGCCCTGTGGCCACTGCTGATCCTCACACACACACGGTTAGCGGGCGTGGGAGGGACCATTGCTGTGCCAGCTCACTCACGCGGTGCCGTCAGCAGGACTGTCTCAGTCATTCCCACTGACCTGAAAGTGACACAGGCCACTGTGCTTCTCCCTGCTTGCTCCAAGGCTGGCTTAGAGATGGGCCAGGGCCATACCTGCAGTGTATGGGAGACTCTCCCTGCAGCCCAGAGGCACCAGGCCCCCAGACCTCAAGGGAATTGTAGCAAGACAGGAGCAGGGTCATGACACGGGGTGTCGCCGTGCACCCTACACCTGCCCTCACTCCCTGCAGGGCACAGGGTCTGGGCCACCAAGGGCTTGTCTCGTCCTGACCGCAGCCCCTGCTGCCCTGTTGTTACTCTTTTCTGGGGCACAGGGACTCTGTCACCCGCCAGGAGGGAAGTGGGATTCATTGCCTCCAGGGCCCACTGTTCTGACTGCGAGTGGTAACAGGGTGTTGGGCAAACTGTACAAGGAAGCGTCCGCAGCCCGGCAGCTTGGAGGAGGGAGGCATGGCCACGGCGTGTGGGGACAGGCAGGAGCTATGCGCATGTTGGCCCAGCCAGGTGCAAGGTGCTCCAGGATCCTTCTCCCACTGTCTTCCTGGCCTACCATTTTACAGAGGAGGGACCAGCTCAGGCACATGGAGGACCCCAGCCCCATGATGTGTAAGGACTAGATACAGGATTTGAACCATGGCCGGTCAAGTTCATTAACTTCCTGGGGCCACACAGCCACTCCAAGAACAGGCAGGATGGGGTGACCTGCACTGGCCAAGGTGTGTTGGAGGCACCCTGACCAGATGGGAGAGGCAGGGAACATTGAGGCCAGTGGTGAGAGAGGTCTGGGAGGACCATCTGGGGAAGGAAGGCCTCCAGCCCCGGGCGGTGGCTTGCAGAGTTGGAGGCAGTCAGTGGAGCCCAGGCAGAGAGCCAGGAGAGGCTCCGAATCCACCTTGCAGCCTTGGTGGTGCCAGGCGGCCAGGCCAGGCCTCCTCTTGGGGTGAGCAGGTCTCCTGCACGGTGCTTCAGCATGGGGTGGTCGCTGTATCCACCTCTGGGATGCAGTGTCATGGCATGCCCACCTGATCCAGAGCAAGAAGGGAGGCCACAAAGGGGGATGGCAGGGCACCCTCCCCTGGGAAGTACCCTCCCTGGCACTGAGAGTGGAAATTGAGTGGTCCCGTCCCCAGAATGCTTCTCAGAGGTGCCATGTGTGAGCGAGGACTTCTCAGGGCACCTCCAGCTCTGGGAGTACCTGGGCCAGGGCAGCTGCTGGCTGCCACCTTCTGTTTGGAGAATCACATCAACGTAAATAATGATGGGGGCGCTGGAGCCCGCTGTCCTCAGCCACGTCCTGCCTCCAGAGCTCAGAGGAGCTGCTGTGCCTGCGGCCGCATGTGCTAGATTTCTGCTTGCTCTGCTTTCTCTTTCGGAGTTTGGATTTGGGACTGGAAATACCCTCATTGACCAGCTTAGAGCGTGTCTCTCTTTAACTAGCGTTGGTCCCTCTCAGTCTGCATGTGGATAGACTGGGAGAAGCAACCATGGGGGACTGGAACCTGTGTGCAGAGCAGCCCCAGCTTGGCCGTCTGCTGGGGGTTCTGTGTGTCCCCAGACTGACAGGTGGCAGCCCAGCTGCACTCCTGTGGCCTGCGGAGCGTCTCACCTGTGGCCCTCCATAGGGGTCTGTGGCTTCTGGCTGGTGGTGTGCTACGTTGTTCTCCCAGACCGTGGGTCTATGTCCTTCAGCTTGGTAATGTGTCCCAGGGCAAGCCCCTGTTCATAGACTGGGTGCTCGGAAGGACAAGGACACCCTCCTGGCCTGGCAGCTGCAGGCTGGGGTCACCCTCCCCACTTTCCTGGCACCCACCTCCTCCTCATGGGCCCTTCTGGGTTTTAAGGTTTGCCACTTGGGTTTTAACCCTGCTTTGGTGACAGGTTTTGTAAGGGTCCGGCGGAGCGTCGGAGAAAGAGACCACACAAGACTGGCTCCATGCAATTGGCAAAAGGGGATTTATTGATTCAGCATGCTGAGGTTCCAGGCTCACTCAGGAAGATAGAGCAGCCCAGAGCCCAGAGCAGAGGTCAAGCAGAGCTTAAGTACACTTTTTGGAGAGGGTGGGGGGCTTTGCATATATCAGAACAAATCATCATGAGGCGCGGGAAAATTGAACAACAACTCCGAGACATGATTAGTACATTCATTGGCGGGAACAGTCTGGGCAGGGGTGATTGGTCACTCCTAAGCAGGGTACACATTTAAACTGATTGGTTCTGGGGCCTAGATGCTTACGTGCCGTGCTACTTGGAGCCCTTAGCTATTGAACAACCAGGGGACCAGAAGAAATATTTACTGGGCAGTTCAGGTATTGTCCTAACAGCTACAGAGATTACAGGTTCCAGGGGTAGCAGAGGAGTTGTAACAATGTCTTGTCTTTTACTTTTTAGCCCAGGCCTTATAATTTAGAAGCTTTACAATGCCTAGTCTTTTACACTTTAACTCAGACTTTTGCAGCTTAGAATCAGCTTAGAAATTTTACCTTTACAGTTTAAGCAGGCCTCAGAGGGAAGCCCTTCTCCCCAGTCTCATCCAAGCCAAGTGGGGCTGGGGTGAGTAAGGTCCAGGAACCACTGGGGAGGACCCACGGAAAGACATTCAGCAGAGCACCTCAAGTCCCAGCATGCTGTCCAAGTGCCAGCAGACCTGGGCCACGTCAGCCCGGGAGATGGAGGTAACCAGAGGTGCAGCAGGAGAAGCATCTAGAGTCTAGACACCAGCCTTGTAGCGTCTGGTGAGACTAAGTCAGTTCCCCAGCAGGTCCACGGCCTGCCTGAATCCAGGAGACTCCAGGGGCTGCCGAGCACTGGGCCAAAGGGTGGGAAGGAGAACAACCAGAGGCCCAGGCCACTGTGGAAGGCGCGGATGTCAAGATGCCCACGAGCCCCAGGTGAGGACCCGTGACGGGGACACAGAAGCTTAGAAGCTCGAGTAGCACATGGACTTCCTGGTTCCTGGGGGCACCGAGGAAAGTTTCTCACTGGTGACATCACTGTGCCCCTGGTCAGCAGGGCAGTGAGGGGTGTGAAGTGGACAGGCCAGCTGCTGCTGTCAGGATTAGAAGTGAGGAGGCCACACAACCCGGGGCATGGGGGCCTACGGGACTGGACGCCATTCCCAGGTGCTCACTGATGCGGCCATTCCCTGCCTGTGTCTGGATGCCGGTCTGCCGCAGTCTCGGCTGGGCACAGAATCACGAGCCACCACACACCTTGTCGATTCAAACAGCAATTCTTTATTCCCGAACTCACACCAGCCTCCACACACGCTCTGGGGAAATCCCAGTTCTCCTCCCCCCAATTCACCTACTCCACGAGGCTTTTTTTTCCAATACTTTCTGAATCTCACGAGAACTCAACGGGAACTCCAGGATCAGGCGTGCCTGAGGCAGCAGGATATGCCCTATTCCCCCGCAGGGTACACCTTAAACCTGGAACTTCCCTAAACCCAAGGACGGGATACTCCCTAAAACCTGATCAGCTCTAAACCCGGATCCACCCTGGTCCTTGAGCAAGGTCACCTTACTAAAGCATACATGCAATGTCCCAGCAAATGTCCTCTAAGCAACATGGGGTACGCTGGCAAGGAAATTTCGATGCGTCATTCCTACTTGGCAATGGCCCTCAGCACCGGTCTGTGCCCAGCACCATTCAAAATACCTGGATCCAAGCAGGTGGGAAGAGGGAAGGGGCTTCTCTGCTCAGAAGTGAACCGAGGAGACCAGAAGCCAAGGAGGGAAAGGAACAGGGGCAGGGAGAGGACAGGAGATGGACAGATGGAAGGATGGACAGACGAGTGGGATGCAGGGGATGCTGATCATGAGGAGACCACAGAGCCAGGAGGCTGAATCCCAGCAGGCTCTAAGGAGGAAGGTGAAGAAGCAGCCTGGAGCCATGGCCAGCTGTTCACCCTAGTGCACTGAAGTGGTGCCCGAGGCACAGAACAGCCTGCTGCTCTGTTATCCAGCAGCCTCCCGAGTGGGCAGCGGCTGCGCCCAGTGGACTGTCAGGCTGATACACCAAGTCAGCCCTTCTCCTGTGTCAGAGTGGACCTGCCGCCCCAAGACTTGCTGAGGGTGGCAGATGGGCCATGTGTCATTTGCACATTTGGTCACAAGTGCCAGTGTCTTCATTCAGTTCTTGCTCCCTCTGACCGAGAAGCCTTTCTGGTACCCTAGGTCCATTTTGATATCATGAAACCCAGTGTCCCAAGCCTTGTTCCTGCTGCTGTTGTCAGCTCCAAAGCCCCTGTGGACTCAGAGAGTGCAGAACAAGGCGGGTTTTGATCAGCAGTGGAGCTCGGCCCCATCATGAGACAAAATGAGGCAAAGCCCCGGCCCTGGGGAGAAGCTGGGGTGGTAAGAAGGAAATGCCACTGGGTGTCCAGGAAGGTGGACTTTGACCTGTGGGCCCTGAGGTCACTTTGGGGAGGGAGGAAAAGGTCTGGAGAACCACAGTCTGCGCTGTCCCCGAGGAGCGGAGGGAGCTGCAGCGCACTCACTCTGCCGACACGGGCATCCCAGACCCATCCTGCCTCGGGTGGGGAACCCGGCACTGTCGGGAGGGTCTCAGAGTAAGGTGCATGTGGTACAGGAGATCATTTGGCAACCGTATCGGTGCCGTTGGTATATTTGGACAATCGGAAGGATCTTTTCTCAGTTGTTGTAGCCAGGTTCAGAAGCCTGGAAGAAGACCAGTTCTGATTTTGGAAAGATGAAAATGTGACAGTGATGGGAGACGCTGCCCGGCAGACAGGTGCAGATGGCTTCCTGCTGTGCTGCAGTTCCGGCGCTGAGCGGGACCCAGGTCTCACATCAGCGTCAGGGCAGTGGTGAGCATGCTGGCCAGGGAGTGCCGGTTCAGGTGGCCTTGAGCTGGGAAGCCTCACAGTCGGCGTTCCTGCAGGACACTGGCCTGCAGAGAGATTGGTTCTCTTGGATACAGCAGGTGCAGGTCAGCTCTGGGCGCGGGCACAGGATTCTCCCGAGATCGACAGCCCTGTAGGCAGAGCAGCACCTGGGAGGCATATGTCCCAGGAATGGCTTCGTGGGGAAGCAACGCCATCTGAAGGGCACAGCCGGATCCTCTGTTCCTGGGGGCATGCCCATCAGCTGTTGTCCCCTGGATAAGGAGGGACCTTTTGCCCTCATTATCTGTCACTTGCATTTTCCAGTGTGCCTCTGGTGTCACGCTTGGTAGCCGCCGTGCTACCACCACATACTGAGCACCGTGTGGCCAGGCTCCATGAAGCGCTTCAGGCCTGTTTGACAGATGCCCTCAGGTTAGTGCGGGCTCCACACTCGTTAGCAGACGAGGAAACAGTTCTGAAAACCAAAGTGCTCAAGGTCACACAGCTAATTAGAGGCAGAACGTCAGAGACGGACACTGGAGACTTTGGGGGCCACAGAATCAGCTGGGCCCAGGCCATGGCTGAGCTGTTTCCCAATTCCAGGGAGACTCTAGGGGGTCTTGGGGGTTTCTTACTCCGCCTCTTCTCTGAGGCCTCCTCCTTGCCAACTGACTCTTACTAAAGAGACACGGGACCGGTGACCACAAACACAGCATTAGTAGACCTGTGCCTGCAGCTGATGCCGGGTGGGGCTGGTGTGTTGGGTGCCCTGCACCCTCTCCTGGAGCTTGCTGCCAAGGCTGCTGTGACAGGCCCAGAGCCACCCTGGGAAAAGACAGCGCAGGGAGGGTCAGGCCTGGCCACATCCCTGTTGTGCTCACTGCCTCCCTCAGCGGGAGGATTGCAGAGGTCAAGACATGTTTAATTAGAGGCCGAGGAATAGAGGCCGAAGAATGTCACCCACACAGGACCTGATTAGACTGGCCACTGAAATGCAATCCAGAGACCCCCTCCGTGGTGACGGCCAAGCACCAGCCCCAAGTTCAGACCGGGTCCCTCAAAGCAAGTGAGGAAAATGTTACCAAGACAGACGAAGCACATCCCTGCGGGCCAACCTGAGCTCTTGACTGTGACTCTAAAGGGGCACCACTGGTGTGCACGGGAGACTGTGCACTTGGTGGTGATAACCCTCTCCTGAGCCACCAACAGCCCCTGCACAGTGCAGATGGCCTCTCCCCAGCCCCACCTGCCCTCTTTTTCTCATGGTGCAACTGACTGGCCGCTGCCAGCATGAAAACCTTGCAAGTGGCCGGAAGTATCTTGGTGCTAACCAGACCAGCAGTCCCTGATTGCTGTGATTCCCTCATCACATAACGTCGGCATTGATTTTCATCTGGAGCACGGGACTCTCTGGCTATGATTTCTACCTCGCTGCAAAGAAATGAAGTGTCAGTAGAAAACAGTTCCTTGTGCCTCAGCCAGGGTCCTTGGTGTGTGTGATGGGGTGTGGTGGGCCCTGCCTGGCAGAGCTGGGAAATGCCTGGTCCCAGAATTCTGTGAACATGCCGTGCAAGATTTGCCATTTTAAAAAAGTTACAGACGCACGTTCATTTAAAAATAGTGATCTGTGTTTATCACCTCTTTATAGCTGAAAAACGTCTATGTGAAATGAAGACCTGCTTCCAGTTGGGGAAATCTGGTCCATGCTCTGTGTGGTGGTGAAGCTGGGCCTAGCCTCAAAAAAATCACAGTTTGTAAAGCGTTGGATATACGCACGGGATTACCCATCCCTCGCCATCTGTCGGGACCCTTGGGAGGTCTGCATAGGAAACCTGGAATTACCCTCAGCTTCCAAAGAAATTCCAGCCATATCTGACTCATGCCTGGTGAATCCTAGCTGGAGTGGCTCTGGGGCGGGATGGAGGAGAGGGTATATTCAAGGCCCCTGCTGGTTGTGGTCATGGCTCTAAAGGAAGGAGGAGAGGGTATATTCAAGGCCCCTGCTGGTTGTGGTCATGGCTCTAAAGGAAGGAGGAGAGGGTATATTCAAGGCCCCTGCTGGTTGTGGTCATGGCTCTGGGGAGGGATGGAGGAGAGGGTATATTCAAGGCCCCTGCTGGTTGTGGTCATGGCTCTAAAGGGTGCCAGAGCTCACCAGAACATTTGAACTGTGCTTTTGCAGGAGCAGAGCAGGTCTCTGTGTGGCAGTGTCCTTAGGCAGCCAAGGAGCCGGGTGTTCTGGACACTCTGAACCTACAACCCCTCCTCCAGCCTCTCCGCTCACCAGCCGGTGGTGCTGGGTGACACAGGGAAGCAAATGGAGTTGTTATTTCCCCTCTTGGTTCCTCACACAGCCCAGCCCCGGCTTCTGCAAGGAGCCAAGGAGCAGGAAGGAAAAAGTAGACCAGCAACACACAGAGCGCTGGAGAGTCAGCCCTCACCCGCTCAGGGGCGGCCGCTCTCCCCGGGCCACCCTTCTTTTCCCTTGAGAATCTTGACGACTCACCTGGGGTGCATGGTGGGGTCCCAGCGGCCGTGTGTTTCCTGGCAGGAGGACATCTGTGAGGGGATTCCAGATACACCTATGTGCTGAGGTGGGCTGGTGGGGTTTGATTTTGAAGTTGGAAAATGACTTCAGGGATGTGGAGTGATAGGAGCAGGGCCAGGACCGTCTGCTTGATCATCACCAAGGGAGGGAATGTCCCTTGTTGAGAAACAACAGGCCAGGACTTAAGAGTCCATCTCAGATGCACTGGCCAACAGGTGCATGGGGCGGCAGGTGCATTAGACCACGAGGGCAGCTCTGCAGTGCTCTCGCTCTTTTCACACACACACACTCTGTTTCTCTCTCCCCCTCTCCCCTCCCCCTCCCCCTCCCTCTCCCTCTACCAAAAGCCTGAGCTTCTCTGCATGTGCGGGTCCCTTATTTGTGCAGGGATGTACCCCTTGCCATGAGGCTGGAGGAGGAATTTCACCTGTCCTGGCCACCTCTGCCAGCTGCTGGTGCGCGTGGAGATGTGCTGGTGAAGCCCCTGGGCCGGCAGAGCTCTGAACAGGGGTGACAGTCCGTTGTTTATCTAGTTTGTTTATGGCACACTTAATTACTGGAGAGGTCAGGACCCTGCGCTCCAGTGTGGCATTTGACGTTTGCACAATCACAGAACAATGGCCTGCTTCTCTAAGGGTACCCACTTCACCTGGCCCCAGGCACGGGAGACGCCACTTCTGTTGGCGACTGGGAAACAGAGTCTGAGCTGATCTCCTGGGGTGCTCTAGAAACCGCAGCTGTCCCCGGCTGCAGCTTGTTAGAGTCAACCTAAGTGGGGGAGTCACTTGCTTATTATTTTTGCAGGTAGCCAGGATCGGGGCCTAATGGCTCCCAGGGGGCTCAACAGCGCCCCAGTTTTCCACCCAGGCTGCTGGTGAGCTGTCGCAGCGTATCCACCTGCTGCCCTTGTTGCCCGTGGCCTGTGGCCCAGGATCAGTTTTATCATGAGTAGCTCCTGCAAGCGTTGGCCTTTCACATCAACAGGGCCCAGTCCCCCAAGGGGTGCGAGACGTGCCCACACCCTGGCAGGAGTTCTGGTTTTACCCAAGGGTGTTGTGGATGGAGAAAGGTCAGACATGAGCCCACACCCTGGCAGGAGTTCTGGTTTTACCCAAGGGTGTTGTGGATGGAGAAAGGTCGGAGCATGAGGTCCCTGGTGCAAGCAGAGAGCCCCGGGGCCTGGGGGTTCTGGCCTCTGAGTTTCACAATGTGCCCTCCTCAGCTCCGCAAGCGCCCTGCCCACACCCAGTGGTTCTTCCTTCTGCAGAAAGGCACTTCTTCCTGTCCTCTGTTAATCATGTGGCAACGGCAGGCTAGGCGCACAGTCCTGTGTGGTTACCCAGTGGAAACAAGCCTGCTCCCAGGAGCGGGGAGGTGGCTGCTGGGATGAAACTGCCCTGCAGAGGCTGGCCAAGGCCCTCATGGTCCTGATATGAAGACCCCCAGGGGTTGGCTGAAGTGGCGGGAATCTTGGCTGCTCTGCTGACCTGCCGTGTGGTCCAGGACATTCATTAACCCTCTCTGAGCCCTTGAATCTTGTTTGCAGTATATGGACAGCATAGTTCTCTGCTTTCTGTGAGGCATAAACAGAATGATGAGCTGCTACCACCCGGCCCTGAGTGAGGGAGCTCAGTAACACCTTGCAGGCCACATTTCTACAAAATGGGGGAACCCCACCCTGAGTTATAAGGCTGTGTGCCCCGAATCTTTGTAGGTGTCGACAGGTTTCCTTTGTCCCTGTAAAGTGCTGTAGCTAACGTAGGAAATGGAAGCAGGGGTGCCTTCCGCTTCCCCAGGCTTCCTGAACCCCCCCCCCCAACACACTGGCCTGGAACCAACTCATCCTATTGCTGAGGCTCAAGGCTGGGGATGGGGCAGGGGGCAGTTGTCCATATGAAAAGGAAGCGCTCTGTGATCCTTGTTTGTTTGTGTGGGCCAAGGAGTGTGGGCTCCATTTCCAAGGGAGAAAACAGTTCTCTTTGGGGGAAAATAAGTGCCTTCCTCTGCATGGAAACCCACAGCCCTGGGCTCTGCCTGAGGCTCCGGGCACCTGCTCCACCCTGGAGTGAAGGCTGCAGGGCTTCTAGGAGGCCCCTCCTTCATGACTGTCCTGAGCAGGCAGCTGGACCTGCAGAGCCCCAGGCCTGTCTTGCTGCCTCACCTCCTGAAGGGACTGTCTGGCTAGGAGGAAAGGGGCCAGGCTTCCATGGGTGGCTGTCACTCTGGGCTCACTGTGCCAAGGGCCCACCTTCTGCCTTGGAGCTCCACAGACACCTATTTAGCAGCCATATGTGCCAGGAAGGACTCCCGCTCAGGACCTGTGATGTAGAATCAGTCTGGTCACATCCGCACGGGTCTGGCATTCTCAGCACCCCAGGGACAGTGACAGAGCTGGGAGGCAGATCAAATGTGTTGGAGCCGTGATCGGGTGCCTGGGCTCCGACCGGGCCTCCCTGAGGCCGGCCAGGCTCTAGGAGAAGCAGCCTCCTCCACCTTCCGCATCGTGCTCTTCTGTTTCTCAGGGTCATTGAGACCCGGGTCTGGACAGCTCTCCCGATTGCTGATGACATAAACGTAGCTCATACCCAGGGCGCAACTAAGGAAACCCTGTCTCAGTGCCCAGTGTTACAGCATGGGGCACATGTGCAGCCTGCTTCCACCACTTAGCAATGTGTGTGTCCCCTAAGATGCTTCTCAGAGAACCGAGGAAGAGAGAAGAGAGAGGGAAGAGGTCGAGAGAGAGGGGGAGGGAGGGAGAGAAAGAAGAAATGGAGAGAGAGGAGCAAAGGGAGGGAGGGAAAGAGAAAGAAAAGGGAGAGGAGGGGGACAGAGAGAAAGAGAGCGCGGCATTCTACCTTCAGATGCCTGCAGGCCCCGGGGGCTCCTCTCCCAGGTTGGACCCCATGCAGTTCCATAGAGAGCACCTGTGCCCCGCAGTGACCCGCAGCCCTTTACCCTGGAACCACAACCCCCCCCCCCGCCCCAAAAGAGAGCTGCCAGCAGATTGTGTGGAGGTTCAGGTCACTGCGGTGGGGCCTGGAACTCCAGTTGGGTGGCTCCCAATGGCGAGGCCCCTGTCTGTGCCCCTGGCTGCCTTTCCCGTGATCTGGCTGGGTGCTCCCCATCTCCCTGCCCCATCCTGCCCCTGGGCTCTGGCCGTGGACATCACAGCCTGTGAGAGCTTCCTCCAACCAGTAATGTCATCTGGTGCCCCAGCATGGAGCCCAGGCTGAAGGCCAGCCCCCGGCACTGCTAAAGCAGAGGGCCCTGAGACTGTGCCCCAGTGGACAGATGGACAGTCCCCCAGGGGTGCATGGCCACGTGCAGACTGCCCTTGGGCTCTGTGTGGCTGGACGTCTTCTCGTGGCCCTGCTGCATGCTCAGGGCTCCGAGTAGCGGAAGTTGTCTCAGTGACCTTCTGCATGCTCAGGCTGCTGCTGGCCTGCAGGGCCCAGCTGGGGACTGCCCGGCTTCGAGAGGAGAGAGCCTCAGAAAGGTTTGCCCGGGAGTAACCTCAACCCCAGACTGAGAGGCAGGAGATGGCATTGCGTGGTATTTATTGCTCCCTTGATGATGTCACGCGGGTCCCCTGGGAGCACAACTCTCCAGCGCTCCGTCTGCTGAGCTGCTGTGCTGAGAGCATGGCCTTGTGCAGGGAGGGTCTCTCCATCACCAGTGCCTCCGTGGCCCTCCACTGAGGGCAGGGGCAGCTGAGCTGCCCCCCTTCATCCCCCTCACTCCCCAGTGCTGCTGTAGCTGGCCTGTCCTCCTCGAAGGTGGTCCCTGTGCAGCTCCAGTTCCCCTCGGCCCCTCCCTTTGCCCCTGGGCCCTTCCTGCTGGGAGGCTCCCTGGTCTCCTGGGGCCATGGCTGCCCTCCTCTCCTTAATGAGCCGGAGTGGCAGTGCCACGACCGACTCTCACTTCCGCTTCTCTGTGCCTCACTAAACAAGGCCTCAGGGACTCCCTGTCCAAATTAAGGTGGCACCTGGTGACAGCTGGAATGTTTAGTGTCCAGCTGTGCAAGGCAGGAGGGCAGCAGGGAGCAATGCTGGTGGGGCTCTGGTAGTGCGTCAGAAGTCTGCTGATGGACAGCAAGTCCCCAGCCCGTCCGCCTCACGAGCCCCTTCACGGTGCCTGTGGGAGCTGGAACCTCGTGGCCAGGAGCCATCCAGTGCTGCAGCGAGAATGTGTCCTGGTGGGGTGTCTACCTGTGAATCCCAGCTCTGTTTGACCCTATGAAGCACATTCAGCACCCCCCTGAGGAATAGCTTGTGTGGCTTTTCTTGGAACATGTAGCTTTATCCCTTAGGAAGCTCCTGGGTGGGAGATTTGGCAGAGACGCCAAAGTACTGGAAGTGGTTGCACAATGGGATGCTCTTTTAATTATTAATTCAGGGATTAATAATCTATTGATTGATTATAAAGCAACTATTTATAAGTAAGTTGTATCTAAATAATTCATACTTTTATACAATATGAATGGTTTGTAAATGAAATGCTGAGTGGATTGTTTCATGAACACCGGCATGTGGGACCTCTGTGGGGCAGGAGCCAGCGGGCCTGGTGCCTCGCTGGGGGCGCCTGGGACTCCTGGCTCTGAGGGGGAGTGGTGGACCTCGGCCGCTGGACGAGGGAGGGGGACATGCTCTGTAAACCCTGAAGCGCTTGGTGGTGCTGGTGGCTGTTACCACGATTATAACTGTGGAACGCAGTCAGGGAGTCAGGCCAGGCCTCCAGACGGCTGACGTTTTGCAGCCCAGGGCACAGCGTTTCACACCTGTGTGAGAAACTCACCTCCAGCCTCAGGCGTCAGGCTAGCTGCTCCAGCCTTTGTGAGCACCGTGCCAGGCGCCCTGTGACAGAAGGGAACACAGTCTGCTTTTTGCAGGATACAAGACCCTTCTGAAAGGCATCTCTGGGAAGTTCAACAGTGGAGAGTTGGTGGCCATCATGGGGCCCTCTGGGGCTGGGAAATCCACGCTCATGAACATTCTGGCTGGATACAGGTAAGCAAGCCCCACCAGCAGAGCCAGGTCCCCAATACTTGTTGCTCCGCATCCCATCACTGGGGCGTCCCGTTGTCCAGAGGTGGCTCCTCGATGCTCTGGTCACACATGCCCTGGGGAGCTTCAGGATCTGTGAGGGGACAGTGCAGGGAGACAGTGGCCCCCGAGGACTGCAGACGGCCGCAGGTGAGTGGAGGACCAGGAGGCTGGGCAGATGAAAGAGGTGGCTCCTCAGGAAGCCCTCCTTGGCCGGCCCTTCTGGGACAGGAAGAAGTAGAAGGCTAAGGTTGGGGAGGGGGAAGCAGGAAGATGAGAGAGCACACAGAGGTGCTCGCTAGGAGGGAGACAGGTGTTTTCAGAGAACGGGCCCTGTTGGGCTGGGCTGTGATTTTGTTGGTTGTTTGCAACTTTGGTGATCAGAGCCCCTGGTGCTGTGTCCCATGTCATTCATTGGTGAATGACTAGGAAACCGAATCATTCTTTACAGTGTTAAAATGCTCTGTTAAGCCAGTCCTGGTTCTTGCAGGTTCCGTTTGTAACTGCAGCGCGTAGTAGCAGTGGGAATCCTCCTCCCAGGGTGTTGCATTCTGAAGCTTCCCTTACACACAACCAGGATCCAAAAATATTAAGTGGAAAATTTCAGAAAGAAACAATTCATAAAAACTTAATTTACACCCTTCTGATGAAGTCTCTGCCATCCCACTTTGTCCCACCCAGGATGAAACTCATCCCTTGGTCCAGTGTATACATTAGTACACATTAGTCACTTTGTAGCCATCTGTGTTAACAGATTAGCTGTAGTCAAGTGACCCTTATCTCACTTGACAATGGCCCCCAAGTACAAGAGTGGCCACGCTGGCAATTTTACTGTAGTATATTGTTGTAGTTGTTCTGTTTTCTTATTAGCTGTTGCTTATCGCTTTCCCAGATTAATTTATCAATTAAACTCTGTCATGAGCACTAGGTATATTATAGGAGTAAACATGGTGTATTCAGAGTTCATTACTACCTGCGGGTTAGGCAGACCTGTGGACCAGGGGACTCCTGAAATAATTATTTCATTTACTGAAACAAATGGCAAATGTCACCTCCTCCTTAAAGCTTCTGAATTACTCCTTCGTACTAGAAACTAGGATTCTTAAAAAATCTAACTTATGACAAACTCTGCCTGTTACAATCACATCTAAAATTGGGAACCAAACCCTCCACACGAGTCTTGAGAGGGGCCTGGAGAGTGGAGTGTGTCCCGAGGGCTGCTGTTGTCCGTCTGGTCATGCCCCACAGCTCCTGGAAGACCCGAGGGGGTTTGGGCATCTAGGAGGCTGTCCTTTCAGGCCGGGCTACGGGGAAGGCCTGGAGGGAGGGAGGCCCCCCTCAGGCCACTGCAGAGGTGCCACCAGTGCCCGTGCTGTCCCCTTCTTGGGGCTCTGGGAGGCAGGGCTGCACAGCTGCGTCCTCAGGAGGAGGCTGGTGATGAGCGACAGGGGTGCTGCCCGGACCAGGCCCCTCTCCCTGACATGAGCACATGGAGGTTCTGGAAGCTCACCTGTGGGCAGGGGATGCTCCCCCTGCAGAAGGACTGTCCCCCTGAACCTCTGAGCCCAAGGCGCCTTCGGTGTCTTTCCCACCCTGATGGCAGTCTCTAGCTGAGGGCAGCTGCTGCGGCCTGTGCTGCACACAGATGGCAGAAGCCAGTCTCACTAACCCTGCAAGCCCAGGAGTACATCCATCTAGTGGCTGCATTCAGTCTGCGGGCCCCAGCCCCCGCCCCTCTGCATGAGGAGCAGGGGAAACAAACACAGCGGCTTCTGCTGGCCACAATGCGGATCCCAGGGAGCGGGGTCCCAGGGAGCAGGGTCCCCGGGAGCTCTCACGTGTGACTCTTCCTACAGGGCGCCTTCTCCCTGTATTGTCCGTCCCAGTTAGCATGGTGCCTTCTCTGCCCCCCATGCCTCTGTGTCCAGCTGGAAAGAGGCTGGCCGGGAGGCCCTCCTCTTTGGTTCACCCCTCTCCAGCCTGAAGACCCCCTCTCCTTGGCTTTGCAGGGAGACCGGCATGAAGGGGGCAGTCCTCATCAACGGCATGCCGCGCGACCTGCGCTGCTTCCGGAAGGTGTCCTGTTACATCATGCAGGATGACATGCTGCTGCCACACCTCACCGTGCAGGAGGCCATGATGGTGAGCTGCCCACCTGCCAGTGCTGCAGGCCCCCGTCCCCGCCCCTCTGCATTAGGAGCACAGCTGCACGTGGGTGGACACTCTTCTAGGCCCCTGCAGTCACACCCTCTCTCTAGTGGAGTCCAGCCCCAGGCTGGCTGTGTGGACAGTTGGATGGAAAACAAATCCCCACCACCACGAGTCTTAGTGGCCCACATTCGGCAAATCCACGGTCAGGTTGCTAAGATTATTGATCACTGCTGTGGGTGATCGTCTCCGTGGTAACCACCAGTCCTCCTCCCCGTGGGCTGAGGAGTTGGCTTCCATCAGCCACTCTGTGTCTTTGGCCCAAGTTGCAGCTCACCTGGTCCCCTCCGTCTCACCTGCCTGCCATCGTTGAGTGCCTGTTGAGCATTGATGTGGCCCTAGCCTTCACCAGATGTGCGACTGCAGGAAGCCAGCTGTGGAGCAGGGCTGCCCAGGGCCACCCAGCTGGGAAGGCACATGGCTCTTGCAGGCAAACCTGACCCCAGAAACTCTCCTCTCACCGTTGGGCTCGACCTCCCCCCATGCATGGCTCGGTTTCTGCAGATCTCGCAGGGCGAGCTGGAATGAGGAGTAGGGTGTGGGAAGGCAGGCATGGCCCCAGACTCCCCCACTGCTTGTGGCCATTGCACCCAGTCAGTTTTTTTCCCACGCCTGCTAAGTCCTCACTTAGTCCTCCCACAAGCCCAGTATGGGGGCCGTGCAGGTGGCGCCCGCACAGTGGGTTTCCACAAGAGCCTGGATGTACTCTGGACATCCATGGCCTCACCGCATGCCAGGACTCTGGGCTCCCAGGGCCGTTGGTTTCTGTTTTTTGGATTTTTTTTTCTTTTTATTGGTACTGGGAATTGAACCCAGGGGTGCTTAACCACAGAGCCACATCCCCAGCCCTTTTTATTTTTCATTTTGAGACAGGGCTCACTGAGTTGCTTAGGGCCTCCCTAAGTTGCTGAGGCTGGCTTTGAACTTATGATCCTCCTGCCTCAGCCTCCTGAGCCTCTGGGATTACAGACATGGGCCACCGCACCCATCTTAAGCATGTTTTTTACAAAGGCCCAGGCACAGTGAGTGCAGCTACACTACTCTGTGGGCAGCAGATGCCACCTGAGTACCGCCCACGGAAAGGAGGTTGGAAAGCAGCCCACAGCTGTGGCTGCCTATCACGCTTACTTTGTGCTCGCTGTTTCCCCTTCTCCTGTCCCTGCCTAGGGTCCCCAGCAGGGTGGAGCCCTCCAAGCACTGCAGTGGACGTTCTCAGCCGCGTCTGCTGGCTCTCGACCAGCGGATGAAGTGCTTGCTCTGGTGTCCACGCTGGAGGGGTTTCTGGTGGGCCCTGGGCGGAGCCTCCTCCAGAGGCGTCAGTGAGTGGCAGCCCCACGGTGTCACCTGTGATTTCAAAGGGTTCCTAACTCAGCAGAGAGGGACAAGCTAAGATTTCAGATTTACCCCCTGCTCCCCGGCTGCTTTGTGAGGAAAGCGGGGGACGCGGCAGGGCTGTTCTCATTCATCTTGCCGGCACTGAGTGTCTGTGGGCAAGGAGGCATGGCCTGGGCTGGGGAGCCCTGCATGTCCAGCTGGCCAGCATGCTCGTTCCTGGGCACAGAGGACCTAGGAGTTTGCAGAGAGACCAGGACACGCAGCCTGGGGTGAAGTGCCTCCTAGCTGCTGCTGGCTCAGTCTTTGGTAATACCATCTCTACCCACCCCAGCCCTCCCTGTGTCCTGCCTGAATCCTGGGCCTCCAGCCCTCAGCACGTTGCGGAGGGACTGGCAGGCAGGAGGACGTGGCCTTCCCTCTGCAGTTGAAGCATGGCTCTGTTTTGCAGATGCGACTGGTGACTTCTGTGACTCCCCCCAGTCTTGTCCCCAGGCGCTGCCATGAAAGAACATGTATTTTCAGAGCTAAATTGCATGAGCTTCTGTTTGGGGAGTGTTGTGCCACTTTTGAGGAGCTCCTAACTCGAGGCTGTGGCCCTCCCCACTCAGGGTCCAGCTCATACACAGAGGACCTAGGAGTTTGCAGAGAGACCAGGACACGCAGCCTGGGGTTTGCCCCAGACGGGGGGTGGCTGACGCTGGGCATGGCAGTTCCCGCACAGGGCTTCATCAGGTGGCGGAGGGCCCCGTGCTGGGCTGGTAACAGGATCTAAGTGCACACCAGCCAGAGGGGCATCGCTTGAGTGGCTCGTGCCAATTCCTGGGGTGTGACTCCCCCCATGGATCATTCCAAGCCTTGGCTGATGAAAGGTGGCTTGGAATTCCTAAACACACCATGGGTCCCTGCAGACGGTCTTCAGGCCTGCTCCTGGGTTCCCTTCTCTGTCGCCCACACCCAGCTCTCTCGTGGGTACAGCAGGGAATCCACCTGGGACACCAGAGCCCCCAGACTCCCTCTGCTCCCCTGCCAAAGCTAAGGGACGTGGAAGCCGGGGCCTCCGGGATTTCCTATGGCCATCAGGTGGCCCAGAGACATGGCCCTATGTGGCTCGCCCTGGTGCTGGCCACCCACAGCACTGTCCTTGTCCCCACAGGTGTCAGCACATCTGAAGCTACAGGAGAAGGATGAAGGCAGGAGGGAGATGGTGAGTGTGGCTTTGGGACCGTGTGTGGCCGGGAGGCCTGGGCAGCCCAGTTGGCAGCATGCGGGGGGCTTTGGGTGTGGCCCTCCTTGGACTTGCCCTGCTGCTCTTGCTCCCGAGTGGGAGGGGGCGTCCCAGCGCGGGGCGTGGGCTGCAGCAGCCAGAGACCAAGCCAGGCGGCGGGGAGGGGGGGGGCATCGCAGCAGCATGGACTCCATCCAGGAGTGACAGGCTCAGCACTGAGGGCCTGAAGCGGCCAGCAGTGTGCCCTTTAGTACACTTTGCACGGAACTGTTTTTCATAAAACACTAACAATGAAGCTGTTAGTCAGTGGTTTAAAAATAACCACCCCCCCCATACAACTGCAAGAAGCAGCTTGGTGCTGCGTGTTGCTGGCCAGCCTTTAGGAAGGGAGAACCAGGTTCCCACCTGCCGGAGACTTTCTCTCCCTTCCGTCACTTGCTTTTCTTCCTTTCACCCCGAGGACAAGGGAGGGTGCAGGTGCACAGGGCCAGCCGCAGCCCCAGAAGGCCTCCCAGGAGGCACCAGCCAGTTCTCGTGGTCAGGGAAGCCCCCCTCCTTCTCTGGCACTGGGACCACTGGATTTTCAGTGTAAGATAAATCCCATTTTTATAAGCTGCCTCTGGCTTCTGCCACCTTTCATGGCCACAGGGCAGCAGCCGAGAAAGCAGGACTGGCAGGGTCCACACCAGGGGAACGAGGGGCTGCTCCTGTTCGGTGTAAGCTGGGACAGTCATGGGGACAGTCAGACACGCTGAGGATGTGTTGGTCACAACTCCACGAGTGCCGTTGCCACTTGTGTTGGGCAGAACAGTTAACGCTAAGCCAAGTGAAACCCCCTTGGTGTGGAAAGAATGTACTGGGCACGCCTGGGGCTCCCTGTTCCCCATGGTGACCTTCAGACTCTTGGGCCATCCCAGTCACTGATAGTGGGGACAGGATCAAGAACCCACTTCTGAGAAGTAAACCCATGCCTCGTTGCTCTGGAAAATGTCCCATGTGGAGCCCGGTTCTGAGATTGAAGGGAAGAAAGTGGACCAGTCCAGTCCAGAACAGAGACGTGGGGAACGAGGGGCCACAGAGGCAGGAGGCCCAGGCTGGAACCCGATCAGGAAGGTTGAGAGCGGTCAGCCTTCTGTGGTCTCTGGGCTTTTCTGAGTGTGTGACTTAGGCAGCAGACTCCTCAGGCTCCCCACAGATGTGTCTGAGTGAAGAGGAGGGTTATGGGCTGAGTCCCCCAGAGGCGCTGGAGCCCCGACACCGGTCCCTCTGAATTTGAGTGTATTTGGAGACAGGGTCTTTACAGAGGTGACTAAGGTGAGGTCATCAGTGGCCCTGGTCCAACTGACTGGTGTCTTCAGAAGAGACCAGGATACAGACGCACGCAGAGGCTGACCCTGGGAGGACAAGGGGACCCCATCTGCAAGCCGTGGAGAGAGGCCCCAGGAGGGACAGCCCGGCCAGCTCCTTGATTTGGACTTCCAGCCTCCAGAACCTGAGAGGATTCCTTCCTTCCCTTGTTTAAGCCCCAGTATGGGGCTCTTTGTTGCACAGACTGGACTGACTCGCGTGACTGCTGAGATGGAGAAGGAAAGTCTTGGCTCCAGGGAGAGAACAGAGGAGAACCCGATGTCAGGAGAGCCTGTCCGAGGCCAGCTCTAGCCTCCTGGCCCTCTCCACTCTCCAGGAGGAAAGCCATCAGCTAGCTGCAGGCCCAGAGTAGGACTGGCAAGAGCCGGAGGCGCCATGAGGCAGAGCCTTTCCTTTTGCAGAGTCAAGAAGTGCCTCTCATCCAGCGGCCAGAGGCCTGTCCTAAGGACCACCTCTCACACCTGGTCACCCTCGTCCTTCAGCCTCCCTACTTCCACAGAGGCCAGAAATGCAGTCAACCTGCTGGATGCAGTGGCCTCACTGGGGTCCCATGGGCCACTTTGGACAGTTGTCTCCAGCACAGTGACAAGCTTCAGAGGCTGCACGGAGAAGCTGCAGGAATGGCCACTGACCCTGGGCGTGGGGGAGGCACAGGGCGAGGGTGAGCCTCTGGGAGAGGGGCTCCCCAGGACAGGCCTGGTGCAGGGTCGTGGTGTGACGGGGAGCAGCCAGGGCCCGGGCGTGGCTGCCAACAGGGCCAAGCAGTGATGCTGAGCTGAGCACATGGGAGCTCCTTCAGCCCTGGACAACCCTGGCCTCCTCCCCCAGCACCCGGAGCTTCCCTCCTTGACTTGGGATGTAAGGTCCAACTACTGCCACGGGCATGGTGGCAGCTGAATTGGCCTCTTCCCTGAGGGGACCCCAGGCCAGCAGCCTTCCCCGCTGTGGCTCTGCGGGCCTTCCCTAGGGAATGGGTGGGCAGTGCACACCTCAGCCAACAGGAGGGTCCATGGCAAGCCCTGCCCCTTGGGCCCCTCTGCCTTCTGCACCAGCTCTGTCTTTGATGGCGCAAAACTTTGCACCATGAGTCCAGGTTCCTGTCCCTCATCTGGGCGGCCTGGTCAGCGTCTCCAGGAGGGCCACGGAACCCACTCTGCCTGCCAGAGTGGAAGGGACCAGGGACAGTTGGCACCTTGGTGAGAACGGAGGTACCTCCTGGGAGGAGCTGTGTCGGGCCTCCAGAAGACGGGACTCTCGTATGCGTGTCCTCTGTGGGCTGGGCCTAGGACGCAGACGGGAAGGATGCCTGAGCATCTCAGCTGGCTTGTAGAGCACAGGTGACTCAGGGAAGGCCCCCGGCCCTCTGACTAACTGTCCCGGAGGACCCTGGCACCCCTCCACCTTGTGTGCTGGGGGGACTGTGGAGAGGGCGCCCACCTGCCATCCCTGCAGGACCCCAGGCAGTTCTGTGCCCTGCAGATCTTCCTCACCTGAGGCCCGGTTTGTGCCAACCCTGTCCTCTTGGCCAACTGCAGCCTCCTGCCCCCAGAACCATCTGGAAGCTCTGCTTCAAGGGCAGAGCCACAGCTGGCTCCACACCCTGACTCACTTCCCCCCAACCCCCTCTGTACTTGGGTGGCTGTTGTTTTTGTCTTGTAAAAACACAATGGGATGGAATGTTCTAGCAGGTAGTGGAATGTGCTATTCACAGCCTTCCTTTCCCAGAAAGGGTGCCTCGGCCCTGGCCATCCCTCTGACCAGGCTGCTTCTGCAAGAGAGGTCTCCTAGGGCAGTTCTGCAACTGCCAAGCCTGCAGTCACCAAGGCCCCCAGGGGAACTGAGATATAAGCACTGAGGGATTTTTATTTGCTTGTTTAGGCAAATGTGCATAAACAAGAGCCCACCGTTCCTCTGGCCCGTCTCTGACACCAGCCTGCGTAGCCCCACTGCTGCGCCACATTACAGACAAGGGCTGGCCTCGGGGTGGAGGTGTGGTGGGTGGCAGAAGGACAGGCCCCCAGAAGGAGAGGCAGAGCAGGATTGGAACCTGCTCAGCAGCAATGCCCTGGTTCTTTGTCACCAAAGCTCCACTTTGCACTGACTGTGCATAAATAATTCAAAAGTACAGTCCTCCTTTCGGGTGACCTCATCTCCCCAAGAATCCATGTCCTGGGGTCCCCTCCCTGTGGCTGCAGGGGCCCAGTACAGCGCTGCCCTTCCAGGGTGAGGACAAGGATGGGCAAATTCTGGAGAGAGCTCTAAGGCAGCCCCCCATTAGGCCTCAGCAGCCACCAGGGTACACCTGGTCATGACAGCAGGAACCAGCCCATGCCCACTGGAGATGGCTGACCTCCTGAGTCACCTGGAGGTGGCCCATCCTGGGCTGACGGAGGGCTCTGTGCACGGTTTCTGTCTTAGTGCTCAGCCACGTCCCTGGGGCCAGGACCTCTGGACAGGATCTCTGGTCATCATCCAGTGCCATTAGAGGCTGTTTTCCACTGACGCATGCACAACAGGTTTCCTGAGGGGCCCCACAGTTTGTGACCGCAGGGCTGTGCTCGAAAGCTTTGTGTGAGCAATAAGCACGGCACCCATTTGGTGGCTGGCCGTGGGCAGCAGGCCTCGTGTGCCAAGTGCTGCACCGTGGACTTTGCAGTAGTTTGATTTATTGGTCACAGTGACTCTGTGCTGGTCAGCAGCCTGATCATCCATCCACTTTTATGTCTGTCAATCCCTCAGTTGACCAAATATTTACCAGATGATTTCTCTGTGCCAGGCTCTGGGCTGGGCCTGGGATTGGAGGTGTTGGGGTCACCTGCTGAAGGCTGAGTGAAGTGAGGACTCAGGCCCTCGCCACGTCTCAGCCTCTGGGCATCACGGCCTCCCTGGCCAAAGTCAGCACTGTCCACAAACTTGGAGGTGCTGCTCACTTGGGTGGCTCCAGTTTACGGGTCCCTGGGTGGACTGGTGACGTGTCCAGCAGAGTGGGTAGCAGGCAGGCTTTGCACGTGGGCCCTGGTGGACAGAGAGACCAGGAGGGCAGCTCCTAAAGGGGCCTTGGTTCTACCTTCCCCAGGTCAAGGAGATCCTGACGGCACTTGGCTTGCTGTCCTGTGCCAACACCCGTACGGGGAGCCTATCGGGCGGCCAGCGGAAGCGCCTGGCCATCGCACTGGAGCTGGTCAACAACCCTCCAGTCATGTTCTTCGATGAGCCCACCAGGTAAGCCAGAGCCAGCCTGCTCTTAGAGGGGCCCTGCCCATCCCTCCTGCCTGGGCGCAGCGGGGACTCTGAGCGCTTGACAGAGCGGCTGCTTCACTGTCCGCTGCTCAGACACACACGTGCTCGGCCCTGTGCCGTGCATTGATGCTGGGAGCTGATCTGAGGGAAACGTGCCCGTCTCTCCCGTGACACGGAGTTCCCTGTGCACAGCCACCCTGGCCAGGCCCTCCGTGTGTCCTGGAAGCCACTGCATTAGCTCTTCAGTGGCTCAGAGGAGCCCACAGGAAGGAAGCCCACCGTGAGTGGCTTGCCAACTCCATGCCAGTGAGCCCTGACACCAGTCCTGGGGATGCCCCCTTAGGTTTGAGGCTGTGGGGAGATGCTGGCTCTGGAGCCACGGGCAATGAGTTGGGCCGCCTCTTCCTAGTCACAGCATATTCAAGTGTCCCCAGAAGAATGAGCCTCAGGGTTCAGGTGGGCTGCTCTTGAACCAGATTTTATGTCGCCTCCTTCCTGCCTGCTCGCTCCCCTCTCCAAAGGCCAGCAGGTCCTGACAGCAGCCTGGGCTGTCTGCAGGGAGGGGCACATCTACCGTGTCGGCTCAGCCCAGTCCCGTGCCCACCCTCAGCGGGTGGTACCTAAGGCAGCTCCCTAAAGGTGTTTGAGAAAAAGCGAAGCAGAGAAGCCTTCAGCGCTCCTCCAGCAGGCTGCCTGTCCTGGGAGGGTGAGCTTCGAGGGGCTGCCCAGCACACACTCCTTGCCCTTGCCCTGTCCTGAGGTGTGGACGGACAGGAGCAGGAGTGGACAGGGCTGGGGCACTGAGAAGGGGAAGGAGAAGAGAGGTCACCCCAGAACCTTCTGGAGAAGAGCCCATGGCGAGCCCATGGAAGACCCCCTGTGTTCAGTGAAGCACCTGCCAGAGTGTAGCCTGGCCCAGGTGCCCCAAAGCCACCCCTCTGTGGCCGACACCCGTCCCCCGTGCTGCCCCCAGTGGGCCCAGGGGCAGGGGATTGCAACTGCTACCCAGAATGCTTCTCGGAACTACACTTCTGCAGTCCCCCTCCCAAGACAGGTGGGGACCCCCTGTCCCCCACCCAGTTCCTCAGCAAGACTTGCGGGTCCCCTAGTAGCACGCAAGACACTCAGCCCCTGCTGTGGCCCACTCAGCAGCTCTGAGGCGGAGCAGAGCCTGACCTTGAGGACCTGCAGTGGCAGCTCTGGCCCATGCCTCCGTGGCAGCGGCTTCCCAGCCCCTCCAGGACCTGGGGCAGCGGGCTTGTCCCTGCTGCCCAGTGTCTCATGGTACCCTTGACTTGCAGCGGCCTGGACAGTGCCTCCTGCTTCCAAGTGGTGTCCCTGATGAAGGGGCTGGCCCAGGGAGGCCGGTCCATCGTCTGCACCATCCACCAGCCCAGTGCCAAGCTCTTTGAGCTCTTCGACCAGGTATGAGTTCCCAGCACCCTCCTGGACCCCTCCCAGCTACTGCCTGGGCCCCTCCTAGCCCCCACCCTGGACCCCTGCCCCAGACCCCCACCCCGGCCTCCCAGCCAGGTTGAGGCTGGTCAGTCACTCCCCTCCCATGAGTCCTGGATGTCTGATGCCTGGCTGTCGGGAAGCCTCTGCCACTGTGGTCATCAAGGCCAATGGATGCCTTCTCTTTCCTCACTGTCCACAGCTTTACGTCCTAAGTCAAGGACAATGTGTGTACCGGGGGAAGGTCTCCAACCTGGTGCCATACTTGAGGGGTTTGGGCCTGAACTGCCCCACCTACCACAACCCAGCAGATTTTGGTGAGTGGCACCCAGACCAGCTGGGAGGAGGGGCTTCACATTGATCTGAAGAATTGCTCGACTATCCCTCAAGTGACTCGGGAGCCATCTGGGTGGAATTTGTAGACAACAAAGAAGTTTCCTTATCTCCTGGTGGACATATCTGATGGCCAGCTCTGTGTCCTCACCTCATGATGTCATCGGTCCCTGGAGTTAGGGCCCACCTTACATCCAGGATAAGCTCCTCTCAAATCCATGACTGATCCCCTGTGAAGACCCTTCCCCAGGTCACACTGAGGCTCCAGGTGGACATCCCCCCTGGTCTTCCTGCCTCAGCCTCTCTCTCTCAGCCTTACGCCCTGGAATCCCATGGCTGCCGTGGCATTATTTCCAAGTTAGGCTTAGCAAGTACTGCTCCTGGGAATGCTTCTCACTCCCGAGAGGCAGGCTGCGATGACGCGGGAGGGGAGAGACAGGGAGACAGGGACACTGGAAGGAAGCGAGAGGTGAGGGACAGCTCTGATCAAAGGGAAGGCTTGAGCATTTTTAGAAGCCATGGTGGAACTAGTTTATAGTCCATAGTGTATAAACTAGAGTTCCACCGGAGAGAAGGGACAGGTGGGCAGGGGAGGGGAAGTGGGACCCAAAGCCTGCATGGAGGTGAGCTTGCAGAGGAAGGGCGGCAGAAGGAGAAGAAATGGGCACCCGGGAGGGTGCAGAGGCCCTGGGAGACAAGGTGCTCCCTCAGCGTGCTCTGCTGAGAGGGGAGCCCAGGGCTATGGCCCCGAGTGGGTGAGGGACAGCCGGAGCTTGGAGACCTCGCCTGGCAACCCAGCATGGCCTGGAGCAGGGTTTTATGTGGGAGTGCTTGGCACCCAGCTTCCAGCCTAGGAAGAGAGCAGACCGCCAGGGACAGGGAGCTTTGGGCATCAGACGGGATGGTGTCCAGTGGGAACCAGGGCAGGGCACAGGGAGGAAGTTGGGGAGCAGAAGGTTGGAGAGTGCAGAGGCCTCTGTCCAGGAGTGGGGTGGGCAGAGGAGGCCGGGGCAGAAGGGAGCTCGACCCAGCGAGTCTGGACGCTGGGGGAGGGAGGCTGGGGTGGCACTGCACCACGACCTGAGGGTACGGGCAGCTGTCCCATGGCCTCGGGCACCCAGCACACCATGCGGTGGTGGGCGTTCCTCCTCCGTGGTCTCCTGGGACTCCGTGGGCTTGGTACACGGCCCAGGTGAGCTCTTTGCAGAGGAGCCTGCCACCTGCAGAGTGTGGCCGGGAAGGCGTTCAGTGAGCTGGGGGAGTAAGACCCTAGCCGGGCTTTCCAGGCCCCCTGACCCTGCTGTCCACCTGCCGACGTCCTACAGCCATGCTGGGGCTTTGAGGGCCGGGTGCCGACTGGTGAATGATGTGGCCTCCACCACTGCCGTCACCAGGGGCGTCTCGGGGACTGCTGGGACGCTTCCTAGGCCCTCCCACAGGCCCCAGGGAGCCTGTGTCCCCGTCCTGCGGTGGCGCACCTGCCGCGGGCCCGGTCTAACCCACCTCCTGTGTCCGGGCAGTCATGGAGGTGGCATCGGGCGAGTACGGCGATCAGAACGGCCGCCTGGTGAGAGCAGTGCGCGAGGGCCTGTGCGACTCCGACTACAAGAGAGACCTCGCGGGGGACGCCGAGGCGAACCCCTTCCTCTGGCACCGGCCCCCCGAAGAGGTAAAGCAGGCAAATGGATTGACGGGATGGGGACAGGTGACGCAGGCCCCAGAGCCCAAGGTTACCCCCCACCCCCGCATGCGGGTACCCCTGCTTCGCATGGAGGCGTGGCCGTCTGGGGGCTCACCGGTGCCCTTCCCGCCATGTCCCCAGGATTCTGCCTCCATGGAGGGCTGCCACAGCTTCTCCGCCAGCTGCCTCACCCAGTTCTGCATCCTCTTCAGAAGGACCTTCCTCAGCATCATGAGGGACTCGGTAAGAGCGTCCTCTGGGCCTCCCGTGGGCCCTTCTCTGGACTCACCCGACCCAGCTTCCAGGTGGCTTTTCTGCCACTTGCATTAGTCCTCTGTCACTGCTGTCTGTCACTGTGGTGACAGACGATCCCAAGACGTCTGTCCACACGAGCCAGTGCATGTCTGGCTGGTGCTGAGGGGGGTGGCAGCTCAGCCCCATCTGTCTTGTCTTGGGGCTGGGGACGGAGGAACAGCTCCCATCTGGACTGTCCTCCTGGAGCCTCACAGAGGGGGCAGTGCAAGAGGGAAGCAAGGGGGCAGCAGTGGTCACTGGTGCTCATGGTCCAAACAGGCCAGGTGGCCGAGCCCCCATCAGGGTGGAGGGGGAGTGCACCCCTTCAGAAGAGCAGCCCAAGGTGTGAGCACTGGGTGGGTCAGCGGCCCCTGATAGGGAAGGAGCGGGTGAGTGGGTGCCCTAATAACACCAGCCGTGTAAGTGGACAGGCTGGCCACCTGGCTGGGAGAGGCAGGTGCGCAGCCCGTGGTCTGCAGTGCAGGCCTGCCGATCCCCAGCCTGCTCTCCCCGCAGCCCTGGCCCCTTCCTGTTAGCTGGCCTTGAGGAGAAGTGAATATGGTAGTCAGCACTCCCTGACGCCACAGAGCTGGCCGCGCGGGACACGCCTGTGGCTTGGGCAAGGGCGAGGGCTTGTTTACCTGGGGCCTGAGGGATGGCATGTAAGACCCCCAGCCCAGAAGCCAGGCTCCTGCACAGGGTAAGGTCTGTGTCCGCCCAGGTCCTGACGCACCTGCGGATCACCTCCCACATCGGGATTGGCCTCCTCATTGGCCTGCTCTACCTGGGCATCGGGAATGAAGCCAAGAAGGTGTTGAGCAACTCTGGCTTCCTCTTCTTCTCCATGCTCTTCCTCATGTTTGCCGCCCTCATGCCCACCGTTCTGACCTGTGAGTGACGCCCACACCCCGCCCTCCGGTCCCTGGATTCCTACCCAGCAGTGGGGGCCAGGGCCAGCCTGACCAGTAGATGGGTTCTCTGAATGCAGGGTCCTGTTTCTTCAAAGTCCATTTATATGTGGACAGATGCAGGTTTTATTGTATTTGCTGTTAGACACCAAAATATGGTGTTTACGCCAAAGGACCGAATCTCTAATGGAAGACGGTCAGACACAGTAGACGGAGGTGGAGGGACATTTCCCTAGGGTTTCTAATCCGGAGCCCTCACACAGCTACGTAAGCACCTGCAGTTCAGTGTGGGCATGGCCTGGGACGCGGGCTTTGGAATGGACAGATGCTTTGGGATGGAATTCCAGGCAATTCTAGCCTGCTGTTGACCATCTTGCGCTGCATGGTGGACAGCTACTGCCCCACAGGACCCACATACACAGGCGTCCTGCCTGAGCTGTCCTGAGTCTCCAAGAGCAGTGTGCCCTCAGCCTACGGGATGGGCAGCCTGAGTGGGCCCCAGGAGGTAGAGGGAGCGAGAGCCAGGCAGGGTCTTCCTCACCGCCCTGTTCACCACTACTCTGGCTTGGGGAGGGCTGGCAATTCCCCAGGCTGCCAAGCCCTTCATCTTGTGCTGAGCCTGGAGAGGCCCAGTGCAGGCAGGTGCTATGCTGGGCACCCGTGGCTCAGCCCGAGGTGCTGTCGGGACTGCCGTGTGACCCTCTCTTCTGCGTTGTCCCCTAGTTCCCCTGGAGATGGGCGTCTTCCTTCGGGAACACCTGAACTACTGGTACAGCCTGAAGGCCTACTACCTGGCCAAGACCATGGCCGACGTCCCCTTCCAGGTGTGTCCGCGGGCTGCCCTTTGGAGGCTGGGCCGAGGGTAGGAGGTCTGGAAGCAGGTGGGCTGTCCAGGGCTGACGGGCTCTGTTGTCCCCAGGTCATGTTCCCCGTGGCCTACTGCAGCATCGTGTACTGGATGACCTCACAGCCGTCGGACGCTGTGCGCTTCGTCCTCTTTGCTGCGCTGGGCACCATGACCTCCCTCGTGGCTCAGTCTCTAGGCCTGCTGATCGGAGCGGCCTCCACATCCCTGCAGGTACCTGCAGAGCAGCGCTGCGGGTGGGCTCCCTCCACTTGGCCTGCCTGGCCCCGCTGCCCGGGGGGGCTCCCACCCTCCCTGAGACCTTCCTCTGAGTTCTGCCCTGACCAGGTTGGTCCCAAGGGGAGGAAGGCATGGTCCTGGGTGGCCAGGAGAGGTGCACTGACAGCAGACAGTGGCTACAGCACGTGCACTTATGGAGCGCCTGCTGCATGCTGCCATGCCTCTCCACTGTTGCTAAACCTTAGCTCACTTAGTCCCAAACACACCATTTTACCGGTGGGGAGACTGAGGCCCAGAAAGGCAAAGGACTTGTTGGGGCCACACAGCTGGCTCCAGCCAAGCCCCCAGTCCCTGCAGCGTGGTTGGGTCTGCGCTACTCAGCCATCCCTGGGACACCCCCCTTTACATGCACCTGCTCCCCACCCCGGCCCATCCCTGTTGTCTCAAGAAGCCTGGTTCCACCCCCCCGGACCTGCCAAACCACACCTCCGACTCTGGGTCTCGGGCCGGTCCTATCCTTGGGAATGAGACCTGCAGGTTCACTATGTGCTGCGAGGCCCTGAGGTCCCGGACAGTTCCTGGATTGTCCACCGCCAGCAGCGGCTTAGCCTCTGGGGCCTTCATCTCCTCGCCTGTGTGTGGGACGGCGGTGGTGTCCGCCTCGTGGCATTGTGACAAGGGTGAAAGATGACACTCCAGAGAAGGTGCTAGGCGCCCGCCCCAGCCAGGCCACAGGGACACCCGTACCCCCTCCTCTAAATGGCCCTGAGCGCTGAGGGCACACTCTGAGCCTGCCACGCTGGCCCAGCCCCCAGAGGCCTGGCTTCCCCTCCCGCCCTCTGGGGACACTGCACCTCCCCATGGCTCCCACGCACACCAGCTGGGCGCCTCCTGCACCTCGGGAGCATTTTCTGTCCAGTTCACCTGCTGCCCAGCAAGCTGCCCAGGCCTCCTGCTGCCTCTCGCCCTCTAGGCAGCCTGCCTCAGGATCCCACGCAGCCCTGCTGCCGGCCTGCGGACCACAGTGTCCTGCTCCAGGGCTGGCCTCAGTGTCCTGCTCCAGGGCCGGCTGTACCCAGGGCAGCTCCACCCGCAGCCCTGCACACACCCGCCAGGCCACCTGGGCCAGGATGCCCCCTGATACCCCTGTTCCCCTCACACCCACCACACATGCAGGTATACACACACATCACACACACACAGCATAGATACACGCCATAGATAACACACATAGAGTACACCCACCACAGATACACACAGTCGTCACACACACACAGTGTAGATAACACACATGTCACACACACACACCACAGATACACGCCATAGATAGCACACATACAGTACACACACCACAGATACACACACATGTCACACACACCATAGATACATACACACATCACACACATACCACAGATACACACACGTCACACCACATACACCCACGTCGCGCACATACACACACCACAAATGCACGCATACATCACATACACCATAGATACACACATACAGTACACACACTAGATACACACCACACACACACCACAGATACACACCATAGATACACACATACAGTACACACACAATATACACACACATCACAGATACACACATGTTGCACACACACACACACACCTTAGATACACACCATACATACCACAGATACACACCATAGATACACACATACAGTAAACACACCAGATACACACACACCCCACATATACACACAAGTCACACATACACCATGCACACCACAGATACACATATCACACACACACCACAGATACACACCACACACATGCCACACATACCGCAAATGCACACATACACACACACCACAGATACACACCACACACACCAGAAATACACATACTCTACACACACCGCAGATGCACTCACATACACTATACACAATACATATGCACATACACTACAAACATCACAGATACACACCACACACCACAAATACATATACTACACACACCACGGTATACATACACTATACACACCATGTATACACACCACACACACCACACCACAGATACATATACTACACACACCATGTATCCACATACACTACACACACCACACACATACCACAAATGCACACACACACACCACCCACACACAACCACAGATACACATACACTATACACATCATGTACACACACCACACCACAGATACATATACTACACACACCACGTCTCCACATACACTACACACACCACACACATACCACAAATGCACACACACCACACACACACACCACAGATACGTATACTACACACACCACGTATCCATATACACTACACACACCATAGATACATGCTCTACACATACCACAGATATACACATATATACACACAACACACACATGCCACAGGTGCACATACCACTCATACCACATGCTGCACATACACACACTACACTTGACACACAGCACACGTACCACACTATAAATATACATACCTCATACCACACAACCAAACACACCTTGCACCACACACAGCACAACACACATGCACGTATACACCATATACCACACACACCCACACACACCCGCCTGGCACACACCACACATACCCACACACACTTGCCACACCACACTTGCACGCATACCTGCCCCCTGGTGGATTGTGAGTGGATTGTAAGTCAAGCCACTGTGCTGTGCTGCTGTCACCCAGGTGGTGACAGCCCTAGGTGCGCCATGCCTGGGAGAGGCTGGAGCCCTGCCCTCAGGACCTTCTTCTTTTTTTCCGGCAACGTCTCCTCAGCTGCCCCCTGAGGAGGGTGTCTTCTAGTGGGACCTGGCATCAGCCTGGCTGAGGGACCGAGGTGTCCCAAAGAGGGTCCCCAGACACAGAGATACCACCCAGGGGTCAGCTCCAGGGATGGTGCAGGCCTGCCCCCCTCAGGCATGCTGGTCGCCTTCCCAGAAGGCACTGGCCACCTTGCTGGAGGATGCTTCCCTCCCACTCCCCTCCTCAGCCGGGCTGGGCAAGCCACTCCCCTGCAGGAGACCAGCCCCGGCCCTGAGGCCATGCTCTCTGCTGCCAGCCTGCTTCCGGTCAGCTCATGGAAACTCTAGCCCTTTGGGGCTCATCTTCTAGCCGAGGGTGACTGTCCTCAGGGCCACTGTGCAGGAACTCAGGAGGACTCCCCAGTTTCCCCCAGTAAGTCCTGTGTCCCTGCCCTGTCCCCAGGTGGCGACGTTCGTGGGTCCTGTGACGGCCATCCCGGTCCTCCTGTTCTCAGGGTTCTTTGTCAGCTTCGACACCATCCCGACGTACCTGCAGTGGATGTCCTACATCTCCTACGTCAGGTAGTGTGGGCAGTGGCAGGGAGGATGGGAAGTGACAGGTCACATCACTGCTGATGAGCCTGTGTTCACAGAGGCCCGCCAGCCAAGCGCACCCAGAGCAGGGGCGTCTGTGCCTTTCAGTCATTTCCTAGTTTGGTGAGGGTGTGCCCCACCCTCACCAACACCTGCACACACACATGCATGCACACGCACACACACGCACCCACACGTGTACACACACAGAGCAGGGACGTCAGACCCTGGAGAAGCCCCTGTGCACCCTCATATTCGGGTGTGTCTGGGAGCCACCTTGGGCGGCTTCTGTATTTTACTTGGAAAGAGTCACAACAAGGTCCTGGTGGCTGGTAAATATTAAGAGGAAATCCACGGGGGAACAGGTCATCTTGAAAACATCCCAGCGTCACTGCACAAGAGCCTCAGGCCCAGGGACCGTGGTTTCTGAGTGGCTCTTGGTGTGTGGCCCTTCTGTGGACAGTGCCCAACTTTAGAGCTTCACCCACCCCCACTGCAGCCAGTCCAGGTGACACACACAGTCCGAGCTGGGCACAAGTGCTGCTCTTCTGAAAGGTCAGCCCAGACCCAGGTGCATTGTTCAGGAAAAGGAAGCCGACACAAAGCCCCGCAGAAGGCTTTCCCCAAACACGTGTGTGCAGCCGAGCAAACCAGAGGCCTGGCCTTTAGTCTGAAAATGAGTGTTTTTGTTCTGGCTGGGCGAGGCGAGCACAGAGGGTACACAGCGTTTTATCCAAGTGCTTGTATGTCCAGGCCAGGGTGTCCAGCCCCCAGTCACATCTAACCATTAAAAGGTGCGCAGTGTTGGAAGGAATCCAGTGTCCGTCAGCTCATTTGCCACTAAGTGGGTGCATCTGCTCATCCCGTTGCGTTTTGCTGGAGGAAACAAAATTGGGAAGAAGCCTAGTGGGGCTGTTTCTTGGGCTCAGCTCAGGGCATTGTTGAGAAGCTCAGAAGCTTCCAGAAAGAAAGCTGTGGGGGTCTGGAGGCCTGAGGGGCGTCGGGCAGAAGACTGGCCTGGGAGCGGCTGAGCAGGCGGGCGGCCCCATGCCGGCACTTTCCTCCCCAGGTATGGCTTCGAGGGCGTCATCCTCTCCATCTACGGGCTGGACCGAGAGGACCTGCACTGCGACATCGACGAGACCTGCCACTTCCAGAAGTCGGAGGCCATCTTGCGCGAGCTGGACGTGGAGAACGCCAAGCTGTACCTGGACTTCATCGTCCTGGGGGTTTTCTTCATCTCCCTACGCCTCATCGCCTATTTTGTCCTGCGGTACAAGATCCAGGCAGAGAGGTAAAAGCCCCGGACGGCTGCAAGGAGCGAATGAGACATGTGGCCAAGGGCCCCGAGTCGCCGCGCGGCCTGCGCCTGAGACGAGACTGGAGACCACGCGGGCTGGAGGGCTCTGAGTTTGCTCCTCCGCCCGGCTGGGTCGGTTCTTCTCTCCATCACCTTTTCTAGCTGTAACTAGGAAGATGTAGAAAGGTTCGTTTTTTACACACAGGATTTAAAACCGCCACAGCTGGTGACAAGGGGCTCCCGTGGTAAGGCTCTTCCTGAGGCCCAGTGAGGCTAGTCCTCCCTGAGGTTGCCTGGGAGCTGGACGTCCTGGGGCAGGAAGTGCGAGGGCAGGACCCCACATTAGGACTGCAGTTTCTCAAGGTCATCTTCCTGAGGTTTGTCTCTTCTCCATCAGAGTCACTTTTCCAGCCAAAAGTTGATAAATTGCATTCATTTTAAGAAACCGTATCTGTTTAGCACTTGCTGAGGACTTACCCAGGGTAAATTCCACGCTCTGTGTAGAGGTACAGGGGTTCAGCCTGATGCCAGGGTGGGTCCGTGAAAGGTCCAGGTGCCACTGCAGGAGGAGTGGCTCCACACCACCCCACTCCCCAGGCAGCACTGCCCAGCTGACCACAGCTGTAGGACCAAGTGGCCACCTCTTGCAAGCCCTTTTCATTCCCATATGCTTCTTATTTTAAGCAGACTACATGGTTTCTTCCTAACTTTCTGACCACCTTCATTTTTCCTAAAAAAGAAGATGACCCCTGTTGATTTCTAAAGAGGTCTCCTGCTGGCTCCTTTCCCACACCATCTACCTCCGCAGAACCTGGGAAGCTGAGCTTAGGGGGGTTGCAGCTGTGGCCTGGGGAGATGAGTCAGCTGGAGCAGCTGGTGAGGGGACAGCTGGACCAGAGGTGCCATGAGACCCTTCTTTTTCCAGAACACCTGTGCTAGAGCCCTCTCCTGTGAAGGCTGTGTTTTGCATGGGCAGGTCGCTAACCTCTCTGAGCCAGTGTCCTCGCCTGTAAATAATTGCACTAGACCATGCGCAAGGTCCCTTCCAGCTCCAGAAGCTTCTGAGGTCCCTCGCTCGTGGCCCCAAAGCTTTCGTTCCCTGCTGGTAGAGAATGGAACGTGTCTGGATTTTACTTCCACGTGCATCTGGTTGGAAAATGCTGAGAGAGTGTTTTTATTTTTTTCACTCCTTGATCTTTTTTAGTAAATCCAATTGAAATGCAAGTAAAGTGTAGTTTTAAGTTTGCTTGTTCTATACAGATATGGCCTTCTAGATTCAGTTTGGAACCAGGGTCAAACTTTGCCTTTATAAAAGTCTTCATTTGATTTCAAGTGTGAGATGTTGCTCACAGGGGAGGCCTGGGAATGGAGTTGGAAAAGCGAAAGCCCTGTGTAGAGCCTCAGAGACCCCCAGGCGGGGCCAGCCCAGAAGCCCCCACCCCCACCCCCACCCCCACCCTCGGCGCTCATGGAGCCTTCCTGCAAGGGGCAGCGCCATAGGCCCACAGGACATGTGCTCCAAAGACAGCTCCCTTCTTGCAGAGCCTGAGACTGCAGTACCATACCTCGGCAAGTTCAGAAGGGACCCTGAGGTTCCTCTAGATTTAGAATCTGTTTCCCAAGAGCACCAAAGCTCTCTGAAGGGATTCTCCACCTAGAAGTTTCTGCTTCCCCATTTCCAATTTCCACTGTGACAGATTTTTTCCCTTAATAAATAAGGATCTGATTGGGGTCCTTCCAAGGGACAGATCTCTGGGACAGATCTCGGGCTGTCCGCAGCTGGAAGGGAAGGCACATGCCAACTGTGACAGGGTTATTTTAAAGGGACCCACCCCTCAGCACAGTGTTGCTGGCCCCTCCCCCGAAGTCCTCAGAGGGCAGCCAGGCAGGCCAGAGGCCTTCCACCCCCTCCCGGTGCCCTCTCCCAGGGTGGCTGTGTGTCTACAGACATATGTGCACGGGAACGTGCTGGTGTGCAGACCTGCTCCAGGTGCGTGTCTGTACTGTGGGTCTCCCTGTCACCCTGCTGGCGTGGTTTGCAGGTGGCTCCCTCAGCCTTGTGTTCCCGGGTGCTTTGTGAATACCTGTCCCAGTGAGCTAGGTAGGACAGCAACCAAGCAGCCAGCTGCGTTTCTAAATCATGCCAGTCAAGCTGCGTGACAGCGCTCGTTCCTGTGCTGGGATGTGACCCAGACAGCGCCCCGCGTCTGATGCCTTTGGTGACTCCTGGCTGTAACATCCCTCCCACGCTCCCCACCTCGTCTGAGAGTCCACAGCCCCCACTTCTCCACTTCTACTCTGCTGAACCTCAGCAGACAATTAAGCCCCTCTCAAGTTCCTTTGAGTGGGCGGGCCTGTCCCCAGGGAGGGGAGCAGCCCTGGAGCACCTGACAGAGCTGGGGCTGGAATATGACCCCACCACCTGGGGACACCTTCAGGACCAGGACAGGCACCATGAGGGTTTTAGGTGAAAACTCATGTCAGAAGCCCACAGAGGGTCGTTTTCCTCACTGGAGGTCAGGCGTGGTTGGTGTCCACGAGGTAGCAGCCACCTTCGTGGGTGTCAGAGGGCTGAGCACAGGGTGCTGTGTGCTGAGCCAGCTGCCCTGCGGGTCCCTCTGTTCCTTTGCTCCTTCATCAAATCTCCCCTGATCCAGCCACGGCCTGGTGCTGTCTTGGGCCTGGCCGAGGGAGCTCCAGGCCACCCCTGCTGTGCCTGGAGGCTCCGCCCTCTTGCAGATGAGGAAAGCCGAGGCTGGAGAGGCCAGGCTGTGCTGCGGCCCCGGAGCTAGGAAAAGCAGAGGGGGTGGAACCCCAGGCCAACCCCATGTCCCTGCTTTTTTACTTTGCTCTGCTGCCTCCTGTTCATCACGTGCAAAAGTACCGAAGATGCTTCAGCAAGTATAAGTGCAATAGTACATCAGCAGATACTCATTCAGTTATCCGTCTTGCCAAGCAGATGGCTGAGGTGAGGGAGGTCTGCATCTCTCTCCTTTCAGGGCCTTATATCCAGTGCCCATTTGGGCATTTCTGGCTGGCCTGGGGCTGCTGTCAGCTTGTCTCAGTGGAGAGGGACCATCCTGCCCTTGCCTGCAGGGACTGGGGCTCGACGGGGCTGATGTGGCTGTGTGTGTCTACAAACATATGTGCACATGTGTGCGCGGGAACGTGCTGGTGTGCAGACCTGCTCCAGGTGCGTGTCTGTTAGTGTTGTTCTGTGGCATTCTTCATCTCAGTAGCAAGGTGGTCTCTGAGCCCTCACTGCCTTCCACCCCAAAAGGAAAGAGAGCTTTCTCTCACCTTGTGCCTGCTGCAGATGGAAAGAGTGTGGTCCTGACCTGCCAAGGCTTCTGTCTGACGCCAGCTAAGTCAGGGGACAAGACGTCAAACAAAACCCAGTGGGCAGAGGGAGGTGTAGAGTGTATGAAGAGAAAGTCAGGTAATTTTAAGGAATAAAGACTGCTAATAAAATATTTTATATAAAACTTTTTACTCGCATTCAGTGTCAAATGTGTCAAGTGATTGGTTGGGTTTTGCCTAGTGAATTGAGGCTGAGGTTGTATTTGGATTCTCCTTGCCCCCTGGCGAGAGCTCTGTTCATTTCCTGATGGCACCTCTGCTGTGGTCCCCTTTCCCCCTCAGGACAGGTTCTATGTGGACTGCCCCGGGTGTGAGATTTCCGACTGTCCTCCCAGAATCCTCGCCCACATCTCCTGCTGTGTTCACGTGACCCCAACCTCCAGTGTGCCAGACCAGCTCCAGGCTTGGAGCGATGGTAACGTGAAGGCCGCTGCTGGTCCTACACGCAGCAGCCCATCTGGGCTTGCCCAGCTGTCCTGCCCCCTGGTCCTGCCCTCGGTCCTCTGCACCACTGCAGGGTCTCCACCCCCAGGACCCAGGGATACTCCAGCGGAGGACGTCCCTGCTGGCTGCTCTAGTGCTGCAGGAAATCCCTTGCTCAGGCCCAGACTCTGCTGAGAAGCTGCTGGGGGGAGGCAGCCCTTGGGAGGTTTGGCCCCAAGTCAGGGTGAGCGGGACCAGGAGTGGGGACAGGTGCTGCCTTAGCTCCCGGCTCCTGGCATGTTGTCCAGATGATGTGCCTGAAATGGTCACTTTCCCAGGGCAGCAGTGGCTTAGGCCTGGGCTTTCAAACTGGACTCATTCCCACCTCTAGGACAGAGAGCCGGCTGGGCAAGGTCATGGCAGCCACACACAGGGGTCCGTGCCGCCCTCTAAGGGCAGGGAGGGAGGGAACGTGGGCATGAAGGGCAGCGCCCCAGGTGGAAGCACACAAGGTGTGTGCATGTGGCTCTCCGTTTGCTGCCCCCTCCCCCCGCTGCTCTCTGGGCTGCCCGCTGCCCTAACACTGCAGTCATGGTCCCTCCAGCCCTTTGCACCACAGATAACCCCCTCTGCCACCCAGCAGCCTCTGGTGCCTGCATTTGGGGCTGTCCCTCCTTGGGAAACTCCCTGGGAACAGGGAAGAAAGAGGCCCCACACCCCTACCGCAGCTGGATTTCACCGTTGCAAGCTCGATTCAGCCTGTACCGTGGCACCTCCTGACCTAGGGGGTACATCTGAGACCCCCAGAGGATGGCTGACGTTGCACGTATAAGAACCCTATCTATAGGACCATGCACCCCCAGGATTAAGTTTTATCTATAAATTAGGCACAATTGGGAGATTAACAACCAACAACAGAACAGTCATATCAGTGCACCATCACAAACGCCTTATGGACATGTTCTCTCCCTCAAAATGTCTTCAGCGTCTGTGGACGGTGGCCGTGGGTAAGTGGCAGTGTGGATTGAAGCTTCCATGGGGCTGGGCTGGGGCTCAGTGGCAGAGCGCTTGGCTAGCATGTGTGGGGCCCTGGGTGGGATCCTCAGCACCACAAAAACAAACAAGCAAACAAACAAAGGAGAATAAAGAAAAAAAAAGAACCCGGGCAGGAGGAGGCTGGGGCCCAGGCCATCCTCTGAGTCTGCCTCCGGCCATCCTCTCTTTTCCCTTTCCCCCTCTATCTTCCTCAGCCGCAGCTCCTCCTCCTGTGGCCTCTCCATGTGCCCCTTGGGGCGCCCCTCCAGCAGGCTTCGGTGTCCGCCCAGCAGGCCCCAGGCCAGCAGGGAAGCCCACCCTGCCTGAGGAGTGTGAGGCTGATGGTGTGAACAGGGGCCAGGGTTGGGATGCCTCCTGTCCTCAAAAATAGTCCCCTGGCATCAAAAGGAGACCCCACCCAGGCCCACGGGCTCCTGCGTCCCCCAGGTGAGGCAGTCCCGGCCCTGGGGCAGAGCCCGGGCTCCCCCGCCTGGTGGCCAGGACGGGAAGGAAGCACAAAGCACCCTTGTCCGTCACGCCCTGGGGCCTCGGCTGGGCCTCGCCCTGCTCCTTGAAGGGCCTCCCAGGCCGTGGGGTTCACTTGCCCAGCCTCTCGCCTTTCTGGTCACCCCTTTCAGGTCCACAGCCAGGACGTGGGCACAGGTGCAGGGGTGTTAGTGTCACTGCGGATCATGGTTTGGGGACAGCCTCTCTGCCCCTGAGACCTTGGGAAAGGTGTGAGTCCAGGCCACACTATACAGAAGGTGAACCCGGGGAGGGTTCCTCTTGCTGGGTGGCCGTCCTCCTGTGAGTATCTCTGCTGAATGAACGTGAGAGAGGGTCTGCCCGTCCCTTCAGGTGCCCTGGGTCTGTACCTCGACATGGACTTAAACATGCCCACAGCCAGAGATGGTGTTTGTGTCTAGTGACATATGAGATCTGGTCTCTGGACACCGGGAGTCTCTCACCCTGACGTGGGGAGCTGGCAGAGGTGCTGACAAGGCTCAGCCGGGAGCAGTGAAGCAGGACCTGCCCTCACGTCCTGCTTGGGGGCCTCCTCAGTGCCCCGAGTCTCCCCAGGACACTCGGCCAAGCCCTTCCTGCTGGTGCTCCAGGCTGGCTCCTCACTTCTGCTCCACCTGCCAGATGCAGGCATGCCTGGGGCCCTGTCCTAGCAGGGCAGTGTGCCCAGCAGACTCCTCGAGCCTCACGGAAACTGCCAAGTGGGGGAACTGCAGGCTCGTCCATGGCAGGAGTTGCCAAAACAGCTCGCATCTTAGGGGAGCCCGACCTACATCTCCAGCTGGTAGACGCACCAGGGGTTGACGGGAAGTTAGGAGATGACAGGCTTGTGGGGGTCCTAGGGTGCCTCTGAATCGGATGATACCACAGTTTGTTTTTTCTGAAAATATTTTTATGGACAATGGTGACAATTTGCTTCTTAGAACTTTACATTTTTTACACTTCTGTCATTGTGATTGTAAAGGTAAAATTTCTAAGCTGATTCTAAGCTGCAAAAGTCTGAGTTAAAGTGTAAAAGACCGGGCATTGTAAAGTTTCTAAATGGCAAGACCTGGGCTAAAAAGTAAAGACTAGGTATTGTTAAAATTCCTCTGCTACCCCCAGAACCTGTAATCCCTGTAGCTGTTAGGACAATACCTGAACTGCCCAGTAAATAATTTCTCCTGGTCCCCTGGTTGTTTAATAGCTAAGGGCTCCAAGTAGCTCGGCATGTAAGCATCTAGGCCCCAAAACCAATCAGTTTAAATGTGTACCCTGCTTAGGAGTGACCAATCACCCCCGCCCAGACTGTTCCCGCCAATGAATGTACTAATCATGTCTCGGAGTTGTTGTTCAATTTTCCCGCGCCTCATGATGATTTGTTCTGATGTATGCAAAGCCCCCCGCCCTCTCCAAAAAGTGTACTTAAGCTCTGCTTGACCTCTGCTCTGGGCTCTGGGCTGCTCTATCTTCCTGAGTGAGCCTGGAACCTCAGCATGCTGAATTAATAAATCCCCTTTTGCCAATTGCATGGAGCCAGTCTCTTGTGTGGTCTCTCTGACGCTCCACCGGACCCTTACATGATCTCCGGGGTCTCTTCTCCATGACCTTTTGAATATGGACATCCACAACTTAATCATAAATATCTCATCATTACTCACTGGCCAAGTGAGAAACAGTGGCAGAAGATCCTATCACCAGATTCCCAATACAGTGGATCGTTTGGGCAGTGTCGTGCTCCCCCGGGGCTGAAGTTGCTAGGTGTGCCTCCCCTCCCCTGGCCTCTCTGCACTCCGTAGTCCTGTAGGTGCCTGATCGTAGTCCAGTGGAGGAGAATCACTACCTTTTACCCCTGGACACCCTCTTTAATCTTTCCCCTGTTCCTGTCCCAAAGCAAACGTCAATGCAAGCAACTTTGCAGACAGTGTGTGAACTGTGATTGATAATCCTAATGGGTAATTATTTATCTGTTTTTATAATGATTCATGGAGAGCCCTACCTGGACTCAGCCATACTACCTTAGGATATAGAGCGGCTGCCCACCAGGAGATGTGCACTATTAGAAGAGTGACACACACAGGGACATATATATGTTCAGAAATAACATTGGTTCCTCGGGGCACTTGTTCCTTTAGCTGCTACACTCTGTGGGGACGCTGAGCCAGGACAGACCTGGGATGGGAGTGTTCTGACGCACCCAGGGCTGCCCGCCTGTCTCCGCAGGCAGCTCTCGTTAGAGTTGTACTTGTGTTTTTTACAGACTTGAACTTCTTGAACTTGGTTTCTGAAATTAGATGCCAGTTATGGAAATGTGCCATACACCAAATAAACATTGTTACTTTCAGATTTCTACTTCTCCCTCTTTTCTCTTCCACTCACGGGAGCTCAGACCTGCTGGGGGAGTGAGCCCAGGTCGGGTAGAGCAGCAGGGTGGTTCCTCCATATGTGCCCTTGTTCCTAAGGAAGCAGATCCCTTGTTAGGTGTTAAGACGGAGTCAGATCTGCTGGGAAGGAAATTAGGGGATGGTGGGGATGTCTCCAGCCCCGAGCTCCACACCACGCTTGATACAGGTCGTCCGAGGTCCAGTGTCCACCCACATGTTATCTCATTTTACTGCCATTAGAGCTACAGAGCTACTACCAGTCCCATTTTGCAGATGAGGAAACTGAGGCTCAGAGACGTTAGACAGCTTATGCAAGGCCTCAGAGCTGGTCAGTGGCGAAGGCAGAGTTCAGACCGCCACCATCAAGCAGGCGGCCAGGACTTCTGTCCACTCATCATACTTTCTTCCCTGGAAAGAAGATGTTTAGGATTGGGAGCACAAAAGGAGAGCCCGTTTTGTCCCAGGAAGTACCCTGGGGAGTGGAGAGCTCTCCCAGCCTTTCCTTAGGCATCAGGTGACGTGCCAGCTTTATGAGGGTCCTTGGGGCGCAGGCATGTTGGGCTGTGCCCTCCTCTGGGGCTGGAGGAAGGTGTGTGTGGGGACAGGACAGCAAGACTCCCCTGGCCAGGCACTGCCTCAGCCCATGTGCTCGGTACCAGCCTACAAGATGACCGGGCGGACAGCAGAACACAGTGTGCCCCTCCCTACTGCCAGACTCTGAGGACACGGTGCCCTCCCTGCATGCCCCCACCCCCAACACAGCCAGTGCACCACACCGTAAGGCCTGGAGCTTCCCATTCTGGCTTTAGCAACTGTGTGGCACACCATCGTTGGAATGTTCCAGAATCCATGCAGCCATTTCTCTTCTGAGGGGCACTACTGTGGTTGTTCCTACAATAAACCGTGCTTTAATCAATCTGGAAAATCAGCAAACATCCTTCTGTCCTCACAATCTGCCTTTCAAGCTGAGAAGTCCTTCTGGAAACCAAGGAAGGAAATCCAGGATGTGAGACAGAGGTGTGGAGAAGAGCGGCCTGCAGGTGGCGCTGCAGACCCTGGCATCCAGGTGACGCCTGCAGGCAGGGGCTCTCAGGACTGCAGGTGTGTGGCGCACCTGATTGCCCGTGAGGCTGCAGGCTGTTTGAAGCCAGGAGCCTCCTGAAGGTTTTTTGTTTTGTTTTGTTTTGTTTTGTTTTAGCTCATTGCAGTTATACATAATAGTGGGGTTCATTTTGACATACTCAGGCGTGTGTGTAGCATAGTTTGCTCAATTTCAGTTCCCAGAACTTGCCCTTCTCTCCCTCCTCTCTGCCCTGGCCACCACTGTCTACTCTAAGGTCTTCCTCTCTCTATTTTTATTTGGCACATCATAGTTTATGTACAGGTGGGGCCCCCAGGATGTTCTGAAGAACTGGTGGATTCCCCTGCCATTTCCCCTCTTGGCCCCCCCGTCTCCGTGCAAGCGGTGATGCTGATCTGTGCTCGGTGCTGCCGTGCTCTAAAGACACCCAGGCAGTACCCCCCAGGGCCTCACAGCCTAGCCACTCCTTGGCTCTGTGTCCTGGTTTCTCCTGATTTTCTCGTCTGTAAACACCTGGGTGCCCTGTCTGAGGGCAGGTGTCAGAGGAGACAGGATCTTCTCTGCTCCCACACAGGTAATTCCCCTGGTTGGCGAGGACTGGGGTGTATGGGAGGAGCACAGCAATGACCACACCCATGTAGGTGTCCAAGGACACCCTCCAGACCTGGGCACTCCAGGGGCAAGGGGCCTGCCCTCCAGGACAAAGAACCAGGGGCAGGTCTTGGGGATGGATATCAGAGAGGGTCAGCAAGACAGAAGGTCAGCGGAGTCTAGGCCAACAGGCTCAAGGACAGCTGCCCAGAGAGAAGCAGCAGATGACTTGGGCACACTGAGTGTGGTCTCCCAAGCGCAAGGGCTCCGATAGGCCACCTCAGATGCCACGTGGCAGGACAGGTGGCATTGAGGGCCAGGTGAGCCGGCCACATGTTGGTGTTCCATACGCCCTTGGAAGTGAACTCCCAGTTTTCCAACTAGGAAGGCAGACATCACCTACGTGGGCAAATCAACAGAGATGTGAATGCACATGTGTGTATGAGATATCTTCACACACACAGAAGTCACTCTGTGGAAGTGGACAGCTGGACCTCGTGTCTGGAGGTTCGCAGAACAGTGTGGCCTTCACCACCTCCTCGTCTCAGGGTGCTGTTCTTGCCCACAAGGAAACCCCACTCACTAGCACCCACTCCCGGTCTCTCCCCAGCCCAGATCCTGACCCCCTTCCATTTCTGTGGATCTTCCCGTGCTGCACATCTTAGGGAAATAAAATCATACAACACGTGCTCTTTGTGTCTGGCTTTTCCATTTAGCATGAAGCACACTTGGGTTTTTTAAACACAATAAAATCTAAGGAGGAAAGGGAGTCATGAGCTCAGATAGGTGGAGCACCCCACCCCAAGCAGGAAGCGGGAGGGCGGGAGGGCTCTGGCCTCCAGGTGCCCACCTGTGAGGAGTCTTTTCAGCCAGCACCTTGCTTCACCGCACTGTGTGGTCATGACAGCTACTGTGACTGTCTCCATTCTGCTGATAGGGACCTGCCGCCCAGAGGTCTCTTGCCCTTTACAGTACTTGACACTGTCTCTTCCACCTAAAGATGCAGGACCAGGGGAGAAGTCCAGTCTCTGGAGGAGGCAGGCCCCTGCCGGGGCTCAGTCACACAACAAAGGGAAGCTATGAGGCCACCCTGGAGGGGTCATCTCTGGCCACATAGATGCCCAGAGACACCCTGCTACCTGAACCCCTGCATGGGATCACCTGAATCACAGCGAAGGGCGGCCCATGGAGGCAGGAGCAGGCGGCCGAGTGGGCAGCTCACAGGCCACTACGGGCTTTGTGTATTGAAAG